>NC_139033.1:25836019-26575536 GCF_964662115.1 Mustela nivalis | reverse complement strand
GAGGGAAGCCGACTCCTTGCTGAGCAGAGTCTGATGTGGAGCTCCGTCCCAGGACTCTGAGATCCTGACCTGAGCCAAAGGCAGAGGCTTAACCCACTGAGCCACCCAGATGCCCCTCAAGTAAATTTTTTAAAAAGATTTTATTTGAGAGGGAGAGAGAGAGAATGTGCAAGGGCATGAGAGAGGTGAGGGGCAGGGAGAGAAGCAGGTTCTCCCCTGAGCAGGGAACCCAGGGAGCTCATTGCGGAGCTTGATCTGGGGACTCTGGGATCATGACCTCAGCTTAAGGCAGATGTTTAACCAACTGAGCCACCAAGGCACCCCTAAAAAATTCTTTAAAAAGAAAGAAAAAGGAAAAGTCTGTACATGCTGATCAGAGCTTTTTTATTCAACATTGAAGTAACCAATATAGATTACAGAAAAATGTATATAGAACATACTCATTCTGTGTGATAAAAAATCATTCTGCTTGACTGTGTAATTAGTATACTATAACTGTCTATGTACTTGTAGATAAATATATTTAAATATATAAACGAGAAACTTCTATGAGTTTGAAATTGTTTGGGGAATTAGGACTGGTGGTTAGTTTTGGAGAAAATCATCTCACTGTTTTTCCAGTGGATACCTTGGTCCATTATCATTTTCACCATGTGTACTTATTTTCACAAAAGGTTGAGTTATGGCAGCTATAGGGGAAGTGAAAATTAGCATGCAAGAGAGCTCCTCTTAATTCTAAGTTCCATGGTACCAAGAACAGATTAGGTTTCTTCAGTGCTCTATTATCAGTGCCTAGCTGAGTATCTAGAACACACTAGATGCTCCACATGCACATAGAGACTGGCGGTAGAAATTTCTAGATGGCTGCTGTTTTCATTACTGGGAATATGGTCTTAGCTAATCACTGTGGTGTAGGTTGGGATGGTGCTCCAGTGTCTGTAGGGAAAGAAAAGTGCTCGCTGGAGGACTGAAGCTGGGGTCTAGGTCAGCAGAGCAGAGCAAAGAACAGGATATGGAGAAGAGTCTGTAGCGGTAAGTGTGCACATGCAGAGGCGTGGTTCTGGGACCACTGCAAATTGGTCTGCTGCTCTGCCCTGACCAAGACGTGGAAACGGCCAGAAACTAAACCTGAAGTTGGGAGTGTGTACACCAGTTTGACTGTGCTAGAATGGAGAGGAGAAACGGGTGTGGCTTGAGATGCTTATTTCTAGCATTTGCAAAAGGTAGCTTGTCACCTACTCTGTTGGAGCAACCTGGGTGGTGAGGACAACGTGGCTCAGGAACTAGTTGGCCGTCATCCAGCATTGGTAGGAAATGTCTTGAATTATATTATTACTGTTATCTTATGTGCTCTGCGCTGTAAAATAACACATACTGTGGGGTGCTCTCAGAGAGCCCTCCTGACAGCGTCCGTGGCCACTCTGGGTTTTCCCTTTTCTTCTAGAGCAGGTCTCCTGGATTTCGGGCTTTTGAGAGCTGTAGAGTCCACATATTTTGATCACGCATTCCATTAGCAAAAGCGACAAGTATTTACGTAGAAGTCGTTTGTGTTATATATACATAGATATTTGTATACGTTAGGTATACGTATAGGTTTTTCTCTATTCTATATGTACTCCACTGAATTAATAGAGTAATTGTGGAAACTGTATGAACAGTGGAAAGTTTTAAAGGACGAGATATTAAGAAGACAGAAGTTTTCAAGCTGCTCCCTACCCCAGAACATAATCCTGCCTAGCCCATCACCTCTCCTGTGTGGACTGCAGACACAGTGCTTGAGGGCGTGAAGGCGGCAGTGTAGGCATTCACACAAACTCTGTCACCATCAAGTAGGCCAAGAAAATGCAAAGACAAAACCAAAGTGAAACCGATTCTGCAACTGAAATGTGGTAAGAGGAAAGCCAGATCGCTGATAGGAACAATTCCCTGATGCATCATTTTTACCCGCAGTAATATGGCATCATCAATTTTCATTTTTGATACGTCCTTTTTTACCCATAGTAATACTGTCTGGATAATAGAATTTCCCTAGGCACAAAAATCCCACAAGGGAACTGGCTGCATACAACTTTATGCTGGAAGGTTTTGTTCTTCCTAAGTAGCTTATTTCAAACTCCATTTAGTTAATAGCATCACTTTCAGACTCTTCCTGGGAGATGATGTCCTGTGAACTTCCTGACTGTTCTCACTGGGGTTGTTCCTCATCAGCCACAGCCCCCTCAGAGAAACAAGAAACTGATCCTATCAAAGATGGTGATGAGCTATTTCATCAGGTGGCTTTATTCCAAAGACTATTCTTGGCGCTCTCGATTCGGCATCTCCTATAAACTATCAAACAGAATGATGTTTTGAGTTTTGAGTATATGACAAATCGAGGATATTTTGGACATAGGAGATTTTTATATCTTTAGCAACTACTTTTTCCCCCCACAAATAAAGAAACCTTGATAATACAGGATATTTATTACAAAGTTATTGAAAGGACTAGAGGACCAAACGGGAGATTCTGTCTATGGGACGCAAGCAGGATATCCGAAGTGGACTGAAGTGAGAAGACATATTTCTTCTGTATTTGTTGGTGATCTCAGGGACAGCTGCATTATAGATAACCATTCTGAGTTCCTGCTCAGGCATCACTGTTTCCACGCACAGTAGAGATCTTCTTAGTAACCACTTTTTGATGAAAGATTGAGGGGAAAGAATTCTGCCAAAAATATTATTTTGGACGTGTCGGCAACAGCTTGTCTAAGCTAATTAGCCAAATTTCTATCTCACAAAATGAGAAGATTCAATGATGTATTTCAACAAACTTTTATCAATCACCTACTTTTGAATAAAACTTTTGCTCCAAGTTGTATGAATGTACCCTAGAACCACTTATTTCTTTAGCATTTTATTAAGAGAGAAGTACAAACAGCGTGTAAAAAACGATTTTGTTTCTGTCCTGCTTCCTTAATTCAGTAACCGTGGCCCTAGTCCAGAGCAGGCGGGACCTCATTTCAGATGTAAGCATCAGACAGTGTTTCCTTAATTGACTAGAATTCATCCCCAGAGGGACTTTGAATGTAGCCAGATTAGCAATCACACTCTCTTCTCTCAGAGCTTCGATTACATAAGTTTAGACCCAGCGCTTGGCTCTGTCAATCATTGTTTAATCCCAGAGAGTAGAAATTTCTGGAAATGCTCTAATATTTTGTTTTTCTCTCATTAGTACATGCTTTGAGCCTCTGTAAATCTGAACATCAAAATCCTTTCACAGAATCCCATTTCTATTCCTAAAAATAAATGGTCTAATGCAAAGAGGTACTTTTTTGTTGTTGTTGTTGTTCTGTCAATAAAGTTTCCAACTTGGGAATGCTAAAATGTTGGATTAGACCTATATTCCATGGCCCTGAATGCCACTGTGGATATTTAGCTTCAGTTCATTAGAGACAAAAATGTTAATACTATTAATGTTACAGGTGAGGAATGTTTAGCCTTACATGTTTGAAATATTAGATACTTCAAGTTTCAGGTAAATTGAGACCTAATCAATGTCGAGGGGACAAAGTTGGCTAAATGAATGGAAGAAAGCTATCTCACAGGTCTTTTTCACTGAATATTTGTAGTGCATAAGCCCCCGAGGAAGACACAGATGGAGGAGTGTGGTGTGTGTGTGTGTGGGGGGGCAGTGTTTGGGTTCTGGTGGGGAAAGCATTGGTAAAGAGGATTGTGTTCCACTGTGAAATACAGAATTTAAGGTATCTGCAGATGATTGCAGGGAGTTATTCAGTCGTTGGAGATGCGTATCTGGAACTCAGAGTTGTTATTGTACATTCAGAACCGGGAGTCATTCATATAGTTATAGGATTGAAGACTTGATTAAATGAATTGCAGGGTGACAAATGTAGAAGGTATAAAGATGGGCCCAGGGGCAGGACAGCGGGTGTTAAAGCAAACAAATGGTACGAAGATTGTTAAGTGGAGAAGATCTGGCATTAACAGTTGTAACAGGAGGAAACAGGAACGGCAACTCAGTGCATGGATTTCAGCCAGGAGTGAAGTCACAGACATTTGTGCGGTGTCTACCAGTTAGATATTCACATGCTGTATACCCTTCCCTAATTTAACCCTTCAAAATCCCTCTAATGCTTTATAATCCTCACTTTATAGAGGAAGGAATGGAGAATGAGAAGCTTAGCGTTTAGGAACGTGAGGCTGAATTTCAATTCTATGTTGACCTGACTTTAAAACCTGTGCTTTCTTTGTCAAATTTTCTGTTGAGCGATAGTGCATTTCAGCCTGGAATACAGATGCTTTCTTGCTATGGTGTGCCAGCAATTCAACTACTGTCTCTTTGCTCCAAACCCACCTTCTTCTTCTTTTTTTTTTTTAATTGTTTTATGTTAGTCACCATAAAATACATCATTAGTTTTGATGCAGTGTTCCAAGATTCATTGTTTATGTACAACACCCAGTGCTCCACGTAATACGTGTTCTCCTTAATACTCCCCACCTTTCTCACCCATCCCCCCCACTCCCCTCCATTAATAAAACCCTCAGTTTGCTTCTCAGAGTCCACAGTCTCTCATGGTTCATCTCCCCCTCCGATTTCCCCCAATTCAGTTTTCCTTTCCTTCTTCTAATGTCCTCCACGTTCTTCCTTATGCCCCACAAGTAAGTGAAACCATATGATAATTGACTTTCTCTGCTTGACTTGTTTCAATTAGCATAATCTCCTCCAGGCCCATCCACGTTGATACAAAAGTTGGGTATTCATCCTTTCTGATGACTGAGTAATATTCCATTGTATATATATGAACCATATCTTCTTTATCCATTCATCTGTTGAAGTGCATCTTGGCTCTTTCCACACTTTGAGTATTGTGGACATTGCTGCTATGAACATTGGGGTATATATGGCCCTTCTTTTCACTACATCTGTATCTTTGGAGTAAATACCTAGTAGTACAATTGCCAGGTCATAGGTTAGCTCTATTTATAATTTTTTAAGATTTTATTTATTTGACAGAGAGATCACAAGTAGGCAGAGAGGCAGAGAGAGAGAGAGAGAGAGAGAAGCAGGCTGCCCCTGAGCAGAGAGCCCAATTCGGTGCTCTATGCCAGGACTCTGAGATCATGACCTGAGCTGAAGGCAGGGGCTTAACCCACTGAGCCACCCAAGCGCTCCTATTTTTAACTTTTTGAGGAATTGCCACACTGTGTTCCAAAGTGGCTGCACCAACTTGCATTCCTACCAACAGTGCAAGAGGGTTCCCCTTTCTCCACATCTTCTCCAACATTTGTTTTTTCCTATCTTGTTAATCTTTGCCAGTCTAACTGGTATAAGGTGGTATCTCAATATGGTTTTGATTTGAACTTCCCTGATGGCTATTGATGATGAACGCTTTTTTTCCTTCCTTCCTTCCCTCCTTCCTTCCTTCCTTCCTTTCTTTCTTTCTTTCTTTCTTTCTTTCTTTCTTTCTTTCTTTCTTTCTTTCTTTCTTTCTTTCTTTCTTTCAGATTTATTAACTTCAAGTGCACAGTGTGATTCAGCACACTCAGTGCTCATTAGGATGATTGTACTCTTGATCTCCTTCATGTGTTTCAGTCATCAGCCCACCTATCTTCCCTCTAGGAACCAACAATTCCCTGCTTAAGAGTCTGGTATTTTTGGTCTTTTTTTTTTGTTTGGCTCTTTTGTTTCTTAAATTCTACATGTGAGTGAAATCTTAAAGTATTTATTTTTCTCTGACTTATTTCATTTAGCATTAAATCCTCTTCTGGATCCATCCAGATTTTTGCAAATGGCGAGATTTTATTCTTTTTTATGGATGAGTAACACCCACACACACACCCACACACACCCCCCCACATCATCTTTATTCATCTGTGGATGGACACTTGGGTTGCTTCTCTATCTTCGCTATTGTAAATAATGCCACAGTAAACATAAGGGTGCATATCTTTTCAAATTAGTGTTTTTGCTTTCTTTGGTAAATATTCAGTAGTGGAATGACTGGACAATATGATAATTCTATTTTTATTTATTGCTTGAATTTCAACTAACAATGCAAACAGTTCCTTTTTCTCCATGTCCTTTGCAGTACTTATAATTTCCTGTGTTTTTGATTTTAGCCATTTGGCAGGTATGAGGGGATATTTAACTGTGGTTTTGATTTGCATTTCCCTGGTTAGTGATGTTGAGCATCTTCTCCTGTGTTTATTGGTCATGATGTTGTCTTTGGAAAAATGGCTTTTCAGGTCCTCTGCCCACATTTAATTAGATGATGATGATGATAATGATTTTTTTTTGGTGTTGAGTTATATACTTTTTTTGTATTTTTTTTATATTAACCCCTTATTGGATATATCATTCACAGGTATCTTTTCCCATTTAGTATGTTGTCTTTTTGTTTTGTTGATTGCTTCCTTCGCTGTGCAGAAGATTTTTATTTTTGGTATAGTCCCAATAGTTTAATTTTGCTTTGCTTTTCCTTGTCAAAGGAGACAGATCTAGAAAAGTACTTCTATGGCCGATGCCAAAGAGATTACTGCTTATGTTTTCTTTGAGGAATTTTATGGTTTCAGGTCTCACATTTAGGTCTTTAATTCATTTTGAGTTTACTTGTGTGTATGTTGTAAGAAAGTGATCCAGTTTCATTCTTCTGCATGTAGCTGTCCAGTTTTCTCAGCATTATTTTTTCCCCATTGCATATTGCCTCTTTTGTTGTAGATTAATAGGCCATAAAATTGTGACTTTGTGGGTTCTCTGTTATGTTCCATTGATCAATGTGTCTGTTTTTGTGCCAGGACCATACCTTTGATTACTGTAGCTTTGTAGTATATCTTGAAATCCGGGATTGTGATACCTCCCACTTTATTCTTTTTCAAGATTGCTTTGGCTGTTTGGGTCCTTTGCAGTTCCATACAAATCTTAGGATTGTTTGTTTTATCTCTGTGAAAAAACTGTTGGTATTTTGATAGCGATTGCATGAACTCTGTAGATTGTTTTGGGGAGTATGGTCATTTTAATAATATTGGTCCTCCCAGTTCACGAGTGTGGAATATGTTTTCATTTGTTTGTGTCATCTTCAATTTCTTTCATCAATGGTTTTATAGTTTTCAGGGTATGGATCTTTCACCTTCTTGATTTGAGTTTATTCCTAGGTATTTTATTATTTTTCAGTGCAATTACAAATGGAATTGTTTTCTTTTTCTTTCTGCTGTTATTAGTGTATAAAATGTAACAGATTTCTGTACATTGATTTTGGTATCTTGCAATTTTACTGAATTCATTTTTCATTTCTAGTTTTTTGATGGAGTCTTTAGGGTTTTCTATATATAGTATTAATTCATCTGCAGATAGTGGAAGTTTCATTATTTTCTCTACCAGTTTGGACGCCCACTCCTTTTTGTTGTCTGACTGCTGTGGCTAGGACTTCCAGTCCTCTGTTGACTAAAAGTGGTGAGAGTGACCATCCTTATCTTCCTCCTCACCCAAGAAGAAAAGCTCTCAATTTTTCACAGCTCAGTGTGATGTTGGCTGTGGGTTTTTCATATAGAGCCCTTAACATGTTGCGGTATATTCCCTCTAAGCCTACTTTGCTGAATTTTTATCATGAATGGATGTTGAACTTTGTCAAATACTTTTTCTGCATCTATTGAGATGATAATATAGTTTTATCCTTTCTCGAGTTAATGTGAGGTATCACCTTGATTTGCAAATACTGAACCACCTTTGTATTCCAGAAATAAATCCCACTTGCTTGTGGTGAATGATTTTTGTAAATGTGTTGTTGGATTTGGTTTGTTAAAGTTTTGTTGAGGAGATTTGCATCTATGTTTGTCAGAGTTATTGTCCTTTAGTGCTTTGTTTTGTTTTGTTTTGTTTTGGAATGTTTTCATCTGGTTTGGGTAACAGGGTAATATTGACCTTGTAGAAGTAGTTAGGAAGTTCTCCTTCCTCTTCTATTTTATTTATTTTTTTTTTTTTTGAATAGTTTGAGAAGAATAGGTATTACTCTTGAAATGTTTGTTACAATTCACCTATTAAGCCATCTGGTCCTGGACATTAGTTTGTTGGGACTTTTTGATTACTCCTACTATTTCAGTAATTAGTATTGCTAGTAGTTAGTCTGTTCAAATTTTTGATTTCTTCCTGATTCAGTTTAGGAAGGTTGTATGTTTCTTGGAATTTATCCAGTTTATCTACGGTGTCCTATTTGTTGGCATGTAACTTTTCATAATATTCTTTTATAATCTTTTGTATTTCTATGTCAGTTATTTTTCCTTCATTTCTGATTTAATCCGAATCCTCTCAACCTCACTGTCTCCTTTTTTAATGAGTCTGGCTAAAGATTTATTGATTTTAGTTGCTCTTTTTAAAGAACTCCGTGCTGGTTTCATTGATATGTCTTTTTTGTTTATTTATTTATTTTTTTGGTCTCTTTCATTGATCTCTGCTCTAATTTTTATTTCTTTCTTTTTGTGGCTTTGAACTGTTCCTTTTCTAGCTTCTTTAAGTGTAAGTTTAGGTTGTTTATTTGAGATTTTTCTTCTTCTTGTAGGCCTGTAGTGTTATAATCTTCCCTTTTACAACAGCTTTTGTTGCATCCCAAAGATTTTAGAACTTTGTGTTTTTATTTTTCCTATGTCTCTATGCATATTTTAAATTTCCTCTTTGATTTCTTGGTTGGTCCATTCATTGTTTAGTAGCATGTTATTTAATCTCCATATTTTTGTGTTTTTGTTTTCCCCGGATTTTTTTCTTGTGGTTGATTTCTAGTTTCATAGCATTGTGATCAGAAAGGATGCATGATAGTGCTTGAATCTTTTTTTTTTTTTAGAGATTTTTATTTATTTATTTGATAGAGATCACAAGCAGGCAGAGAGGCAGGCAGAGAGAGAGGGGGAAGCAGGCTCCCCGCTGAGCAGAGAGCCCAATGCGGGGCTTGATCCCAGGACCCTGAGACCATGACCCGAGCCGAAGGCAGAGGTTTAAACCATTGAGCCACCCAGGCGCCCCTGTTTGAATCTTTTTGAATTTGTTGAGACGTGTTTTGTGGCCTAACGTGTGATCTGTTCTAGAAAATGTTCCATGTGTACCTAAAAAGAATATGTATTCCTTTGTTTTAGGATGGAATGTTCTAAGTGTATGTTAGGTCCATCTGGTCTGGTGTGTCCTTCAAAGCCTTGTTGATTTTCTAGCTGGGTGATTTTCCATTGATATGTGTTGAAGTCTTCTACTATTGTTGTATTACTATCAATTTCTTTATGTCTGCTAATAGTTCCTTTATATATTTGGGGATCCCATGTTGGGTATATAAATATTTATAGTTACATCTTTTTGTTAGATTTTTCCCTTTATCATTAAATAGTGTCCTTTTTTGTCTATCGTTATAGTCTTTGTTTTAAAGTCTGATTTTTCTGATATGAGAGTTGCTAATCTTTTCACTTCAATTTATTTTCAGGATAAATGTTTTTCCTTTATTTTTGATTCACATGTGTTTTTAGGTCTGAAGTATATTTTGCAGGCAGCATATAGATGGATCTTTTTTTTTTCAATCCAGTTACCTTGTGTTTTTTGATTGAAGTAAATGGGCTGAATTCTCCAAAGTAATTATTAATGGGGTATGTGCTTACTGGTTCCTTTCTTCCCCTCACTGTGGTTTGATAGCTTTTTTTTTTTTTTTTTTCATTGATGTGTTTAGATTCCTTTCTCTCTGCATTTTGTATATCCATTACAGGTCTTGTGGTTAACATTAGGTTGTTACACAACATCCTATGCGTGTAGCAGCCTATGTCGACAGTTGCTTTAATTTGAACTCATTCTAAAAGCATTAAATTCTACTTCCCTCTCCCTCATGTTTTATGTATATGATGTCATACTTTATGCCCTTTCATTTTGTAAATCCCTTGCCTGGTTTTATACATAGAATTGATTTTACTGCATTTGTGCTCTAACCACTGTAATGGTTTTATAAGTGACTAATCTACTTTTATTGTGTTTGTATGTACCTCTGAAATTTTTTTCCTTTCCTAATTTTCTTACTCCTGATTATAGCTTTTTCTTTTCCCTCATAGAATTTTTTGACCTTCCCTGTAGGGCTGGTTTAGTAGTGATGAAGTCCTTTAACTCTTGTTTGGGAGATTCTGTCTGTTGTCCTATTCTGAGTGACAGCCTTGCTGGATGGAGAGGGCTTGATTGCAGGTTTTCTCTCTTTAGCATTTTGACTATATCACGCCATTCCCTGTGGCTTGGAAAGTTTTTGCTGAAGAATCAGCTGATAGCTTTATGGGGTTTCCTTTGTATTTAGCTGTTTTCTTTTGCTGCTTTTAAAATTCTTTACCAGTACTTTTGGCCATTTTAGTTATTGTGTGTCTTGGTGTGAAACTCCTGTAGTTGATTTTTTTGGGTACATTTTGTCTCCTGGGTCAAGAGGTTTGTTTCCTTCCCCAGATTTAGGGGCGTTTTCAGCTATTATTTCTTCAAATACATTTCTCTTCTTCTTTTGGTATCCCTATAATGTGAATATTATTACATTTGATGATGTCACTGATTTCTTTTAACTTATTCTCATTTTTTCTTTTATTCTTCTTGCTGTTTATCCAAGCCCCTGATCTGGTCTTTCTGCTATTTATTTTCTCTAGTGTATTTTTATTTCAGTTATTGAGTTCTTATATCTCTGGTTCTTTTTACATTTTCTGGTTTTGTTTTGTTGTTGTTGTTGTTGTTGTTGTTATTGAAGGTCTTACTGAGGTCTTCTACTCTTTTCTCAAATCCAGTGAATATCCTTATGACCATTACTTCCCTTCTTGATCAGACATATTAGCTCCATTTCATTTAGCCATTTCACTGTGAGTTTGTTCTGTTCTTTCATTTGGAACATAGTCATCTGTCCCCTCATTTTGCCCAGCTCTTTGTTTATGTGTATTAGGAAAGTCCTCTACATCTCCTTGAAAGCAGTGGTCTAATGAACAGATCCTATAGTGCAGTGTCCCTTGTTCACTAGTACTAGGTGCTTGAGAGGTGTCTCCTCTGTGTGTTGTGTGCCTAACTGTTGTGGCGGAGCCATGTTTGTCTTCAATGCAATGATTCTCTTTACCTGCTGTCAGTACGGTTTGGCCCCCTACTGTTCAGGGGCCAGTCTGGGACTGCCTTGGGCTTGTAGTTGGGTCAGACTAGATGCCTGCCCTCAGCCCATTTGCTCATACTGCAGTTGTACCAACCTGCAGAACATTGTTCTTAGAGGCTTTTGTTGATAGAGTGGGGCCTGCAGTCCGACCAGAGGTCTGCCCCCCCACCCACTGCTGAGCCTGCAGTAGAACTGGCTTGTGTGGTTATCTTCCCCTCTTCCAGGGCAAGAGCCACTTTGAAGTGGTGGCTGGACCCTTTTGTAGCCTCTTTCAGACTGAGATGAATCAGGAGTTGCTTTGGAGGGACTCCTGTCGAGTGAGTCAGGTTGGATGGGGTGAGTCCACAGGAGAGTGTGACGGCAGAGTGCATGGTTTTCATAAGCTATGTTGAGAACATTCTGGTTCCTGCAGGGGTCCAGGTATCTAGGCTTGGGAGGGTGGGTAGGGGTAGAGAAGTCTTACCTGGAAGCTGTCTTACTGTTGGAGAAATCTTCTAAAGATCTGTGTGGCTCCTGCACTTGTTCTGAGATTAGTAAATAAATCTCCTTCCTGTATACCGCAGGTGGTTTTTAAACTGCTGTTTCTATGCCGTATCTTGGAGGGTTGTTTGTTATGGTGTCTCTTTAAGGGTGGGGATCAGTTTCCTATTGTCCTAAGCTCTCCCAGTGCCAATCCTGCTGATTTTCGAAGTTCTTAGTATTAAACCCCTCGATTGTAAAAAAACTCTTAAAGCTAAATACCTTTGGTTTCAAAGCCTAGCGTTCTGAGGTCTTGTCTTCTCAGGGCAGGTCTCCCATGTCTGGAATCTCTGGCGTGGGGCCTGCTGCTCTCTCTGCTCAGTGTTCATGGTGTCCCCCCAGTCTGTGGTTGGTCTTTCAGGTTGGTTTGTCTCCTCACCGGAGCTCTGCCCTTCCAGCCATTTTCCTGGGTGGCCTCCTGCCTACAGTTAACTGTGGAGAGTCTGCTCTGCCAGGCTTCAGTTGGTTTCCTGGGTTAGTGGCGCTGGTGTGGTGGTTCTCTGGGTGTACTGCTGGGATGAGGTGAGTTTAGGATCCTCCTCCTTCACCATCTTGCCAGTCTCCTCCCATCAGATCTAAAATTTTGCCTGTTATGTAGATCAAATAATAGTCTACTAAGATGCCTATTGTGGGTTGAATCATCCCCATAAAAGAAAGGTTGAAGCCTTAATTTTCAGTACCTCAGGATGTGACCTTTTTTGGAAATAGGGTCATTGCAATTTTATAGAGGTTGAAATGAGATTATAATGGAGTGGGGTGGGTTGGGTCTTTAATCCACTATCACTGGAGTCATTATAAGTAGTACCGTTGCGAACTGGAAAAAAAAATAGGTGGCTTTTTTTTTTTTAAAGATTTTATTTATTTGAGAGAGAGAGAACATGAGCAGCTGGGAGGAACAGAGGGAGAGGGACAAATAGATTCCCCACTGAGCAGGGAGCCCCATACCGGGCTCAATTCCAGGGCCCTGGGATCATGACCTGAGCAGAAGACAGATGCTTAACTGACTGAGCCACTCAGGCACCCAAGGTAGATGGTTTTTTGAAAATATTGGGTATTTTCTAGAGGACTCTAAAGTATTTTTTTTTTTTTTTTTACTAAATGATAATAGTTTAAGATGCATTAAATATGTAACCTGTATTAATTAGATGCTTGACCCATTTGGCATCATTTTTTATTTGAACAGATGATTACCTAATATTTTGGTGGACTTTCATTTCCTTATTCATTTCTTCCTCATTTTGTGTTGTTGAAAAAGTTCAGTGTGTGAGTCTTCCCAAACTCAGTGCATTAAAGCATTTGCCCATATGTGATTGCTGTAGTTGGGTAGGACATCTGTTAATCTGTTATGTTGGTGGAATTGTTTGGCATTCGTCACTTGTCGACACATTTGCACCCTTCACATCACTTACTACAGACCTTGCTTCCTGAGAGAAAGGCCGAAGGTCCTGCTGCCAAATACATACTCTTATTATGAAGCATGTCTCCTGTCCCGAGTCCTTATGTCCTTTCCTGGCTCGGCGAGCTCCACTTGGGTGATGTAGAAAACTGAAAGCCTAGGTTTACCTTTGTTTCCTTCAGCCCCAACCAGAGCTACCCACGGTGTATGTGGTGGATCTTTTCTTTTGGCTCCTACTGTGTCCATTTTCTAGAGCCTCTTGCTAGACCCCTGCCAGCAGAAGGAGCTCTTGGATCCGGAATGGAAAGATAATTATGGTAGGTGTGAAGAAGTAATGGAGAAGATTTCTCTGTTTTCTCCCTTCTGAACAATTTTTCACCCCGTGCTCCCCATCTTCACATCTGGAAAAGGTGTGCATTACTACATGTTGTGTTTGTAATGCTGCCTGAGCTTGCCCTCTCCATGGAGTTGGGAGAAAGCACAAAGGAGAGATGACTAACCGTACCGCTTCTCCCCGAGACACTGCAGCCGAACTACTGATCTTACTGTACTGTTGAAATCCCATCTTAAGCCATTTCCGCTGCTACAATCCAATATGGCAGAGGGGCTGTCTTGTAAACCGGAGACTGGAATAGCACTACACACGCAGCCTCTACCAACCTCAGGCCTTCGTCAAATGCTAAGGAAGCTGAGAGCTGGAGGCTGGGGGAATCTGTAAACGGGAGTGGATTTCTGGCAACCCCAAGCAATAAAGAAGAGAGAAATGCCTATGGGGTCTCCAGTGAAAATTCTAGAGAACCCCTTTCTTAAAACAGGGGTGAGACAAAGGTACATAGACTCTTGTTAGCCTGCACACCAACCTTGGCCCACCCTTGTCTGTGCTAGGACTGAGGTGCTCAGTTGTCTGCTCTCTCTGCAAAGGAGATGAAGATGTCCTCTTTTAGTACAAAAAAAAAAGTGTGTGTGCGTGTGTGTGTGTGTGTGCATGCCACACACACATTATTGTACTGTCTTAGTTTGTCCTATTATAATAAAAATGTCATAGGCTGGGTAGATTTTAAACAATGGAATTTCTTACTTCTGGAGGCCAGAAGTCTTAAAACAGGATGCCAGCAGTTTTGGTGTCCGGTGAGAACGTTCTTTCTTTTATAGACCGAGGTCTGTGCACTATAATCTCACATGGAAAAAGGAACTAGGGAACTCTCATGGGTCCCTATCATGAGGGTCCCTTTCATGAAGGCTCTATCCTCATGACCTGATCCTCTCCTAAAGGCTCTGCCTCCAAATACCATTATATTGGGGATTAGTTTTCAACTTACGAATTTTTTTTTTTTTTTTTTTTTTGACAGAGAGAAATCACAAGTAGACAGAGAGGCAGCCAGAGAGAGAGAGAGAGGGAAGCAAGCTCCCCGCCGAGCAGAGAGCTCGATGCGGGACCCGATCCCAGGACCCTGAGATCATGACCTGAGCCGAAGGCAGGGGCTTAATCCACTGAGCCACCCAGGCGCCCCTCAACTTACGAATTTTATGGGCACATAAACTTTCAGTCTATAGGCAACCCTCGATTAAAAAAAAGTTTCTGCTACTTGAATCCTGTTTTACACTAAAATTTATTAAGCATACATTACATATTCACCTTTAGGAGTTTTCATCTAGTAGGAGAATGATCATTAAACAAAGAGATATGTAAATTCACATAGAATTGCACATTCTAGAAGTGGTATGAATGAAACCTGTCAACTGCCTATTGCATAGCTCCAATTAAATACCCCATAGTAACTTACTATGAGCAAACATGTATTTGTTTTATTTCTAACAAAGCTTATTTCTCTTCCTGTTAATGTTAACGCTGTATACTTGTAAAGTCTAGAAATCCAGAAAACACATTAGCTTCCATTGCTCAAACTCCCCATATCAGATTAGCTGCCAAGTTCTATTCCTTTACATCCAAATTCGTTTTTGTTTTCACATTCCTGTGTCTAATGCCTCATTCCTGTATTAGTATTTGGATGGTTTTTCCTACCTCCAAACGCCCTCTCTTTTGCTTCAACTTTTCCCTTTTGGTCAGAGTGAACTTTCTCAAATATGAAATGATCCCTGCTTAAAATCCTCTCATACTTACTATAGTGATTTACAAAGTATATCCTACGGAACAGCTCATAGAGATTTCACACATATGCACATGTACCCACACATACTGCACAAATCATTTGTGAAATTGAGTCACACTTACAGATTGCAGGACTTTCCAGTACCCTTAATGATATCATGGATATTGTGACTATCCAGGCAGATGTAGTATGTAGCCCACTTGCATAACTTGTGGGATTCCTAAATCTTTAAGCTTCTATTGGGATTGTTTCAATAAACATTTTAGAAAATATTGGTCCATTGTACAAAGTTTAAACTTTTGAACATATTTTCTCAGCTTTCTATGATTTGACCATTGTCAGTTCTTTAGTCTTTTATCTTCTTCATCATCCACACTTCAGTAATTTTGGACTCTCTTCTTACACGAATATACAGTGCTTTCCATCATCCTAGTCCTTCATTCATGGCAATCCTTCTGTTGAGGATGCCTGTATTTTCTGCAAGCCAGGTTTAAGCATTCCCTTCATAATGCCTGATCTGAATCATCAGCCACTGCCTTTGCAAGCAGGATTGGTCAAGGCATTTAATCCCATAATCTTTTTACAAAACTCAAAAAATCATAATCCTTTACCTCTTACTCGCCATTAAAATAATCTGAATGGTTGGGACTATTCTATATATTGATGGTTCCTTATGTAGTTTCTAATACACTGTAAATTATTGAAGTATTTTTTTCAACTCAGTGGGTAATCCTCCACTTCTTCAGTATATATGGCTTGGGGGGATTTAAGAAAGTGATACATATCTAGCTACCCTAACACAATGGTTCAGTCAAGTCACAAACAAACACCTATTGGCTTAAGCACTGTACTAGGTATTAGGGATAAGGTGATAATTCAGCAGTTGTGGCTATCACACTTAGGGAATTTAAATCTAGAATAGAAAAAAAATGAGAAGTAGAAATGTAATAACAATGGCAATGAACAGAGAGACAGAGAGGACTATGGGGATATCTGAGAAGTAGACCAAATTTTGTGAAAACCGCTGACTCATATAAGCAAACACATGTGGGAGGTCTTTGCTTGCCCTTACATTAATAGCACACTAGCTTTACAGTAGCATAATTGGATGTGGTGCTAAATTAATGAACAGCATGTCTCCTCAAACAGCAGTTGTGACAGTCCATGGAAACAGCCTGTGTATACCTGGGACCATGCATTAGGGTTCATTACCATGCATAGAGGAAACAAGACCAAGGACATTATCTTCACAGTGAAGCATTTCGTTATACTGCAACTAAAAGTATGTGCCTTATTTAAAGTGGTGTCTTTCTTCACCTCATTCCACAAAGTATTCCAGCATCATTACCCTAAAACTGACTGGTGTTGAAACTGATAAGAAAATGAAACTTTAAGAAGTGTTTTCTCCGTATTCTAGAAAATCCCACTAAACGTAGATGTCCTGGTTAAATTTTCTTGTCAGTTTCTTAAATTTAACATGATAATTGACTCCATATGATTTTTCACTGTCAGTGTCCGGCATTAAGGCCATGTTTTGAGTTGTATTGCTCAATAAGGGCCACAGTGGTTTTGCCACAGCTGCTTTCCCATTTTCTCATTTTGCTAAGGTATTTTATGCAGAATAATTTTGAAAAATTGTCTCTTGAGTTTCTCCCAGAATGTTACAGGTAGCAAAACACTTTATGGAAACACTTCTTTCTCTATAGACTATGTATTAAATATATGGATTATCTGTGATCCAGACTGTTCCCCTTCAGTCTCTCCTGGTGGTTCCTACAAAGTGCCATTTAGGAGGGGAGGGGAAAAAAGGTAGGAAGCAGAGAAGGGGCATACTTGAGAGGAATATATCTAAACAAAGAGATTGCTAGTGTGTGTCTCTTCATTCTCCAGAATCAATTTCAGATGCTCTTTTGGTGAGCACAGTTGCTGCTGTGCCTTTATGAGCTGAGAGAAACTCTATGGTGTGAAGCTGGAAAGCAGAAGCTCAAGAACTAGACTTTCTTGTTGGGAGACCTCTTCCTGCAACATCAAGTTCTTGACCTTGGCACATTACTTAATCACTCAGTGCACTAGTTACTGCTCTTCTAAAGTGACCATAATAATGAAGCCTCCTTCCTATTGTTGCATTGATGATTTCTTGAGTTTATAAATATGTATTGTTTAGCAAAAAGACTGGTACATAAGAACATGTCTGAAAAACACTGACTGTATCTTTCAACTAGTTAAAAGAAGTTAAATAAGCTGTTACTTTTTTTTTTTAAATAGCTGTGTGATATGTTCAGTTCATCTGGTGACCTCTGTAATATGTGTTTTAGAAAAAAGCCCCCTACCAATCAGTTTTATCTGAATTAAGTCAGTAGGTGGGCATTTTCAAATTTATCTGATTCCACTTATTAATGAAGTCAGTAGGAATATTATGTACAGGCAGAGGGAATAAAGAGTACCAGGAATGGCCAGTTACTTTCATATTAAAGTAGTTTTCACGAGGTGGTAGGAGTTAAAAAAAAAAAAAAAAAAACCAAACCTGTTAACAACTAAGAGTTGATGGAATCATTTCTCTGTGGTTTCCCTTGAATAGCCTCCTGTTTGGATGTGCACCACCTATTGTCAGTTTCAGCATTGTGAATGCCTCCAATTAAGGTGATTTTCTCTTTGATTATTGGGACCTTAACTTCTCTCCTGTGAATACCTCTATACTACTTCTAGCTAACTTAGGCTGCATTCTAAGATGGAATAGCCTAGTAAGATTACTCAGGTCTGCCCTTTTATCAAGTTATCTGTGGGAATTTTCATGTCTGAATAAAAATAGAAAAATTATAAAATTCAAGTCTAAATTCAAAGCCTATTTTAAATATCCATTTGCAAAATTTGGAGGCTTTTACTCTCTAATGCAATTTTATTCTATTTTGTATGTTTCAGCATTTATTTCATATGATACTGTTATCCTGAGCTGTTTTGTCTCCTACTGTAGCCTCTAGTCACATGGGGGGCTATTCATATTTAATCTTAATTATAATACAATGCAATTCAACATCTAGTTCCTTTGGATGGAATTTCTAGTGCTCAATAGCCACTTGTGGTGGATGGCTACTATTTCGGACAGCATTAATTCTAGAACATTTCCATTAGAGCAGATGGGTCTATGAACTGGTGATGACATGCTAGAATATAGAGACCTGAAGTCAGAGGCCGTATCTTGTACTTCTGCTAAATGTATCAGTGCCCTGCCACACTAGTGTTGAGATGTTTGTTGATTCAATGATGTTGTGCAGTTTTTCCTCCTTCTCCCTGGAGCTTGCCCAGGGTTCCACAAAACCAGACATCTGGTCCATTACTTGAAGCTTTGACTGTTCTCATTCTTTTAGATAACTCTTTCAATCCCCTTTTTCTAGCTAAACCTTAGTTCTCCAGTGGACACCACTGCCCTCTGGAGCCTGTCATGGAGACTGACTGACTGACTGACTTTCTTTCTTTCTTTCTTTCTTTCTTAGACACTTGCTCCCTTGGCTTCTTTGTTCTTCAGGTTCTTGGGTAATTCTCAGTAATGACGCCAGCAATCCTTGATTAATCTTCTGTGGTTGTACCTATTCTCCTTTGGAAACTGATATTCTCAGACTTTACCAATCTCTATGCTCCCCCTCCCCCGCTATGGTTCAGTTTTTCTGGCTGAGATCTTTTTTTTTTTTTTAATTGAGCTGTGATTGAGGTGAACATTGTGTACATATGGAGTGTACAGCGTGTTGACTAGATAAACTTACATTTTATGAAATATTTACCACTGTACTCTGCTTCCTAGTCATTCTCAACAGACTCTTGCTGTACCACCTTTAGCTGCCTCTTCTGGTATCCTGAGATATCTCTATCTATCTATCTGTCCATCTTCTTCATCGTCTTCGGACTACTGTCATATGTTTTTTATTGAATATGTTCACCTTTCCTCTAGCAAGATCTGTATCACTCAAGCTAAACCAATTAAATGCTTTTTCTCTGGAATTTCAATCTTGGGTGGAGTAACACAAAGTATTGAAAAAGGATTGGAGCTCATTCAATCCTGCATTTCCATGATGAAAGTAAAGATGGGTTCTTGGTAACTGACATCCAGAAGTGCCTTTGTTGATGTCCTTTTTTTTTGTTTTTTTTGGAGACTGATTTTCCAGGCTCCCAAAAAAATTCATTGATTTCTACTAATTCCTTTCGGTTTATTTGCTATTTGTTTAAGGTAGGTAGTCCTGCTTTCTCTTGCTTGGGACTAATCTAAACAGAAATGGAACCATAATTCAATTATAAAAGTGACAGTTGGTAAAACATGAATTTGGTTGAGGTTACATGGAGGATTAGGAAGTTGTAAATTCTTATACAGGAGCAACATAGCTGATTAAATTGTTCCATGTCATTAACTTGGAGCTCTGTATCCTGTGGTTTTGAGTATGAAAAACCATAGAGTAACTGTGGCTTGAGGAATTTTTTTCCTCATCATTAATTCATCGTAGGGTTTTTTGCCTTTGTTTTTGTTTTTATACAGATTCTGATTTCCATTTGTAGATCTATGCCTTCCCTAGTCTCAATACTTCAAGTCTGAGTGAGGTCTCTTCCTTTCCCAGGGGTAGAGCATGTGGTCTGTCTGTAGCCAATTAGTGCCTCACACCTCTGTCAACAATGTTGTTTCTGGGTTGGGCACCATTATAGTTAACTCTAGGGCTTTCATTTGAAATGTTTTTCCTGCCAGAATTGCACAGAATATGATATGTAGTTGGAGATGCAACACACTTTTTGCTATCACATGGAACCTGATCTAAAGTCAATGACCAAAGAATAACAAAGCAGAACTCAGTGATATAGGGAAAACTGTTTTTTAAAATTGTTGTATTTTTTAATTCTAATTCCAGTATAGTTAGCACATAGTGTTATGTTAGTTTCAGGTACACAATATCCAACGATTCCATACAGCACCTGGTGCTCATTACGACTGTACTCCTTAACCCCCATCACCTACTTTACCATCTTCCCACTCCTCGCTGCCCCCAACCTATCTGTTTGTTCTCTACAGTTAAGAGTCTGTTGCTTGGTTTCTCTTTTTGTCTTTGCTTATTTGTTTTTTTTTAAATTCCATACAAGAATGAAACAGTATGGTATTTGTCTTTCTTATTTATCAGTGGATATTTGGGCTGCTTCTGTATCTTGCCTACTGTAAATAATGCTTCTATAATCATAGTGGTGCATGTATCCCTTTGAATTAGCGTTTCTGTATTTTTTTGGTTAATACTTAGTAGTGTGATTACTGGGTATTATAAAGATTAGATTTCCCAAAGAAAATTATTGTATGATTCTTGCTCATAAGTGGAACTTAACAAACGAAACAGGATTATAGAGGAAAAGAGGGAAAAGTAAATCAAGATGAAATCAGAGAGGGAGGCAAACCATAAGAGATTTTCAATCATAGGAAATAAACTGAGGATTGCTGGAGGGGAGGGGGATGGGGGAACTGGGTGGCAGACGTAACAGAGGGCATGTGCTGGAATCAACACTGGATAATACATTGGATTGATGAATCACTGACCTCTACCTTTGAAACTAATAATACCTTAAATGTTAATGAAATGAATTTAAATAAAAACAAGTTAAATATCAAAAAATCATTATAATACTATTTGAGCCCTTAAATCCATGAAGCCAGCACTATCAAAAAGTTTTCAGACAAATAAGTCAATAATTCTCCCAGATTCATAGATTTTTCTATTGCTTAAAATATCCTGAATGATATATATACTCCCACCATTCACTGAAGATTCAGAAACAATTTCATAATATCATTCCTTCAACTGTTGCTATAATTATAGAAGATTTTGAAATACTGTTTAGAAAATTTTATCCTTTAGAAATATTGTAATCTCAGAAATGGTAAACAGCAAGTCTATTGGCAAAACGTTCCCACAATTTCAGGTCTCCATATACTTGACTGTAGAGAGATATCTGCCCCTAGAACTTCCATGATCTACAAGTCCTATTCTTTTCTACCCTTTAGTTCACCTATGATCCTCTTTCTTCAATTATATGAAGTAGGTTTTTATCAGTGGTCTTAGAAACCACATTTTCCTGCATAGTCCGTTGAATTACAACTTTGGAGAAATACTTGAGTTTCTGTGCCCTGGTAGCTCAGCACCTGGATGATGGAGTTCTGTTTGACTGAAGCACACACCCCCACGGATTAGAGCTTTGCTTCAGATTGGCCCTCCATGGGCCCTTGGGAAGACCAGCCTCTTATTAGATCAATAACTATCCCATGTTTTTGCCTTGCCCTTCAAAACTCCAACTCAATCCCTGTTCCCTTCATCCTAAGCAGATGACCTTTTTTTCCTGCTTCACTGAGAATACCATGGCTTTTAGTAACAATCTTGCTTCTTTTCCACGTTGCATTTAATAGTAGCCTGTCTCATACCTCCATTATGTCAAGATCAGAGTGTGAGCTTTGGCTCTTCCTATTTAAATCCTTGAGCCCACCTCCACCCTTTTCCAGACTATCCCTCTATTATTCATCACCCCTCTCAAATGTATTTAACTTCTTCCTTTCCACTCAGTGCTTCCCCTCAGGCTGTATACGTGCTCAGTTTTTCTTTGCCTAGTAAGAAAAACCACTGTCAGTAATGAGAGAGGAGGCGAGAGAAGGGGGCCTGAGAGTAAGGTCACAGAAGGTGGAAGGCCAGCTACTCCTGTGATATTCAGGAGTTTATATTTTCTTAGGTGATAGAAAGCCACTGAATGGAATCAAGCAGGGGTGTGACAGGGTTTATTAGCATTGTAGATGAAAGGCTTTGTTTGCTTTGTGGAGTCTGATTATGGTCGGATTGTGGAGGTATAAATAGGAGGTACAAGTGTGTTCTGCAGTGTGTTCTGCAAAAGAGGAGGTGCTGCTGAGTGTTACTAGACTGTCCTAAAAAAGGAATAAAAATCAGTTTATGGGTGATTAAATATAACAACTTTGGCTTAAACAAATCTCCTTCCCCTTCAAGGCTTCTATGTTTTGGTCTCACTTGAATCAACTGGTCTCTTTATTCAGAATTTTCTTTATTCCCAAATAGGTAGACCATATAGCTTCCTCTTTGCCCATCAGGTGATGAAGTGTTTATATCCTGACATATCATGTGGCTTATAAGAAGATGATTGCTTCTCCTGGTGCCCCAGGAGAGACGATCTGGCTTTTCTTGTAGTCACAGAACTCCCTGTGGAAAAAACACGAAGACCACTAACAAAACATTTGCAACTTTTTGTGTTCTGGTTTAGCCAGTACCTCTCTGACCACAGCTCGACTAGACAGTCCATCCTTTATTGCAAATAAGGGCATGAATTAACTTAATGGTCACTTAATAGATTCCAGTAAGTATTATAATTAGGATTATCATAATGCTACTCTGTTTAGGTAATAATGTGTTTTTGTAAATCTAAATTTCCCTAGTATATTCTTTCTAGTAGTAGTATATTCCCTTATCTGGGACTGTAAAATATTTTTCGCAATTTTATCATCTATACTTTACAGGTTTTGTAATTTTGTTAATGAAAGTCAATTGTTTCCTCAGGTATTATGTGTGAGGCAGATTTCAAATTTCCTGCAATAATATCTGATATGGGATCTTCTCTATTTTTATGTTTCAATTTCAATATATTTTCCTGAAGAAGCAATATTTTTGAGAGGTACATTTTTCTTATAAAATGCAAAAACATGACAGATAATGTCCTTTGAGATGCTCTTCGTGACTATGGGATTTTTAGGTTTCTAAGTTCTAATTGTCTGTACTTCAGCTTCTCTGAATATTAGACTGATAAACTGCATCACCTGCTGAGCATCTGGTATAAAATGTGTGTGAATAGGAAAGCATCCTACATCCCCTGGGCTGTCCTCGTTGAATTGGGTGCACCCCAAAATCCGCAGATGCTTGAGTCCCCAGGACTTGTGAATGCAGTTTTATTTGGTTACACCGTGCCTGTAGGGAGAGCGTGGTCCTCTTACCTTGATTTTTGAAATTCTAGCTGCTAGAACAGTAAGAAGATTTTTGGTACTTTAAAGCCATTTAGTTTGTGCTACTTAGAGGAATGTGCTGGTTTGTAAGACTGATAGAGTGAAGGACCACCTGAATCGTCATCATGTACAAATGTCCGCATGCACACCAATGGAGCTTTAGAATTTTAAAAAGTCCCAGAAATGATGAAGTTGACGGAATTACTTTCACACAGAGACCCAGGGTTTTTAATGACTTTCTATAGATATGACTGTCTTGTGACAGGGGCCTATCAAAAGAACTCTGGTGTCCTGACAGCTTGCCTAACGCTCTTCCCATCTCACATTCACACTGAAAACTGAATATGCGTATTGCCTGTCTGCCTCCTTGGAAAGCAGAGAGTGAGGCCTTTAAAAAAACCCACGGGTAAGGCACAACTCTGGAATTCAGGGAAGTTCTCCCAGAAGACTGGAAGCCAGTGCAAACCCTCCAGGGTCTTTCCAGCATTTAAAAAACAAAGGGGGTTTGTGATTAGGCCTGTAAGGACGACTGTCCTGAAATTAAATATTGCCTATAAGGTCCAAGTGGTTGGGATGAATGAGTAATAAATATATGCTTTATTTTTGATGGAAGAGATGTAAAACTTTGTATGCTTACCGTGAGTGTGCCGTTGACATCGTAAACTTGGTCCTTAATATTCAGAGCAAGTACATTGTTCGAGCTGGATGCAAGAGCACTACTTCATTGCTGCTGTGCTGTTTTCTGCTGTAGGTCTTCTGTGATAAATTTTCAGTGTGTCACACAAGGACAAAGACTGTGGAAATTCAATTTGCATAGGGCTTGACATGAACGTGGTAACTTCAAAATGGAGTCTTGGATGTTGACGGTTGTAAGCCAGATTGAGCAAAAGAAGGACACAGTCAAAACCTAGCGGAATATTTTATAGCCAGTGTGCCCGGGAAACATGAAGCACACAATGGAGGAGAAGTAGAAGTGTACCTAGAGAGTCCTACGGTTAAAAGAGTGTGTTTGCCGTTTTTTTTCTCTGAAACAGATAAAGAAGTGAGAGAGTCATTTGTTTGATGCTCAAGAGAGAAAGCATGCTCAAATCACGGCCTTTCCTTAGGAGGGTGGCGGTGTGGATGCAGGAAGTGCATAGGATACCTTGGAGAGATTCCGGAGAACCATTTTTCCTACACATATTAAAAGTTATATTTTTTCAGGAAGAGGCATTATCAGATCATTTTTCTCTTTGAATCCTCTTTTATATTTACCTACTTCATAAGTAAAGCTCAACGTGAGAGACTTCTAGCCCAGGTTTTGTTGTATATTTTAATAGTTACACCCAGTTATTATATAGCAGTTGCCATCAATAAGGCAGCAAGTTTGGGAAGCGTGATCATGAAGGACAGTCTGCTTTCCTTACCTGGCCCTCAGCCACATAATTCACTCATCAGGAAGACCACTGGTGTTACAAGGTGCCTCTGTTTCCTTCCATAGATAGACCATGTATGTGATTTATAGACACATGGAAAACACTTTGCTCTGCACTTTGCTTTATTTACATATTAATTTTTGGCAGCTGATATTTCTTGGTTAGTATACACTGTAATTAGAGCTGCCTGCTCCTTCTTAATCTTAATGAAGATATGATTTGCTATTGTATGGGGGATCTACAATTTACTCACCTAGTCCCCACTTGGCTGTTTTCAGTTGTTTATGGCCATTTGATTATAAATAAAGCTATAAAAATATTGGGAAAAGTAAACTCTTAAGATTCTTTTGATTTCTTGCATCTTGCGTCTTAGGTCTTTCTCTAGTAAATTACATAAAACAGGATTTTTTTTCATTGTTTATTCTAACTGGATATTCTGACTCTTGGGACATACATTCTGCTGGGAGGCAGTCTGTGAATTTAATATAGTAAACATTAGAATTAATGACTTCTATAGGAAAAAGAAAAGGTAGAGCACATAAGTGTGGCTGGAAGTTGTAGAAGGCTTCAAATATCAGCTAGTGTGTGGTCACTATCAACATCTTTGAGGCGGAGGAATTTTAGTATAAGCTTGAATTCATGGGGGAATGTAGCACAAAAGGCATCTAGAAGGAGTTTCAGAAGGAAGGATCACCTGGAACAAAGACCTCCACACAAGAGAATGTCTGGAATATTCTAGGAACAGCTGACCTGAAGTGAGCAGGGGAGCAAGGAGTAGTCTAACAGGAGATGAAGACCAGGAGTGAACAGGTCACCTGAGGTGTAGGGTTTTGCAGGACACAGGAAAGTTGGGGGCTGGGGTTCTTCATGGAATTCTATAACCTGACCTTCTGCAGGAACTCTCAGTGCACTGGTGAGAACAGGTAAGGGGATGAGGGGAAGAAGCCACGAGGTTCTACAGTGAGGAGGCCGTTGCAGTCACCAAGGGAGCTGGGAACCAGCCACACTCCAGCTATGGTTTGAAGGTAGGGTCACAAAGATTCGTTAATGGGTTGCATGGTTTGTGTAAGAGTGTAAAGAGTCAGGGTAATGAAGTATTTGGGAGAATGAAATGTTCACAAGGGCGTTTGTTTCCATTGCAGATTTGGGAAGGGAAAGCCAGTCTTTGTTTTTTTTTTTTTTTTTTTTTTTTTTAAATCTCTGAGTTCTCCTGTCTCTCTCTCCTGCTTTTATATTCCCTTTATACTACTCTGTGTCAGTACTCCTGTATGTGGAACCTACGTATCAACCAGTAAATATTTGATAAAAGGGTTTCAGTGTAGAAAGTTGTGTGCCTGGATAGTTAACATTGTCAGCTCTTTGAGATTTGTATGCCTTTCTTTGACTTCTTGTCTATACCCGGCCTATCACGACATTGTTGCATGGGACATGTAACCGGCATCAGCATCTTTTGTGTTTCACTGAATTTTATCTTTATAAAAGATTTTGTATATTTCTGTCCACATGTTTTATCCCTTATTTTTAACTTTCATCAGTTATGCCTTTCAACACTTCCTTCAGAGCTTTGCCTTACTCCAACTGATAATTCTGAAGTCTGAAGTTGTGGGGAGTCTAAATCTGATCTCGTTTTTGGTATACTTAAGCCAACATTTGCTGCTCCTGTTTTGTTTCATCAGTTTTTTTGGATAACCCCTTTATAGAAATTCATGCTTGGTTGAATTTTATCTGTGGGATCCCAGAATACCTTAATTAATGATGATCATCCCCAAAGAAGATTGGTAGTTTCGGTAATATTTATCAGCTGATATTACCAAGCTGAAATAAACCCATATTAATTTCTTCACCTGGAGATTTTCGGCCTGTAGGAAGGTGTTGTTTAAATTCAAATCCCAGAAGCAAATGTCATTAGGTCTGTAATTACAGGGGATTCAGATATACCACAGTTGTTCTTGTTAGGGGTGGCATGACGTCATCATCATTAGCAGGAACAGTGCTCTTTGTCCACAGGGCAGACAGAGGCAGATTCATTTGTGAGTTTCCTCACATGGACACAAATGACTCCCTCATCACCTTTTTGTTAAGTGTTTTTATTGAATTTCTTAACCTTAGGCTTGGTATTGTGTGTTTGCGTCCCTTCTCCCCACTTTTATTGGAATAATAGCTTGTTTCTCCTTTTCTCTTCCTTTTTCTCAGTTTCCAGCATTGGCATTTCCATTAAGGAAGAGCAGCTATCCGATTTCGTATTTATATTTATAAGTTTATGTATTTATATTTCATTTCACTTTTCTGTTTTCTTAGGGTCATCTCCAACTTTCTTTAGAGCTCACTAATGTCTAAGTATGTATTTTTGCCACCTTCACAACATCACATGTCTGTCCATGGCAACATAATTTTAAAACCACCGAGTCCACATAGTCCTGGAGATGCTTAAATTCTTTTTTTTTTTTTGATCTGTTGAAAATTTTTCATCTTAATGTGTTGATTTTTAATTTGAGATTGGTGTTGCTTTTTTTTTTTTTTTAAAGACTTGATTATTTTTTAAAGCAGTTTTAGATTCACAGAAAACTGAGGGGAAGTTACAAAGACTTTCCATATACCCCCTAACCAGACACAGGCAAATCCTCCCCCTTATCAACATCACCACCAAAGTCATGCATTTAAGATCGATGATCCTACATTGACATATCATAATCTCCCAAAGTCCATAGTTTACATGATGCTTCACTCTTGCTGTACATTTTATGGGTTTGGACAAATGTATTATGGCCTGTATCCACCATCAAAATATCAGTGTTTTGATTGACCCCCAATTCTGTGTGCTCTGCCTATTCTGTTCCCCTTCTCCCCTGCCAAACTCTGGAACCATTGGTCTTTTTACCCCTCAGAATTTTTCCGTTTCAAAATGGCATATGATGAAAATCAGTGTGTAGCTTTTTCAGACTGCCTTGCTTCACTTAGTAACATGCATTTAAGATTCTACCCTGTTTTTCTTAAGTGACTATTCCATTTGACTTTCCTGCCAACAGTGAATGAAAGTTTCTGTTGCTCCACATCCTTGCCAGCATTGGTGTGGTCAGCTTCCAGATTTTGATCCTTCTAACAGGTGTATAGTGGTATCTCATGGTTTTAATTATTCATTTCCTAATGAAAGAAGATGTGGAGCATCTTTTCATATGCGTATTTGTCATCTGAATATCTTCTTTAGGTGCCTATTCCGATCTTTGCCCCTCCTCTCTTTTGTAATTAGGTTGGTGGTTTTCTTGTTGGATTTTAAGAATTCTTTGTATATTTTAGATAACAGTCCTTCATTAGATGTGTATTTTACAAGTATTTTCTCCCAGTCTGTGGCTGATCTTCTCTCTCTTCAAAATGTCCTTCACAGAGTTTTAATAGCGTCTAGGTTATCAGTTAATTCCATCAAGGCTTTGATTTTTATATCTAGAAAGTACTCACCATACCCAGGGTTACTTAGACTTTCTCTTACATTGTAAAAGTTCTGTGGTTTTGCTTTTCACCTTTAGGTTTGTGATCCATATTGAGTTTGTTTTTGTGAAGGATGTAAGTTTGTGTTTGAAGTTGTTTGTTTTGTTTTGTGTTGTTTTTTGGCTTGGGAATGTCTAGTTGTTCCAGTACTATTTGTTGGTACTGTTTGCTTCTTATATTGCCTTTGCTCTTGTGGGCTCTCTGTGCTCTTCCTGTGATATATTTGTCTATTCTTTCAGCAGTACCACACTCTTTTGATTACTATCTCTTATAGTAAGGCTTGAAGTTAGGTAATGTCAGTCTTCTAACTTTCTTCATTTCCTTTTTTTTTTCCCCCTAAGGATTTTATTTGATAGAAAAAAAGAACAAAGGAGAGGAAGACAGAGAAGCAGACTCCCTCCTGGTGAGGGAGTCCCATCCAGGGCTTGATCCCATGACCCTGAGATCATGACCTGAGCCGAAAGCAGCCTTAACTGACTGAGCCACCGTGCTCCTGTTCATTTCCTTTAATACTGTGTTGTCTATTCTGGGTCTTTTTGCCTCTCCAAATAATGTTTACAATCAATTAATTCAAAGTTACAGAATAACTTACTGGGGTTTTGATTGGGATTGCATTGAATCTATAGATAAATTTAGGAAGAAGTGACCTATTGACATGATAAAATGACATGTTAATGATGAAACACAGTACAGATTTTACACATATTTTTTTTCAGATTTATACCGAGGTCTTTCATTTTGGGGGTGCTAATATGAACTGTATTGTGCTTTTAGTTTCCAGTTTTTCTAATTGCTGGTATATAGGAAAGCAGTTGACTGTTGTATATTAACCTTATATTTTGCAGCCTTGCTGTAACTGCTTATTGGTTCCAAGAGATTTTTTTGTCAGCTTAGATTTTATGCATAGATGGTCATGTCATCTGTGTTTTATTTCTTTATATACCTCTCTGTATACCTTTGTGGTATGCCTTTTCCTACTGCATTATGTAGAACTTCCAGTATGATATTGAAAAGGAGCTGTCAGAGGAGACACCTTTGTCTTTTACCTTACATATGCAGTAAAGATTTTCAGTTTCTCATCATTAGGTGTAATGTTAGTTATAAGTTTTTTTAAATACTCTTTATCAAGTTGAGAAAATTTCTATCAATTGTAGTTTTCTGAGAATTATAATCACAAAAAGGTGTTGGGCTTTGACTCTTTTTATTATCAATGTTAATTTAATTTCATAATGCTAAGAGAATGTGGTCTGGGTCCTATTGTTTTTGGGGGTGTTAAATAGAATTCCTTATTTAGGACTTGATGAGACTTCTTTGAGGTCAAATATGTAGAAAATTTTTTTCCCTCCTATGTGCTTGGAACTAATTTGCAATTTTCCACTTGTGATTGCAGGAATTGGTCTATCTTTATATGCCAGTTAAAACATCCCTTAGATTTGTGTTGGTTGTATTTCTCATGTATTAACTGATTTGTCCATTTTATCTGTCTGGTTTCAAAAGAAGGATACTAAAATACATCCTGAAATTACTTTTTTAAATACTATATGCCCTTACCATACTTCACTGGTCATCCTAGTCTTTGAATATCCAACATTTTGAGTGTCATCTCATGAAAGACAGTTGCCTCATTAGATCTATTTTGCTGTTATTCTCTAATAGCAGAACCCTAAATTTAGCATGGCGCTACCCATGGGAAACCAACATTTTTAAACCCTCCATTGTATCATGCTATGGCTATGTGACTAAATTTTAGCCAATGAGTTATAAGTGGAAGCAGTGTGTTAATTGCCTGAGATAACTCCTAAAAAGAGAAGTTTGTTGTTTTTCTCCATCTTCATCCAGTTATTTGGAATAAGCTTATAATGACTGGAGCTCCAGAGGTATCTTACATCAAAATAACCACAGTGTGAGAAAGAAACAGAGGTTAAAGTGTTTTTGGGTCTTTGATGACATAGCTGCCCTAGTATGTAAGAGAGAAATAAATTTGTATCTTTTTTCAAAATAACTCTATTTTGAAGTTACTTTTTTTTTTTTTTAATAATGTCAAACCTATTCTAATTGATGCAATTGATGCACCAATCTCAAAATCAATTCTTTTGTTTCAAAATAAAGGTTTAAGGGAGACAACATTTCTTTGGTTGTAAAATTGTTTGTATTCCTACTCTTCCTTTATGGTTTGAGTAAAGATGAAGGAATAGGTTAAATTCTTTTCTCTCAGAACTTGGAAGATTTGTTTTTTTTTCATTCTAGTATGCATTAATGTTATATGGAAGTTTAGAACACTGACAATCCTTCCCATTCTCTGGAGTTAGTTTAGAGTGTGTCTTAATTTCTGATATTCTGAAAATTGATGACTCACTTGTCAAAAGAAAATTGCACCAGACAAGTTAAACGGGCATGAAGGCTTTATCAAGGACCATTGCAAGTTGAGAGCTTTAACTTGGCTGAAAGAAAAGTTGGTAGAGTTTTTAATTAAGCCCTGGGATGAGCTAGTGGAAAAGTACTGGAGGACAATGTGGGAACAGATTGATCAATGTGATTATACCTTCTGTGTTTGCTAATTGGTGCTTACTTAAGTTAGGCTTCTACTCTCACCTTAAATCTCCAAGGAGATTAGGGTGCTCTCTTCTTCTGTGGTTACCTTTGAAAGGGATGCCTTCTAGGGCTTTGAGAAAGACATTCCTAGGGTATAAAATTGGCAAAAGCATGGGAGAAGATGGTCTCTCAAAAGAGTGAAGAAAGTGTAAGCTTTCTAAAGTAAATTCTTTAACAAGATGGCAGTCTAGGACCCCAAGCCAGGAAAAAAAAAGTATCTAAAGTTTAGTTAAGCTGATGGGAACATTAGGACCTTCTTGATTACACTTTTGTATTGGCTTGATTTTTTTTTTCTTCAGGAGTTTGTATTCTTGATATGATTTTTTTTTTTTTAATCTGGAGACTTCTGCACTTTTACTTTTTTTTCTTCAAGATTTTATTTATTTATTTGAAGGAGAGAACACAAGCAGGGGAATGGGAGAGAGAGAAGCAAGCTCCTTGCTGAGCAGGGAGCCCAACACATGAATCAGTCCCAGGACCCTGGGATCATGACCTGAGCTGAAGACAGATGCTTAACTGACTGAATCATGCAGGTGCCCTGTACTTTTACTTTTATATCCATCTCTTCTATGTTCCCTTCCTTTTCCCCTGGAACTTTTATTAAATTCTCTTCCTTGTTTTTCACATTTTCTGTCTCTGGCCTTCTGTTCAACTCTCTGTGAATTATTTTCAATAACATCTTCTAAATGTTTATTGATTTTTCTCATTTTAATTATTACAGTTTTTTTTCTAAGCAACATTATCCTCTAATTCTTTTTTTTTTTTTTAAAGATTTTATTTATTTATCAGGGGGGGAGGGTGGAGAGAGAGCACAGGCAGACAGAATAGCAGGCAGAGGCAGAGGGAGAAGCAGGCTCCCTGCCAAGCAAGGAGCCCGACGTGGGACTCGATCCCAGGACGCTGGGATCATGACCTGAGCCGAAGGCAGCTGCTTAACCAACTGAGCCACCCAGGCGTCCCTCCTCTAATTCTTTTTTTAGTGGATACTTTTTTCCTGGCTGAAATACAATGGTGTAATTGTACATGCATCTGAGGAATCTATTTGGGGACTTTTCATTGTTGTTAAGGACTTCTGTGTTTTCATTTTTGTTGTTTATGGTTTTAATGAGGTCTTATCCTTACTTGTTTCTTTATATTAAAGACTGAAGCAAGAAGAACTCATTGAGAACAGTTAATATGGTCAAGGTGGGCCCTATGAATCTCTTGATATACTTTAGAGTAATCAGATAGAAATCCAGCTCTTACTCTGAAATATCTCTGTATGCCTGAAGCATTTTTTCCCCTACTATCTTTCAAATCCTTTAAAGAAGAACTCTTGATTGCTTTTTAATTTGGAATTGGAAGCCTAGTTCCTCTTTGTGCAGGTTGAGAATGTAAGATATTGGAGGTTATTAAAAATCTGTCTGAGGATTTCAAATTTATCCCCTTGTTTTCAGGCCCAGATTTCACCATTATTCTCCAGCATTTTCAAGGCAAATGCTCTGTCATTATAAGTTCTGTTTGCTTTCTGTTACTTCAGTAGAACGTCTATGGAAGTGTTTCTGCCCACCTTAACGCCTCTTTACGACTTTCCATCAGCTCTTTATTAAAATTTCTTCTCACTTATGACTCTATACTGTCTCATCATTGCTTTTATTCTCTTCTGTTTCTGAGTGAGGTTTTAAAAAAATGAGTTGATAATCATGTGATCATTCTTTTGTTATAAACTGGGACTCAGTCTCTTCCCTCATCCCCATGTGTTTGAGTGCTGAGAAGGAAAAAAAAAAGGTACTGGTACTTGGTATCCATAGAAAGAAATAGAAATAGTTGACATTGGTTAACATTGGTTCTAAGTGTTGAGGGTCAGATTCCAAAAGCACATCTAACATTGCTCTTTTAGAGTTTACTGGCTTTGGGGGGCCAGTTGTATATGGGTCTGCACGAACAGAACCAGTTGAAATAGCATTGAGCCAGAGGATCTTCTATTAGAAGATTTGTAGAGGGCTGCCCTGGTGGACCAGCTTCCTGTGGATTTGAGGAATAATTGCCAACCATGTCATCTCAAGGAGCAGTGACAGTACTATTTATAAAATGCCAGATATTGTTTACTTTTGCTTGAAAAGATATTCTAAATACAGATTTCAAACTGAAATTAAAAATAATCCATCTCTACTGCCCAATTATATGGCTTTTTTTCTAAAGGAAAGACATTCACTCTAATACCAAATAATTGGCTTCATTTGTTATGAAAAATAAAGGTTAGTAATTTGAGAAACCTGAGTTACATACTGGTATCTTTCTGTCATCCTATTGACAGGAAAACCACAGTTTTCATTTTCAATTACATTTGTGATTCTCTGCATTTAATAATAAAGCTGGCCTTTACCTCTAATGTATGCCAGTACTTTAACTCACGTAAATGCATGATTTGTTTCCCATCATAGAACTTCCCTATGGCTTATCAAGGGCAGGGTTATTTTAGCAAAAGCATAGTATACGGTGAATAAATAGCGCTCATATATAAACATAGCATGCACCAGAGATTAATACAATTTTCCTTTTTCGAGTGATTAATATTTACCCTGGCAGCTATAGCATTTTGGTCTTCCATTAGTTGACAGATGTGAATAAGGGTTGCATCTTGCCTCTACCAAGCTGCTATATCTTACTACGTGTCCATAGCTTGGGGACTATGAAATATGCTCCAGGAATATTTAGAACTCTCATAGGCATTTCTTGTGGCTTCAATGGATTTTTTTCCCACAAATATATATTAAATTGAATATTTTATTTCTTCAGGGCAAAAAGTTAACTGGCTTGAAACTCACAGGTGCAGAACAATAAACCAAATTCCAGCTTAAATCTGAGCATTCAAATGGGAGTCATCAGCTTGTTGTAAGTCTCCTAGCATAGAGCATCATGAGGTCGAGAAGGAAATCATGATTTATAGCTCTGAATATGGATGAATAAGGAAAAGGAAACATCTTTATGTTTCAAAGAAAATTATAAATATATTTAATCTTAGGTTTTATTTGGGGAATCAGATAAATTATATGGCATTTTCACTATCAGTGGCTAATATCACATACTTCAGTTTTGAGTGAAACACCACTTAGGACTTTGACACCATTTCAGTTTATGCATAAGTTGACACTTATAGGTGTGGTGTTAAAGTGATGGCTTGTAAGATTTTAAAGGATGCCATTTTTTTTCTTTCAGTTTCTTTTAAATATTCTGTAGTGTGTAACATGTACAAATAATAAAAATAGAAACTAGAAAATATATTGTTACAAATGATGTAGTCTCAGGGATGTGTATCCACAAACACATGTAACAATATATAAGATTTTTGCATTATGGATCATGTGTATAACTCCTAGAATGTACCAGAAACATATACACATGCATATTTTTCTGTGTGTGTGTGTGTGTGTGTGTGTATATTTGTGCATGTACATAGTAGGAATTTAGTGAATGTATATTAAAAATTCTTAATCATATTTGTGGATTTATTGAATAAGTAGTTGCCCTTAATATTAGATGCTTAAGATACAATGCTAAGGGGCACTGTAAATAGAAAAAAATGAATACAATTTTAATGTCCGAATGGAGTAATTTTAAACCAAGTGATATAAGGCAGGGGAAGGACAGGATTGGGCTTGATTTAACATAGAATAGTTTTAAATTGGTGGGCACAGTGAGGCAAGGTTTTAAGGCAAGCAGAGAGCAAGGTGTTAATGTGGCCAAGTGAGCTATTTTATTTCACTAATAATATCATTTTCCAGGAGCAAGTATTTTCTGGAGTAAATAGCCAAATAATCTCTATTCATGTTCAAAGCGGTTTTATTTAGAGATAAAAGGTTCAAAAGATTCCAGTGTCATTTAACAAAGGAGTAGGGAAATGTATTAGTTTCGTGTTTAGTTCTCTCCGTAGGCATTCCTTGCTGTAAGCTGGAGGACGGGCTCTAGCTGTCAAACCACATGATGGGTCAGAGCTTCAACACTATTAAATGTCATGGGTGGGGACAGCATTTTGATATGGTTGTTGCGGTCTTTGCAAGTATCAAGAGTCAGATTTTCTTTTTCCCCTACAAATGGAATATTACTTGGTAGATCATGTGCTGGTATAGTAGTTGCTGGGCAGTATTTAAGACTCCAGAAATCAGGCGCGCCTGGGTGACTTAGTCGGTTAAGCATCTGCCTTCTGCTCAGGTCGTGATGCTGGAGTCCCGGGATCCTGATGCCTGGATGGAGCCCAGCACTGGACTCCCGGAGCAGGAGGGACCCTGCTGCTCCCTCTGCCCCTCTCTCCGCTCATGTCTCTCTCTCATTCCCTATGTCTTTCTCTCAATTAAAGTCTTAGCAAAACAGAAAACACACCCTCCAGAGATCATGCATTTCATTCCTGCAATATGAATATTAAGGGAAGGATTTAATCATAATTTTAAGCCTACCACTATATTGGAGGCAAAAATGCCCAAATTAAACCAAATGAACAGATCCCATAAGAGTTCCCTGAGTGCTCAGAACCAGTTGTTAAAAACAAACAAACCAAAATACTAAAGGTCAGTAATTTAGTAGTAGTTTCAAGTGTTTAAGACAACACAGATTATTCGACCAGCAATAATGAAAATAGTTGGGCAGGTAAAAACAAAATAACAAAAAACTGATTTAAAAACTGATAAGCCACATGTTTGTTTTCTGGATGTTCTTCTTTGGGTCTTAGATGGAAGATGTCAGCCTCATGTGTTCATGGTCTTGATCCCAAGGTCTGGCTTAGAAGCTAGTTCCTCCAAGATTAACTGTCTCAGGAGAATTCCTGAAAGTTCTCTGCTTTGGGTCTCCATTCTGGTAGTTGTTCCCAGTAATTCAAAGACGGCTTGCTACATCTCTTTAATAGAGAGACATGTGTCTAAAGGTCTAAGAGGTTAATGTTATACTAGGGTTAACAGCTTCTGATTGGATCCTTTTCATCAGTGCTCTTGATGAGTGAACAGTGAACTGAAGTTTTTAGAAGTTTTATTTTTAACCAAAATATACCTGCCATACCACACTGAGTGAATTTAAGGTATACAACCTGTTGAATTAATGCATTTCTATGTTGTAATATGATTGCCACTGTAATGATGTTAACACTTCTACCACATCAAATAATCATCATTACTTTTTTTTTTAAAGATTTTATTCATTTATTTGACAGAGAGAAATTACAAGTACACTGAGAGGCAGGCAGAGAGAGAGAGAAGGAAGCAGGCTCCCTGCTGAGCAGAGAGCCCGATGCGGGACTCGATCCCAGGACCCTGAGATCATGACCTGAGCCGAAGGTAGCGGCTTAACCCACTGAGCCACCCAGGCGCCCCTCATCATTACTTTTTGTGATGGGGATAATTAAGACCTAGTCTCTTAACAAGTTTGGTGATTATAATACATTATCTTCTATATTCACTAAACTGTACATTAGATTTCTAGGACTTACTTATCTATGAGTTGCAAGTTTGTCTTCTTAAACAACTACTCTCCTATTACCCCCCAAGTTCCCAGTCCTTAGTAACCACCATTTTATCCTCCTTTAATGAGATCAGCAATTTTAGGTAAGGCAATTTTATCTTTATCCACAGATAAGTGAACAGCATACAGTATTTGTCTTTCTCTAACTTCTCTCATTCAACCAAAATTTTTGAAGCAAGTACTGGTAAGCACCTTACTTATCTTAGTAAGTTAGCTGTTTTAATTGGCTCATGATTATTATTTTTTTTTCCCTAGGAGTGAGTATTTCCTGGAGCAAATAATCTAGTGATTTCTGCTTGTTTCATATTAGTTAATATATATATATTAACTAATATATATAGGGTCCCTGTTCTAAATTTTGTCTATTTAGTCTTGAAGAAGAACTGATTTATAGTAAAGACAGGTTCTTCAGGATTTGAGAGGAAGAGAATCTCAAGAATCTCATGGATCAGCTTAGCTGATTTGAGCATGAACTGAAATTGGGTATTGCAGTTTGCAAATTATTCGTTTTTTTATGTGAAAATGTTTACATTATGCTAATGAATTAAACCTGCAGTTTTTAAAAAGACTACATATTGAATAGTTTATTCAAATCCATCTTTCACACGTATCTTCAGGTTAAACACGTTTAATTAATTTACCATAGGTTAGTTTTGTACAAATAGGGGTTGATGTAGATCCCTGGTTTTAAAACTGAGTTTTACTCATCGCTGAGTTTACATGACACTTACTTGGGAATTGGTAGTTATAAGTATCCATTTTAGAGCCTAACTCCATGAATATTCATTCTCTCAGCAGATCTTCATGAAGCAGAATCTTAGTCGTCACATTGATACTCCTTTCCCATTCTCATTTTGCAGTTGCTCTGCTCCTAGCCATATTTCTAGCATATTCTGAGTCTCCCCCATGGTGCCTTACTCTAACAACACCACAGAAATGACAGTGGGAACCGTTGCCCTTGATATTGAGAGAGTTTAATGACTGCGTACTAAATACTTTCGCAGGTCAATCTTAATTTTTTTATTTTCAACAAAATTTTATAAGCACCTAACAACTGTTTTATCACTAGATGGATCAAAGGGAAAAAAATAATTACCATGTAGTTTTTGACATTTAGCTCAGAAGGAATTGAAAGTATCACAGTTTCCCTGAAATAAAGCTTTTTATATCCTATTTTCAATAAACAAGTTTTCTTTAATGCTTACCTCTATAAACATAGAAAATAGAGTTGGTGCTTAAATGTGTCTGATTTCAGCTATAATGTTCACAATTGAGTCCTGAATTCTTTGTAGAAATATACCAAACAAAACAAATTTTACATTTAAATGAGTTTAAAATGAGTGAAACATAAAATTTATGATTTCATATTTTCATTTCAGTTTTGATAAATTATATAAAACTGGTTAATAATTATACATAATATCACATAATTACAAAAAGGATTATTACATACAACTAGAACTAATTTTTTTTTCCATTGGAGACATCTGTTTTATTTATAGGTGGTTAGGCAAAGCGTGGAATGAGCAGTCCCAAATCCAAAATTTGGTTAGAGCTATCTGCTCAAAACAGGCATAGATTTATATATATGTTTATATGTACATGTCACGTATACATATCACAAATAACTAACAGGGAATTACGAATTCAAGGAGAAAAATGTGCAATTTCAAGTTATTAAAAAAGCTTGTTCACAAAACTGTTTCTATATATTTAAACTATCATTCAATACATGTAAGAATTTTGTGATTTTTAAAGTAGAATAGGTAAAATTGAAATTCCCTTTCAACTAAAATTTAGAATGAAACATCTCTAGAGACAACAAAAAGGCACCAACGGCAGTACTGTAATAGAGACCGTTTCCTGGTGTGGGAACAAGGACCATTTCGTTGAAGCTCATGGGTTAAAGCTGGTGGTTCTGAGAACTCGATCACATCTGCTGACACCACGGAGACTACAGGGGAAATGTAGACGAGGAATCACTCCCATGGAATTCAAACTCATCACAGAGAGGACAGAAATGAGGAGTGAGTAAATAACTTTCCTTCCCGTCAACATAGAGCTGTTCCTACCCATCGCATGCAAGTGCTTGCTTCGCTCAAGGAAACGGCCCGGGCTGGCTTCTGTTTGCACGGCATCACGTAGTGGTGCTGTGTTATCCTTAGCACGTTGACCCCACGCATGTGCCACAAACTGCTGTGCCAGGCGCTGTTCTGTTACGAATATTACTCATTCAGTCCTCGCCTCAACTTGAAGCGATAGGTAGTATTGATAACCCCATTTTGCCGTAGGAAGGCTGAGGCAGAGGGAGGTAACTTTTTCTTCTTACTGAAGTATTGTTGAGTCAGCGTTACGGTAGTTTGAGGTCTACAGTGTGGTGACTTGCTAACGTGGTCAGTTATGCGATGCCCATCACAAGCGTATCTACTATCCTATACCACCCTATTAAAATACTGTTGACTGTGTTCCCCGTGCTGTACTTTTCATCCCTGTGACTCTGCATTGCCCAGCTGGAAGCACAGGCTCCATTCGCCCCCTTCCCATTTGGCATGTTCCCTCTCCCTTCCTGCTCCCCTTTGGCAACCACCAGTTCTCCGTATTTTATGGGTCTATTTCTGTTTTAGTTTGTTGATTTTTTAGATTCCATATATTTTTTCATTTTATTTTATTTCTTTTCAGTGTTTCAGAATTCATTGTTTATGCACCACACCCAGTACTCCGTGCAATCCGTGCCCTCCTTAATACCCACCACCAGGCTCATCCAACCCCCCCACCCGCCTCCCCTCCAAAACCCCCACTTGGTTTCTCAGAGTCCACAGTCTCTCATGGTTCGTCTCCCCCTCCCATATCCCCCAACTCCGTTCTCTCCATCTCCTAATGTCCTCCGTGTTATTCCTTATGCTCCACAAGTAAGTGAAACCATATGATCATTGACTCTCTCTGCTTGACTTGTTTCACTCCACATATAAGTGAAATCATATGGTATTTGATTTAATTTACTTCACATATTACCCTCTAGTTTTAACTATGTTGTCATGAATGGTAAGATCTCCTTTTTTATGCATGAATAATGTTCATGTGTGTGTGTGTGCGTGTGTGGTGTGTGTGGTGTGTGTGTGTGTGCGTGTGTGTGTGTGTGTGTGTGGTGTACACATGCACATAACACCTTCTTCATTCATCTGTGTTATCGATGGATATTTAGGTTGCTTTTATATCTTGGGTTTTCCAACTCTGTAATAGACACGGGATACATAGATCTTTTTGAATTAATGTTTTCATTTTCTTTGGGTAGATACCCAGTACTGAAATTCCTGGATCATATGACATTTCTATTTTAATTTTTTGAGGAATCTCTATACTTTTGTCTACATTGGCTGCACCAGTTTATATTCCTACCAACAGTATACAAGGATTCCTTTTCCCCCACATCCTTGCTAACATGTCTTCTTTCTTTTTTCTTTTCTTTCTTTCTTTCTTTCTTTTTTTTTGATACTAGTCATTCTGACTGGTATAAGGCAGTCTCTCATTGTGGGTTTGAGTTGCATTTGCCCAATGCCTAGTGATGTTGAGCATCTATTGATGGGTCTGTTGACTGTATGTCTCTTTTAAAAAAGTGTCTGTTCAGGTCCTTTGCCCATTTTTTTTTTCAGATTTTATGTATTTATTTGACAGAGATCACAATAGGCAAAGAGGCAGGCAGAGAGAGAGGGGGAAGCAGGCTCCCCGCTGAGCGAAGAGCCCGATGTGGGGCTCGATCCCAGGACCCCAAGATCATGACCCGAACTGAAGGCAGAGGCTTTAACCCACTGAGCCACCCACGCATCCCTTTGCCTATTTTTAATTGGATTTTTTTGGTGTTGAGTTGTAATAAATTATATGTTTGGGGTATTAATCTCTTATTGGCTATATAATTTGCAAATATTTTCTCCCATTCTCTGTGCTGTTTATTGACTCTTTCCTCCACTATGCACATAAGTTTTTGAACAGATGTAGGTATTTCAGGGCGATTTTTGGCTTTGGCATAGAGATTCATATTCATCAAATGTGTATAAATATCTGAAATAAACTACATGAGGGGTACCTGGGTGGCTCAGTTGGTTAAGTGTCTGCCTTTGGCTTAGTTCATGATCCCGGGGTCCTGGGATCAAGCCCCACCTTGAGCTCCCTGCTCAATGGGGAGCCCGCTTCTTCCTCTCCCTCTACTGTTCCCCGTGCTTATGTTTTCTATCTCACTCTCTCTTTCTCAAATAAATGAATAAAATCTTTTACAAAAATAAACTACATGAATAATCTTATTTTGTAAACACTAATTCTTTTTCACTGCCATTAAATCATTAAACCAATTATTATGATGATTGGTATATAAAGTACTGTTTGAAAAAGTGTGCTTTATAAATGGTCAAAATTAAATGGTAACTTTAGTTCCTAATCTTCCAAAAAGAAGTTTCTTACAGATTTTGATTATTTACTGGCAAGGACAAATAAAAAGCAAAGATGGAAAAGTAACGGACCTTTGGTTATAATGGCGTGAAGAAGTGTGTTTATCTTCTTCACTCCCCCTAAATAAGTGTCAAATTGTATAAAATTGCCAAAGCCATAGCCATACATTTAAAATCAACCAGTGGCAAGCTACAAATTGAGAAGTTTTTATTCACGAAAAGATGAGTCTGTGATCTTGATCTTGCCTGGGGCTCCCCGACCCCACACCCGCCACATCTTGCTCATGTGGCAGCTGGATCACAAGTTGGCGGCAAAAACCGTCCATCTGGCTAATGTGGAAGTGGGGAGATTGTATAAATTTCTGTGCATCAACTCTTGATCATTTTGAGGTGTTGACGCTTAAGCTACAGAATATTTTTTGTTGTTGACATGGTCTCCCTCTATGCTTATTTCTACAATATAACTTTCAGTATTGGAACCTAAAAAAAGGAGTGGGGGGAATGACTTGCTTAAGCAAAAAGCACGATGCTGGGGGGAGGAATAGAGAATTGTGTGAATTTTGAGTTTCGAGAATTTACCTGAGATGATGGTCCTTTGTCTCTAGGAGGATACAAGTAAGGGTGTGTCATATGTGGTTGTACCTATTAGAGTGTCTTAACAGCCTGATATGGAGTTGATCTTCAAGGAATATGGTTCTGTTTTTCTCTTCCTTGTGACATGTGGGTAATACCATTTTCTCGTTAGAGCAAAGGAACTAAGGTCTAACGTTTTGTACAAGTCATAAACTTGATTCTGCTAACCTTACAGAAAGCAGTGTATATTTCAGGTCTACTATTGATAGAAATGCCCTCAAAAGAAAGGAGTTAAGTTTAATCTTTGCTTTGTAGAGCCTTCCTTTAAACTGGTATTCTCCCTTTATACATTTTTAATATCTACCCTGAATTCTAATGACCTCAAACAACCCTACTTGCACGTAGAAGTATGCAATTTGTCACAAAGCCAAATGTATTGTATAGGATACATGTTCTACAGATAAATTCAGCTATTTTTCTTTTTCTTTCTTTCTTTTTTTTGCTCCAGTTACACCTCTGTTGTCAAGTGGTGAATGCTATTATTTTTTTAATGACATAGAGAAAGCCTTAATGAACTGTGCAGGGTTATGTGTCCTTATTAGTATAGTTGGGGCTGATTTACAAATGGCTTTGAAGTAGGCAGTCTTGAGGTAAATTGCAAATGAAAAACATATAAGTTGGTGAGATTGTTTCTTAAACCTTGACATATGTAAGTTCCACAAGTCACAGATCACATGACTCAACTTGGCTTTTGCTATAGCATTCTTCCCTTCAGAGTTTCTCACAGAGAATAAATTATAATAAGGAAGCACGCCACAGAGAGCCAGACATCAAAAAAGGGCTAACACCAAACTTTCAGAGGACAGTGTTATTTTAGTTTTGATAAAGTTAGTTCTTGATAGTTAACTGAAAATTATCTCACATATTGTATTAACCTCAATTTTGGAAACATTCTGCCCTTGGGAGGCTAGGAGAAGGTTTCTGATAGGCTACTTTGCATTTTAGACATGTAAAGTAACCAGGCATTACAGATGGTTGGAAGGAATAAACTCTTAGAATAATACAATGTTCAGAATCCTTCAGGCCTTATGTAAGAGGATTTGGGAAAAGGTAAAATTGCTTCTGGCCACATTCCCTAGGAAAAATGTAGAGCAGCAGAAAAGTGCTTTATAGTTGTGAATTAATCAGTGTAACTCTTCTAAATAATTTGACATAATAATACTCTTTTTCTATAGATAAAACATAGTCTCTGAGAGGGAAAGAATCCACTCTTGGCCCAATAGTGGATCAGGGGATAATCACAGTAGAGTTCTTGGAGTGGTTACATTGGGCAGAATCTTTCAGACCCGGAATGAAGGGGAGGGTATTTCTAACACCATACCTTGTGGTTGAGGTTAATTTACATTTGAGTGGTTTTAAAAGTTAAATTCTGGAAACTCAAGGTACAGCACCAGCATCTACCTATTTGTTCTGATAAGAAACTGGCGACGATCGTCATATCTGTGTTAACATCAAATAATTAGGCTTTTGTAAAATTTTTGTTCCTTTATATAACTTTAAAATTTCCCAGAGTTGTTTGAGTTCAAAATACAGACTGATGTAATAATTTTTTGTTCCAGACTTTTATATTTAAATTGTGTCCACGTTTTTCCTATAATAGTTCCCATATCGTAGACTTTTATACTTATTTAAGGAACTCGAATTCCAAACAGTTTACAACAAGAAGTCCCTACTAATTCAGACTGAAAGGTTCATGTTGAATATAGATGGACCAAATATATTTAAGTGACTTCATTTTATTTTAAATAAGATATGAAAAAATGATTATTCCAGAACTATCTCATTTTTATATATGTGCTGTAGTGTTTCTTGAGTCATCTGTAAAATGGACATAATGAACTGCAACAAGATAGTTGTTTCAAAGAAAAATTTTGAAATTCTCTAGGAAGAGCTAGAAGAAGTCCTAGATTACATAATATATAATCTAAAGAAATATTTATTAGTATTACTTTAGGGTAAATAGGTTTGATAGCAATTTTATTAGAAGTAATAAAATGATTCCCATTTTAACTTATTAGAAAGATATATTTGCATTTTGGCATTTTAGTGAAAGTACGACATACTCTGTCCTTGGTCATTTTATTTATATTGTCATTAACAACTTCATGAAATAGAGCCTTTTAACATCATACATTGAAATTCATAGGTATTTGTATGTTTTATGTTCATACATTTAAGCAGATATTAATGTTTACTAAATTGAAACTGAGAGAAGCGTTGCTTGAAACCCATGAATATGTCTAGGCTCTCTTGATTTATCTTAGGGATTTAATACAATATTTGAGAAAACAATCAAATTTCACTCTTCTAAATATTTATATTTGAATTATAGTGAAACATGGAAGGTTTCATATATTGCTTATACTGAGACGTGAGCTTGTGAAAAATAAAGCACAGATTTTTGATGTAAGGGTAAAATATTATCACAATATATATGGATTTTCATAATCCCTTCCATGGCTTTCCTACTCTCAAATGAGAGTGGTATGTATTTTGGTCCAGGTTCTGTGGCTTTGCCATTGATTGAAGGCTAGAATGAATGAACTCAAGCAGGAACTCCTGCCTTTATTAGATGATTAAAGAATTGATTGCCCTTCCTAAAGAATGTGTTTATGCCTTCTTCCTAGGGTGTGTGTTAGAATGCAAAAATAGCTTCCCTTCAAGATTATTTTAATAATAATATAGAAATAAGAAGTTAGGTTGTGTTTAATATGTTATAATTCCCACCAGAAGGCAGAAACTTAATAGAGGTTTATTATTAATCAGACTTTGCAAATGTAATGCACTGGAGTCCACAGCTCACTCTCACATGAATTCAGATGCAGAGGAGGTTTATTTGTGCCTCCTCTACCTCCCTCTAAATATGGTAATGTATGCGAAAAAATTCTGTTGCATAACTAACTGTAATGTGATGTCATTCAAGAAAATAATTTAGAAGGGAACATTTTTTTGGTATGCAGAATCTTACTGAAATACACTTCATTGCCTTATATAGTTGCATATTTACATGTAATGAATTTGTTTTATTGTTTTAGGGAAATTATAAGCAGAATTTTTATTCCTGGTGAATTTATGTATCTGCAGGGGAAAATGTGATTAATAAACACAAGAGCCTTACAAAGTTAAGAAAATGACTTTCTGAAACTTCACAATTATGGAGCAAATCACATAATCTTTTGTTTTGAACTTGACAGCTTTAAAACTGTGTCTCATAGTAGCAGAAGAAGCATTGTATTTATTTATTTATTTGACACAGAGAGAGGGAGGGAGAGTGAGAGAGCGAGAGGGCACAAGCACAGGCAGGGGGAATGGCAGGCAGGAGGGAAGCAATCTCCCAGCTGAGCAAGGAGCCTGATGCAGGACTTGATCTCAGGACCCTGGGATCACGACCTGAACAGAAGGGAGCTGCTTAACTGACTGAGCCACCCAGGTGTCCCTAGAAGCAACATTTTAAATATAATCTGAACATATTCTCTAGTGTTATTGGTGAGGAATCTGAAGCTGATTGGTCAGCCACGTCCCCCGAGGCCCAGCAGGTGGGCCATCACAGCCAGGATTAGATCTGGCTCCCCTGATACTCAGGTTTCCATTCTTCATACCAGAGCTTACACATTTAATGTTAGGGACTTTTTCAAGTTAAAGCCATGTTTATTACCCAATTATCCAACATTATTATCCAGTAATAGAGTAGATGGCCAAGCATTTTCTCCATTTGATGACTCTGATACAATTGAGAGTTAGTACTGTGGTTAGCCTCTCTCCTGAGAGGGCAGAAAAGTGGATATTGCTTGCACCTTGAACCAAACTCCTTTTGGGACAGAAGGCAAAAATCAAATCTCTCGGCCATTCTTAATAGCTGTTATAATATAGTTTGACATTTTCATATGGCAGGTAGAAAATAAAGCAAAGTCCCTTTTATGAGGACAATCTGATAATTTAAATAACAGACACCATTTAAATTATTATCCTGAAGACTCTGGCATTTCAAACCTGTTATTTTTAAACTCTCTGAGGAATTGGGGAAGATGGGTGTTTGTCTGTTTGTAAATATTACCCTGGAAGGTTGGCTAGCGCTTCGTTTAGTTCCATGTTAGCTAGGGAATTAGAAAAAATAGAAAAATGAGAAGAACCTCTTTGAATTTTTACTAAGTTCTACATCAACACTGGCCTGTTAAATAATATTTCATTGATCAATTCTAATTAGATTAATCTTTTAGTAGAATGCCTCTTCTACTTTTTTAAAATTGAAAGTTCAAATGTATTCTGTCAGCACACAAAAGATTTGTAAGAAGACAAATCACTTTGGAATTAATTCAACCTGTCCCCTCTGGAATATAAAGTCAAATTGACTGAAGGACATATGTATGGAGAGAGTAAATGCATGTGCTCTGATGTTTAAGCTTGAAATCCTTCAATTTTGTCAGTTATTTCCTATGCACATTCATTGAATCTATTTAGCTTTAAGCAAATGCATTTTCTTGGGCCACTAGGTGTCATTGTATCTGTTTTTAAGGTTTTTAGTATGCCCATGACTTTCACACGTCATCCTATTTCTGAAGTCTTTATCAATAATATCAAGAGTTCAGATTAAAAAAGTATAAAGAAGGAAGGAAATGCGATATAATGAGACTGAACAAATTAGATCCTGAGGAAGACTGTGCTATTAGTATAAATGGTAAAGAGTTGGGCATTTACATCTGTTTTGGTGTAAAATATCAATGTTCTATTCTGTATAATGGTATAATATGAAAAAAATCATTATGCAGACAAGTTAGTATTATTTTAAACTCTTTGGTAAAAAGAAAAGCTCGTGATAGGGATTTTGCTTAAACAGTGTCATTGAGATTGTTTATCTTCTTATTATTTGCTAAATAGTTCCTATTAGAAAGGGGTATAGATTGGATACTCCTTTGAAATGCATACAAAACTGAGAGAAAAAAAAATCTTTCTTCACTGGAGCTGACCGTTCCTTTGGAGGAATGATACTTAAAGAAATGATGTATATAAAAAATATAGAAATGTACTTTATTATTTTTTCCTAAAGACTTTCTTACTTGAGACAGAGCAAGTGTGTGTGCAAGCACAGGCACCAGCAGGAGGAGGGGCAGAAAGAGAGGGAGAATCAGACTTCCTGCTGAGCAGGGGAGCCCAGTGCAAGGACTCAATCCCAGGACTCCGAGATCATGACCTAGGACAAAGAAGCTTAATCAAGTGAGCCCCCAGGTGCCCCTAGAAATATACTTTAGTCTACAGTGTATGTAACATGTAACATAGGTCTTGGCAGATTGGTGTGATTGTCACAGTCCCCTTACTTTAGCAATGGCATAACTGTGAAGATTCATTCATTCTGATGGCTCATCCAAAGGTTTTTTTGAAGCAAGACAATGTACATGGAAAGTCACATATATTTTGCAAATCTAGTATGTTACTATGGTAAAGGGTGGATATAAGGTAAAGGGACATAAGGCGGCATGATCTTTCAGACTAAGGCCCACAACCTTCCAGCCTTCCCCTAGTTATTGAGGAGCTTGCTTGTGCCAGTGGACTGGGGTTGGGGCAGTGCAGGCTTTCTAAGCAGAGGAAGGGTGTGCCTTCCTAAATTGCTAGTATTTAAATTTCTTCACCTGTGAAATGTGGAAGAGGACTTTGACCCCACTGTGTTATGAGGATAAACATGGTTTCAGTGAGTATTTGGACATAGTAAAAGGTGATCCAATCATATGGGATAATTACAGCAGAGTTTAATTATTTCATCATTTAAACAGTTGCAGGCAGGGTGTATGGAAGCAACCAGAGATATGGTTAGCAGTATTAGTACAGGGGTCTGTATCATCTAGATATAGTTATCTACAGGGGCCTTAAATTTGGTTGAGGGATGCTTCTAATCTGAGAAAAACAGGCAAGGAGTCAGTGGAATAATGATAATGACCTTAGTTTCATCTCTCTCTTATTCTGTTGGTGTTGCCCATCAGTGGAACCTACCTGACAGTAGAGCCCAGGGAGCTGATTGACATAGTTCATACTGATGAGCTTCCAGGGACATCTCATGTTTTAAAGAAGGTCAGAGCATACCTGATGGTCAAATAACATGTCCCCCACACTGGTGCTTGCTTTTGCTGTGATTACTGGGTCCTGCAAGTACTGTGCTTCTGGTCTTCTAGAGACTCATCGTAGCTTAACGGAGAAAACACATAATTCTTAATTTAGAACAACATCATTTTGGCATCCAGATTGGTAAGGAAGAAGTAAAACTTTTACTGTTTGCAGAAGACATGATACTATATATAGAAAACCCTAAAGGCTCCACCCAAATACTGTGAGAACTAATAAATGAATTCAGGAAAGTCTCAGGATACAAAATCAGTGTACAGAAATGCGTCTGCATTTCTATGCACTCATTCTAATGAAGCCTCAGAGAAATTAAGAAAAGAGTCCTATTCACCTTTGCACCAAAAATAATAAAATACCTAAGAATAAACTTAATGAAGAAGGTGAAACACCTGGACTCTGAACACCATAAAACACTGGCGAAGGAAATTGAAGATGACACGGTGAAATACACACTCTGTGCTCATGGATCAGAAGACCCGATATTGTTAAAACATCCTTATTACTCAAAGCAATCTACAGATTTAAAGCAATTTCTATCAAATACCAAGAACATTCTTCAGAGGACTAGAACAAATGATTCTGAAATGTGTATGGAACCACAAAAGACCCTGAATAGCCAAAGCAATCCTGAAAAGGAAAAAAGCTGACAGTATTCTGGATTTCAAGTTATAGTACAAAGTTATAGTAATCAAAACAGCATGGCACTGGCACAAAAACAGACACATAGATCAATGGAACAGAGGAGAAAACCCAGAAATAAATCCACGACTATATGGTTAATTAATCTTTGACAAAGAATGAAAGACTATGCAATGGGAAAAATGTCTTCTCAACATAATGCATTGGGAATACTGGACCACTTTCTTAAACCATACACAAAAATAAACTCAAAATGGGTTAAAGACGTAACTTTGAGACTTGAAACCATAAAAGTTCTAGAGGATAGTGCAGGCAGTAATCTGTCTGACATTGGCTATAGTAACATTTTTCTAGATAGATCTCCTGAGGTAAGGGACATAAACGCAAACAAAACAAAACAAAAAAAACCCACACCAAAAATTCCCCCAAAACCAACTTGGGACTATAGAAAAATAAAAAGCTTCTGGACAATATAGGAAACAAACTAAAAGGCAGCTTACTGAATGAGAGAAGATACTTGCAGATGACATATCTGATAAAGGGTTAGTATCCAAAATACATTAAGAACTTACATAATTCAACATCCAAATATAAGCCAATTAAAAATGGGCAGAAGACACCAACAGACATTTTTTCCGAAGAAGACCTCCAGATGGCCAACAGACACATGAAAAGATGCCCAATCTCACTCATCAGGGAAATAGAAATCAAAATCACAAAGAGGTATCAGCTCACTTGTCAGGATGGTTAAAGTAAACACCAGGAACAGCAAGTGTTGGCAGGGATGCAGAAAAAGAGGAGCCCTCATGCACTGTGGGTGAGAATGCAAACTGGTGCAAGCCATATGGAAAACATATGGAAGTCCCTCAAAAAATTAGAAACAAAAACAAAACAACAACAACAAAACCTACCCAGTAATGCACTTTTGGGTATTTCACTCCCAAATACAAAAACATTCAAAGGGATACATGTACCCCTATGTTTATTGTGACCTTGTTTACAATAACGAGATTATGAAGGCAGTCCAAGTATCCATCAGTAGATGAGTGAATAAAGAAGGTGGGTGCACACACACACACACACACACACACACACACAGGAATACTGAGCCATTAAAAAAAAAATCAGATCTTGCCATTTACAACAACGTGGATGCAGCTAGAGTGTATAAACAAAAATAATTCAGAGAGCGACAAATACCATATGATTTCACTCATGTGGAATTTAAGGAACACACGAACCAAGGAGCAGACTCTCAACAATGAAGAACAAACTGATGGCTACCAGAGGGGAGGTGGGCGAGAGCTGGGTGAACTAGTGATGAGGATTAAAGAGTACTCGTATCGTGATAAGCACTGAGCAAGGTATAGAACTGCTGAGTCACTATATTGTCTACTTGAAACTAATACTGTGTGTTAACTCTAATGGAGTCAAAAAAGTTAAAAAAAAAAACAAAGCCAAAACAAGATCATTTATGGGCTAGATTCTGTCTTCCTGAAGCTCTCTTGTCTCCAGCTGTGTGTGTGGGACTATCCTTGACTCCTGAAAGTGCCATGTCCTGCTTTTTCACCAGTGGTGCTTTTTCTGTGCTATTTACTCTTCCCAGAATGCCTTTATCCTATTTCCTCTTTCACCTAATTCCTCCTCATCCTTCCACATTCAATTCCCCAGGGAAATTCTTATTCACAGTTGGATTTAGATACTGTCTTTTGGTATGTCTGTGATAACCCTGTTTCCTTCATTGCAATATTATATGTGCTGTTGTCATAGGTGACTTGTCCTCTCTCTCTAGACCTGAATTTCTGCAATGAAATGTAGTGTTTTGTTTTACTCTGTATCCTTAGTAAATTGCATGTACTTTTTGGTATACAAATTGAATTAATGTTTGTTGAATGAGTAAATGAACATGTGGAGTGCATAATTTAATGCCTTGGAGTATGGGTATATCATGTTTTCTTTTTCTTTCTTTCTTTTCTTTTTTTTTCTTTCTTTTTTTTTCATTTGACAGACAGAGATCACAAGCAGGCAGAGAGGCAGGCAGAGAGAGAGGGCGGGAAGCAGGCTCCCCGCCGAGCAGAGAGCCCGATACGGGGCTTGATCCCAGGATCCTGGGATCATGACCCGAGCTGAAGGCAGAGGCCCCAACCCACTGAGCCTCCCAGGTGCCCTGTGTGTTTCCTTTTCTGATAGAAGAAGGTGCCCATGTGATATAAGCTGGCATCCAGTGGGTAGGGAGGAGATAGAAGTGCCACTTACACAAGGATGTAAGTTCCTTCTTTCAACCTGGGGCATGTGCTAACAGTGAGACAGTAGGTTGGAATTTGCTTTCCATTCTCTTCCCAATCTATCTTAATCTTGCAAAATTGAACATATAATTGAAAACTTCAGCACATCTGTCTCAAGATGCGAAGATGTCTTGGAAAGCCAAAAGTTTATAACCTTCTATCTAAAGATAGGGACGATGGCTTTCTCAGATTTCTTCATAAACCATCAGTTAGAGCCCTACAGTATTTCATTAATTTACACTATTGAGAGAATTACTTTTCTCAGCCTCAATAATAAAGGTATTATAGAAACTGCAAGCAATAGTAAAGTCATAACCCTGAATCTCATCAGTATGGTAATTATGAATTCCTGCAAACTGGTTAAACACTAAACATTTCAGCCCACATATAATTACGTATTCATATGTGTTTGTTAAATTTTGGTACCAGATGTGTTTAAATGGAAAGGATATATGAAAACGTATATATGCACACATTTTTTTAAAAAAGTGGGGAACTGGAACTCAATCTACAATTGTAGTTCAAAGTCAAAATGAATATAGAAACAGAATCCTTTAATGCATTGGTATAATGCAAACAGTTAATGTGGGCTATTTAAGCATAAACCATGCCATTATCAATATTATAGTCCATTATATGTTTATATATCAGTTGTGCAGTCCCTGAAATGGTTCATCCTTGATCAACACAGGAGTTAGAGTCACTGACTCCCCATATAGCCAAAATCCACATTTATCTTTAGACGCCTTCCCCTGTCCATACTGAGCTAGTATGTAGCCTACTGTTGACCAGAAGGCTTCCTGGAAGCATAGTTGATCAGCATAGTTGATCAACATATTTTGTATGTTATACATGTTATTTTATTGTAGGAATAAAGTATATAAGCTAGGGAAAAGAAAAACATTAAAAGCACAAGGAAAATAAAAAGTATTTATAGTACTGTATTCATCAAAAATAAATTTGTGAATAAGTTGACTTGTGCAGTTCAAACCCATGTTGTTCAAAGTTCCAACTATATTATCAATAGTACAGTCCATTTGTTCCATTTCACAGAAGTTTTGCTTCCATACTGTGGTGTGTAGATTGCATAAAAGACAAAGGACTGGCATATAGAAAAGGTGACTTGGTAAAATTCCAAAGGATTATTGAAACTGTGTAAATTTTGACATATGCAGGAAATGGTTCGTATAGATCAGCCCAATGTAATCACAGGGTCCTTAGAAGAGGAAGGTGGGTCAGAGTCAGAAGATTCAAGGGTGGAAGTAGAGCCAGAGGGAAGAGAAATGGCTGGTCAGCTGTCTGTAAGGATAGAGGAAGGAAGTGGCCATGAGCTGGGGATTTTAGGAACCACCAGAAGCTGGAAACCATGGAAGCCGAATCCTGCCTGGACTTTCCAGAAGGAATCAGCCTAGAGGACACTTTGAATTTTAGCTCAGAGAAACTGATTTCAGACGTATGAACTCCAGAGTGTAGGAGAATAAATTCACGTTATTGTAAGCCACCAAATTGGTGGTGATTGGTTTTATCAGCAGTAGGAAATGAATACAATTGCAAAAGGCGACTACTACACAATTAGAGAATACAGTACTTAGGTCTGTTCTAGGATGTTACTTGTTAGTTTCACGTTTGCCCTCCTGTGAGCTGCTCAATAATTCTTGAGGACAGAAAAGGAACTCTGTCTCCTTCAGCTCGGTATCCAGTGCTCCTGTCCCTCCTGGACTCAGGACTTCTGTGTCAAACTGATGGCTGGTCTCACTAAGTGAGCTAAGTGGTTGCTGTTCTGTGTTTTTTGAATTGGCTACAGACATACAAACAATAGGTAAGTGATAGGGCTTCTAATTGGTTGTATTTGAACTTGATGTTTACCAGGGGACTGAATAAAAACAAATTTTCTTCAGGAATATGAGTAGACTTCATCATAGTTTTGCTGTTTTATATTTTATGTCTTAAATAATCAGAATTCAGCAAAATTGCTAAAAATTCTTTGAAATATTTGCAGATTTTTATCCGAGAATTAAATTCGATTTTACCTATAATTGTGGTCTTGGAATCCTGTTTTTCGAAGTGAGGTTGGAGAGCAGAGCCGTCGGATGTCTAATACATGTAATAATCTCTTTCACAGGAGTGCCTGGGTGGCTCAGTGGGTTAGGCCTCTGCCTTCGGCTCAGGTCATGATCTCAGGGTCCTGGAATCGAATCCCTCATCGGCCTTTCTGCTCATCAGGAAGCCTGCTTTCCTCTCTCTCTCTTTGCCTGTCTCTTCGCCTACTTGTGGTCTCTGTCTGTCAAATAAATAAGTGAAATCTTTAGAAAAAAAAATAATAATCTCTTTCACATCTCTGGCAGATGATGTGATTCAGCCATCAAAATGTCTGGATGTCTTGGTATCTGGGACTTGCTAAGGTTATCTCAGACAAAGTAGGTCAGCACCAGATCTTGATTGTTCTTTCCAGTTGTTCAAAAGTTATGGGGGTTGTTAGGATTTGTAATATTTTCCTTATTTTCAAATTCCCAGATTTTATACAGTGACAAATGATTCCTAAATAGGAAACGTTTAAAAAATAATGTGGTATTGTCTCATTCAAATGACTTATTCTACATTGCTTTTCTTACGGTACAATATTTTAGAGGCAGTTTTAAATGGGGGGGGGGAATAATGGAGGTGAACTTTGCTATAATGACAAAATAATGATAATTAACTACAACAATTCGGATCCCATTATCATCTGAGATCTTTTTGTAATTGGACAATGTGGAGAGTTGCACACTTTCAATGCATGAGGTCATCATCAGGTATTTTTACTGTTGCTGTTTTTTAAAAAAAGTAAAAACTTTCTGTACTCGAGGTGTGAGGAACTCAGAAGGTGACATTTCACTAATGACTCCTCTAAGAAATTGACAAAGATGGATGCATTGCCTTTATTGATGGCTCCGGAGAAACATGGTGCTTTGAAAATGACATTAGAGCTGGGGAAAGAGCTGTGCTTGCTTTTGTTCCCAGAAAAAAAATGTTACATACTTTAATTGTTGCATAATGCATATTTTATCTTCGTTTATATATTCTCACTTGTCTCCTAAATAGTTAATTGTGCTGTTTGCTATGATCCAATAACTTCAGCATTATGACTTAATATTATGCAACACCTTACCTGAGAGAACCTCAAGAGAACTTACACATGTTCCACTAATGAAATCTTGCCCCTCCCTTGTGGCTGGAGTTTATGGAGAAACTTTTATTTTATTACTTTGTTTAAATAAGGTGCAAAGACATGTGACTAAACTCTGGATTCAAGGAATGATTCCACCTCAAGCAGTCCTACATCTCAAATACAATCTAATAAATTACTGTTTATATGTTGACACTTTCTTAATGTGAAATAGCTTTCTCATGGGGAACAGTTGTAATCTCAGGGTTTTTCTGTTCTCCGCGAGGATCATTAAAGAACTGAGGCTCTGTCCCCTGTGCTTGTTTGGGGCAGCTCTGTCTCTATATTTATCACCCAGCTTTATCTTTCCTTTTTTTTGTTTTTTGTTTTTTGTTTTTTGTTTTTTTATATTTTAATTTTATTTTTATTTATTTAAATTTATTTATTTTCAGCATAACAGTATTCATTATTTTTTCACCACACCCAGTGCGCCGTACAATCCGTGCCCTCTATAATACCCACCACCTGGTACCCCAACCTCCCATCCCCCCCAACTTCAAACCCAGCTTTTCTTTCCTAATGTTTATTCTCAAAACAAGGGTGGCTTCAGGATGGTCTAGTCCCTTCAGAGCTTCATTCTAGGTCAGTTTCCTTGGGAAAGAGAAAAACTCCATCCCTTTGTGTTCAGTACAGGGTGTAAGATACCTGGCTTGATTTCAAAGGCCCTTCCCGACAAGGAATTCTAGTGAGCTTCTGAAGGTCATGGTTTTGAACACCTAGTGGAGTACTTAATAACCTAAAAATATTCCTTGGTCAAGCAGGACTAGGAAGTGATTATTCACACAGCTATCTTCCCATCAAGGGTTGGGTTAACCATCCTAGTGGTTTGTAGAAGGTTAGGAAAGTTTCATCATGAGAAGCTATAGTTATTTGAAGACAGAATGTGGTGTGATCTATGTATTTCCCAAATCAAAATTACTATGGATTATATACCATATCTGTGCATACGCATGTGAGATGATACTGATTTGATTTTCCTTCTGAACTCAAAGATTGCATGGGAACATACTCCTGGTTTCTTCTGTTAACAGAATCCCTTTTTAAAATTATTATTATTTTTTTTACCTCTAGTCTTTGTGCTTAATGTCTGTTTGGATACTGTATTAAAACTCTTCTAAAAATATAAGAAAATCAAACATGTAAAATAATTGCTTATTTTTTGTACCAAATAGAGAAACAAACTACTTAAAAGATATAGTTAAAAATAACATTGAATATATAGCTTTACCTCCTTACTAGGATCCTATTAGAAGCACAGCTAGCTGGATTCAAGCATCTTCTCTGTCATGTTTGCCTTGACTTTGTGGTGGGTAGAAATTCTCATATGATTGCCACTTGACTTTCACTTTAGAGAACAGTTTCTTATATTAAGGTTTGATATCATTTGACTAGGAGACCTGTGAACCTCTAGACTTGATAACACAAGTTGTATTAAATAGGTTAAAAATCCTCGGGGCTGGTGGATGGAAGGTTTGGCATTCTGTGGTATGAAAGAATTAAGTCTCACTCTATCATTACCTCAAAAGAAATTTTCTTCAAGTGAAATAATGGAGAAGGAGGCATTTTGTTCTGGTATGAATGAGAAATGACTTTTCAGACTATGGACCTACTCTGTCTTTAATATTTTTGTGAGACAAAAGTGATAATGTCTTTAATATTTTTTGTAAGGGAACCAAAACCAGTGGCTGAAATAGACATCTGTAACTTGAAAAAGTCCCTGAATTCTGAACCTCATTCTTCAAGAAATTAAAGTCTAAGACAGAGGTAGAGTTCTGCCTTTTGTGTATGTGGTAGTTAAATGATCAGATTAGATGAATACACATTTTTACTGTTGATAAACTTTTTTTTTTTTTTTTTAATCTTCAGTCTCTGAAAAGGGGCCAGCTGAAGCAGAGAATGGACAGTTAATCACTACTACTGTCAGCAAGCTTTTATATTTCAGTCTTATCAAATGAGATACAGATGAAAAACAAAACAACAAAACAACATCTCTCTGGGGTACCAATGCATTATTCTCGTCTCGATGAGAAACACTGGTTGGATCAATAAGACATTTTCCCCACATTTCCCTGCTGGCCACAAAGCCTCCAATTTCCACTTTAGCTATTAATTGATTCAAATTATATGAGATTGTACTATAATATAAGGAAGTCACCCCATTACTTCTGACATTCCTTTTTAACTCTAAACTGCCGTTGGTGGTTTCTGTTCTTTAAAATGAATTTAAGGACTTTGTTCAGATGTTGTCTTTTGTCTCACTATCAGAATACCACCTTGCTCTTCCATGATTATTTGGACTATTTGTTATTGAGTCTGTAGCATATTAGAAAGCTGTTCTTTTTAGCCTTTAGTAAAAATTATGTTTAAGACTCCACATAATTAAAATCTTTCCGATACCTGAACATGTGCTGTCTATTCCACTGTTCTGCTTATGTTCCGGGTAGAATAAGTCTCTACAGCCAAGCATTTAGTTGAACTTTATTCTCCTCCCACAACATTCTGCCTCTTCACTCCCTAGTACTCTTAGTAGACCGGACCTTTGGGATGGGCCTTTATTTTGGAAAATACCTAAAATATCAACGTTCCATTTTGGAAACTGAAGACTGAGAACATTCATGTTAAGGTCACATCTAGCCAGTGTATGCACCGATGTCCTTGTGACCAGGAGCGCTTCTACTTGTCTGCAGGGTCGTTAAGAAACTCTGAGCACTATCCTCTTCTTGGTATTCACCCATACCTAGCCACCTCTTTGGTAGTACTAGATGTAATATTCATATGTTTGTTTAAGTAAATTAAAGTAGCCATGTGTGTGATATTTTTTCCATCTTCAACACTTATAGGTTATATGATGCAAATCATACCTTGCTTGGCACTTTGAGACATAAATTTTGAAATGTGAACTAGAGAACTGTATCCTTCTATGCCTTATTTTGCACTTTTAAGTTGCATTGTGAACTTAGAAACCAGCCCTACCATACACTCATGCAGGATAGCATTTACTAAAAAATGTGCAGTACTAAAAATTGCCACTAAGTCATAGAAGAAGGGGTGATAGTTTTATTACTTTCTAACATGTGGGCATGTGACATGTGACCTTGAGAGCATTGTTTTCCATACTTACCCTGCCTAAATCTGGACTTCCGGAAGTTTTGGGGTCTAGGACTAAAGACTGACCTTAATGTTGATGATGGTGAATGACCTTTGAACATTATCCTTTGTCCTGTTGGTATTTGATGTCTACATGGCTTTGTGACAGTATGGTTATCATTTTACATTTATTGCTCTTATCTCCTTGTCACTTTTGTTTTATGATGACATATCCAGAATCTATAGTTGGCATGCCTCATTGACTTCACTTGGGTGCCTCTGGGCTTTCTGCTTGAGCACCCTTTCAGATTTCTTAATACTTTAAATCCTCTCTGACCCCCACTAAACCATTGTCAATGTGTTTATTTTTGGCAGGGGCAAAATTACTTAGAGCAAAAGCCTTCTTTTTTTTTCCTTAGGTATTAGAAGAACTGACACATATTTTTGATAAATGGTATTTTTTTAAGTTTGCAGAAAATATCTATTCGGAGGTCACATAATTTTTTAAAAGACTATTCACTTTATACATAAAATTTTCTCTTTAACATATAGCTCTGTGGGTATTAGTAAATGTATATAGTAGGCAACTTAGTTTTTATTTCAGCCAAAAATGGGATCACGTTGTAGATGTAAGCCAGAAATTGCTTCTTCTATTTAAAGTATTTCAGATATCTTTGTTTTTTTTAAATAGTCTTACACAGGTAAACTGAAAAACCGATTGTATAAACTTAAGATACAGAGCTTGGTGTTTTGATGTATGTATGCATCGTGGATGAGCACAATCAAGCTAATCCATCATCTCACACAGCTACCATTCCCTTCTTTCCATTGTGGTATGAGCTCTTTACTCTGCAGATTTGGAAGTATACAATATAGTATTGTTAACTCAAGGTGCTAAGCTGTACATCATACCTCCAAACTTTATCTTCCATCACTGAAACTTTGTACTCTTTACCAACATGTCCTCATTGCTCCTACCCTCAAGCCCCTGAAAACCACCATTGCTGTTATGAGTTTGCCTATTCTGGATTCTACATGTAAGTATGATCATGAAATGTACGTCTTCCTGTGTGAAGCTTCTTTCACTTAGCATAATGTCCTTTAGGTTCATGCACATTGTCATAAGTAGCAGGTTATGTTTCTTTCTCATGGTTAAATAATACTCCATTGTGTGTGGATACATCTGTGTGTGTATGGGTATACCTATACATGTATGTACATGACACTGATGAATCCGGGGGTGCAGATGTTTCTTTGAGATACTGAGTTCATTTCATTTGGGTGCATACAGATTAGGACTGTTGAATCAGAAGGTAATGCTGTTTTTAGTATCTTGAGGAACCTCCATATTGTCTTTCCATAGTGGCTGTACTTAAATACTCACCAACAAAGCATGAGGATTCCGTTTTCTCCACACCCTTCCCAAAGCTCTTATCTTTTTTCTTTTTGATACTAGCCATACTGACAGGTATGAGGTGATACCTTGTGCTTTTGATTTTCATTTTCCTGATGATTAATGATTGTTTTTAATATACCTGTTAGCCATTTATGTGTGGTCTTTGGAGAGATACCTATCCAAGTCCTTTCTTTTTTAAATTGAGTTGCTTTTGGCCATTGAGATTTAGGAGGTCCTTATATATTTTGGATATTGATCCCTTATCAGATACATAGTTTGCAAATATTTTCTCCCATTCCAGAGATTGCCTTTTCATTTTGTTAATAGTTTACTTTACAGGAACTTTTTAGTATGATATAATCATACTTGTCTAGTATTGATTTTGCTTTTGGTGGCCTGTAGGAAAAAAAAATATTGCTAATACAAATTGCAAAAAGCTTTTTTCCTCTTCTTTATTCTAGTGGTTTAATTACAAGATCTTTAACTTCTTTTCAAATTGATGGAATACTTGTTGAAAAACGTAGGTGAAAGTCTTACTTTATTGGGAATCAGCAAAGGACTATTTAAAAAAAACTGCTTGATTCTGCTAATATAGTTTGGGTGTATTATGATGCATTCTTTAAAATTTGGTATCTTAAGATTTTTACTAATTAGCACAAAACCTGGCACAGTAAATGATATAGATATGGACTGTTTGTATTTTACTATATTTCATACTAATAAGATGGTGTCCTTTGTCTCTGAAAAAAAATTAGGCTGTTGCTCTTTGGGCCTCTTCTATATCAAATAAATAATAAATACTTGAAATTTTAAGAATTTTAAGGGAGGCATTTTTTACAAAGAAATAGGGCAATCACAAAGGAAACTAATACCACAAGTAGATTCTTACTATAACTGCAATGGTTGATGATAATTTTAAATAAGAATTTCTAGAAACCTCTTAATTCTTTAATTTATCTGTATTAAGAAATTTACTCTTACAGAAATGGAAAGGGTAGCTGAATTACCATCTTAGAAAATACAGAAAAATCTCATTTCTCCATTCCTACTCTTTACAATCTTTAGAAATTTGATGGAGTAACCATTGACAGTATTATTTGGAAGTTCCCATTGAATAAAGTAGTAACAACCTATTTGCAAGCAGTGGTGTTAAGACACTATATCAGAATGTTTGGGGTACTTAAGTCTTTTAATAGGAAACAGTTGTCTATAAAATGTGATTTCATAGAAATCTAAAGTTTTCTTTTTTTAAAATCAAGATATCTCTTCAAATGGTCTGCCACGTGCCAGAGAATTTTACCAGTATTCTGTTGTAATGTGTTTTACTTTGTTATTTAAGAATCTGCAATTAGGGGCACCTGGGTGGCTCAGTGGGTTAAGCCGCTACCTTCGGCTCAGGTCATGATCTCAGGGTCCTGGGATCGAGTCCCGCATTGGGCTCTCTGCTCAGCGGGGAGCCTGCTTCCTCCTCTCTCTCTCTGCCCACCTCTCTGCCTACTTGTGATCTCTGTCTGTCAAAAAAAAAAAAAAAAAAAAAGAATCTGCAATTATGTTCCAAATGAAGAGAAGATATGTGGTATGAATGAAACTACTAGAAAAACCATTATTTTTGCTAAGCACGGATGATCAATCAATTGTGAATGTTATTGAAATTCATAAGCTGTGTTAGGTCTACATATTGAATATGAAAGTAGTATGTGATGTAAACAAACTTTATAAGATGGGTTAAGTTGATAACTAAGTTAATGACATATGACACATGTTAGGAAGAAATAAAATACGAGCCTATATACTGAATGCAGATAAAAGATAGAAGGACTCAGAGGTAGCTGGTGTTCAAAGTAGACAAATATGCATGATGTACCTTAAGCACTTGGTATTCACGTGATCTTAAATTGACTATCCATTTGTAACAGCTACTAAGATTCATTCTATTTTGGCTCCACCTGTTTTCTGTCTAAGAAACTCCTATAAAATTCCTTAACTCTTCTTCAAGGTACAGTTGTGACCTGGCCCACTTGATGCTATGAACTGCAATAGAGCCAACTGTGTGTTGGTTCTCAGACTTTTGGTCTACTAAGCCCCTTGCTCAGATTTCACCTCTGGTCTTCACAACCACATCGTTCATAGAGAAGGCTGAAATGGGAGAGAGTGTAGAGCAAGTGTACATAAGAACATTGTATGACCTGGGATATCTGTGGCTTGTTTCTACTACCCCACTTACACTCCATACAAAGTGTAATACTTGGCCCATATTTTCTTCTCGCTGTGTATGATTTAAACATCTTAATGTGATCTGTGCCTCTTTATGTTGTGTGACTTCTGAAATAGCTTGCCTGTTAGCAAACTGGGAAGCTGATACAGCATCATGGTAATTTCCAGTACAATATCAGTCATTGCTTTTAGTTAAGAGAGGGAAAGCTCTGGTTAGAAAAACAAAATAAAAAGCTCCAGGACATCAACAAAAAACACATATGGATTTAAACCATCATTTTCTGAGCATGCCTTAGTTTTAATGCTCTGATTATTTTTAGTTTTCAGGCTAGCTAGCCAGTAGAGAAGAGGACTGTGGAAAGAGCATAATCAAGGTGATGTTGGAAGACTAGAGAAACTGTACCAAGAGCAGGAGGGGTGGATGATGATAACTTTAAGTTTTAGGGCAGGCATAAGTAGATATAAATATGGGAGATAGGCAATATTATGCTAAAGATCACGAGAGTGATAGGAAATGTGACTAGAACATGTCTGGATTGTCCAGCACATCACTTTGTGTCTGTTTCTCTACTATAAATGTATTATCCTTAACGTCCTGAGGTGGTAAACTGAGAGAGAGGTTCAGATTATGCTACAAAATTAATTATGCTTTCATCTACTAAGATTTTTTTTATAATGGCAACTTTACATTATTTTGTATTAGTCTTTTTTTTCTAGAAGCTATTCTTTAAGTTGTTGTATTACTGGGATGTATATTTCTCTGTATTTTTTCATCCTGTTCTACTCCATTCCCGAAGGAGTGTTATCCATTATTATGCCTTACGTGTCTGGATCTCAAATCCGTATCTCCAGTTCCAATCTTGCCTTGAGATCCAGAGCCATTTATTCACCTGTTTGCCTATATGTTGTCTCCATACCCCAAGGACTCTCTATCTAAGATACTCAAACTGAATATATTCTTTGATTATTCCTGAACCCTAACCCTAACCCTTTTCCTCCAAAGTTACCTTCTGTCTGAGGAAGGTCTATTCTAGATATTCCATATAAGTGGAATCTCGTGGTATTTGTCCTTTAGTGACTTGCTTATTTCACAATGTCCTCGAGGTTCATCTACCTGGTAGCATCTGACTGGATTTCCTTTCTTTCTATAGCTGAATAGTATTCCATTATATGTGGATACCACATTTTATCCATCCATTCTTTTGGACATTTGAGTTGCTTCTATCTCCTGGCTATTGTAGATAGTGATGCTGTGAATGTGCAAGTATCTTTGAGACCCTGCTTTTGTCTCATCAGAATTACCCAGAAGTGGGATTGCTGGATCATATGATAGTTCTACTTTTAATTTAAGAAGTGTCTGTACTGTTGCTCCTAGTGGTTGCACCATTTTATAGTTCTACCGATAGTGCACAGAGGTTCCAAGTTCTCCACATCCTTAACATTTGTTATTTTTGATAGTAGCCATCCTAATAGGTGTGGAGTGATACCATATTGTGTTTTTAATCTGAAATTCTCTGATGATTAGTGGAATGTTTCTTCATATATTTGTTGGCTCTTTGTATGTCATTTTTAGAGAAATGTCTGTCCTTTACCCATTTTAAAATCAGAGTATTTGATTTTTTTTTGAGTTGTAGGAGCTCTTTTTATATATTCTACATGTTAACATCATATCAGATACATGATTCACAAATATTTTTTTAATTCCATAGATTGCCGTTTTCATGTAAAGATAATTTTGACACTATTCAAAACAAAGATTAGAATTTCCCCCCAAAATGTATATACCATGTGTATTTTAGCAAACTAGCCTTTGGCAGAGAACAGTTACCATTCAGATAAATTTGGGGATACTCGATGATACTGCATTTTTCATCAGGTGACAAAATTATATCTGGCTTACTAGTCTGGCTCCTTTCACCTTCACTGGAATTTTTTTTTTCTTTTTTCACTTTGTAATTTTAACTTTATTATAAAATTGTCCATATCTTCATATATTTTTTAAATTTTTTAATTTTATAGTAACATACATTATTAGCCCCAAGGGTAAAGGTCTGTAAATCACCAGGTTTACACACTTCACAGCACTCACCATAGCACATTCTTTCCCCAATGTCCATAACCCCACCCCCCTCTCACTACCCCCCTCCCCCCAGCAACCCTTAGTTTGTTTTGTGAGATTAAGGGTCTCTTATGGTTTGTCTCCCTCCCAATCCCATCTTGTTTCATTTATTCCCTTCCTACCCCCCCCAAACCCTCCACATTACCTCTCAACTTCTCATATCAGGGAGATCATATGATAATTGTCTTTCTCAGATTGATTTATTTTGCTAAGCGTAATGCCCTCTAGTTCCATCCACTTTGTTTCAAATGCTAAGATTTCATATCTTTTGATGGCTGCATAGTATTCCATTACACACACACACACACACACGTACACATCACATCTTTATCCATTCATCTGTTGATGGACATCTAGGTTCTTTCCATAGTTTGGCTATTGTGGACATTGCTGCTATAAACATTTGGGTGCACGTGCCCCTTCCAATCACTACATTTGTATCTTTAGGGTAAATACCCAGTAGTGCAATTGCTGGGTCATAAGGTAGCTCTATTTTAAACTTTTTGAGGAATCTCCATACTGTTTTCCAGAGTGGTTGCACCAACTTGCATTCCCACCAACAGTGTAGGAGGGTTCCCCTTTCTCCACATCCTCGCCAGCATCTGTCATTTCCTGAATTGTTAATTTTAGCCATTCTGACTGGTGTGAGGTGGTATCTCACTGTAGTTTTGATTTGTATTTCCCTGATGCCAAGTGATGTGGAGCACTTTTTCATGTGTCTGTTGGCCATTTGGATGTCTTCTTTGCAGAAATGTCTGTTCATGTCCTCTGCCCATTTCTTGATTGGATTATTTGTTCTTTGGGTGTTGAGTTTGATAAGTTCTTTAACTTGGATACTAGCCCTTTATCTGATAAGTCGTTTGCAAATATCTTCTCCCATTCTGTCAGTTGTCTTTTGGTTTTGTTGACTGTTCCCTTTGCTGTGCAGAAGCTTTTGATCTTGATGAAGTCCCAATGGTTCATTTTTGCCCTTGCTTCTGTTGCCTTTGGCAATGTTCTTAGGAAGAAGTTGCTGCAGCTGAGGTCAAAGAGGGTGCTGCCTGTGTTCTCCTCAAGGATTTTGATGGATTCCTTTCTTACATTGAGGTCCTTCATCCATTTTGAGTCTATTTTCCTGTGTGGTGTAAGGAAATGGTCCAGTTTCATTCTTCTGCATGTGTCTGTCCAATTTTCCCAACACCATTTGTTGAAGAGACTGTTTTTTTGCCATTGGACATTCTTTCTTGCATTGTCAAAGATTAGTTGACCATAGCTAATGGGCGTTCTCCGGGCTTTCTATTCTGTTCCATTGATCTGTGTGTCTATTTTTGTGCCAGTACCATTCTGTCTTGATGATGACAGCTATGTAATAGAGCTTGAAGTCTGGAATTGTGATGCCACCAACTTTGGCTTTCTTTTTCAACATTCCTCTGGTTGCTCGGGTCTTTTCTGGTTCCATATAAATTTTAGGGTTATTCATTCCATTTCTTTGAAAAAAATGGATGGGATTTTTATAGGGATTGCTTTAAATGTGTAGATTTCTTTAGGTGGCAGAGACATTTTCACAATATTTGTTCTTCCAATCGATGAGCATGGAACATTTTTCCATTTCTTTGTGTCTTCCTCAGTTTCTTTCATGAGTATTCCATAGTTTTCTGAGTACAGATTCTTTGCCTCTTTGGTTGGGTTTTTTCCTAGGTATCTTATGGTTTTGGATGCAATTATAAATGGGATCAACTCTTTAATTTCTCTTTCTTCTGTGTTGTTGTTGGTGTATAGAAGTGCAGCTGACTTCTGTGCATTGATTTTATATCCTGGCACTTTACTGAATTCCTGTATAAGTTCTAGCAGATTTGAAGTGGAGTCTTTTGGGTTTTCCACATAAAGTATTATATCATCTGCAAAGATTGATAGTTTGACTTCTTCTTTGCTGATTTGTATGCCTTTAATAATTTCTTTTTATTGTCTGATTGCTGAGGTGGGACTTCTAGTACTGTGTTGAATAGCAGTGGTGATAGTGGACATTACTGCCATGTTCCTGACCTTAGCAGAAAAGCTTTCAGTTTTTCTCCATTGAGAATGATATTCACTGTTGGTTTTTCATAGATGGCTTTGATGATATTGAGGTATGTACCCTCTATTCCTACACTTTGAAGAGTTTTGATCAAGAAAGGATGCTGTACTTTGTCAAATATTTTTTCAGCATTTATTGAGAGTATCATATGGTTCTTGTTCTTTCTTTCATTAACGTATTGTATCACATTGATTGATTTGCAGATGTTGAACCAACCTTGGAGCCCTGGAGTAAATCCCACATGGTCGTGGTGAATAATCCTTTTAATGTACTGTTGGCTCCTAATGGCTAGTATTTTGGTGAGAATTTTTGTATCTGTGTTCATCAAGGATATTGGTCTGTAATTCTCTTTTTTTATGGGATCTTTGTCTGGTTTTGGGATCAAGGTAATGGTGGCCTCATAAAATGAGTTCGGAAGTTTTCCTTCCATTTCTATTTTTTGGAACAGCTTCAGGAAAATAGGAATTAATTCTTCTGTAAATGTTTGGTAGAATTCCCCTGGGAAGCCTTCTGGCTCTGGGATCTTGTTTGTTGGGATATTTTTTAATCCCTGCTTCAATCCCCTTATGGGTTATGGGTCTGTTCAGGTTTTCTATTCCTTCTTGGTTCAGTTGTGGTAGTTTATATGTCTCTAGGAATGCATCCATTTCTTCCAGATTGTCAAATCTGCTGACGTATAGTTGCTCATAATATGTTCTTATAATTGCTTGATTTCTTTGGTGTTGGTTGTGATCTCTCCTCTTTCATTCATGATTTTATTTACGTGGGTCCTTTCACTGGAATTTTCTAAAGGCAACTCACTGCAGTGCTTAATGTAGATGTTTTGATATTAAAAAAAACTATACAAGTAAGAAAGGAAGAAGGTGACTTAAGATGGGATCTTGGGATGGTGATATCTATTTCATCTTAAAACATGAATGAGTTTCACTTTAAAATATTTTTCTGTTTTTCATCAGCACTTAGTGGCATTTATCATCTTCTTTCTAGTGATTTGGTTCAGATTTTGTGTGTGTGTATGTGTGTGTGTGTGTGTACTAACAAGATGTGGGTTCCTTGGTATCATGGCATTCATGAACTGTGCAGGAGCCAAGACTCTGGAGGATGAGGAAAATAGAAAATATTTGAATTCCTCATAGATATTGATTTTCAAAGCCTACCAAGGTAGGTGGTATTTCAGATTGAACCCATTTTCACTTATTTGTAAAAAGTAATCTGATTTCCTTAGCTGAACTAACTTTCTTGTTTTCCTCATCTTTTTTTTTTTTTTTTTTTAATTCTTATTCTCACATCTGCTTGTGTGCTTAGTGGGATTTTATGGGAGCCCTTCTCTGGCCTTCCTCTTAGGCGTTTCTTCTTGGCTTTACTATACCAGTGCTATGTTCAGGATCCTGTTTGACTCCTGGTTCAAGTCAGCTTTCCTGTTTTACTTAAGTGACTGAATTATTAAGTTTTGAATTTGTCTTTATTACTCCCTCCATGCACTGTTCAGTGTGTGTGTGTGTGTAGAGAATGAGTGCCTGCAAGTCTAAGCATTTCCATCCTGTTATCTCCTTACTTACAAAGAATTCTCACCAGTGGCCATCAGGGTTCAGCCAGGAAAATATTAGCCACTGTATATATTCCAGATATAAACGGCTTAATGAAAGAATAGGGGCTCATATGAATGTAGCAAGAGCTGGAAGATTAAAGGTCAAGAAATGTGACAGTGAATTTTTGCAAAAGTCCTTGCAAGGACCTTAGCTAGAAGCTTTGGTGTAGGTGGTTCTCAATTGTTTTCTCAGAAATGGTGGCATTTCTAAAGACTTTCTGGGGAAACTACCACCGTCTATCTCACTGCAGCAGTAAAGAATGTTTCTCAAGGGTTTTCCAGGAACCCTCTGGGATCTCTCCTGTCTGTCTGCACATCTGGCCAATTTCCTGTAGAGAATACTGTCTCCATCTTTCTGCATTCCAACTCTCATACACATGCTCTCATTGACAAATACTAATCAAGTTTCATATGAGGTAAGTAGATTCTGGAAAAAAATATTTGTATGATTTGTGGTGAGAAAAAAAAATTAAGAGGAGTCTAGTAGCAATGCCGAGTTGTCAACACATTCTAGGCTGTAATTCCTCCTCACTTCCTTACACTTCAGGATTTCCTAGAAACATATGTCTGTCTATATCACAATCTTATATAGTTCAAATACATGTAGGACAGAAAAATTAGATGGTGGATAGAACCATAGCAATAGGCTTTGCTATTTTTAACCTCTCTGGGTGGCAATCTATGATACTAGGAACAGAGTAATGGGTGGTAGGTTTGAGGAATTAGGTGTATGTTTCAGGAATAGGGTTATAAACTGAGTGAAGAAGAAAATTGAAATGTATCCAATGCTAACAGCATGTTCAGGCAGCTTTACATTTTGTATCATTTTCACCTTAAAATAGTCTCCTATTCTTCATGAAAACTAAGTGGCATTCATCACGTTCTTTCTAATGATTTGTTTCAAATTGTGTGTGTACTAACAAGACCAGAGGCTCCTTGATATCTGTGACCATGTATTACCCCTCTCTGAGTCATTCTTATCTAGTAGAGAACTTGACTTTAGTAGGCACTCAGTAAATGTTTGTTGTTTGATTGATAACCCTGTATTTCTTTAATGTTTAGACTTCTCCAGTGAATGTATGTGTGTTAGGACCCACTGAAGTGTCACACTAAGAAAAATGGACACCATAAAACAGTCCAAAATAGCAGTGTATCTGAATTGACAGTGAATGCATTGAAGAATGTGCCATAAATTTATACTCAAAAAACATACATCATCAGGTGTGGTGTGTGCTTCTGTGAAATACTAAGAAGTCTTCTTAAGAAGCTATAGCATTTCTGAATTTCCAGGAATACAAAGGTAGAAAATACCTAGAAAATGTGTTGGATCAAAGACCATAAAATTGATTCAAAAAAGCCATACTTTTACCACAATAATAGCAAACTAAACAGTAAGTGATGGAAGCTCAGAGCTCTGGATACTGGAATCAGGAAAGGTAAGGTCTAGGCTGCTATCACACAGCAAAAACACATGATGGTTTAAAGAAGGTAATAGTCTGGAAGTGGGTGGCCCTGATTGCTACACATGTTTCTGTCTCTTGAAGTTATTCAGGGAGTTGGAATCCTCCCGTCTTGTCGCTCTGCCATCCCTTGGTTGTCTGGTGGCTAAAGTTGAGTCGCTGCTCCCTTTGGTTCTGGTCTAAAGGAACTGGAAAGCATGGAGAGCAGTTTCTCAAGAAGGTACACGTATCATGTTCAGTCACCTTCTGTTGCTGAGTACTTCGTTGTTTTTTACACATAAGAGAGTACAGAGATGCAGACACACATAAAAAATGTATAGAGATGATGTGGAGTTTTCGAAAATGTTGCCTCTTTTTCCTGGTTCCTTGAATATATATGTTAAGCATTATTTTAAAATTTGATGTCTGCTTTATCAAAGATAATAGAATACCACCGATTGTCTTTCGTGTGTAAAGTCCTATTTTTTTTTTTTTAACCTATGGAAGAAAGCCCACAAAACCACTTTTACCATATGTTGCTCCTTGCTTATTCTTTTCTGGAAATAATATTGATGATTTTAGAGCCTAAATCTTCCTTCTTTATTGGAGTGTAGTTGACCTATAATATTAGTTTCAGGTGTATAGGGTAGTGATTCAACATTTATTAACGTTAGGAAGTGGTCACTTGGATAAATCCACTGTCATCTGTCACCGAAGTTATTACAATATTGTTAACTATACATTTGATGCTATACATTATACCCCCAAAACTTATTTTTTTGTAAGTGGAAGTTTGTAACTTTCAATCTCCTTCCCCTAGTTTGCCCATCCCCCAACTCCTTCTCCTCTGACAACCATCAGATTGTTCTTTTTATCTATGAGTCTGTTTCTGCTTGGTTTTTGTTTTGTTTTGCCTTTTAGATTACACACATTAGTAAAATCATATAGTATTTGTTTTTTCATTTATTTCACTTAGTATAGTACTTTCTAGGTTTACCCATGTTGTTTCAAACACAAGATTTCATCCTTGTAGAGGAGTACTATTCCTTTGTGTGTGTGTGTGTGTGTGTGTGTGTATGTGTATGTTTGTGTGTATGCTACTACATATTTATTATTCATCTCATGGACACTTACATTGCTTGCATATCTTGGCTCTTATAAATAGTGCTGTAATTAAGTACATATGTCTTTTCAAATTAGCATTTTTGTTGTCTTTGGGAAAAATATGCATAAGTGGAATTTCTGGGCTGTATGGTATTTCTGTTTTATGGTTTTTGAAGAATCTCCATACTTTTTTTGGCTACACCATTTTGGATTTCTACACTAATGCATGATGGTTCTCCCTTTGTATCCTCAGCACACATATCTCTCATTGTGGTTTTGATTTTTATTTTCTAATAATTAGTGAGGTTGAACTTCTTCTCTGGTGTCTGCTGAGCATCTGTATGTCTTCATTGGAGAAATGTCTATTCAGGTCTTCCCGTTTTTTAAATTGGATTGCTTTTTACTTTTATACTGAGATGTGTGATTTCTTTATTTTGGATATCAACCTCTTGGCCATATCATTTGCAAATGTCTTTTCCCATTCAGCAGGATGGATGCTTCACATGTTGATGGTTCCCTTTGCTGTTCAAAAGCTTTTCATTTTGATGTAGTTTTATTTATTTGTGTTTTTGTTGCCTTTGCCTGAGGACACAGATCCAAAAAGGTGTTGCTCGGACTGATGTCAAAGCTGCTTATGTTCAAGGAATTTTATGATTTCTTGTCTGTTCCATTGATGTGTGTGTGTGTGTGTGTGTGTGTGTGTGTGTGTGTGTGTGTGATTACCATACTCTTTTGATCATTGTGGCTTTTTAGTATAGTTTAAGTATTAGGAAGTATGATACCTCCAGCTTCATTCTTTTATACTATTGTTTTGCTATTTGGCGTTCTTGTAGTTCCACATATATTTTAGGATTCTTTGTTTTGGTTCTGTGAAATGCCATTGGTAATTTTGATAGGGATTGCATTCAATCTGTAGATTACTCTGGGTAGTATGGACATTTTAACAGTGTTTTTCCAACCTATGAGTGTGGTATATTGCTCCATTCATTTGAGTCACCTTCAATACAACAAACTTATGCATATTGATTTTGTATACTGCTGCTTTACTGAAGTAATTATTCTAATAGTTTTTGGGTGGAGTCCTTAGAGTTTTCTATAGTATACCATCTGCAAGTAATGACCACTTGACTTTTTTTGCAATTTGGATGGCCCCTCCGTGTGTGTGCGTGTGTGTGTGTGTGTAATTGGTGTGGCTGAGATTTCCAATACCACATTGAATACAAGTGGCGAGAGTGGTCATTCTTATCTTTTCCCAGACCTTAGAGGAAAAGCTTTAAGGTTTTCACAATTTATTATGACATTTGCTGTGGATTTGTCATTTATGTTGAGCTATATTCCCTCTGATCCACTTTGTTGAGAGGTTTTTTTTTTAATTATAAATCAATATTGGATTTTGTTAAATGGTTTTTCTATGAGATGATTTTATGTTTATTTTTGTTAACTTAGTGTATCACGTTGATCTGCAGGTATTGAACTATCTTTGCATTGCTAAGATACTGCTTGATTATGTTGTATGGCCTGTGTACTGTATTTCTTATTTTGGTTTGCTAATATATTCAGGATTTTTGTATCTATGTTCATTTGTGATATTAGCCTGAATTTGGGAAGGATAGATAGTAACTCTTTAAATGTTTGGTAGAATACTCCTGTGAATGGTCTGGTCCTTGATTTCTGATTGTTGGGAGTTTTGGATTGCTGATACAATGTCATTACTAGCAATTGGTCTGTTAATATTTTCTCTTTCTCCTGATTTAGTCTTTGGAAGATTGTATGTTTCTAGAGACTTATCCATTTATTTTAGATTGTGCCATTTGTTGGCATATAATTGTTCTTAGTGGGCTCTTATCCTTTTTATTTCTGTGGTATTGTTATAAATTCTGATGTTTTGTTTTATTATTTTGTTAGGAACATATTTCTTTGTCTCCTCATTCTGTCTGACTCTGTTTCTGTGCATTAGGTAGATCGGTTATGTCTCATGGTCTTGATGGGAGTAACTTTATTTAGAAAGTGTCCCGAGGGATCCAGTAGTATAACCCCAATGCTCCTCCAAGCAGATGCTCCAACAGTGTCTCCATGTGGTCTACATGCACCCTTCTATTGTGGCTTGGCTGTGACTGGTATGGACTCTGCTGTGCAGAGCTGGGCTCTGGTGTGGCTGGCTTTGAGGCCCAGCCACAACTGCTACAGTCATACCAATCAGTGGGCCTAGCTCCCCAACATGTTGGATAAAAAGCCCAGGAATGATTGCTGTGGGCAAGCTGGTGGGGTGGGGGTAGGATTACATTGCAGCTGGTCACAAGGTCTGGCAGCAACTATTGCAGGTGTTCTACTGTACAGGGCTGGCCCCTTGGGGCAGGGGTGCCACTGTTGGCCTAGGCCATCCACTAGAATGTGATGGGCTGCTTGAAGGTAGTTCTGGTGCATTTTGCCAGGTTGGCAGGGTGGAGTGCTGCTTGGGAGGGGCAGGTTGGGTGGAGCATGTTCTCAGAAGAAAGCTCTGTAGGTGGAGAGTGTCTGAATTGACTCCTGTGAGTGCTGGGTCAGCTTAGTAGAAGGGGAGTGAGTAAAAAGTGGTCCTGCCAGTGCTTCCATCCCTGGTGAATGTTGCAACAGAGCCCTGTTCCTCTGGCTGCATACCCTAAAAGTCAATAAAATTGTCTTCATGTGTAAAACTTGGTGCTTTTCGAACTGCTGCCTCTATTCTGAGACATGGAATACGTGAGATGTGTGTACCTTTAAAATTAGGTGTTGTCTTGGTTTCTTGCTGCTCTTTGGCTCCTCTGGACATAAGCTCCACTGGTTTCCAAAATCAGATGCTATGGGGTCATCTTCCCTGGGCTGGGGAGTCTGATCAGGACTTTGAGTCCTGGTTCTTCAGGGAGATCCTGGTTGTGATCTCTCTCCTGCTTGTGGGTCATTGTTCTACGGGTGGGGGTCCTCACGAGATTGCATCTTTCCCATCTATCTCTATGTGGTTTTTTCTTTATACCCTTATGTAAAATCTGTTGTTAGTCTTTAGTTTGTTTTCAGAGATAGTTCAATAAGTAGTTGTAGTTTTGTTATGTCTGTGAGGAGAGGTGAGCATTTAGGATCTTCTTCCTACTGCCGCCTTGTCCTGCCTCTATAGTGTCTTCTTCTGTGTCCCTTTTCTCTTCAATATTTTTAGGTTTTGATTATGAATTTACAGTTAATTTTGTCATAAAATGTATAAAAAATATTAGATTTGCTGTCATTGGTACTTAGTACTTGTCAGAAATACTGATTTAGTTTATTAATAATTAATTGCTTATGTGCAGAGGGGAATAACAATATTCAGTAGTTCAGTTGACATCTGTAAATGTGTTTGCAACTCTGGTGTCTGAAGTATTTAAAATGTATGTGGATTTTTTTCTACTAATTAAATCTGAATTTGTTACTAGAAATACACATGTAATGTATATAAGTTGAATTTCTTTCTTTTATCTTAAACAGTAATTGGTGAAGTTAGTCATCCTACCACATAAGAATACAACAAAAAAAATGAGCATTTTAAAAAGAGGTATTTGAAAATGCAGAGGACATTTAGTAGAGCCTGAAAAGTTTGGTGATGGGTCTGTGGTAATTTTAGGGAAAATACCATATAACAGAGAATTTAAGGAACCAAAGTGAAAATAAAGGAAAGGCTTGATATTCTATATAATGGCTCTTAATTATGCTTTTCATTGTTTGTGCCTAAACTTAAAAGCTAATGGAAAAAACTGAAGAAAGATATGCCTTGGCCTAGATTAAGAAAGTTTACCTCCCCTCATACCAGTACCATATGGGGTATAAGCAGGAGAACAGAAGCGAATGATGACTGACCATGAACTATATGGAGGGGATAATGGCTTAGAAGTGACATTAGGTGGCTCCTGGTATTCCTTCTAATAATCTGATATAAGGGTAATTGAGAGTAATTGGGGTTTTCTAGAAAGTTTGTCTCTTACCTTTGGTGAGGCTAGATGGCCAAGGAGCAGAGTCAAATAGTTTGTGATAACAGTGACAGTAATAATAGAAAAAAAGTGAATGTTGACAAAGATGAAGTCGAAATTAGTAAGACTTAGTGATAAGATATTTGAAGAAGGACTCAAAGGTAGTCAGGATGATCAAGTATAAGATTAACCTTTATTTTCTTTTTAAAAATTCCAGTGTAAAAAAAATAAAATTCCAGTGTAGTTAACATATAGTATTACATTAGTTTCAGATGTATGATATAGGGATTCAAAAATTCTATCCATTACTCAGTGCTCATTGTGGTACGTGTGCTCTTAATCCTCTTCACTGATTTCACCTGTTCCCTCACCCACCTTCCTTCTGGTAATCATCAATTTGGTATTTATAGTTGAGTATGTTTTTTGGTTTGTCTATTTTATTATTCATTTGGTTTCTTAAATTCCACATAGGAGGAAAATCATAAGGTATTTGTTTTTCTCTGAATTATCTCCCTTAGTTTTATACTCTCTAGATCCATTCATATCATTTCAAGTGGCAAGATTTCCTCCTTTTTAGGGGCACCGGGGTAGCTCAGTGGGTTAAGCCTCTGCCTTTGGCTCAGGTCATGATCTCAAGATCCTGGGATTGAGCCCTGCATTGGGCTTTCTGCTTGGCAGGGAGCCTGCTTCCCCCTCTCTCTCTGCCTGCCTCTCTGCCTAATTGTGATCTCTCTCTCTCTGTCAAATAAATAAAATATTTTAAAAGAAAAAAAACTTCCTCCTTTTTAATGGTTAAATGATGCGTGTGTGTGTGTGTGTGTGTGTATGTGTGTGTGTGTGTGTGTGTGTGTGTGATAATTAATTGTATTCATCTATTGATGGACACTTGGACTGCTTCCATAATTGAGCTATTGTAAATAATGCTACATTAAACATAGCGGTGCATATATATTTTTGAATTAATGTTTTGTATACTTTGGGTAAATACTCAGTAGTGGAATTACTGGGTTATATAGTAAATCTATTTTTAACTTTTGGAGGAACTTCCATACTGTTTTACCTAGTGGCTGCACCAGTTTGCATTCCCAGGAGTGCATGAAGATTCCTTTATCTCCACATCCTTGCCAACACTTGTTTCCTGTGTTTTTGATTTAGCCATTCTGACAGGTGTGAGATGGTACCTCGTTATGGTTTTGATTTGCATTTCCGTGATGAGTGTGTTGAGCATCTTTTTGTGTGTCAGCCATCTATCTGTATATCTTTGGAGAAATGTCTGCTCATGTCTTCTGCCTTTTTTTTTTTTAATTGAATTATTATTTTTGGTGTTGAGTTTTATAAGTTCTTCATATATTTTGGAAACTAACCCTTTTGAACCTGTCATTTGCAAATATCTCCTCCCATTCAGTAGGTTGTCTTTTAGCTTTGTTTCCTTTGCTGTTCAGAAGCTTTTTACTTTAATGAAGTCCCAATGTTGGTTGGGTCCGTTATCAAAGGAACGAGACTGAGACAAAGTTACGCAAAGCCTTATTCTATGCCAAGCATTAGAAGTTAGACTGACCAGCCAGGGCCGCCTCCGAAGAGAGCGACGCCCCTTGGTCTTACAGGCTAGTTTTTATAGGGCACAATCGCAGACATCTGCATATGTGGCTTTGGCTGATTGGATGTCTCCTACCTGTGTGTTTTAGTAACAGTTACCTGGAACCAATACTAGTAACTGTTGAGGCGTTTATTAAACAACAAAATGGCCTTGTTTTAGGTATGTGTTTTAGTAATAGTTACCTGGAACTGGCCTTGTTTTAGGTGTGTGTTTTAGTAACAGTTATCTTGTTTCAGGTGTTGTGTTTTAGTAACAGTTACCTGGAACCGAGAGCAATAACTGCTCTAGACAACAAAATGTCTACCTAGGCAACATGGAGTCACTATAGCTAAGTAGGCCCAGGCAGGCCCTAGGGGTTTAACATGTTTTAATGTGAAATCAACCCCAACACCAATAGTTTATTTTTGTTTTTGTTTCCCTTGGTTTGGGAAACCTATCTAGAAAAATGTTGCTTTAGCTGATGCCAGAGAAGTTACTCCCTGTGCTTTTCCAGCATTTTTATGGTTTCAGGTCTCCCACAATTATATCTTTAATCCATTTTGAGTTTATTTTTGCAAATAGTATTAGAAAGCGGTCCAGTTTCATTCTTTTGCATATAACTGTCCAGTTTTCCCAACATTTGTTGAAGACTCTCTTTCCCATTGCATGTTCTTGCCTTCTTTGTCAAAGTATCATTGACCCTATAATTGTGGGTTAGTTTCTGGGTTTTCTATTCTATTTTATTGATCTATGTATCTTTAATGCCAGTACCATATTGTTTTGACTAGTATAGCTTGGAAATATAACTTGAAGTCTGGAATTGATATAGCTTCAGTTTTGTTTTTTAAGATTGCTTTGGCTATTTGGGGTCTTTTGTGGTTTCATACAAATTTTAAGATTGTTTTGTCCTGTGATGAATGTCTTCGTATTTTGAGAAGAATTGCATTAAATCTGTAGATTGCTTTAGATAGTATAGACCAATATTTTAACAATATTGGTTCTTCCAGTCCATTTCACCTCCTTGGTTAATTTAATCCTAGGTATTTTATTATTTTTAGTGTAATTGCAAATGGAGTTTTATCTTGATTTTCCTTTCTGTTACTTCATTGTTAGTGTATAGAAATGCAACAGATTTCTGTATAATGATTTTTAGATGCTGAGACCATACTGAATTTATAATTTCTAGTAGTTTTTTGGTGAAGTTATTAGGGTTTTCTATATATAATATCATGCCATCTGCAAATAGTGGGAACTTGACTTCTCCCCTACCAATTTTGATGGCTTTTATTCCTTTTTCTTACCTGATTGCTGTGGCTTGGAATTCTTATTATGATATTGAATGAAGGTGGTGAGAATGGACATTTTTGTCTTTCTTGTTTGTGGATTTTAGGGGGAAGTTCTCAGTTTTTCATCATTGAGTATGATGTTAGCTGTGAGTTTTTCATGTATGGCGTTTATTATGTTGAGATATGTTACCTCTAAACCTACTTTATTGAGAGCTTTTACATGAATGGAATTTTGTACTTTGTCAAGTCCCTTTTCTTCATTTTTTAAGGTTTTTATCCTTCTTCTTATTTATATATTATATCAATTTTGTGAACATTGAATCAACCAGGCATGTCAGGATAAATCCTGCTTGATTGTGAATGATTTTTTAAATGTTTGGATTAGTTTGGTAATATTTTGCTGCATATTTTTGCATGTATGTTCATCCGAGATCTTGGCCTACAGTTTTGTTTGTTTTGGTAGTGTCCCTATGTAGTTTTGGCATCAGGATAATGCTGGCCTCATAGAATGAATTTGGACGCTTTCCTTCCTCTTCTATATTTTGGAATATAGAGAAGAATAAGTATTTACTCTTCTTTAAAGGTTGAGAAGAATAAGTATTTACTCTTCTTTAAAGGTTTGGTAGAATTAACCTGTGAAGTCATCTGGTTCTGGACTTTTGTTTCTTGAGAGATTTTTGATAACTGACTCAATTTCCATGCTGGTACTTTGGTCTGTTCAATTTTTCTTTTATTTCTGGCTTCAGTTTTGGGCAGCTCCATGTTTCTAGGCATTTATCAGTTTCTTCTAGGTTGTCAAATTTGTTGTCCTATCATTTTTCATAATTTTCTCTTATAATTTTTTGTATTTCTATGATAGTTATTTTTCCACGTCTGGAAAATTCTTTTCCACTTCCACTTTTCCATTTCTGATTTCATTTGAGTAGTTCCCTTTTCATGAGTCTGACTCAAGGTGTATCAATTTTGTTGATCTCTTCAAACACCAGCTACTGGTTTTGTTGATCTGTTCTATTATTTCTTTAGTTAGTATTTCATTGATTTCTGCTCTAATTTTTATTATTTCCTCCCTTTTACTGGGTTTAGTTTGTTTGTTTTTTGTGTTCTGTTTTGTGTGTGTGTGTGTGTGTTTCCTAGCTTCTTTAGGTGTAAGGTTAGCTTGTTTGAAATTCTTCTTGAGATAGGCCTGAATTGCTGTAAACTTCCCTTTTATGACTGCTTTTGCTGCATCGTGGTGATTTGGGACTGTTGTGTTTTCATTTCCATTGGTCTCCATGTGTTCTTTGATTTCCTCTTTGATTCATTCATTGTTGAATAGCCTGTTATTTAACTTCCATGTGTTTGTGGTCCTTTCAGATTTTTTCTTGTGGTTGATTTTTAGTTTTACACTGTTCTAGTCTGAAAAGATGCATGGTATGATTTTGATCTTTTTAAATTAGAAACTTGTGGCTTAATGTGTGATCTACCCTGGATAACATTCTAAGGGCATGGAAAAGAATGGTGTTCTGGTGTTTTAGGATGGAATTTTCTGAATATACCTGTTGGAGCCATCGGGCCCAGTGTGTCATTCAAAACTACTTTTTCCTTGTTGCTTTTCTGTTTGGGTGACCTATCCATTTATTTCAGTGGGGATGTTAAAGTCCCCTACTATTATTATTTCACTTTAAATTTCTTTTGTCTATTAATAGTTGCTTTAACTATTTGGTTTTTCCAGTGTTGGGTGCATAAGTATTTATAATTATTACATCTTCTTATTGGATTTTTTCCCTCTATGATTATATAGTGTCTTTTTTTTTTAAAGATTTTATTTATTTATTTGACAGAGAGAAATCACAAGTAGTCGGAGAGGCAGGCAGAGAGAGAGAGAGGAGGAAGCAGGCTCCACTGAGCAGAGAGCCCGATGCCGGACTCGATCCCAGGACCCTGAGATCATGACCTGAGCCGAAGGCAGCGGCCTAATCCACTGAGCCACCCAGGTGCCCTGATTATATAGTGTCTTACTTTGTCTCTAATTATACTCTGCTTTAAAGTCTACTTTGTCCAAGTATTGCTACCCTGGCATTCCCCCCCCCACTTCTATTTGTGTGAAAAATGCCTCTCTATCCCTTCACTTTCAATCTGTGTGTGTGTTTAGGTCTGAAATGAGTCTTTTGTAGGCAGTATATAGATGGGTCTTATTATTATTTTCTAAAATCCATTCCATCATCCTTTGTCTTTTGATTGGAACATTTAGTCCATTTATATTTATAATTATTGAAAGGTGTGTACCTTTTTTGCTTATTTTATGGCTTTTTGTTTGTTTGTTTTGTTTTGTAGTTCCTTTCTGATTCTTCTCTTGGTCTCTCCTCTCATGGTTAGTTGGCTTTCTTTAGTGATATGCTTGGATTCCTTTTTAGTTTTTAGGTATCTATTACTGCTTTTTGATTTCTTTTTTTGTTACTGTTAGGTTTGTATATAACATCTTATGAATCTAGCAGTCTATATTAAATTGATGATTGCTTAAGTTTGAACTTATTCGTTACTCCTCTCCCCTCACATTTTAGGTATATGATATCATACTTTACAGCCTTTATTTCATGAGTCCCTTGACTGATTTTCATAGATATGCTTATTTTTATGGGTTTTGGGCTTTCTACTTACTCCTGCTTATGGTCTTCCCTTTCCACTCAAAGATTCCCCTTTAACATTTCTTCTAGAGCTGGTTTAGTAGTGAGGAAATTCCTTCAACTTTTATTGGTGTGGAAAAGTCTTTTTTCTTTTTATTCTGAATGATAGCATTACTAGGTGGAGTATTCTAGGCTGCAGTTTTGTATTTTTTTTTTAACCTTTCAGTACTTCAAATATATCATGCTGCTTTCTTCTGTCTTGTAAAGTTTCTACTGAAAAATAGAAACTTTTAGGGTTATAGGCCTTATAGGGTTTCCCTTGTATATAATTGTTTTGTTTTCTCTAACTTCTTTTAAAAACTCTCTGTTTATCACTACTTGTTACTGTTTTGATTACTATGTATCTTGATATGGATCTCCTTTGGTCCTCATGGACCTGGATGAGTGTTTCCTTCCCCAGATTTGGGGATTTTGCAGCTATTACTTCAAATAAATTATCTGTCCCCTTTTGGTCTCTCTTCTCCCTCTGGGATCCCTATAATGCAAACCTAATTATGCTTGATGATGTCTCTGAGTTTCCCAAGTCTCTTTTCATTTTGTATAATTTTTCCCCCCACTTTTTCTGCTTGATTGCATTCCATTAATCTGTCCTCCAGGATGGTAATCTGTTCTTCTGCTTCTTTTAGTCTATTATGCATTCCATTATTCATTCCATTTAGTCTATTATCCTATGTATTTTTTAAAAATTTAATTTATTGTGTTCTTCATCTCTAATTGCTTCTCTTTTTTATGTGTTTTTTTTTGTTAAAGGTTTCACGCTGAGGTCCTCTACTTTTTATGATACATAAAGTGAGTATGTTTATGATTATTACTTGTAATTATCTATCAGGCACATTATTTATATCCATTGTCTTTAGCTATCTTACTGTGACTTTTGTCCTCTTTCATTTAGGACAATTCTTCTATCTCCTCATTTCCTCTAACTCTCTCTGTATGTTTCTATGTGTTACATCAGCTACATCTGCTTTTGAAGGTAGTGACTTTGAGAAGAGTTCCTGTAGTGCCCTGCCCTACTACTGTGGTCACGGTTTGGTCCTTGCACTGTTAGTGGGTCAGTCTGGGGCCACCTTAGGCTTAATTTAGGTTAGACAAGGCATTTGCCAGAGATGCAGTATATGGAGCTGTGTGGCACTTTATTGTACCCTGAGATGGTTTTTTTTTTTTGTGGGTGGGGCCCTCAGACCAGCTATCTGCCTCCAGCCCACTATGGTAGCTGAAGTTAGACTGTTCTGTGTGATTATCTTTCTCTTTCTCTGAGTCAAGAATCACTTTGGACTGGTGGTGGCCAGCCTCTGTTGGGACTTCTTGCATATAACTAGGCTTGTATCATATCTTTGGATGGGCTTTGTCCAAGAGGATATTGGAGGCAGCAGATCTGCAGAACCTTGCAGGAGTGGGAGATCAGGTATTAGCCAGGTTTGTATTCCTGCTGTGGGAGGAGACCTTGAGGTGAGGCCTGGTTGGAAAGAGTGGCTTGGCAGAAGCATTGTGTCAGCAACGTTTATGTGGGTCTGCTGTGGCTGGGGACTTTGAGTAGAGGCCTGACTGGAGGGGGATTGTCTGTAGGGGAATGCAAGTATGGAGTGCACTGTTAACAAGTTAAGTAGTCATCGTTGGCGCTGTGCTGGTTTCTGAAGAAGATGGATGTGTGTTTAGTGGGGGGGCTTTGGGAGGGAAATGGCACCTGCCAGCTCCTTTGTTCCTGGAAAAGTCTCCCAAAGATCTCTGAACACTGGCATTTCTTACTGGAGACCACATGAGAAGGTATAAATGCATAGACTATTTATGCAACATAATGGAAAAAAGAAATTAAGTGTGGAAAAATTGTCCAAGTCCATATTATTATGTAGGCATTTCAATTCCTTACAATAAATAATCAACTTTGTTGATCTTCTCACTATCCCAGTAATTTGGTGAGGTTTCATGTTTATTGAACCACAAGAGTATTTCATTGTATATATGATGTAGGGTATCAAGGAGCTAGAAAGTTGAATTGCAATGTCCTAAAATTTATCATGTTATAGGGGCATGGAACTAAGTGAAATCATCACCCAACATTAATCAAATTTAATTTGATTAAATTAAATTAATCATATGTGGCCATGAAACTAAGTGAAATCACCACCCAACATTAATCAAATTTTAGTCTCGGAGTAAAAAATTAAAGATAACTAAGTTATTTCATTTGAAAGCATTTTACATTAATTGCTAACCCATATTTTATGATCTGTGATCAATTATTGTTATTATTAAATCTAGAAGGATTTTCCCAATATTATTATTTTTAAAATCTTAGTTTTAAGGTAGTAGTTTGCATTGCTACCATTAATTTTTCTAGGAAAAGGATACAGCAAAATATTTAAGACATTTATTCATAATAGTCTTGTGGTATAAGTTATCTTTAAATAGTTCTTGAGTGAAAGCCTATTCTGTTCTATGTGTTCTTATCATAAAAAACGCTTTGTAAGGGGTTGTCTCAAAAAATGTTTTAATATTCGCTCACATTTAAGGAAAAGAAAAAGTGATTATGAAGCTGTTGTTTTTTCTCTAATAAAACTTTGCAGAGACTTAGTAACATTTTTCTCCAACTTTAAATAATTTGTATTGTAACTCATGTAGTCGTTCTGTCTACAATAAATATTGAGTAGCACTTATATTCAGGGCAATGTAGCAGGTAATAAATTACATAATACAAAAAATATATAAAAGCATTATATAGAAGAGGGGTGAGCAAACTGTGGTTTATGGGCCAAATCCAGTTTGCTAACTGTCTTTGTAAATAAAATTTTTTTGGAATACATCCATGCTCATTCATATATGTGTTCTTTATGGCACTTTAACATTGACAATGACCAAACTGAGTAATTGTGACAAAGACTATATAAAAAACTAAAATTATCATCTGCCCTTTGCAGAAAAAGTTCATTAACCTCTGATAGAGAATGTGTTTCAGTAGCAAAAATATAAATCTATTATCTAATAGAAATTTCATTCATATGTGATTGTCAGACTATGGAAAATACTTCTAATTTTTTGGATATGAAAAATTATTTTTTAAAATACCTGGTAGGTTTACAAAGGGAGGAAAAAGCAGATAATGGAAAGCTTTGTCCTAAGAAATGTTGAAGTCATTTCTGGTTAGTCCATCCACTGGCTGCTTCCTATTAATTCCTTGGCAGCAATCCAAGCTGGCACTTTCCTGTCACACTGCCTCTAACATCTGGCGAATTCCCAGGAGGGTGATAATAAAAACAATCATCTGTGCTTAGTTCACCCTCCAGGAGCAGCGGGTAATAGGGAGCTTTGCTTTCACTTAAATTCATAACTGTGCCTTGGATTGTTATGAAATCTAAAACCCTTACAATTTCATTTTTTACTTATAATTTACATTTCAGTTAGTTTCATTTGGCCTTTTCCTAGCATTAAAAAAAAGTCTGCACCTCATTAATTCCCATTATGACATTAAAATAACAACCACCACAAGCCTATGGCCTTGTGTATCATTCTCTGCTGAATTTCAAACGGAAAGCATGAACCAAGCAACGAAGTGCTGCCAGCCTGGGGACTCCATCTGTGTCAGGGGTAGCTCTTTGAGGTAGACATTCCAGTTCTAGATTCCCTGTAAACCTACACAGACAAGGCAGCCACTAATTCAGTGTGAGGTCAGTGGGAACCAGAGTCCCACCTGCCTCCCGAAATGCTTGCCTTCCAGGTTTCCTGCGTCCATGAAAGCCTCGCACTGCTCATCACATGGAGTTCAGCTAGTACACCCTCAGTGAACGCAAGCATGGTAACTGGCAGCAATAGCAAGTTAGTCTTAAAAACAAAACAAAGCAAAACAGAAACCCAGGAATTGACTTGGGTTAAGTCAATTAGATGAACTAACCATGCACTGAGGTAAAAGATAAATCTTGATGGAAGAGGTAAAGCATCTGGATTATGATAATATGGGAAAAATCAGTCTGTGTTCAGCATCACCTTGGGGAACCATGAGAGCAAAATGACCTCTTAGGGCATCAGAGACTTGGATGGGAGTGTTGAGGCATTGGCAACAAGAAAGGAACGATCATGTGGGCAAAGCAGAGCCCTGATTCAGTATTTTTTGTATAGAGGTTATCTGAAACAAATGCAAAAAAGTGACTTCCAACCGCAGCCCAAACACTTGGGTTTGGCCTGGCAGGAACAGATGGCATTAACAGTGGGTCTTTGGGAACCAGAATAATCATGTTATAATTCTCTGAAGTTTTCAGCACCTGCATCTATGTATTTATGGGTTTTGGTTTGCTTCTGGCAATAGCTCTTCCTGCTAGTGTGCCAGCATATTTGTTGGTATATTCAATTTTGTAAAAAGAGTAAATTTTTAAAATATTCAATTTATATAAGAATGGTTCCCTTTGAGGGAGGCCATTCTCAAAGATTTATGGCACCTAATATCTAGTGCGAATGTTGGACCTGAGAGAAGTTGTCTTTATCTTCATTTGGGTATGGGGTCTACCAGCACCTAGCTCTGTCGTTATGTGAAAGAGACATTGCTGTTGGTTATGATGAACCACATTACTGAGGTCAAACTAAAAGTTCCAATGTTGTGTGAGGCATGTGTTCAGTCTGCAAAATTTGAAAATATAATTGAAATATCTAATTTTTTCCAACAGAGAATCAACTATTTGAAATACTGTTAATACTACTTACCACTAGTACCACAACTGTGCTTTGTTACTTTCCTTATGAAAATTTTCATTTATTTTCATTTCACATATGAAAGTAAAGTTTTGATATTTTCTTGTTTATTTGCTCACTGAAAACATTTTTCAAACTTAAATCTATTTTTTTTTCTCTTGGGATTTTTTTTCTGTTTGAAACCTAGAATTCTTTTACATGCAAGTTCTTCTATTTGAAGATCCTTGGTTCTGCTATATCACTGTAACCTGGCTCCATGGTGGGGATCTCCTTGTAGGAGATGAAAGGAAAGTCTTTTCCTATGTGCAGCTTATATATCCTCTTCACTCTTTTCTTTTGTATGATGCAAGTCCTCTCTAGCTTTGAGAATTCGATGAAAAATTTTACATCTGCAGGCAAATGTGACACCATGGTTAGTACTGACAAATTAAGGGAAGAAATTGTGAGAGGTATTTTAGATTTATTTATTTGGTAGTACCAGGTTTATTTGATATTTATTTGATATCTTTATTCTTTGTCAATGAAATAGTTTTAGGGATATTTTGAGTTGAAATCATTGTTGTCTAATGCTTGGAATCTTTCCTATCAGTGACTCAGTGAAACTAGGAGTAACCTTAGTGCAGTGGAAATTATGATTTCAAAATTAGTTATAGAACATTCAGAAAATTTTATTACATCAATGTCAAGAAGTAACTAGCTTTGGATGGACTTTTTTTTTTTTTTTAAATCCATAATGTTTCTGAGTTTGAGAGTGTTTCTGAGTCTGAGAGCCAGAGAGATCAAAGGTATTGTGCATATAGGGATTTTTGATTTGTTTATTTTTGCCCAAGGTCACTTTTTTTTAATACTCTTTGGGTGAAAATGATGAGTCATTGTAGGTTCATAGATTATAACAAATGTACCATTTTGGTGGGGAATGGTGATGGGGAGGCTATGTATAGGGACAGGGGTATGTGAGAAATCTCTCAACCTTCCAGCCAGTCTTGCTGTGAACCTAAAAATGTTCTAAAAAATAAAGTTTAATTTAAAAAAAGTAGAAAAAGGTAGCTTCATAGAATATCTATTAAGTTGGTTAAGGAACCACTATTACTAGATTTTAGACTATATTAGCCATTTTTTTTCTTACTTCCCTCTTCCTCCTTTCTGGCTCTGAAATATTAAGAAAATTCTGTGTGTGAATAGAAAAAAAAATGGATTCTTTTATATTTCTTAATTTTAAGGGCTGTCTTTAAAAGAATGCCTAACTAGTACTCCTATTGTCCCATTATTTATGGATGACATGATTGGTTCCTGTAGTTACGGTTCTAGCCATGACCACAAGTTATGGCCGTACTCCTTAAGTCAGGGTCTGAGAAGACCTTGATCATCAGGCAGAGAAGACCAATTATGAATGAGATGGGAAAGGAGTTTATGCCACTCTCCAAGATTGTCTTTCCTGAATTTGGACAGTGAGGAGGGTAGGTGTTGAGATATGCAATGACAGCTCTTACGGAGTCAAGGTAGAGTTTGAAGGCAAAATAGGATGATGGAATGGGGTCTAAAATCTTTGGGAGCAAGCCATATTTAGTTTTATGTTACTCTTGACCTTTATTGCCATATAAAATCTTACTTAATGTTTCAGATTTGTTTCATTTAAGATGACATGGAGTATCCAGGATGGTCTCTTGGGTCTTAGTTTTAAGGGAAGTGAGTACATGGCGTCAGCAGAAGTAAAAAGTAAGTTCTCCAGGGGATGGTAAAATTCAAGAGAAACGTCATATTTTTGAGGTATGGCTTCATTCCTGCCACAGAGACTCATTTTTTTATTGCCAATTTCAGTAATTCTGGTTCTATTTTATTACAGAATTTTTTTTTTTCCTTTTAAACTCTTTGCCTTGGATGTTCATAAAGGAGGTACACCCCACACATTCATAGATGTGTGTTTTCATTTAGCATAGCTTTAAGAAAAATAGTGTATGAGGAACTGGAAATACCAAGTCAAAACTGTGTGGCTTTTGCAATAAGGAGGTGTGTTTGATTGAAATTGGACAAAAATTCTTTATAACTTTTCTCAACAGAGGTGGAGTTTTTCCCAATATTTGGACTCTCTACCAGCCTTATGACTTGTTTTGGCCAACAGAAGGTAACAAAGATTATGTGAAAGTTTGGAACCTGGGCCTTAATTGACCTTGAATTTCCCTTCCCAATCTTGGAATCAGATGCCATGTGAGAGAGGTGTCAGTTGCCTTTTGGAGACATATGATTATGAATCACAGCCAGCCTCTGTTGCCTATAATGTCAATGAAGCCACCTTTATCATCAGCTTTTGCTAAGCTACTAGATGTCTAAAGCATGTGTGCACTGGAATATTATTTAGTCTTTAAAAAGATGGAGATCCTGATATTGGCAACAACATGGATGAACCCGGAGGGCGTTATGGTAAGTGAAATAAGCCAAACAAAGAAGGACAGATACTGTATCATCTTGTTTACAGGTGGAATCTAAGATAGTCAAACTCTCAGAACCAGAGGGTAGGATGATAGTTGTCAGGAGCTGGAGGATATGGGAGATCATGGCCACAAGGTATGGAGTTTTAGTGGAGCAAGATGAATAAGTTCTGGAGATACAACATACAACGGTGTGCAAATAGTTACCGAGACTATATTTTGTATACTTGACATTTGCTGAGACGGGGTAGGTGTTAAGTATTTTTGCTGCAGGCGCATAAACACACACCATCCCAAGATAGACAAGTAGAAGAACTGCTCAGCTGAGCCCAGCCTAAAATGGGATACATATTATTTAGAAGCAAATAATTTTTTTTTTAAGATGGTAAGTTTTGGGATGATTTTTAAGAAAAATAATAGGGAAGATTGTCTTTTTTTAAAAATGGAAGATAGACTTATTAAAACAAACATGGCATTATAATAGAAACACATACATGAATGTCAGAATGCCAGCTAGAGACAAGCTTGTAATCTTTCTATTCTCAGGAGCCTCTGAGAGGCTGGATACCTGTTCTTTAGCTACAATCTGTTGAGTATATCTTACATTGCCTGATTGCAGCATTCAGTCTTTTCCTAGACTCCCATCCATGTGCTTTTTGTAAGCTTTATTTTCTCTGTCCTCCCCTTGTATGTTGGCCTCTCCCCAAATTGCTTGCTCATCTGTTCTGTTGTTCTGGAAATTTCTAGAGTTGTCTGTGACTTTAATCTATTGACTTTGTGTGGAAAATTATAAATTCTCTACAGTCTATTTATCCAATAAGAGACATGTCAACTCGATTGTCTCAGAGTCATGATAATTTTAAGATGTCTATAAAATAATACCACATCATGATTTAGAGCTTGGTCTGAGCCCACACAGTTTATTTAATGTATGGGTCTTAATTCTTCTAATTCTCACCTCATTCCTGGGAGGCAGCTGCCAGTATTTTTTTCGTAGAGAAAAGAATTTTAAGTGGCAGGTGATATGCTCAATGTTGTGTCCTCATCCAGCAACAGAGTGTTTTTTGCCTTAGAGATCATCTTTCATCGGACACTCTTTCAAGTCAGAAAATGGATGAAACCAGTCACATTTATCAGCCACCAACTACTTTCATTGTCTCTTCTGAATGATGTTTTGTATACTTTGCCACCTGCATTGTCCAATCTCAGGTCCTCACATCCCGTTTTCTGGACTCTCTGTGGTCATCTTACCTTGCTTTACCCCCCAGCCCTTCTGGTGGAGCCACACTACTAGTAAAATAGTATTTGCAGTGCACAGCTGGTCACACACACTTCCTGTGGTGCTCCTTCATCTGTAGGATGAAATTTGCAGTATCTTTTTTTTTTTTAAGCATCTGTGCCAAGACTTCTGCAAGTTTATTTCTGCCTTAGCAGAGGAGCCCTATATTTTTGATGGCTGGGCAACGGAGTGTCCAGATTCATCTTCTCTCACGGCTCTCCTTGTACTCCAGTCTGACCATACAGAATCAGCTGGGGTCACCAGCGTGCTCTTTACTGATTCTGTGCATTTCTCCGTATTTGGAATCTTCTGTCACTACCATTGCCACCCCACCACCCACACACTCCTACACACTTGTCCATCCACATATCTTCTATTTAAGTGTCCTATCTCAGGGCAAATGTTCCTCCCCTTAGAAGTCTTCCCCAGGGTCTTTCAGCACATACAGACGTTCCTTTTTCATTACTATGCCGTGTATATGTACTACCACTTAAATAACACCACATCTGGTGGTATTAACACTTTTAAGTCTGTTTCTTACCTGTTCTTTGTATTTCTTGAAGAGAGGGACAATAAAATTAAAGTTTATTGTATTTGTATCCACAACACAAGTTACACTGTGGAGTGGAACTGCCTTGCTACAATTTTGTGTCAACAGAGAGTTCCAGAATCCTTTCTCTTCTAGCTCATTGCTTACTGAGATATTAATTCCCAACCCAGCAATTTCTGGGGCCCCATCAGAGGTGTGTACCGTGTGAATGTGGGCACCCACAAGTGCATGGATGCAGCAGGTACTGTAATTCACTGAGGAAATAGCCGTAACATTATAATAAAACATAAGGGTAACAGTTTTATGTAGGGCAAAATGCAATTTGCAAGCTTTCAATGATACATTTCTAATAAAAGGTACTGTGATCATTTCTACAAAATGATGATGAGACTTTCTCTCTAGGCCCTTTTACTTTGACCTGAGGGTTCACTACATCTGATAAAAGGCAATAAAAGGGTAGACTTTGAAATAATCCCAACCAAGGGATGTTAGGAGATGAGTAGCAGGCCGTGTCCTGAAACAGGAGGTTAATTGCTGAAACACAAAATATCCTGTGGGAATAAGCTGCTTGGAGGTATGATCTTTCAACCCTAGGGTGCTAAAATCCTGGTTCTTGTCATCAGATATTTTAATTACATGCTCTGTACAAGAACTTCTCTATCATGATGAATTTGAAATCCTCTAATTATCTAGGATTTAAAAAGCAAACAGAAAATTGAAATGTCAAAGGTCAATACAAATAAAAGCAAGACCACACAAAGCCTGCATGAGGAGGAAGCAGGGCTCAGAGGAGCAGAGCATTTGAAAAGAGCTAATTAGCAAAGTCCAGTCTTTAAAATAACTAAGGCAGCAATTATAAATAATTAAAATGAACAGAATTTCATGGTTGTGGTGGCTTAAAAATGTATGACTTTATATTTCAGCAAGTAAGTTCAACACATTTGAAATTCTTAGATTATAAAGAAAATACAAAGCTGAATCATGGCATTTTATCCCTAAACACAATTTTTGTATTAAAATGCTTTGATTTAAAAAAATAGCCATAATGTTTATGAGTTTTACAGTGTGGTACAGTACATTGTTCTTTGTGATGGAAAATTCTATAGATTTGAAATCGTCATCAGCCTCTCTCAGTCTCTGGACTCTCTGGCAAGCCTGCTGTTCCATCCTTCCTTCTCTTCAGTTCTTTCTTCCTTCCCAACATAAAGGCATCTGCTTACTTAGCCTCTATCATGAATATGAATCAATTCTCATCCTACTTTAGAGGGTTATTTAAAAAGGAAAACAGAACATTTCCAAATTTATATAATTTCCTAACTAGACTCCTTATATTCAAATTCATGCTTTGTTCTCTTACCATCAGAGTTTTTAGGAACAACTTCACATAAAGTTCTTTAGGGATCTTTACACCTATCTTTAGTGTAAATACAGTTGATCCTAGAATGCCATCCTGTTACCTGTCTGGTCCAGGCGCCAACGTCCTTCGCTTGCACTACTCCATTAGGCTTCTGACTGGTCTTTGGGCTTTTTCTCTGTTGTGGTTCCAGCCATGGTGTCTCTTTGCCTTGCTGAAAATGTCTCACTCTTTGGACCTCAGAGCTTTTGCACTGACCATGCCTTGACCTCAGAATAACTTTTCACAAGGTTCCTCATAACTTGTTCCTTTACCTTCTTTTCTGCCTCACTATCCCCATATAAGTGAGGACCTCACTCACCCACCCTATATAAAATAATAGCCCCTCCATTTTCAACTTGCTTCATTCTGTATCTTTACCTGCCTTATTCTGTCTTTTGTCTATTTATTCTTACCAACTTTTTTCTGCTCCTTCCATGACAGAAGGAATACTTTGGTCCTAGTAAGGAGTTCGGTACTAAATGCTGGAATAAATGAAAACTGTGAAACTTGGTCTCTCTTTTTCTTCTGGCTTTGAGATAGCTCTGCATCTAGTATCTATCAGTGCCATTTTCCCAACAGCATTTGCTCATTTTGTGTCTCTGTGTCCTGCTTTGGTACTTCTTGTAATATTTCAAACTTTCTCACTACTAGATTATGGTGATCTGTGATCAGTGATTATGACTTGCTGAAAGCTCAGGTAATAATTAGCATTTTTCAACAATAAAAGTATTTGTAAGATATGTACATTATTTTCCTGCACATAATGCTATTGCACACTTAATAGATTACAGTGTAGTATAAACTGAACTTGTATATGCCCTGGGAAACCAAAAGTATTTGACTCACTTTATTGCAATGTTTGTTTTAGTGTGGTGGTCTGGAACCAAATCTGCAGTAGCTCTGAGGCATGCTTGTATTTACGTTTCCTTAATATGCTTATGTAGGTAAAGTAAGGATATATTACTTAATAGTTAATAGCTTTCAGTGTTTAACAAAAGAAAGTGAACTTGAGAGGGCAATGAAGGGGTCATTAATTATAGTTTAGACTCTTCTGAATTTAAATGGCTAAAAAAAGTCTATAGATGTAATTCTAACAAGTAGAGAGCTTGAAATAACTTGTACTAACTTACTTTTCTCTCATGGCTTTCTACAAAGTATTTAAAATAAAATTATGGTATCAGTCATATAATTAAGAACAAGAAATACCAAAACAAGTCAATGTTCACATCTACAGAAAATCAGTAAAAACAAAATGGAAAGTAAAAACATTTTATTAGGCTTAAATATTAAATGTAGTTTTCCCTTATCAGTATAAAATGGGAAACTTGCTCAGTTTACGTGGTTCTACTCTTCTGGGCTTTGATGTTCTGGCAAACTTTTAATGCTTTCAAGTCTGAACTGAAGTGATTTCTTTTGGTGGGGAGATATTTTTCTTGTTCTGTTAGGGATAATTAAATTATTCATTCTTAAGTATTCCCATTTAGTATCTGTATAACATCATTAAATATGTTCTGTATACAGATATACCTCAATTATACCAATAATAATTATACCAAGAATAATTGTGTTCTTGTGTATTACTGCCGGAGTTTAACCCCTTGAGGTCAAGGGCATTGCCATTTTATTTCTCTATGCCCAAATTTGAATATAATGCTTGGCAGCAGTAAATGTTTAGTCTCTGCTAAATTAAAGTATGCATTATGTGGTCTGTGTTGCTATGGAGGTGAATAATTGAATAACACTGAACACATTTAGTTTTTACTTAAATTATTAGAGGAAACTTACAATATTCTACATTTCTAACTACAGAAAATTAGGACAAGGAGCAAATTTAGAGGTGGTTATTCTTCATGCTGGAACCAGTTCTCCTTGCAGTCCTGCTAAGAGCCTGTCCTAGGTACTCATCTTTGGTACTGTGCTTTACATTTTCTGCATGCATCCCACTCCATCAAATTTAGTGCCAAAATTTCTCAAAAAGGCTTAAAAATGATCAGTGTGAATTTGACAATGTGCTATGTCATCCTCATGAATTTTCTTAGTAAGAACTCTTATGTTATAAAAAGATCTTCTCTACCTAAAAAATTTCAAGTACAAACAAGAAAATGATTTTGTGGGTATGTGAGAGAGGCTTAATGTTCTCCCTAGTCTTGGTCACATATTTCCTGGCTTTCCAGACTTGACTGTGATCTTTTAAATCACCCATAGCAAAATTATATAATAGTTACAGATAGAATGTTTGTTTTCATAAGGTATAAAAGAATAACACTAAGCATATACCAAAACAGTATATAACATTCATGATTCCTTTATTCAACCAGACAATGGTAAATGAGCACTAAACTACATTCCAGAGACTATTCTAGTCTCAGATAAAAGATTAAATAAAATAGACCAAGTCTCACAAAGTTTAAATTCTAGAGTAGGTAAGTAAAAGAGAAATAGTCATGGTTCACAGGAGATATGTTTAATCAAAGAAGAGTAAGTCAGGATTATTATTAGAGAGTGGTGGGAAAAGATGTTATTGGCCATAACATAACAGTGACAAACTGGTTCAGAATTGGAGGTATTGTTTTGGTGGGACAAAGAGTGAGGTTATTTGGGAAGCTGGGAAAATGCCTCCTCTGGTTTAAGAGTCCAAAGAGTTGATACATTTATGAATCATTTATGCCACTAACCTCAGAAATATAATTGTAGTGTATGTTTAGGAATGACTGTGTTATGCCAACATTCCCAGGTATCAGGGCACAATATTTTGCTGTGATTATTAGGATAAGTTACAAATCTATTACGTTAGGTCACAAAAACGATACTCATCCTTTGAGTCCTATCCTTTTTTGCTACATTTATTCCAGTGCTCCATTATTGGGCCCATATTTAGGATTGTTAAGTCTTCTTGAAAAATTGATTTCTTTTTCCTTCTCTGTAATTTTTATTCAGGTGTTGAAATTCTGGTTCCCTCAGAAAGTTATTATATTGGTAGAGAGGGCTTTTAAAGAGATGGTTAATTTAAAGAGTCCTCTTAGCAGGACTGCAAGGCTGTGAGGGTGGACTATAATAGACTCTGACTGGAGTCCTCAGAGGAAGAGGAAATTTGAACATACAGACACCAGGGATGCAAACACACAGAAGACAGCCCATGTGAGGATACAGCAGGAGTATGGCCTTCTGCAAGCCAAGGAGAGAGGAGACTCAGAAAAAAGGAAACCTGGTAACACTTTGATATTTGACTCGCAGATGGCAGAACTGGGAGAAAATTTCTGTTGTTTTAGCCCCCACTCTGTTAGCTTCATTATGGCAGTGTGAGAAGATGTACAGAATCCTAGCAAACCAACACAATAATGTCCCCTTTCTTCCTGATTACATTTTTTGTTCCGAAGTCTACTTTGTCTCACACTAATGTAAATACTCCATCTTTGTTTTCATTAGTTGTTAGCATGCTATATCTTTCTTCATCTGTTAATTTCCAACCTGTTGAATCTTTTATAAGGTAAGTTTCTAATAGACAACATATAGTGGGTCTTTTTGGGGGGCATAGTTCTTTTTGTTTGTTTGTTTTCTGGGTCCTTTTGCAATCTCTGTCTTTTAATTGGTATATTTAGACCATTTACATTTAAAGTGGTTATTGAAATAGTTGGTTTAATGTCTCTTTGTAATTCTATTTGTGTGTTCTTTGTCTCCCACTGATTTAATACCCATGTTCTGCCTTATCTAGTTTTAATGGAGTCACACATTTGATCCATTTTACTGCCCCTTTTGCTGTATCAATCATACCTATATTTTGTAAAAATTAGTGATTGCCTTAGAATTGACAACATATATTTTGAACTAATATAAGTCAGTTTTTAAACATGCTGCTGCAGGCATCATGCAAGAATCTTAGTTTATTCCCGATTTCTCTCTCCCAGTTGTTGTAACACTTTGATCTTTCTTCAGCTGTAGCCAGCCCACTGATAAGCTTGTCACAGACATTCTTTATTTTTGTTACAGTGCTTTCATTTCAAGCACTTCCTTTTGAGTCTTTTATATAATTTTCATTACTCTACATATGTTACCCATATGTTCTTGTTGTCTTTTTCCATGAGTGTCTTTTACATATTTTTTATTCCTGACAGATAATTCCAACACATTTGTCATATTTGAATCTGGTTCTAATGATTACTTTGTCTCTTCAGACTGTTTATCTTTGAGTCTTTTGGTATGGCTTGTTATTCTTTTATTGAAGGTTAAACATCTTAAGTAATATCAACTTAGAGAAATTGTCCTTTAGTGTGAGGATTTCCTTTCATCTGTGTAGAAGTTGCTCTGTTTCTGTGTCTATAGATAATAGAACCTTCAAATTCTTTTAGTGTTCCTGTTTTTCTTTCTCATTTTGACTTTAGGCTTTCCTAAATACTCCTCCTCAGAGAGTCAGTGTGATGAGATTTTTCAGCTGTAATCCACATTTACTGTGTGGAGCCCTCTATATGGTAAGGTGTATGAGAGGAGTGTTCTAAATTCTTTCAATTCTCGAGCTTTCAGTAGGCTTGTGTTTTGCAATCTGTGGTCTTAAGAAACATTTCTACCATGGTAGAGCTCTTTTCTACTTTTCCCCCTACCCCTTTCCCCAGTTTCAGCATTTCTAATATATTGAAATGATGATCCCTGTTGACTGTGTCTTCCCCCACCCTCTCTCTTAGGTTAGACCAGGATGGTAGAAGAGGCTGGATTGAAAGATGGATCCAGCTTCCCCCAGCTAGGCAAGGCTCTGGCAGAATCCTTTCCCTTGGAGGGTTGACCTTTGTTAGGAAAATGTTCTCAGTGTATTTAGCAATGATTATTCTTCTCATCCTGTCAGAGCCATAAGGGGATCTTTCTTGGATCTTCATTGTGAGAACCTGGAGGTAAAGCACATAAAAGTGTGGGAGCTCCCCCAAGACTGTGGACCACAGGAATTTACTTTCATGCTGGTACATGCTCAGCCTCCGTAACTAGTCAAAAATACCATTTAAGTGTCCCTATTCATTTATGGTTCTTTTGACTTCAAGTCTGAGTAAATAGATTTCAGCTTCATATTTCTGAATGTGCCTTTCTCTTCAGAATTTAGAGAGACCTATCATACTGCAGTGTTTTTAAATGGGTTCAAAAATAGTCAATGATTACCAGTTCCCCAAATGTTTTCTTCTCATAAGATCAGAAATGATGAGTTCCATGGAAATGACATTTGGGAACTAAAGCCATAAATCAAAACGCAACTTTTACCTGCCTAAAGATGAGTATCCTATAATTCATTATCTATATTTATGTACACATTAGGGGGAAATTCCATCATAATGGATTCATCAGGTTAAGACGTGAAGATTAGGCAATAGCACAGATCTGTAGGAAGTCAAGGAGGAAACCATGTGGACATCTTGGGGGGCATGTTCCAATGAGAGTGAGCTCAATGTGGTCATATGCTTGGTATATTTAATTAACTATAAGGTGGATGGAAGGTGCATGGAATGAGAAGGGATAGGAATGACCAGAGAGTGGCCACGTTGAGGGTTTTCAGTGATGCTGACAATGAGATAGGAAGTTATCTGAAGACTTTGCTGAGAGGAGTGAGTGATATGATTTGACTAAAAATTTAGAAGAAAGATACATACTCTATGAAGAACAAACTATGTGGAAATTGCTTAGGAAGCTAGTTCTGGTAGAATGATGTTATTGTTCAGGGTGGGGGAGTTAAGACTAGATAAGATTCTTGATGGATTTTGAGTGTACAGTGCTAAGAATATTTTTGATGGAGTAGATGAGGTAATAGGAGGATTGAGAATATCAAATTATTTCAGCTGTTCTACTCTGTGTGCCCACATGTCATCTGACCCCCATTCTGCTACCACATGTGGCCTATTATGCCCAGAGGTAATATGTGGGAAAGAGGATAAGCTCTCCAAAAACATTTGCAAGGGAGATCCCTTTCTCAGATCAGAGTCGCAGAGAAGGTTGGTGTAAGGACTATTGAGCCAGACAGCCTGGATTCAAATCCTAGCTCTGACAATCAGTAATTGTTTGATACTGGACACATTCTTAACCTCATAGAGACTTGTTTTGTATTGTATATTTACTTTACTATATATACGTGTATTGTAATACAACATGGATTGTATATTTTTTTCCCTTAAAACAGGGATGCAAATAATATGGAATTGTTGCAGAAAATTACATGTATTACTTTAGTGTTGGTTCCAAAGTAAATAAAACCAGTAAAACTTGTATGTTATTAAAGATCTTTGAAAAACTGTTTTTCATTACTTGCATGCCAGGCGGTTCATCTCATTTAATCTTCAAATTAATCACGAAATGTTAGGTGGTGGTAGTGTTTTTTTATTGTTGTTGTTATTTTTTGTTTTTGTTTTGTTTTTGTTTTTATTTGTTTTGTTTTGTTTTGTTTTTTGCTTGGGGGGGAGCCTGTGCCCAAGGTAATGTAAAGGGGCAGAATTCTTGTCACTGATCCCTGCCCTTACCACTTCAGGCCCAGGCCATAAGACATTTGGCATTATTACCCATTGTCAGTTTCCTTCTACATCTCACATACACATATGAACACAGTTGCCCCATTAACAGTGACTTAATCACCACATGTAATGTTCCTTATTTCTTGATGGGACTCTAATATGTAACTTGTGCCAGAACAAACCAGAAAACTGACTCACAGTGGGATTCTGGGATTGGGTTGCTCACATACCTGAAGTGTGTAGGATTCCTTCTTCCTGGAGAAAAATGGGCTAGGGTAATACAGAGCATAGGTGATGTCCCTTCTCAAATTCTTACTGTGCTGGTATAAGGAATGTGCAGCTGTAGCTGGAGGGTCAGGTGTTCAGAGAGCCAATGACCTTGGCATTCAGTGAGTGTGGTGGCAATATTGACTGGAAATACTGTAACATTACCTGATTTCTAACAGTACCAGAGAGCAGACACGGGGTGGATGTGAGAAATGAAAGTTGTGAGGCTCTGATTGAGAAAGCAAATAGGTGATTGGAAAGGCATGGTGGCATGGATGCAAAGTCTCTCATCTCCTATATATATAAGGCATACTTGCCCAAGGGTTAAGCCCAAGACCTTGTGTAAGAGTGGCAGAACTGGAGTCCATTAAATGGTCAAAGTCCACACTAGTGGGGAGATGTGGGATGCTGATATATGCCAAGAACACAGACAGAGACTGAGGACTCTGTTCTCCAAAGGACTCTGAATCTCCCCTAGTGGCATAACCAGACCCTCTGCACCCTTCATGGGGAACCAGCTTTTATATGAAATCTCCTCATAAAGACGTATCTGAGGCAGATTCCTCACTACAGGTGTCTGTGCTACCTATCCCATTAACTGTCACAGCCTGCTCGTCCATAACTAGAATTGTATCTCAGTGTAGGAATCATGGATTGTTAGTATAAGGCCTTCTCCACTTGTACAGCCAGAAAATATACCACTATTATGTGTTGCCACAATGACTGCATGGTCTAGTGTGGAGATACAGAGAAACTGACAGAAACCCACACTGGTTCTCCTTCCCCAGAATACAAGCTGTTGGGATAGAAATGGAGAAGAACAAGTCCTTGGACATGTTTCCATGGTCCATCAAGATAATAAGCCCAAAGTAATACTATGTCCCCAAGGAAAAAAAAGACATTGGTGTCATTGTCAGAGGCTGCAAAGATGCAAGGTTGTACTTCATACCACGTATCAATTTTAAATCACTAGTTCAGTCATGGCTGAAGCCAGATGGATCAGGGAGAATGACAGGAAATCATTGCACTTAATCAGGTGGTTGGTATATCCATTGTAGCTGGTATTTACCACACCTGGTATTCAGGTCTTTCTCTAGCAAATACTTTTACATTATTTTCAGCAAAGAAAACAGAAGCAGGTTGCTTCTGAAAGGGGCAGTAGTATATCTTAATAGCCTCAGAACTAGATCAACCGTTCTGTTCCCAGTTAAAATAAATATATAATAATAAAACCACTTGGACCCAGTGAACAGGAAGTAGTATGTACCAGGGATGTCTTAAAAAGGTACATGCATACTGGGTATTTACCCTAAAAATACAAACATAGTGATCTGAAGGGGCACGTGCACCCGAATGTTTACAGCAGCAACGTCCACAATAGCCAAACTATGGAAAGAACCTAGATGTCCATCAATAGATGAATGGATAAAGAAGATGTGGTATGTATATATATATATATATATATATATATATATATATAATGGAATACTATGCAGCCATGAAAAGAAAGGAAATCTTGCCATTTGCATTGTCATGGATGGAACTAGAGGGTATTATGCTTAGTGAAATAAGTCAATCAGAGAAAGACAACTCTCATATGATCTCCCTGATATGAAGAAGTGGAGATGCAACGTGAGGGGTTTGGGGGTAGGAAAAGAATAAATGAAATAAGATGGGATCAGAAGGGAGACAAACCATAAGAGACTCTTAATGTCACAAAACAAACTGAGGGTGGCTGGGGGAATGGGAGTAGGGAGAGGGTGGTGGGGTTATGGACATTGGGGAGGGTATGTGCTATGGTGAGTGCTGTGAAGTGTGTAAACCTGGTGATTCACAGGCCTAAACCCCTGGGGCTAATAATACATTATATGTTTATAAAAAAATTAAAAATTATAAAAAAGATACATGCTTGCTAGAAGGTGTAAGATAAATCCTGCAAAATTTCAGAGTCTTGCCTCATAGTGGACTTCTAGGGGGTCTGCCGGTTTTGGACAATTAATATATCTCACTAAGAGACAAAATGGTACAATTTTTTACCCATTTACCAGATAACCCAGCAGCCTGAGCAGGAAAAGGGACTGCAGCCTGAAGTGTTAGCTATGCTGACACTTGGGTTAGATGCCAAAATACACCAAATGTTATTGCATGTGACTGTGAGAGAAATAGTGAACATCTAGCAATCTCAATTTCTCAAAAGAAGGTTAATAGTTACAGGTCCCAGTGTTTTGAAGTAAGTTCATCTCTGTCCTTTCTATTTGAAAAGTATCTTTCGGTTTGCTCCTGGTGGAAATTGAGCAGCTGACCAGGGGTACCAAATCCCTGTGCCACTTAGGTTAATTCAGGTCCTCTGAGAGGCAGATGCCAAAACAAAATTAGAAATGGAGAAAATTTATTCGGGGTGGCGGGGGGAACACTTGTAAAGGATGGAGGGAGGAGGTAGAAGGAGTAACCAGAGGACTTTCAGACCATAAGAACAGTGACATAACCCTGAAATAAGACAAGGGAGTCAGGAGAATTGGACAGGATAACCCTAGACTGCATTGCAGCTCTGACAAAGTATTGTCCAGGCTAATGGGAGGCCCAGGGCATAAATCTATCTGGCATTGGACAGAAAGAGCTCAAATCTAGTACTATTGCTATGCCTAGTCATTGACTGGTAGCAGCCAAGAGAGCTTGGCTTTGGTGCAAATGTTGTGGCAGATTCCAAGGGTATGTCTGTGAAAGGCCGTGAGCTAACTACCTGCTACCATTTCATTTGGAGAGCAACCTTAGGGGAACACAATTCCATGGCTGCCAGACCACCCAAATTCCTTTTCATGATACTGTTATCTATCAAAATACACACATCTCATTAGAAATTGGAAATAGAATATATGAGACTGGCTCCTAGCAGGTCTGGAAGATCCAAATAAATTTTAAAAGCAGATGGCTCAGATGTCCTTGATACTTGCTCTTGTTTTACTACTTCTCCCTTAGTCTGCACAGATAAACCTTTAAAGAGGTTACTGTAACACAAAAATGGCCAGTTGAAGTATTTGCAAGGTAAGGTGGTACCAGTTAACATTGGGATGCTATAGAATTACATTCTAACTCAGATTGTCCCCCTAAGACAATGATGGAGAGAATCCCCATGGGTAGAACTTTGGGTCATACATTGGTTCACTTCGTGAAATGAGAAACCGGAGGCAAGTATTTACATTGATAAATGCTGTGGTTAATTGTTTGGTTCTCTGGACAGAGACTTGGAAAAATGAGGGTTAAAAAGCTAGTGATGAAGACCTCTAAGAGAAAGGTATATATCTTGAAAGGGGAAAAAAGTGTAAAATAATTTGCATCCCACAAAAATGTCTACCAGAAGATAATGCCAAAAATAGCAAAAAGTTCATTCTTATTAGATAAGATGATCCATCAGTGCATGCCAATCACCTTCTTTGCCTGATCATTCAGGTGTTTCTCAATGAGCCCTTGCACAAAATGGGTGTATTGTTAGTGATGATGGCTTTGTATGGGCTGAACAATGCTGGACTTCCCTTAAAGCTAATCTGACAGCTGCCACTGGGAGTTTTCCCACCTCCCAAAGAAGCAGCTTAAACTGACTTTCTCTGTGAGGGACCAGTGAGGGACCAGTCATGTAGATGGCAGGTTCATTACTATGGTTCCTTCTGTGGTAGGCAGCTTCCAAAATGGCTCCTAATGATCTTTGCCTCTTGGAATTCAAGCTTTGTGTAATTTTCTCTTTTCCAGAGTGGGTTGGACAGAATTTTTTTTTTTTTTCTAACTAATGAGTTTGTATGGCAAAATGATGGATTTAGGCAACAAAAAGACTGGCTTCTACTGCTTCTCTTTCCTTTTCTCTCCACCTTGTACCTTTCTCTGGAGGAGGAAATATGTGTTGTGAGTAGCAGTAGGAAGAGCTTATGTGACAAGGAGAGGACCTATCCTTATCAGTAGCCACAAATATGAGTTTGCAAATGGATCCTCCCTCAGTTAAGCCTTGAGATAAACATGGCCCCAAATGACATTTTGAGGGCAGTCTTGTGAGAGGCCATGAGTCAGAGGCAATCACAGGTAACTGACAGTTACGTCCTTAGCCTAAGAGACTATAAGGTAGGATTAAGTGTAAATGGAGTTCTTGATGTAATTCGGTATATAATACTGAATAACACAGACTTTAGTATTTGGGGTAGGGTGCTGTCTTTACAAATACCTACCTGTGTGTGAGTGCCCTCTGAATTGACTATGGGCAGAAGGTGGAGGGTTGGCAAGGAGAGTGTTAATGAAAATCTTTATTGCTTTGAGCTTGCTTGTGGATCTCCTGAGGCCTACCAGCCTCTACACTGATGATCTCTTTTGTGGATCCTTCCCTCTGAATCTTGACCAGTGCCCTGGATGACACGTTAATTGCAGCCTTGTGAGCAACCTGAGAGGTACTCATAAACCACACCAGATGTCTGATTTACTGAGACTGTGAGATACCAAATGTTTGTTGTTCAAGCTGCTGAATGTTGGTCTAATTTTTTAAAGCAGCAGTAGATAACTAAGGTCTCCTCAGTTATGGAGGAGAGTTTGTTGTTATTCTGAGGACAGATTTTGAATCTAGGGTGGAGATTTGCCTTTTCTGTTCTCAGCACTTCTATTAGAATCACCATGTGTGGACAGAATGCCTTCTCCATCACCATGGTATCTATAAATCTTGCCTCCACTAAAGATTATGTTTTGTATTAATGGGCTTCTATCCCCTGAATTCGTTGGACTTACCATGTTCTCATTTATTCATAAGCAGCTGATTTGGTAGAAAGTAGCTCAGTTATAACATGAGTTTGGAGACAAACTATGTTGGGGTAATTGTTCTGTGAGCACTCTGTGTTCTTAAAAACCACTGCTCATACTTGATTTTCTTCTCCATAATAAAAATGCAAAAATGTGGAGGAAAATAGTGAAAAAAGAAGTGGCTATTGTCATTATGAAATCAAGAAGATATTTTGCTCTTTGTCCTAGCAACTTGGGACTCAATAGTTTGGAAGTTCTGGTGCTTAAAGGACAAGTAATTTTACCCAAGGACATAGCCGTGGTGCTGTTGAATTGAAAGTTGAAACTGTTTGGTCATCATTTGGGTCTTCCTATGGTTGATGCAAGGGGTGGACAGGGGGTTACTTTCCCTCCTGGGATGATTGATCTTATCAGGGAGATGCTGGGTTTCTGCTACAGACATGGAGAATAAAGAACAATCTCTGGATCCCAGATGGGTTCACTATGGGGTTCTAAATACTCCCTTGGATAAGTGTCCAGGTCAGATAATAGATTTATAAATTGAACTTGAACATATTGCTTTATAATTTAAATCTGCAAAAATGGCCAGTTAATGATAATGCAAATGATTTAGGCACTCCATGTTGGATTAGAAGAGAGTTTAATATATTTTTCCTTGGCATGCATCATTTTTCTCAGTTTTATTTAAGGATAAGTTCTGTGTGTTTCCCTTGGAGCTACTGAAATCAGAGCTCTGATAAACCCTCTTGAGGTTAGAAGAATCTATTGAAGTGACCACACTTTCTTTCTTCAGAATTAGCTGCCACTTTGCTGTAGTTTCACGGAAACCTAGAAATACTGGAAATATTGTTTGCTCACAGTTTTTTTCCAGCAAAGTGTTGACTTGGACTTCATTTCATACCGGTATGTGGCCATCCCAAATTTACATTTGTTTTCAAAGACAAGGGAAGGTGATTGTTTTGTGTTCCCCAACAGCTCTTGGTGCTTCAGTCTATAAGCCAAGGTGGGTGGTACAAGCCTGCCATTGTGGTGACAGAGTAGAAACAAGTTTCACTGTTTGTTGTTTCAGATTCCCCTGAACCCCTGTGCATGTTCACCCACCCTGGTTTTTTATAGGGTAGGCAAACTCTTTGGACCCTCATCTCTCTTACGGTGATTTTTTTCATACCAATTCTATTTCTTAGTCATTGATCCTTGATTAATACTACTAGGTCTATTCTAAAAGGTTTTACTGACCCTTGAATATTAGAAATGAATGATTGCAAACTTTTCTTCCCAAGAAACCTGAGATTCCTTATTCAAATAGACCTGCTCACCCCTTAGTGATCTTCCTTCCTGCTTGTCAAAAGTCTTTAAAAAAGAAAGTATTTTTAAGTCATGTGTCACACCTCTTCAGACATTGCTTTATTTGTCTTGATAATATTGATTTTTAAGGGTAAACTTATTGGCATTTTTAAACCACGTGTTGATGATATAATGGCGTTTTATTTTTTGTCAAGATTCTTTGATGCAGTGTTTGTGAAAGACAGGTGTGTAATCTAACAAATTGCGTATCACAATCAGTGAAGCAGTAGAGAGCAGTAAAGACTTAAAACAATGCCCATTAGTATTAGTTGAAATAGATTACAGCCCACTTCTTTAATATTGATCAAACATATTTAATATACCATTAGCATTTCCAGAATGATGCACTAATGTATTAAAATGACATCGATTAAGGGTGTTAATTAGTTGTTGAAAAATTTCAGCAGATTGTTCTGTCAAAACTAAATAGTGATTTTGTTGATGCTATAAGCTCTTAATTGTAATGGTAATCTCCTTATGGCTTACTTAATAGATAATCTGGTGATTACTTGACTTCTTACTCATATTAGCCAGAAGGAAAAATATTTTATATGGATTTTAACACGGGTCAAAGAACCAGTTTACACTAAGATAAAGTATATTTTTGGCATCAAACTCTTGAGGTCATGAGGTGAAGTGAGATGCACAATGGATCACTGTTGGGCATCTGCTTTGAAAAGTGAAAGCACAGAGCTTCCAGAGCATCCGCTTGTTTCCATTTAAAGATCTTCCAGTGAAATGCCTTTAAGTGTTGGTGTTAGCTCTAATGATAAGTAAATAGTAATAAACTCAAAAGTGTTTTGATTTTAGAATCTGCTCAGTTGCTGTTACACCACATTAATTTGTTACATGCTCTTTGACCCTGATGAAAGGAGTATTCTTTAAAAAACAAATGACAAAAAAAATTGCCTGACTCAGAAGTCTAAATATTATCAGAAAGTGGGTATTTATCTACAGTGTATAGTACAGTGAATAAGAGAAGTGAATGTTCTAAGAAGAGTAATTTAATTGCTAAATTACTAATAGACTGAATCTATGAATATGTTAAATGGATTGTAGCTTAGGTCCTTTTAATTTTCTTTCTTTTTAAGTCCCTTTAATTTTCATGAGTACTTCTCCTCTTACTGGTCTGTTTTAATTTTGATAATGTCAGCCCTGGATTGTAGTCTTATACTTTTCCTGTTCAGCCACCATACTACCTGTTAAATAAGTACTTTATTCTTTATATTTTCCAGCTTGATCTTACTGAGGGACTAATTTCTAGAGGAATGGATTGCTAATATTATAAACTATGAAATTTTGCAAGTATATTTAACATTTGTTGATAATATTTGTCTTTTTAAATTTTTCAAACCTTTGTTATAATTTCATAAATTCTATGAGAAGCTTCTGATAAGGTTTATCAAATTTATTTTCAGGTCCATATGTATTTCTGACCATATATGTATGTATTTTAAATATTATAGATGTAGATGGTGAATTCAGACATTATGTTAATGATACCTATGGGGGGAAACCAATTTTGTGGAGAGTGAGATTTATCTGTATAGTTTTGCAAGAATAAATGTTAAGTCTTTGGTAGTCAGTGAAGGTACTCATTCAAAATTCTACATCATCTGTTATTATGAAGTATGTCTTTATCTTTCTCAAGCAAGGACTAGGAGAAAAGTTATTTGATTTAGTAGTACAATTTATATAAAAAAAACAAAACAAAACAACAACAACAACAACATGTTTTGGAGGCAGCTTCTACATGGAGTGATTTGTCCTTAGGGAAGAAGCTGAGTGACTCTTGAATGTAGATGGCCAACTGGATGCCCATCCCAAACCAGCTCAAACAGATGACACACAGCGATTCCCTTCGGTTATGCAGTTTCTTGGGTTTCTTGATGAATTGCCATTTATTGCCGTGGCTTGCCATTTCCTGTAGTAACTACTTAGGAAAGAGTAAGCAATGATCCAATCACATCTAAATTACTGTATTCACTGCTTTCTTCTGGATTTAAAACTGAACTTTAGGACCAAAGCCATATTAATGAGAAATAGAAAGCAATCTATGACTCCCACTCTTATTAGAATGGGTGAGTACAAAGAAAAACCTTTATGCTTTGAGTTTATATTATTCTCAATAATTTTATATATATTGTATATAAAGGAAAATTCTGTTGGATATTTCAAGAAACACTGAATTTTTGCTATTAATATGATGCCAGAGTAAGCAAGACTCTACACTTTAAGAAGAAATTCCAAAATTTTAGACGTTTATGACTATTATGCTCTTATAAGTTCAATATTTAAGTAGCTTGCTTATTATTTATCTTGTTATCTGGAAACATTGATACATATGGCAATGTAAAATTGTATGTACCCAAGAAATTATAGAAATAATCTTGTCGCAAAGCATTCGTGAGACTTATATCTTGGGTAAATTATACTAACTTATAAACAAAGTTACAGAGATATATAAACCATTAATAACATTATTCATCACAGATCTCTTGAAGCTAAGTAGTTGTTAAAATATTCCCTATATTTCACATAGTTATTGGACATAAGGCTCTATAAATCAGTTAACTATGAAACCATTTTATTTTAGGAAAGGTAATATGAATTATTATAGAAAACAAACTTAGCTATAACTGGGTTTAATGGCAAATTAAAAACTTGAAATTTATATCAGATTTCTTAAGTGAGAGATCTTTTTTATTTAGAAATTGCTTATCTCAAATTAGGTTTACAAGTATGATAAATCACAAAAATTGTGATTTAGTAACTAGCTATATACAATCACAATTTGTGGCCTATAGATAGTATTAAATAGAAGATGATTTTGGATAGTAAGTAATTTTGCTGTGATACAGTGCAATAGTGTATAAATCGTAGAAAATCTTATTAGTGGTAATGATTTAGTATTACATAACATCTTTCCAGTGAGAAATTTTCAGCCAAACTTACAGATGTATGAAAACCATATAAATAAAATCAGTAGGGTCATATCCTATTCCCATGATATTTAAAATACATTTTTTCAGATGATACGACCTAACCTTCTAACATAGAATATTATTCTTTTTTACATAAACATTATTTTAAAAACACACACTGCTAAGATATGGGAACTTATCTTTATTTCTCCCTAGAGATGTAACTTTCAAAATTATATGGCTGCACCTAAAGTGTAAAGGTTACGCTTATCCTAGGCTGCTTACGTTCCAAAAACTCATAAAGTTTCAAGAGCACGAGATATTGGCAGGATCACATTACCATAGCAACCCATATCCATGGCCAGCCTCTCTGAATATTTGACCTAAAAGACTTAATGATAAGGCCAGTGCAATGAGATGCAAAAACAAAGCAAAAAAATATTTACAGAGAATTCTGGAAGTTGTTACATTTTTGGTTCCTCTTCTGTAGAAATCAAAGTGCTTGATAATCAATTAAACTCATTTTAAACAATGCTTAAAATGCATCTGCTTTGCATTAAGCTATGTATTAGGAATTGGGGGAGGAAACTAAGATTCTATATAAAAGTGTCTGATTCTGTTAGAGACAGAATGTGATGGCTGTCAGCTCTTTGTGCTGGGGAATCTGACGTGTTTTGAGGCAAGAGCAAGGCTCCACAGAGAAGGCGACAGGCAATTCTTAGGGAAAGAACAATACATACACAGGCATATATTTGGGGTGAACAAGCACTAGGTTTATTGGGCGTGAAGGGGAGGAATGGAGCAGGTGGGAACAGGACACAGGACTCAAACCGTGGAATAATGCTCCGTGATAGAATTTGTGAAATGCTGATACAGTAATTTGTCTAAATCTCAATTTTTGGTTTATTATAACTGGAGTTAGAAATTGAGAATGAGATAGTTTTGGTAAATAGCTTAGTTGTTACAATGGACTGATGAAATAATTGGGGGTAGATAATAAATAACGTGTCTGAGAGGTAGGCGTATTTTCCCGGACTCCTTGAAGTCCTGCACAGGGAAGCACAATCATGACAGATTCCAGGCTTTGTGAATAAGGCTTCTTCCAGGTACAAGAAGTTCTCTTTAGCATTTTCAGTGTGTGCATCTTTCCTTTGTTCTGTACCCGTTCGTGTGAGTCTGACAATATGGCTGCCCACACACCAGACACAAGTAACTGAAACAAGATAAACCCAACACATTTCTGAGAGTCCACTTGCAAGATTAGGTGAAGGGAATTCAGATTCCAAGGAGTGTTCCTTAGCAGACCCAGGCACGTCTGAGATGTACAGAAAAGTGCACACGCGCACACGCGTACACACACGCACACACAGAAGAAAACTGTCCAGTGATTTTTGAATTTTTTTATAAGATACACTCTCTTGATGAAGTCAGAAGGTATATTTATTGACAACCAAGGTGGTAAGGAAACTCATTTGGGTTAGGCTCAAGTGTTAGAGGTGTCTGAGGCCATCTGAGTAACCAATGTCTGCCACGCCCCTTATGGTAAGATGGTTCACTTCATCTTTATACAAAATAGCCTGGATTCCATTGAAGGAAATATTCTTAAAGTGTTAAGAACCTAGAAGGCATAAAAGCTCTGCAATTTTTCTGAAAATATTTTTCTGGTCTCTGGTTCTAGGAGATCCACCTGATTCTGCCTTGGTCTTCTGATACTATGAATTACTAAGTCTTTGAGCCTCAAGAGGAGGTGACATTTGGGGAGTCCCTGCGCACTATTGCTATGATTGACCACAGAAGGCAGGTGTCCCTCTCTGTTTTGAAGAGCAACATCTCTGGGGCACCTGGGTAGCTCAGTTTGTTAAGCATCTGCTGTCAGCTCAGATCATGATCCTGGGGTCCTGGGGTCGAGCCCTTTGTCAGGCTCTCTACTCAGCGGGTCGTCTGCTGCTTTTTCTGCCACTCCCTTGTTTGCCCCCCCCCACCTCTTTCAAATTAAATCTTAAAAACAAGCAAACAAAAAACAAAAAACACTGGGAAGAAAGGGCCTTATAGGTATAGCACGGCAGTACTGGGTCATGGGAGGATGACAGAAGTGGTGGAAATGGTTATGTTCACGGAGTGAATCGGTAACTCTCTGCTGAAGACGGACCAGTAATAATATACTTTACCAAACTAGAGACTGATTTTTACAATCATGGGGAAATTATTAAGATTAAATTATTTTTCTTTTTTCTTTAGATGAGTAACTCTTATATAGAGATGGCAAGTTCACAGAAATTGGTAAAAGTAGTCAACAAAGTTAGGGGAGGGTTCTGTTTCTCCTCAGCCTAGTTGTCACTGCTGACTAGAGGCAGGAGGGTCCCTGGGTCCAGTGGCTTCTCCTTGACAGGGCATGGGAAGAAGAGCAGTCTTGGTAGCTGATCTCAGCAGAGATTGGTTATCAAATTCCTCAGTCTTTTGTGAAAGTTGGGTCAACAGACGCTCTCTTGGGATCAGCTAGGTATTGTCCTGACTTTACATACGTGGCCAATCATTCCTTGGCTGTACTTCCCAGATACAAGTGACATTCTTGTTTTATATATTATTGATTGATTATTGATTGATTCCTCCAACTTTAAGTGGAGAACTGGCCAAACATTTCTAATAGCTGTGTTATAACCAAGTTGCATAGTCCACTTTACTTTTAAAGTCTATAGGCTTCAACTAATTTAATCATTTGTCCTGAAAGGAAAGAAAACATTTCATTACAGAGCAGTATTTGGTTAGATAGGCCAGATCTCAAGAAGGTACCCTAGGAACCCCTTATAGTAACCTGTCCATGTTCGTGTTAGTGCAGCATATGAGAGGATGAATGTCTAGGTCTATTAGGTAAGACCTCATAGGTAGAACAGGCAGCTAAAGAACATGAACATTATTTCTCATAGTTCTGGAGGCTGAAAGCCCAAGGATTCTGGCTAGAGTTCTCTTACTGGCTTGTGGATGGCCCCTGATTGTTAACTCTCTCTCCTTACAAGGACGCAGTCCTATTGGATTAGGGCCCAACCCTTATGACTCCATTTAACCTTAATTACCTCCTAAAAATCCTCTTTTTACCCTGGGGCTTTGGGCTTGAACATAGGAATTTTGGGAGAAAAGAGTTGAGTCCATATCAATGGAGAAAATGTGCTTCAATGTACTATCCTCATAGAGACAGTTTAACAAGATAAGTGTGTTTTTTATGATACCCATTGTCATAACCCTAATTTATGTTGATAGGGTAACAAATCTGATAACCCTACATTTTAGTGCTTTTATAAATATTATTTCTATGCACATAAATGGAAAATAGTGTAACTCCTAAAAATGCATCTCCAGTTTTTGTTTATTTCCTTTTTTAAGATTTGTTTATTTTAGAGAGCACGCACATACACACGTGAGCACAGGGCTGCAGAGGGACAGAGGGAGAGGGAAACTCAAGCAGACTCTCCGCTGAGTTTGGAGCCCGATGCCGGGCTTGATCTCAGGACCCGAGGGGAAGACAAGAATCAGACGCTGAATCAACTGTGCCACCCTGACACTCCATTTCCATTTGATATCAGTAGAATGTGGCGACACTTTTTAAGAAAATGTTTTTAAAGTAACCACAAGCTGTAGGCTTAAATGCAACTAAAAAGGATGATGGTGGACTGCCAGCCCATGAAAGACTGATTTCACAGGTGGTTCCATTCATACGGTATCCTGAGTCTTTCCATACAGTTTTTGTAACATTACTGGCACCTGTTAAAATATGAGAAGTGCAGAAGGTAGATGGCACATAAGTATTGTTTATCCCGGATTTTTAACCAACAGCATTTTTTACTGCATAGAGAGAGAAAGCTCTTCAGCATTTCAAGTGCACGAGTGCCAATAATTCTTGTGCCCTCTAGATGACCTATTTCAGACTACTATTTCCAAACTGAGTAATGGAAGGTAAGTTCTGGAGAAGACTCAGGTAATTTTTGAAGCTAGTCTTATTCTTCTATGATCAGGATTAAGAAATCCTGAGATGTAGTACACATTCTTACCTCTGCCTACCAATAGGAGGTCAGGAGTACGTGATATCAAAATATGATTCAGGCATAAAACTGTCCTCACACTATTTTTATCCAAATAGAAAATGGCAAGATGTCATAGCTAATCTCTTGTTTTTTTCTTTGTTGTTGACTCAGGAGCGTGAAATATATTGTAAATCAGGAGACTAACTTATACTGTCAGTCTTTCTGAGTCACATTCTGTTAGCTACCATTTATGTCCATCACAAAGTCCTGATGCTAAAAAACAGGTCACATTTTGAATTCTGCAAAGAAAATACAAATTTAGAATGTAGAGTCATAGTTTTAAGTGGTCAACGTAAGCTGTCATGGATAAGAAAGTTGCTTATCAAAATGGTAGAATATAGATATTGACCAATTTATGTCAGCACTTATTGGACAGAAGTAACTCATTGGACAGACAGTAAGTTATGTGAACAAAAGTCAAAGAACAGAAAAACTGAAAATCTTTGACCCCTCTATCCTTTCCCAATGTCTGACTAGAAAAAATTTCCTTTAGTGGATATTCAGTAAATTCCTTCAAAATGGCTAAGTAGCCTTGCTTATTTGATATTCTTTTGAGGGTCTTATGTTATTCAGCCAGTTCACAGTTGTTTAGAGTCTGACAGTTTTCCAGGCATGATGACCATTTGTTGCTATTTAGTTGTTCCTTTTCTGCCTGTGTTTTGATTTCCTGTTTTTTCAACCAGTTGCTCTGTGAGAAAGGAGAGAAACAAAGGAAGCAGGTGCCAGTATCTAGTCTAACGTTTGCTGTACTGTTAAGACAGACTCTCATTGAATAGCTTAGTGAGGAAGAGATTTTATACTGCTGACAGAAAATTAGATTCTTAAATATATTTTAAAAATGAGCATTTTTCTAGAGATGGCTGGGTGGCTTGGTCGGTTAAGCATCTGCTTCAGTTCAGGTCATGATTCTAGGGTCCTGGGCTTGAGTCCTGGATCAGGGTGTCGGGGAGGGCAGGGTCCTTGTTTAGCAGGGAGCCTGCTTCTCCCTTTGCCTCTGCCCCTCACCCCTGTTTGTGAACTTGTGCGTGCTTTCTCTCTCTCTCTCTCTCTCTGGCAAATAAATAAAATTACAACAACAACAACCACAACAATGAGAGCATTTTTTCCTATCTTGCAGACTTGTGTTGTCCAGTGCAGTAGCCAATAGCCATGAATGGCTATTTGTGTTAAAATTTATGTTAAATAAGAATTTCCTTCTTCAGACTCACTGAAGCAGGCTGAAGAACCATATTACCACAGGACTTTTTTGTCATCATGGAAGGTTTTTTTTGGAGTATTCTACAGATTAAAAAATCGATACACACAAAGTTGTATAAGTTTCTCTGAATTAAGAACTTCTTTGGCATAAAGTTTCATGTATACATGTGTATGGGTGAATAAAAACTGACAAACACAAAACATGGCAAATTAGGCAGTTTTACCAATAGGTAAAAACTCTGCTGTATGATTTTACCCTTTGTTACATTTTGGGGCCTGTCTAGACTGGCTGACCTCTTGGATTCTAAAAGTAGCATAATAGGGGTTATAAAATAATAGAGGTGACACACCACCAAACATCAGTGAGATGGCAACAGGACACTGCACACCTGTGCCACGATCGTGGAGAGTTCGGAACACTGTGGTGTACTTGTTTGTGACCAAACGGCGAAGAGCTCCCACAAAAATACCCTTATGCTGGACAGTGACCCAGAATACGCTTCCTTCCTTCACCCCCTGAGGAGGGAAGCCAGGATTCTGCAGCCTTGTAGCGGACAGAGGCACAGAGTTGTTTTATAGGGAGTAGAACTCTGTGCACTGTTCACACCATCCTTCCTGGGGAAACTGGAAATCTGCTCTGTTGGCGTTTAACATGATACAGTTCTGTGCCAGCCCTAGAGATCTTTGTCCTTGCTGCATCCAGGCTGATAGGAGACATTGCTGTACATTAACTCAGAGTTACAGAGAGCCCTGGAGCACGGTTTCTTGAAATCCAGTGTCTTAGAATGCATAGTGACCTAAAGCTTCTTTTGTGCACATTCCTACCTTTTCTGCAGGTGCAAGCCTACTTCCCAGGTGCCTGGGGGAGGGTTGAGCTCTCTTTCAACCCTAATGTCTGGCTCAGGACCATCTTTGGTTGCCAGCCATGGTTGTCTTCCTAGATTTCTTTTTGCATCTCAGACTCTTTTCTTAAATTCTTCCTGAAGGTTCCCCAGGGTCATCCTGAAATTCAAGTTCTCTTTACTGTTCCACACCTAGAAGGGCTGTTGGTGTCTGTGTTCCCATCACAAACAGACTGCAGTCAAGTCTTTGCCTCTCACCTTCAAACACGCAGGAAGCTCCGGCAGAATCATAATCACGGAGCTGCAAGTCACTTCTGTCATCCAATACCTGTTCCGGTGAACATGGTCATCACTTTTTTTTTTTTTAATCCAGTGCATAACTTTTTTTTTTTTTTTAAATATTTTATTTATTTATTTGACAGAGAGAGATCACAAGCAGGCAGAGAGGCAGGCAGAGAGAGAGGAGGAAGCAGGCTCCCTGCTGAGCAGAGAGCCCGATGCGGGGCTCAATCCCAGGACTCTGAGATCATGACCTGAGCCAAAGGCAGCGGCTTAACCCACTGAGCCACCCAGGCGCCACCATCCAGTGCATAACTTTTGCAAGTGGTGAGGAGAGGCAGGACCTGACTCAGTCCTACTCATTCAATCCTCACTCCTAGGCCTTGTGAATTTTCCCTCCTGGAAAAACTATTGATGTAAAAATAGCACACTTTATAGCTCAGTCTTTCATAATTAGCATCTTTTGTTAACTGTTCCAATAGATAGCTAATCAATCTGAAAATAAGTGATTAAAATGGCATTTTGATTTCCTACTTTGAAATAGGCATCAGAGATTCTTTCAAACTAGAGAATTTCTTTTTACTCTAGGAGCCAAATTAAGTATGCGATCTGCCCAGCTGACTTAGGAAATGCCCTGAACAGAAAGTCAAAGATGGACTCCGCAACTCTGGGGTGTTAAAAGTAGTTGTCATTAGACTATCACTTGAAAGGTTTCACAGAAATATTCTGAGCAGTTCTAAATGTTTTGAATGCCTCAGACATCTCCGTGTGAGCCGGGAAGAAGATGTATTTCTTCTTTTCATCTTTTACTTAAACATACAGCTGATGCTGAAAAAATTAAACACTTTATATTTTTATCTCACAACTAAATTAGTCATTAATTTATGACAGGCTAAAATGCTTCCAGTATTTTTCAGTTACCATAACCACCAGAATTATGAACTTGCTTTTGGGAAGCTCTGTCTTGCCCTGAGGGGCAGTCTTATTAGATCATTAGAAACAGACAAGTTCCATTTAAATGATCAAGTTTTTCTAAAAATAAATGCGAAGTTTACAGAATTCTTACATTTTCCCCTAATTTCTCAAGGAAAAAAAAACTAAGGAAGTTATGAAAATAGCAAGATTATGAAAAAGATTTTTAAAACTCATACAACTTGTACTTAGCAATATATCTCTTTGGGAACAATGTCCTTTTTGGTTAGCAAAAAATATGAAAACACTATAAAACATATTCCTGATGGTTCCATTGTTCCATGGTAGCTACTTTTTTCCCTATTTCATTGTAATTAATATGCCTACATATTTTCGAAGAGTTTTTTTAGAACAGTTTCACATTTTTTAGGAAAAAATGGAAAGATAGTACAGAGGTTTCCCATATGCCCCACACCTAGTTTCCATTATTAACATCTTACATTAGTATGGTACCTTTGTTATAATTAATGAATGAATATTAATTTATTAACTAAATTTCATATTCTGGTTGCTTTAGTTTTCACTTATGGCTTTTTTTTTTTTTTTTTCCTGTCACAGAATCCCATTTGGACACATCACATTTAGTTGTCATGTCTTCTGTGGCCCCTCTTGGCTGTCCATTTTTGGGGACTTAACCTTGTTTTGGGTTAGTTAACAGTTTTGAGAACTGTCGCAATCCTGTTTTTTTGGGCCACACCACGATCAGAAGTTACCTCTGCTCTTTTTTCATAAGCCTGGGGTTATGGGTTGTGGGAAGAATACAGAAGAAAAGCATTATTTTCGTCCCATTATACCAAGGATACATGTTGTCAATATGAGTTGTGGTTCTTGGTGTTTTTCTGGATCATCGGACTGTGGATGTGTTTGCCAGGTTTCTGCATTTTGTTTTCTTTATATCCATACTGTATTCTCTCCTTCTTTTTTTCCTCTGAAGAATTTAGTTTTAAGTAATCTCTGCACCCAACATGGGGCTCAAACTCACAACCCCAAGATTGGCAGTTGTATGCTTCCCTGACTGAGACAGGCAGGTGCCCCTGTACTATACTCTTTGGAGGGAAATCACTGTGCACAGCCTATGTAAGGACTGGGAGTTACGCTCCTCCTCCTTGAAGGTGAAATATATACATAAATATTTGGAATTTTTTTGCGTGAGATATTTGTTTTCTCCCTTGCTTATTAATGTATTTAAAAATTATGTTACCGTGGAGTCATGGATATTTTCTTTATACCTTGAGTTACAATCCAGTACCACTCTTTTGTTACTCAGAGGGCTATTGGGAAATCTTTCATTTGGCTTCTGTGCTCCTTTGACCCATCCCTATACGTGTGGTGTGTGTGTATTTCTTTTAAGAACTTCCTTGTTTTCTGGCATTACAAGGTACCCCAGATTCATCTTGTATAGTCCCTGCCCCAGTCCTATGATCAGGCCTTTCTCTGAGGAGCCCTGATTCCTTGTACGGAGAATTAGAAACCAAGATCTGGGCAGTTGGTGTGCTTGTGTCTATTGCTTCTACCGTTGCTTCTAGGCCCTCCCAACTGACAAAGCTAGTAAATAAATGGAGTGTAGTAATCCATGCACGTGCACATACCTACAAGTATTTCTATACGCAATCACTTGTATCTATATTAACCTAAAGTGCACTCAGAGTGTCCCAACTCTAACTCGGGTACCCCTTGGAGGATTCTCGCTTCCTCCCTCATTCGTAGATTTCCCCTTCAACAGTGAGAAACCTGGCTTTCACCATCTGCCCATCATTTGCATTTCTTCAATTCTAGTATACCTGTCCAGCTGTATCGTAATGACTAAGCTATACTCCCAGTGTCTATACGTTTTTACAGAATGATAAGCATAAGCTTCAAACAGTTTTGCATCTTAGTTGTTAATCAAAGCTTAGCTCTAAAGTTGAGTTAATGGCCCAGCAAATAATTCTGAGAGATGTCTGAGTTGTACTTATTCTGACTTTTCAGTTCTGAGTTTAGGAGTGTGCTTGGACAAAGCAGTGTCCATCTGGGAAAACTGAGGGTGTGGAAAGAGAGGTTTGTTTGGCTTGAATGAGTTTGGTCAGTCACACTGGGCCCCAAGTCTGAGGGACATGTGGTGCATTTCACCCATGTAAGACAGTATCCACAGATAACTCAGCTTTGGGCTCATGCTGGACTGCTCTGTGTGCACATAAAGACTAGAGGTGAGAAGTAAAGCTTCAGAATTTTGGATTAACATTCTCAGTCTAGACACTGTCATTCATTCCAATGAGCCCAACTGGTGACATTTGGGGGCAAGGAAGTTTGCCCTAAAAGAATATTGCTGATCTCTCTGCTAGTTAAATAAATTTAGTTTACGTCAGTGTTGCCTGTCTGGTTTTCTGTTCTTAATGACACATGTCAATACTGGTATCTTTTATGTTGTTTTATGTTGCTATTTTATGTTATATATGTTTTATGTTGCTGTAGAGTGGATATACTATCATTAAAAAATTAAAGCATGATATTCCATTGTATGGAGCCATTATAATTCACTTAATATTTTCTCTGTATTTGGCCACTTAATTTTTTTTTCTAATGTGGGGAAAATTGCCCGCCCTCCCTTATGAAATTCCACATCGTAGTTTTCATGAACATCAATAGCTTTACTGGGCCAAATATTAAAGGGAACATTCCCATAATAAAGATTACTAAGAGGGAAACCTGAGATGAACCACAGCGAACATACTGGCCCTCCTCCTCTGTTCAGTTTTCTTAGTCTTTTGATGAATAGTTGTTCCTACTCGCAGGATTTTTGCCGTGGTTTGAGGTTAGAGACAGTGTCATGTTCATGAAGACTGTGCCTTCCTGGGACATTGCAAATGCTTTCTGTGTGGTAGATACTGTCAAATGGGGTGTTAAAGGTAATCAGAACAGTGTTTTAGTTTATTTTAGTAACCTTTAAAAGGCCCATTCCAGACCTTTCTCCTTTGAGAAGCTTCTCTGGAATTCTCCAGGTCACATGGTTCTCTCCCTGTCCACTCACACTGTCAGCTTCATACAACTCTGGGACTTCCAAGTTACCTCATGGTTTTGAGTGTTAGACATTAGGCCTACCTAGGGCATGGTCTCTGTCCTGCTGCCGTTCTTCCTTTCACATCTGTAACACTCTAGCATAGTGATCTATTTTACTGAAGTATAATTAACACACTGGGTTAATTTTGTTTCAGGTGCACAATATAATGATTCAACAATTCTAATTAATCAATGCTCTTTTTAAAGTGGCAAGTTCATAGAACTTACAGATTGATTATTAAGCTGGAATTCAGTTTTCTACTGAATCAAAATAAGCTTTTTTATAGAACAAAAAAAAATATCTAATGTGTGAGAAAAAAAAAGGTATATTCAAATTGTTTTTTCTTATTATCCTGGCAATCTGTTTTTAAGCCTTTGAGGAAAAAAAATCTTTAACAGTTTTGACAAAGAAGTCTTATTTTGATTTTTAAGAATAATCAAAGCAGAACTATTTTTTTAATGAAGGAAAAAACTATGGTTTTATGCAAAGTTTTTTGATTCTACAAAGTAGTAGAAGAATATATCAGAAGACAGCTACAGCAGGCAACAATTTCTAAGTGCCGTTTCTTTCATATATTTGACAGACTGTCTCAAGAGAGAGTTCTTCAGATGGCACACAAGGTTGTTAAAAGTATGGCCAACATTCTGCTTGGTTTAAATTTTTTTTATACAGACTGAAAGCAGACATTATTATATATTTCACTAGTTAAAGGAAATTAATTTTAATGAAGGGTTTATTGTCATCTCTGCCGATTAAGGCATTTGTAAAGAGGATTAAAATTAAAGAATTGTAAAACTAGTTTTAGGGGCCTAGCCAAATGGAAGCATTTGTGTTCTAATTTTGCCAAGGGATACAAAGAGTTTTTAAGAGGACTAGAAAATCGTGTGTTCTGTCTGAAGCCAAGTTTATTATTGAGGTTCTTTCATAAAGGTGTTTGGTTGAAAGAAGCATAAACTCGAGCTAATTCATTTAATGGGGCGTTAATGAAAGGGCAGAGGAAAATGTAGTGAGGCATTCTAAGATCCAGCATTGGGAAGAAAGTGGCATCAGGGATTTTTTTAGCTGCTTCCAGTAACATTTTCTCTGTCACTTCAAACTTGTTTGGTTGCAAGGAACAGAAATCTCTTGAAGTCCGTGTAAAAAAGAAAGGCTTTAATTTTTTTTTTTTTTTAAGTTTTACATGCTCCTTGGGTTATCTCACTGGGTCTTATGATTTTAAATACCCCTGCTAATAACTTCTTCATTCCACACTTTATTGAGGAGTCTTTCTCTGATCGTTCCTCATAAAACGGCCGTCAAGTCCAATGACTAGCTATTTGCATCCTCCTTTGCTCCACTTACCTCCGTGTATATTAATGCTTGTTCTTGTTCATTGGCTTGCTGTTGGCCACCTCTCCCTTTTGTGTGCAGATATATGCTTTGAGAGCACAGATTTTGTTTTTCATTGCTCTATTTCTAGTATATAGAATAGTGCAAAACATAAAATAGGAGCTCGTATTGTAGGACAAATAAATAAATTGAAATGATAAAATGATGTATCCTAATAAGTGAAATTAATTAAACGAGGAGCCCATTAGGCTTATGTGGTCTAATGTCCAGTAGCTGGTCTATATATCAACAAACCAGGATCTAAGACCGTAAATGCCTCAAGGTTATGGAATCAAAACCTAAAGACAAACACAAGCAGGCAAATGAGACTCAAGCTACAGCCAATCAAATAATTGACTTCCTTTGCTTCTGCAATTTCTGCATCTGTCTTTTCCCTGGATCCTGTCTACTTTGGCACTGCTTTAATTGAATTGAATTTTGCTCAAATAAACTCTTAAAAGATAAATGGAGGCACATTCAGTATTTTAACAGTAGCAAAGTTCAAAAACTCACCTGGGTTGCACTGGAAATGGAACAGTATGACAAAATTTTATTTGTCTTCATTTCTCCCTTGGGCCACACAGCATCTTTGACCCTTTCTGCTCTGTTGATGTATTCCTGCTCCTGTTTGCCCAGCTACTTTTGGTTGCTGAATCATGGGCTACTCAAGGAATCTCCAGCCCTGAATCTAAATGAACACTCATTCATTCATTATTTTAAGATTTTACTTTTATTTAAAGTAATCTCTACCCAGTGTGGACCTTAAACTCGCAACCCCGTGATCAAGAGTTGCATACTCCACCAGCTGAGCCAGCCAGGTACCCCAAATGAACTTTTAGGTTAATCAGTCCCCTGTCCCCCACCACCACTTAACTGTAGACGCCTGGGTCTTCCAGGCCAGCTAATCTAGTAAGAACAGGTAAACCAGTTCTTAGTAGTCCAGACCTTAGCCAATCAGCTTTACCCAGAGACTCATGATACACATCCTACAGTCCAGGTTCTTCTCTTTGGCGGATGCAGTCTTTAGACGATGGTAGAGAAGGTAGCTTGGCTGAGCTGTTTTTCTCAACTGCTTCAAAACATTATTTGCCTTTCTGTGGTACAGAGAATTTCATTACTCATTGATTTAAAAATGTTGCTTGATCATCTACTGTGTAGAGCTGCTGCTCTGTATGTTGGTGGTAAAGCAGAAAGCGAGAACCTTTCTGCCTCCGTGCCATCTTCACGGGGAATGTTCCACAGTGCCTTGTTCTCTTCACACCTCTCAGAACACTTCCTGTGCCTAGTTGTGTTCTGTAGACATCTTCACACCACTTAATTTATTTTGTGTTTTCTCTTCAGAAGGGATGAGTCATTTGGCCAACGTTCTGGGATGATTCAAGTCTTTCTTAGCATGTGGGGGTGAAACTTAAGTAAGGTAAATAACTGGGCTGTTCAGTGAATTCCATTTGCTACCTGACTACTTAGTATTAAATCAAAGGCTCTCCAAAATATGCAAATTGTGCATGAAGCATTGCTCAGGTCCCCAGACATGAATGTCCACAGATCATGCTTTTACAAGATACATAATATTAGTTATCCAAATTTAACTCAGTGTCTGAATCCCTTGTTGGCAGTCTTTGTTTACTTGTTCAATTTTTGTGCTTCTTATTGCCTCTGGTATCTAATCACTCATTATTCTGAGATCACTTTTCTTTTACTTTTAAAAATTCTCCATTCATCCCTGGCTGCTAATAATTACTACCAGGAGACTGTGAACTACAGTTACTAGAGGAAAGGCATTGTCCTCAACACTCTCACTGTTAGTAGTTTTCTAAATGAAATCTTGGTTATTGTGAGTATTAAATTTAGATGTTTGGGGTATGTGTTTATATATTTGTGTGTGTATATTGTGTGCACCAGCCACAGAGAGGGCACTCAGATGAAATTGTGATGACCTATTGTAGACAAAGACATTAAAAAGGCTCTTGACTCCTTGTGAAATCACTCTAGCTTATGATGTCAGATGAGTGGAAGAATTGCTTTTGCTCTTGATGTTTTTGCTCATCTCGTTTCTGTTTCTCCAAGTGCATTGAGTCCATCTGAGGAACCACTGATGGCTCAGACATGCATTTATGGCTTTGGAGAGATCGTAGTGCACCAGGGAGACCGTGATAACTACTAGAATTACAGCAAGAAGCTGAAGTATACTCTATAGCCAGGGTCCCAAACCAAACCAGTCAGTATCAAATAAATCAAAGAATGTACCTGAAGGGGCATCAACCTGTTTAGCCAAGTGATTCCTTCGTTACTTTCTTGTACTTCCTATAATATCAGAGGTGTTGATCCAGGTATAGGAGGAGGTATTTGCTATGACACTTGACTCCTTGTTCAGCCAGGAAGTAATCTAAAGCAGCTCTGTTGTCTGAAACCACCTTAGCAAGAAACTCTAGGGACTTAGGCGATGCAGTTTATGCCAGATTTTAGGAACACTGTCTTTTTGTGCTTTAACAGAAAAAAGCAAGTACCAAAAAGGCCAAAGGAATAGAGGTTCCATATTAGAGATAAAGATCTTGATCTTGGGAGAGCTGTCCACTTTAAGGTGCTATCTGCTTCTGGGGAGGAACCTACTTAGTCAATTTTAATTTTAGATCTCCAGCTGGTGTGCAGTTCCAAGAGGTCTGGAGGAGCCCGTTTTAATTGGTGGATGCAGAACCAAGGTTCAAGTCCCTGAAGCTTTTCTGCTGTGTGGGTAGTGAAGAAAAGCTAGTGCGGCCCCTTCCAGGCAGATTCAAGGGCAGTTTTTTGTTCTAGTGATTTCAAGTCAGAAAGGTGGGAGAAAATTGGAAATGTTAGTATGCAGAATTATAGCTGGATATTTGAGGACACTAGAAGAATTCAGGATCTTGTTTGGTTTGCAGATGAAGAACAAAACTTCAAGATGATGACAGGACTAGAATCTGTTATTCACAAGCTTGTGTTAGAATTTTCTACTGAAACACGATATTTTCTTCTACAATCACCTTCCTTTCTATCAAAGATAATCATAGACTAATTTGTTTGCAGAATAAATCTAATCTCATTAAAGTTGGTTTGATTGTTTACATAACTGAAGCATGAAAATTGATTGACCATATAAGGATCTTATAAAATCTGCTTTGCTAGAACTTTTCATAAGGAATCTCAGGTTGGACTTTTAAAAGCTTTTCAAGGTTAAGAAGCCAAGCCAATAACTCACCATTGGACTTTGCCTGCAATCTTCTTGGGGTTTCTAAAATATCTTAAGGTTCCCATGCCTGCCAGGAATGACCGACCTTATGCACTCAGCAAGCTGCTGAGAACCCTATCAACAAGGTATTATGCTGGTTTTTTCAAAGGCTTTTTATTGGCTACTTAAGGTTAAGCTTAGTTTCTTAGTTGTCTGATCATACCTGAATTTATATATATTCTCAAATATGACATTTCAACCAAAGCCTTTTATTATAACTGATGTTTCCAGTGGTATCCTGATATAAAGAAAACAGATTCTTATTGAACTTAGGCAAATTATTATACTGCCATAATAATAAGAATGGATAGTTATTTACATAAATTCAATAAAAGTCTGATTTCTGGGGATCAGGTTGAAAGAGTAAGTTTTGTTTTTTCCATTTTATTTACAGAAGTGTACTTTACAGAATTACTAATTACAGAATTAAGTCAGATAGCTTAGGAGAAAAATATTTTCTTAAATATGGAAAATTAAAACATTAAGGAACCAGCAGTGTTTCTAATAAAAATAATCATCTTCATCAGTTCATTCAATTCCATATGATTCTTACTCTTTTTGAGTCCAGTTTTTTGATTAGCTCTGGGAATTCTTACCAAGTGCTTTCATGATCCTCCTTACCAGAAACCTCTATTCTAGAGTACTTGCCAAAGTCCTTTTCCTGAATCTCTCTGAAGATGAAGTAGCTTTGCAGAAGCATCAGAAGAAAACCATTTCTGTAAATGATAAAAAGACTTTTAAAGAGTGGTAATGGTTAAAGATTGGGTTAGAGTTTGATAAGTAAATATTTATTTCTGTGGCATACAATAATTAAGGATAATAATTGGACATGATAGTACTGGCAAATATCTAGAAACCTTTAAGATTTTGGAATACCTATATTAGGAATGTATATCCATACACATATAACTTGAGAATGTTTATTATCTGACAATGCTTCCCAGTAATCTAACATACAGAATTAGCCCAGTTAGTTTAATGTCTCTTGTTTGCAAGGGGAGAGACCAGTCCTTTGAGATTTTCAGGGATTCTTTTTGAAGTCAAAAAGACTCCATTAAGGGGCATCTGGGTGGCTCAGTGGGTTAAGCTGCTGCCTTCGGCTCAGGTCATGATCTCAGAGTCCTGGGATCGAGTCCCGCATCGGGCTCTCTGCTCAGCAGGGAGCCTGCTTCCTCCTCTGTCTGCCTGCCTCTCTGTCTACTTGTGATCTCTCTCTGTCAAATAAATAAATAAAATCTTAAAAAAAAAAAAGACTCCATTTAGAATATGATTTTGAGAAGTTGTCCAAATTGAGATTTGAACATTTGGCTAAACAGAATCTCAGGTCATTATGAAATAGAAATGTAAAGTAATAGAATGTTTTAAAGGCGAATACAGAAGATTAAATAGTTGAAAAGAAAACTTAGCTTCCTTAATATTGAGAAGACTGGGTTTTCTTAAGTAATAAAGACCTGATAAAGACAATGTGAAGCACAATAAATTATTTAGATAAGACACTAAATCTTTGCTCTCCAGATAGGTTACCCAAAAGGTAAAAACAAAAAATCATTTGTAATTTCTTACCAAAGGCATACCAGTAGTAAAACAAAGCAAAACCTTTGTCCTTTTAACAGAAAACCAAATTCTAATTTTACATCAGTGTGGATTTGCTATTAAAGCTCACTATTTAAAAACTTAAATGAATCAATTCCATTTTTAGCTTAACCACGAATAAAATCCTGTGTTTGATTTCCATAAATTTCTACCATTTTTAAAAAAAATTATTTGACTGAAAGATCACAAGTAGTCAGAGAGGCAGGCAGAGAGAGAGGGGGAAGCAGTCTCTCTCCTGAGCAGAGAGCCTGATGCAAGGCTTGATCTCAGGACTCTGAGATCACGACCTGAGCCGAAGGCAGAGGCTTAAGGCACTAATCCACCCAGATGACCCTCTACCATGTTTTTTATATCCAGTCATGTTTTGTCTTTTTTCCAGTCATTCTATTTTCCTGCTTTCCTTAAACAATTGTTTTCTTTCACCCTTATTATTTCTAAGTAGTTTTAATTGCATATTTTGATCAGAATTCTTAACCCTTAGTTTTCACTAGGAATAAAGTCTTTGGAGAAGTAAACAGTTGTGGACTCTGTTACACTAGCATTCGGTGAATTGGCGAATTTATAAATATGTCCTATAATTTCTAGAAGCATGTTCCTCCTTGTAGTAAGTTTTTCAATGTGGCACAAAACATGTTTACAATTAGGTTCAAATGTCATCAGGTTCTTTTAAAAGGAAGCCAGAAAGGGCACTGGGTGGCTCAGGGGTTAAGCCTCTGCCTTCAGCTCAGGTCATGATCTCAGGGTCCTGGGATCGAGACCCGCATAGGGTTCTCTGCTCACCAGGGAGCCTGCTTCCTCCTCTCTCTCTCTCTCTCTCTGCCTGCTTCTCTGCCTACTTATGATCTCTCTCTCTATCCTTCAAATAAATAAATCTTTTTTTTAAAAAAAAAAAGGAAGTCAGAAGTAAATAAACCTGTATTTTATAAATGTTTCATATTTTAATCTTACTTGGATTGACCTAGATATTCAATAAATATCCACAATTTAACTTAGCATAACTTGAAAGCTTCAAGTATCAAAAAGATTTTGGAAACTATTTTTATGTAGAGGTATCATAAAACATAAGACTGTTGAAAAGTTGATTTATAAACTTTAATCTTACATCTATTGAATGTATTTATTCTTAACAGTCTAGATTACTCCTGAAAATTTCATGAGATATTAAAAAACTACCATTATATTAAGGTATTTTCCTTGTACATACAGATTCTGCAACAGAGATAACAGGAATTTAGTTAACATTTTGTAAACCTAGCTAGAATAAAAGTACTATTTAGTGCTGATAATTCTAAAGGCATGCCTGCTTTAATTAACCCAACAACATGAGGGGTCCGTGGTGTTTCAGTCCGTTAAGCATCTGACTGCTGGTTTTGGCTCAGGTCGTGATCTCAGGGTTGTGAGATTGAGCCCCGTGTCAGGTGTGCCACCTGTTTCAGATTCTCTCTCTCTCTCTGCCCCTTGTCTCCCTCTTAAGAAGACCAAAGAGCAAAAACAAACTTAAATGAGCTTTTGTTTACTGAAGATTATTCTAGATCATGTGGACTTGAAAAGCATTTGAGTTAGTTTTTATATTTCTGAGAGCGTACTTAATTTATGCAGTGCTTATTTGTCTTTGAGTCAAGTAAATAGAGCTCTTGATAAATTAATTTTGACAAAATCATCGGGATGTAGAAAGATATCACATATCTGCAATATACATGCATGGACATACGTCAACCTCGAGGCTGCTTTTGTTCTAAGAATTTAGCCATGAGATAGCTATAATGATGCAAACCTCTGTCATTTGTAAGAGAGCAGTTGAATCCAAATTGTGTTTTCTGGCAGTTAGAAGTTTCGTTTACATACTAAGATGAGTAAAGCTTTTACTGGTATTTGTGGGAGAGACTTTTATGATTTTTTTAATTCACCTAATTTACAAATACTAGTTTCTTTCTGTCTTGTCTTGTTTTGTTTTGATAAGAATTACCTCCCTGAAACCTGCATTTCGGGAGATGTCTCTGGGTTCCTGGAGGAGACCAGGTAGGACATTTACATCTAAGAGACACAGAGAAAGCATGTTTCTGCAGGAAAGTCTTTTGTTTTCTCAATTCAGATCTTTTCCTGTAGGTGCAAGCCTTTTGAGATGAATAGGGAATTTGGGGGTTGGTGAAAAGAATAGGTAGGCTTGGATTTATTCCTAGTGTCACACTTGTGTTCTTGAAAAGAGTACATTTGTAAGACAAATATTGTTATTGTTTAATTCCTCAGAGAATTGGGTTGCAGCCTGAATGATAACTAGACCCGCCCTAGGCATCCAACTACATTGTCCTCTATATGCTTCTTTATATCAGGGAAAGGGTCTTCAACTCAGGTGGAAATCAGAGAGTGCTGTGTTCTAGATTTAGAGCTCTGTTTCTTTGGAATATTTTAGTGAGTCTTTTTGCAATGGCTTCAGAATAGTTTTATTTACCTCTGAGTACATAGTTTCATTTTAGCTTATGGGTGGAGGCTGAAATGAACTTCCTAGCAGGCTCTCGGCAGCAGTTTCCAGTTTGGCCAGCTGTGGCCTTAGAGCTCTTGCCAGGTGGACTGGGGAGACCCCCTGGACTTCTGCCCAGCCTGTCCCTGGGATGTTTCTGGAGACTCTTGTTCTTGTCACAAGAATGAATTCAAGGACAGACCAGACACAATGGTTTAGCAGGGCAGGTAGAAGATTTTTAAATTGAGTTCTCTCGAGATACAAGAGCAGACGCGCTCAAGGGAGAACTGTTGACAGAGTTTGGGTGTCCATCTTTTATTGACAGTTATCAACCAGGGAGTGGAATACTCGTTGCTTGGTGACCGCATTTCCTGGGAGCAGGGTTTTGAGGCTTTCTTTTTTTTAATTGGTCAGGGTTTCCAGATGTCTTTGTCTTGGACCTGCTGGGTTTGATCTGGTCTTTTGTAGCTTTGTTTTGTCGTGCTGCCAGGACAGGTCTCTGACTTCCCCGATAGATGGCCATGACCCCCACTCCCCCTTATTGCTGATCTCCAGGCATCCTGTTAAAGCCTAACTAACTGCCTACATTAAAAAAAAAAAAAAATCTGTTTTGACATCTTGTTTCAGGTGGGACAAATAGTAAGTATTCCTTGGCAGTATTGAGCAACCCCATGGACGTAAGGGGGGTCTCCACAGAGGGTACAGAAGATACTCCCCTCTCAAGATCGAGGTCCACTTCCAAAGATAACCAAAAGGAAAAGAGATGGCACAATCAGTAGGACCCTAACCGTCAGCAGAATATTGTCCATATATCCGGCTGGCTGTGTCTTTGGGGTCCCCACCAGGATGGTTGCCCAACTATGTTCCAGATACAAAACAAGGGTAAGACACTGAACAAAATAAAATAAAAAAAGATTTTAAAAAAGAAATTAAAACCTGCAAGTGTTAAAAGCACTTTTTAAATAATCACAAAGCAGCAATTATAACATATAACAGCAATGTTACAGGTTAACATGAACAACACATATTTTTATCAACGTACCAATATTGTCTAAATAAAAGTGTTTAGTGAGGGAAAACAAAAAACTAAAAACAAGGTAAGAAAGAAATAGCTGTCCCGGGGAGAGACAGGATTGGTAACTGGTATTTTTGTTTTTATTTTGTTTGTTTGTTTGTTTGTTTCTGGCCAATTTGCTTTTGGAAAGGAAGTGTTGAATGGAATTTTACCTTTCTCTGTGGACCAGGCACCACAGATCGAGATCTGGGAGAGTTGACTTTGAGAATTCTCACCCTTTGGCAGCTTCTGCTAGTTTTCTAGGATCCTGTCTGCAGGCTCTGGAGCAAGTTAAGGTGTCCCAGCAAGTTTCATCCAAGTCACCAGAAGCAGCAGAGGAGGATCAGTAAATTTCCCCTCTATCCTTTGTGACGCCTGCTTGGCTGGGAGGCTACTTTTTGTCCAGAACACTTCATAAATGGGTAACTTTTTCTAGCTTAAAAGTCCTCTGCTGTGGCCACTGTGATTCAAGATGATCTTTGGTAGGTCAAGCTGCTTGTTCAGCCTTTGAAATGGTATTCACCTGAGGGCTCACACTGGACCCAGTCTAGCTGACGTTGGACCCAGTCTAACCCCTGACCTGCTTGGTTTCTACATCATACCCAGTGGGGAGTGGATCCCAGAGGGATAAACCCAGCACCTTCAAAGGGAGTGAGAAGCAGCAAGCTCAAGGGGCTCATTTAACAGGCTCTTGGGCCTGGTTGCTTGTTTCTCCTGGTTTTTTTTTTTTTGGGGGGGTTGGGGGGAGGTCTCTGGTTTCCTTCTGATACCACAATGGTTAGAAGATAGACTGAGGCACATTAAAAATGTTAGAGTTTAGTTCAGGAAAAAAATCTATTTGAATTGGGTCTCACCAAACCAGAAGTTGTTGGGCGTGCTCTGCCAATAGAAGCCGGGGAAGGACCTCTGTGAAGAAAGGACAGAAGCAAAGCAAACTATAATGATTGGCTGTAGCTTACACATACTTGGCCCTTTGTGGTCAGTTGTCCCTAGCATTTTGATTTCGTAACCTTGAGATATTTACAGGCTTTGATTTTGGTTTCCTTATGTAGGTTACCGTGACATTAGGGTCACATGAGTCTAAAGTTTAACACCTAGAAGACTACCATATGCCAATATAATTACATGTAATAGAACATTTTATATTATTAACACTTTTATTTTAGATACACTTAAGTCCCTTGTGAAAGTGAATGATACTTTCTCATTTTGTTTTCAGTGTTTTCCAAATTTTTATTTAGATTCCAATTAATACATAGTGTAATATTCACCTCAGGTGTACAATAGACTGACTCAGCATTTTCACACAGCATTACGGCACGTGCACTCCTTCACACCCATCGCCGATTTCACCCAGCCCTCCACCTACCTCCCCTCAGGTGGCCGTCAGTCTGTTCTCTGTAGTTAATAATCTGGTTCTTGATTTGCTTTTTTTTTTTTTTTTCAGCTTTTGCTTTAAAATTTACCCACTGTGATATTATAAAACCATTTTTTTCTTGCTATTATACGTTATTTCCATCATTTTCTCTTGAACTTTCTGGACCATTATCTTTTAGATAGAGTTCTCATTAGAGAGTGTAGAGCTGACTTTATAATTTCATCTAATCTGAGAATCTTTTAAGAGGTCAGGTTAAATACGCGTTGGGAATCAAGGGTATGTTGAGACTTAACATCTGTTGCCTTCATTTGTGTTTCACCTGTTCTTTTTTGTTATTTTTCCTATTCAATACTGAACCATAATTCGCGTACAGTAAAACTTACCTTTTCTGGTGCATAAGTCTGAGTTTTGACATGAAAACCTGTAGTACCAATATTTTTCACATAAACCAACATGTCTGACATAAATACTCAACAAATACCAACATATTTGACATAAAGTCCTAGCATACCCACAAAGTAAAAATATAGAACCATTCTATCACCCTACAAAATTTCCTTTTCTTGTTTGTTGACATTTCCTGCACGTATCTGTAGTTCTGTCTTTCCGCAAGTGTTTTACAGATTGAATCGAAGAATATACAGCATTTGGAACCCGTTCAGTAAATAGGAGTCATAAGAGATTTATTCATGTTGTTGTGTAAATCACTAGTTTGTCCCTTTTTTATTGCTAACTGGCATCAACTAACATTTCATTGCAGTGGTGGTTGGTGGTATGTTGATCCATTAACCAGTTAAAGAATATTGGGGTTGTTTCCAGTTTTCACTGATTATCCATAAAAATACTATCAACATTCGTGTACATGTCTTTGTAAGATCATGGTTTTCATTTGACTTGAGTAAATACTTAGGAGTGGGGGTGCTAAGTTTCAGGATAAGTGAATGGCTAACATTAAGAACTGCCTGTTTCCCAGAGTGGCTGTGCCATTTTGTATTTGCTTCATTCATGAATGAGTTATAGTTGCTCTGCCTGTTATCCAGAGCCCATTATTGTTGGAGGCTGTGTGTGTGTGCATTTGTATGTATATATGTGTATCTACATAGTTAGCTGTTAAAAAGCTTATGTAGAAGCACATCATGGTGGTTTTAATTTGTATTTCCTTAATGCCTGAAGATGTTATTGAGCATTTCTTGTGCTTAATTGTCATTCATATTTCTGGTTGAAGTGTGTTGCCCATTTTCCAAGAAATTTTTACATTATTATTTTGAAATAGTGGAAGATTCACAGGAAGCTGAACCTGGTACAGAGTGTTTCTGTGTATGTACCCACTTTTCTTTATTGGTCAAAGTAATGACATTACAGTATTAAAACCAGGGCATTGACACTGGTATAAAGTGTGTGTATAATCCTGTATCATTTTATCACTAGTATTGTTTTATGTAACTACCAGGGCAATCAGGCTATTCTTTACATTGGTTTTCTCAGTTTTCCTGCTTACAGTTTCATTGATTTCTGACCTTTATTATTTTCTTTATTCTACTTATTTTGGATTTTTCTTTTCCTAATTTCTTGTGGCAAATGGAGTATTGATTTAATATATTCCTTGTTTTCTAATATGTGTTAATCAATGAACATATCAACACCTTGATAGGAAATATTTTCATTTTCACTTAGTGACCATTTTTTTCCTTAATTTTCAAAGAATTGACATTTATTCAAAGAGTTGACTTATTCTTTATCCCATGGATTATTTAGAACAGTGCATCTTTGTTTCCAAGCATTGAGACTTTCTTTTTGTTACTGACTTCTAGTTTGAGTCCATTGTGGTTAGAGAACACAATCTGTATTATTTCGATTGAGGATGTTCAGGTTTAGGTTTGTTTTGTGATTAAGGATATGTTCTCTATTGGTGACTATTTCATGGGTGCTTGACAAAAAATGTGTTCTATTGCTGGGTGGTGTTTTGATGGTCTTGTTGAGTTCTCTATTCTTCACGAGTTCTATATCCTTTCTTATTGTTCTATCACTGAGGTAAGGGAGTTGGCGTCTCCGATATTACTTGTGGATTTATCTTTCTCCCTCAGATTTTCCTCATATTTTGCCTTCATTTGTACACATATTTGTTATCTATGTATTCTTTGTAGATTGACATTTTGATCATTAAGTACTTCTCCACGTCTCTATTAATATTCATTGGTAAAGGTTTTATATCTGTATTTCAGAGACATATGGCCTGTAAATTGTCTGCTAATGTTGGTATATTATAGACTTTAGTAACAGGGTAATACCGTCTTCATGCAGTAGCCCTTCATCTTCTATTTTACTTAAGAGTTTGAGTAGAATTGGTGTTATTTTGTCCTTAATTGTTTAATTCAACAGAGGTGTCATCTAGACCTGGATTGTTTTTTCCTTTCGAAAATTTATGTGTTCAATCTTGAGTACTTATAGAGCTATGAAGTTTATATATTTTTTCTTGAGAGACCTTTTGTCTTTTCTCTCATTCAGTGAATTTCTTCGCTTCATCTAAATTGTTTAATTTATAGGCATAAACTTAATTTATTCCCTCATGTATATAGTCTGTAATGATGCTCTTCTGTTCTTGAGGTTGGTAATTTGTCTTTTGTTTCCTCTTGGTAGCTAGAAATTTTTTAGTATTAATCATTTCAAGTAACTTCCCTTTGATTTCATTGATAACGTTGTCGGGCCAGATGCCTGTTTTTCTCGAGCATCATTCTCACCTCTCCTCCTTGCCTTCAGGTCTCCATTTGGCCCACACAGAGAAGTTCAAGCCTTCTAGAGACAAGGAATTCTGATCTGGCTGACACTTACTGGCTGGAACTGGGGAATATGAGAAGGAGTAGGTCTTTGGGGAGTTAGGCCTTGAGAGAATTAAGCTAAGGGAGGGGGAAAGGAAATAGAAAGCTAAAATAGGTGTGTCAGTTCACTATTGCTCCTGTAACAAATAAGACAGATACTATGCCTTCAAAGTCAGGGTTGTGTTCCTTCTGGAGGCTCTGGAGAAGAACTCATTTATTTGCCCGTCTAGCTTCTAGAGACCGCCTGCTTGCCCAGGCTTGCAGTTCCTGGTTTCACACCCAATTCTTCCAATCTGAATTTGACCCCCCTTCCTCTGTTTTACAGGACCCTGTGATAACACTGGGCCCACCTGGGTAATGTCCCCCATCACAAACTTGTAAAATTAATCACCAGTGCAATGAGCCTTTTCCATGTAGGGTAGCATATTTGCAAGTTCCAAGGATGAGGCAAGGTCATCTCTAGAGAGTAATTATCCTGCTTGTAATGGGAGTGGACTGACATGGGACAAATTGGTCACTGATTTAGGATTCAGGTTTGTAAGGATAGCTGGGACTCATCACAGTGGTGTTCTGGAATAGCCCCTGAAATCTAGACATAGCTGTGCCTATAGCAAACAAAGAAAAGATGTTAAAACTTCCTACACATATGAAGGGTGAGGGGCCTCAAGCTGTTGTGTAATGAATGAATACATTGACTCTATCATGCCAGAGAAACCATCACTTGACCGCACTGTAGAGAGACAGTGAATTTGCATCACAGCTGAGGCATGCAGAGGCAGGAGAACACAATGTCCAGGAGATGTCATCTTATCCCTCGAGACTGCTTGCTGAAAACCCAGCCCTGAGAAATAGCTCAGGTGAAGGGTGGTCAGGAGCTTGCCCTCCTGGCACACCCAGCAGGAACACTCAGGGACAATGGCTGCTTGCCTTTCTCAGCAGAGTGGTAGCCCAGATCGCAGATGCTTTGGAAGATGTGGTATGTTTAATAGCCCCTAACAACACAGCTGCTGGTGCTTGCTATGTGGCCTTTGGTCTGGCAACAGCTTTCTTCTCTGTAACCCTCATCAGGGAGGAGCAAGAGCAGTTTGCCTGGAAATGGAAGGACAGCAGCGCATGGTCACTGTCTTGCTGCAGGGGCTGTGTTTCTTCTCCCACTGTCTTCGCTGAAGGGACCCAGGGACCTTGGTAATCTCGACATTCTGAAGAAGAGTGTGTCGGTTTCCTCTTGTTAACATTGTGCTGATTAGAGCTGGTCCTCAGGAAGTTCCAAGTATCCTAATATCCTAATTTTTTTCATCATAGCACCGGGAAGCAGGAGATAAACTTTGTGGAACTTAGAATACCATATCAATGAAATTTATAGTGAAAATTATAGGTTTCGATCATGCTTGGGCATTGCCCTCTAAGGGAAAGGGGAATTTGCTGCACCTTGCGTCTCCTACCAGTAGGATTAACTGGCTGGTTGATGACTGGATTTTGAAGGCTGCACGTATCTTATCTATGAATGTGAATATATTTCTGCGAGAGGGATTTTTCCAGCCATTGGCCTCTCTGCTGCCCCTTCCTCTCCTTTTACTTGGCAGCTTCCCCCACCCCATTTTCCCTAAACCCCAATCAGTTCTCCATTTCACAGCCATTGCGAGGCATCTGAATTCATTTTCCTTAGCTTAAGCTGCTGTAAGCAGGAGGCACAATTTCTTGCAGATTTTCCTGTCTCCTCAGCCGATGTGAAGTTCAACTCGGAGTAGGTACCATGCACAGAAGAGTGATTATTGGAATGACATTGTTTATTTTGCTAACAGGGATAAATATTTTTTGAGCTTGTTGCATATTCGTATGTACCCACTCAGACATCTAAGACACAGTAGAGTGCTTTTCTGTATTAGTATTAGCTGCCTTATCTCTTGACTATTTAAGTTTTCAGTGCTTGGTTTCTTCTTTTTTTACTTTTGTTTAAACCTTAGGAAGGCAAAGTTTTTGGTCTTCAACTTATAAATGATATTAGCTAAATGTTATACTGACATGTTTAAGAAATTAAAAAATAATAAAATCATAAAAGTATCCTGAAAGATGACAGCAGGTGATTCTTTTTTTTTTTAAAGATTTTATTTATTTATTTGACAGAGAGAGATCACAAGTAGGCAGAGAGGCAGGCAGAGAGAGAGAAGCAAGCTCCCTGCTGAGCAGAGAGCCCGATGTGGGGCTCGATCCCAGGATCCTGAGATCACGACCTAAGCCGAAGGCAGAGGCTTTAACCCACTGAGCCACCCAGGTGCCCCGACAGCAGGTGATTCTTAAATAGAACTTTAAAAACAGGACAGACCTGACCCACACAAGGAATGAACAGTTACTCATTTAAGAGTGGCAGAGTTTAAGTGGGCACATCCTTTGTTATTTTTGATGCTTTGATTTAAGAGCTGATCCTTTTTTTAAAATATAAAAATATGTGCTTTTTTTGGGTAAAGCAATTTTCAGTCTGTTGTTTGAAGTTCAGAGTTCTGCTTATGAACTTAATGTATAATAAGATATTTTACTACACTAATTTATCAGCTCAGAGCTTGGTTTAGGTTATACATCCAAAGGGTAGATTCATTTGTGATGCATTGCCTGTGTGTTGCTAAAATAAGTATCCTTTTTCCCCCTCTAAAACTAGTTCTGTAGTATTTTTGTTGGAGTAAAAGATGCCTTTAATTTTTTTTTTTAATTTTTTTTTTTTCCTGGAGAGGGGGCTGTTTCGGAGCTGGAGCATGAGTAAGAGTACTAAGCAAGGTGTTCTGAGAAAAGATTGTGTGATCTGAGAGGTCTGATATTGAGCTGCGCTGCAGATCTCTCCAGGACCACATGAGGCAAGGCGCACAGCTCTGGAGTTCTGAAGCAAATCCATGTCCTCCGTGAGTCAGAATAACTTCAGAAAACATTATAGTGCAACGTTGGTCACTGGTAGAACCAGAGTGCATAGCAATAGTCCTAGAAGAGAAGATAAGAGAAGAAAGTGTGTGCCATGTGGAAAAATAAATCCAATAAAAAGCGCAGAGAATGGGAAGGACTCTTCAGATAAGAGCTAGAAATCTACTTTGGCTAACGAGAAATATTGATGTTGATACATAATGAGAAGTGGTTAATAGTTTGGCTTCTCTGGTAGAAGGTACTTCATAACTGAGCAAGACGTTGACTTCATTCCGCAGTCAGTAGAGAATCACTAAATGATCTCAGCGTCAGAGGAGGAAATGAGAATCCAGTCCTGATGTGCTCACTGGGTGGACTAGTGACACAAGTGTCAGTCCCTCCCGTCTTCCAGGCGGATGGTTTCCATTACGTTCTATATAGAGTTTAGGGGAAAAAAATGACTTCACTATTGAAAACTTGCTTCAGAATAAGAAAGTAGCTCTTCCTCCAGAATTCAATGATTTAGTTCTGCTTTTTCAGCACAAATACATGTTTCATATAATTAAATACGCAGCTTTTAAAAAGTAAATGTGTAATTTAGGAAATAGATATCATATTTAATTTACAAACTCAGTAGAGAGTTTCTGAATATATCAGAAAAGCAGAATTCTGACTGGTGAATTTTTTTTTCCTTAGATTGATATCACATTATTTCATTTCCAGTTTTATTTAAATCCTGGGTAGTTAACACTTAGGGTAATATTGGTATTTTCAGTCTTTGTTATCTGGCTTAGTTCAATGTTCTTTATTCTAATATCACTGTTACTAGTGCTGTTTCTAGGGAGATACTCAAGGCCACTGTTCAAAACCTACAGTGAACTTGATGTACATTTTTACCTTTCACTGCGGTTAAATTCTTATTGTTACTTTAACTCCTATCTTGTTTTATTCTTTTTATCTGTTTTATTGCTCTATGTAGGTTAAACCTCTCTTTTACCCCATACAATTGATAGAACATTCTTGAATTGAGATTCCTTCTAGCCTCCGGCAGACAGAGAATGATCCAGATAATGAGTGAATGCTTCTCTGTAGTTCACAGAACTGATGTTTGTATGTAATGAACCGTTTAGTGCATCTTTACGGCAGAATGTAAATTGTAGCCCTACTGAAAATGGAGGCTAGTCTTCCAGTTTGTAACACCTTATGGGGATGTTCGAGAAGAAGAATAGTCTTGAGTACAAATAGGCAACCTTTGGCAGAGGAAAATAATTCAGATACTGAAATTTGACTTTGAGGAATTTTTTTTTCTCAAAAAGTTCCAGCTGTCCACAAAATGACAACAAAATAAGACAGCATCTAGTTTATGTTTAATGCTTCACATGAAATTAAAAGTTCGTAAAATTAGGATATTTAAAATATGCGGCTTGGCAAGACACATGAAGTACTGTTTTTGAAGACTGACAAGGGCTCAAATCCCAGCCCCGATAATTCTTAGCCATGACTTTCCTTCTAACCTTTACTTTTTCCTGTGATCGATATTCTTTGGAAATCCAGGTGGGCTAATTTGTCCTTGATTGTGTTTCAAGAACAGAAGGAAAAATCAGGAACAGACAAAGGCCTAAGGATTTTTAACCTGTTTAAAATTTGAAAAAAAAAATTTTTTTTAAAGGTTTTATTTGTCACTTGACAGAGATCAGATCACAAGTTGGGATAGAGAAAGGTAGAAAGAGAGGGGAAAGCAGGTTCCCCACAGAGCAGAGAGCTTGATGTGGGGCCTGATTGCAGGACCCCAAGATCATGACCTGAGCTGAAGGCAGAGGCTTAACCCCACTGAGCCACCCAGGCGCCCCTGAAAAAAAAAATTATTTTTTTGACAGACAGAGATCACAAGTAGGCAGAGAGGCAGGCAGAGAGAGAGAGGAGGAAGCAGGCTCCCTGCTGAGCAGAGAGCCTGATGTCAGGCTTGATCCCAGGACCCTGGGATCATGACCTGAGCTGAAGGCAGAGGCTTTAACACACTGAGTCACCCAGACGCCCCTGAAAAAATTTTTTTAAAAAAGATTTTATTTATTTATTTGCCAGACAGAGAGCACAAGCAGGGGGAGAGGCAGGCAGAGGGAGAGGGAGAAGTTGGCTCCCTGCTGAGCAGGAAGCCCATTGCGGGGCTCAATCCCTTGGACCCTGGGATCATAACCTGAGCTGAAGGCAGATGTTTGACAGACTGAGCCACCCAGGGGTTCCTAAATTTTGAAAAATCGTAATGCTTTTCCTTAAATTAGAAAAAACAAAGTTAACCTTAGATTGGATAATTATGAATAAGCTAGATTTCATGGTAAATAGAGTGGCATGTCTGTGTTTTTATTTCTATTAGATTTACTCAAAAGCCCATGTATGCTTTGCCACATTTATTATAGATTATAGTTAAATATTTCACATATCATTAAGAAATAGCTGTGTTTTGTGGGAAATGCATACCTGTTCTCCTCTTGGGAGCAGTTAAACTGTAAGTCAGAGCAAGTTATATCTCTATCATCAAATAGCTTCATACCTCACTTTAAATAAAAACCAAGGTCCTGACAATGACTTGCACAAAGGAAGGTCATTCAAATCAATATGCCAGAACATTCCAATTAATGCCTTTTATCTCTGCCTCATGATTAAGAGGAGCCCTTTCATTTTCTAAAGTGTCCTGTTCAAACAGTAAGTAACGGTCCCCTTCTTTATGAGACATCCCATAATCTGGGATTATGCCCCTGCAGTCTCTCAGAGCTCAGTTTCTAGTCCTCAACCCTTGCTGATGCTTCTGCAGAAGCAGTGGCTTTTTTGTTATTTCTCACACATACCAGGCAGGGCCCACCTCAGGACCTTTGCACTTACAGTTTTCTTTGCCCAGAATGCTTTCCATGTGTATCTGTGTGGCTCACTCTCTCACTTCTTTCAGGTTTTTGACTCAGTGCAGCCTTTTCTGTCCATCATACAGTCATACTATTCAAGAGAAAAAAAAAATCATGTCATGTTTTTAGGGAGATTCATTAATTAAGAAATTACTAGCTAAGTATAAAGATTTGTTAACCAGGTAAGTGGAAATGGTGCAGTGAAAACACTGCAGTACAAGAGGCAGCAGCTGCAGGGAAGGGCTTCTTCTATCCTTACATCTGGAGAAGAAAGGGAAAGACTGGGCCTATTCAACCATGCAGCAGAGAAGGTAAACTTAGCAAAGCTTGGTTCAGATGGTTGAGGGCAGGGTGCTGCTTAACTGGGTGGTGTCTTTGGAGGAAGGGATCCATGGCGCTAGGGTTAGACCGTCTCTGAGGGGGAGCCACCACCCAGCCCATGCAAGTACTTTTCTGGGAACTTGGCAGTATGGTGAGACAGGTTTTGCAAATGTTGGGGGGGTGGGGACTGGCTTTAAGTGCTTCCACTGGAATGTTCTCCTGCTGGAGTTAAAGCATGGCTGCAAGGACGCTGATGGGACCAGGAAATAAGCAGGAAGTGAACAGGAAGTAGAAAGTCCATTCTTCCTTCTCTTGTCTCAGTTTTCTTCTGAGGAAACTTGGTGGGCCCGGCGAGGAGACTGCTAGCTAAGTAGGGATGTGGTTTGCAAAGTTGTAGCTTCAGCATTGCCAAGAACCATACAGAAGGGTGAATGTGAAGCTCAAAGACAGATATTGGATACTGACCATAGCCAAGCTTTCTAAAATTTCAGTACCTTTCCTCATTTCCTATTTCCTATCCTGCTGTTTCTCTCATTAGTCCTTCTTCTTCAGTTACATCTTGTTTTATTTTCAGTGTTTATTGCTCGTCTGCCCTATTAAAATAGAAGCTTCACAACAGTGATTTGTGTATATTTAGTTCGATGTTTTATCCAACTGGGAAAAATTCCTGGCACAAAGGAGGTCATATATTCTGAATATTTACCTGAATAATGAAGCAACACCTAGTTAACATATACTTAGACTCAAAATACTATTACATACTGGTCTGTTGTCCCCCTTTTGAGGAAATCAGTATATAAATACATTAAACAATGTGCAGCAGGCCATGTACTGAGTGAGTTGGAGAGTCAAGAGTTGAGTCAAGGCAGCGGGCTCTTTTAAAGCCTGGAGTCTTACCTATCAAGCTAAACTGAAATTGCAAACAAAAATACTCAATGCACTCTTCCAATTATCTGCACTTCACAAAGTCTATAATATCTGAAAGCATTACTTTATGTCAACTATGCACAGGCCTGATGATTAAGAAGAAATAATGTTATTGGATTGATCTTTAAAATTCTAGCCTTAAAATGAAGGGTAAATAAAATTGGCAATAGTGTGCCCTTTGAAAGATGTCACCAACGTTAATAGAAGGAAATTTCTCAGGGCTTAAATAGGCTTGCCAGAGTCAAAATCTCTTTGGAACGAAGCCCTCACTTAGTTCAGTAAAAACAAGAATTCAGCTCACAACAGTGGTGCCTTCATTAATGTGATGTCAAAGTGTTAGCATTATTAGTCCAGTCTACTCAGTGTGGTGCACAAAAAACTTCCGACCCAAACCTCTATTTCTCTTGTGATTAATATTTTATTAAGCATTAATAAATACAAAAAAGAGTGCCTAGAAGGAATACAATAACATTCCTCTCCATGGTCACAGAGGGAGATAATCTTTCTTGATATACAGCATATACACACTACTGTAATATTTATCTTAGTTTTCCCCTCAAATTTTAAAACTGTCTCAGAACAAAGAGTTTATTTAAAAAGACAGTACATCTTATTAACCAAATGGAGAAAGTAACTTGGTTTCAAATGCTTTTTAAAATCTGTTAACCTGTCTCTTCAGCTTTAAGATGAGGACTTGGGCTGTCCCTGTGGTGTGTCTCTACTCTTTTGGAACAAGCATGTTCTGTGGGTCACTGTGGACAAACAGAGATTTCCAGCGGGCCACACTGTGGCTTCTGAGGTCTGCCTTGGAACATATAACTGTATACACTCCCAGCATCTTTACTTACATTTACACATCTTCGTGGAATTTTTCCAGGCTATGGAAGTTTGTGGAAACTGTATCAAGTTTATAGATCGCAGAATCACAGGTTATTCTGGCCATTTTAGTAATGCTAAGCCCTTATTCAGTGAGGAAAGGACATGTAGCGTAGTGTGCATATTGTACTTTGAAACTGGCCAACAAACCCATGAGGTCAGTATTCTAATAACTGAGGATGATAAGGTCTGGGGCACCTGGGTGACCCAGTCAGTTAAGTGTCTGCCTTTGGCTCAGGTCATGATCCCAGCGTCCTGGGACTGAGCTCCATGCTGGGCTCCCTGCTCAGTGAGGAGCCTGCTTCGCCCTCTGCCTGCTGCTCCCCCTGCTGTATGTTTTCTCTCTGTCAAATAAAAAAAAAAAAAAGTCTTAAAAAAAATAAGGTACAGTTTTACAGGGTTGAAATAAAGGACAAAGGCCACCCAGACAATTGACGAGGGGTTGTGAAGAGAACATGGCTGATTCCATGGCCTCTTTCGTAGCCTCCGTTGAAGTCACAAACCTGAAGGCACAGGGCTGGAGTGGCAGAGGAATGCGGCAGGAAGGCGTTCCATCTGAAATTCCATGTTGCCGATGCCATTTAGTCTCTTCCTACGGTGCTATTTAGTATCACTAACGGAACAACTTTCCTTTGTAGATTGGGGTGATTCTCTATCATACATCAACGATAAGCAAATGACACGGCAAAGGAGGCAGGTGGAATCCAGGCCACGGCCGCGTCTGGCCCGCTTCTGAGGGCCAGCCGGTACAGGCAAGGACGCCCTCGCTTCTCCCGTGTCCCCCAAGCGTGGGGTGAGTCTTACCACTCATTTTCAAGAAGTTGCCTCTCCCCAAAATTCACACACTGTAGCTGTAATACCAGGACTCCTAGTGACCGCTGTGGCTTATAGCAACGCATGCCTGTGGAGGTGACATCCAGAGAGAAATGTTCCATGAGAGAATCTTTTAGTCACATGGCACATTCCAGCAATAAGAAATAGTTCGTATATAGTCATGGGTCTACTAGGAAAGAAGGGGTGCGGGGGGAGAAAGACGGGAAAATCACGTTTTAATACTTAAATTTTAAGGATAAAATTATTTACTCTATTAGAATTGCACTCACTGAAATGAAAACTCTTCTAAAGAAAACTTTGTTTAGGGGCACCTGTGTGTCTCAGTGGGTTAAGCCTCTGCCTTGGACTCAGGTCATGGTCTCAAGGTCATGGGATCAAGCCCCGCCTCAGGGCTCTCTGCCCAGCAGGGAGCCTGCCCCCTTCCCCCTCTGCCAGTCTCTCTGCCTATTTGTGATCTCACTTTCTCTCTGTCAAATAAATAAATAAATAAAATCTTTCAAAAAACCCAACTTTCATTTACAGTTGTAATAGATTAAATAGTGTCAGTCATTCACTTTTTATGTATACTTCTAGTTCCTTCTCATCAGAAGGTTGGGGTTAATACTACCTTAGTAAGAGGGTCTCTGTTTTTCTTTAAATTGGAGGCTTCCCTTTTCAGTGTTATCCCAGAGATGTCGATCCTTTGGTGTTGTCCTGTGACTGTCTATGCTGAGATGGAATGATTTTTCACCTGAGTCCAATTGTTATTGAGTTCTCCATCTTTGAATCTGAAACTGTTCAAAGCTCACTTTGTCTCCGAAATGCAGAAAACCTGCTGGATGCTGGTTTGCCTTCTTAGATACCAGAATGATAGATCTGTTGCTTTACCTTCGGCGCACTCACAGTCTTTCTGTCCTGCGTGTGGGTGCAGGTGTGTGCACGCATATGCATCGCTTTCTTCGCTGGTCCTAAAATAATGATGTATTTTCTTCCTTCTCCTTCATTAGGGCAGTTCCTAAGTATTGCACCTGAACTGAAAAGAGGCAGCCCTTTGTACAAAGTCATGACCCGCTCTATAAAAATCATCAGAATCCTTTGAGATAAGCATCCTAGAGACAACACCAAGTGATCTCAATTTTTTGTCTTTTTAATTTTGGGAGTACCCTCCTGTAGTTTTCAAAATTTCCAAGGAGTATATTTAAAACAATTTCTTGGAGCACCTGAGTGGCTCAGTCGTTAAGTATCTGCCTTCAGCTTGTCATGATCCCAGGGTCCTGAGATCAAGCCCTGAATCAGGCTTCCTGCTCAGCAGGAAGAAAAGGAAGAAAAGCCTACTTTTCCCTCTCCCATCCCCCCTGCTTGTGTTCTCTTTCTTGCTGTGTCACTGTCAAATAAACAAAGTCTTTAGGAAAAAAAAAAAATAAAATAATTTCTTGGAGCACTTGTGTGGTTCAGTCAGTTATGCATCCAACTCCATTTTGGCTCAGGTCCTGACCTCAGGGGATAAGGTGTCTGCTTGAGTTGCTCTCTACCTCTCTCTCTGCTCCTACCGCCCATGTTTGCACACACGTGCTTTCTCTCAAATAAATAAGTCTTACAAAACCCACAAAGACCAATTTCTTTCCCAAGAAAAAGTAAACTTTAAATAATTTTTTTCTGGTTGGGATATTATAAGAAAAAGGCATTTAATAAAACTTTTGTTATTTCATGAAGTTTATGCAATTATTGGCACATATGTATGTATGCTAGTATTGTGTGTGTGTGTGTATGTATAATGTAAATGCTCTGGGCTCTTTTTGGAGGTGAAAAGTTTTGTGTTCAAGAACGAAACTAGACTGTCTCTGGAAAAGCATTGAGTCTTGGCATCTAGTCTTTTCCCTGAACAACGACGGGGTAAGATAGATAATGTTTAATTTATTTGATGTCTGATCCCCCTTTTTCTTTAAGAAAGGAATTTGTGGAGGACTTCTGTGCCATGGTTATAATGGCTTGCTTTTAAGCACAATGAATTTCCTTGGAAGTGTTTCTTTTAAATCTTGCTGTGTTGGATAGGAAAGAAGAAGAGTAGGTAAATGTTAGTCCTGGTTTTTGGTCTTCATGTCTGGCTACCTTGCATTGGCTATCAGGTCTAGCACTGATTCTCATGACTAGTACATGGCAACTACTGTGCACTTGAAATTGGAAGGATTTAAACGCTCTATAAAATGTTGGGTACATTTCCGTTACCAAGGTGGATGTTTAAGTGATGGGAAAACATCCTAAGAATTTGTTTCAATTTTCATAGAAAGGGGAACTTTGACTTTCAGGGAGGTTTGATAACAACAGAGTAGCAATTTAAAACAGGAACTGAAGAGTTTGTATTTCTGAAAACGTTCATTAAAATTTCTTATATTAGAGTCTCAAATACAATCCATTGCAAAAACACACTTGGCAGTCTTCTTGGTATTCTGTTCCCACAGGAGGCTGCATTTCTAAGACTTTTGTATATGCTACAGGCCAGATTTCTGTTCAGGGTTAAAAATCTGAAGCTTAAGAGTATATTTATCCATAATTGATGACATTTTGTTAACATAGCAGAACATTTTTTTAACATTCAAGAAATCTGATGACCTTGAACACTTAAATTAATGCTTTAGAGAACTTCAATCTAGTCTCTTAAAATTCTGCTTTGTACATTTTATATTTATTGAGACCAACATTGTACTTCTACTATGTGTAAGACAGGAGCTGCAAAAAATTAGGGAGAAAAACCCACATCCAATTATTTTTAAAATATTTCCTCTTGAAATTGGTGGGGGTTTTTTGGTAGGTAAATGTCATATTTTCAAACATGATATATCTTATTTATTTCCATAAGAGTTGGAATAATCTTTGCATGCAAATACAAATTTTGACAACTCAATAGGAGGGAAAAAAATAAACATCTGTCAAGACTGCTAATATTGTGTAACCCTTGTAAACATTCCAGCAAGTCTTTCAACTGTTCTGGGAATAATTGTGCCCATGTAAGTTTATGATCAAGGGTTTCAGTAAAAATATTTGTCATGATGAAATGCAGCCTGTTCTGCAGTAGATTATTGGTTCTTTTATGTTGCCTGGGCTGATTCTCCACCTTCTTTCCTATGCTATTTGGATAGACGGTTTCTTCAATGAACCAGGAAGTATAAATTGGAAATATATTGAGCAGATTGTTCAAGGTGTCTCATTCCAAAGAAGGAATAATTCCTCTGTTAATATTTTATAGCTTCATGCTAATGAGAAGATTCTTCAGCTAGCAAGAGAGCAATTTAGGCTACAAAGTAGAAGTAACTTTGTAACTAGGAGAAGAAATGAATACTGAAATCTTTGCTGGAATGTTGTGGGCTTTTTCAATATTTTCAGCCTCTGCTAATAAGGCATCCCGCTTAGTTATCAATCTCCTTGGCCTTTACTAGCTCAAGGCTTGATTTTAAAAACTGAAAATCTTCCATAGTTAGAGGAGAGATGGGACGAGGCAGAGATACATTAAAGGAAACAGTACAAATGAGCTCTGTTAGCAATGATCAAAAGCAATATGTGAAGAAATTTTAGCAGGAAGAGGAGGGTTATCTTTTTCTCACTTGGGCTAATGGTTTTTTTTTCCCCTTAGATTCAACTAAGGGTCTCACCTCAAAGCCCCTGCGTGGGAGGTTTTCATTCTTGTTTTGGTTTTAAATTTTATCCTCAAAATGAAGGTTCTAAAGTATATTAACAATGTGGAAAGAATAGTGAATTGGAAACCTAAGAGCTGACCATCTTTCCCATGTTGTGCTCCTGACTAGCTGTGTGACTTTAGGAAGTGACCCAGCATCCCCTACATAAAGAGAGTCATCCCTAGAATGAGAACATGGCAACTAGGTTTCCTTCCAAGAACGCGAATTCCTATTTCTCTGGGGTTATATTGTCTTAAACTGTGTTAAAATGCTGTATTTTCTATTTAGAGGGTTCATTTACTTACACTTGCCTGGTTTAGCAACATGATATAGGATCACCATGCATTCTATTTCAGTAGACATTTCTTTTTTTTATCAAATGGGTAGTAACTCCTCAACAGTCCTTGCTAATCTTATGAGCCGTGTGACAGATGCACCTGTTGCTGATCACACTTCATATGCAATGCAAATGTCGCTGTTTATCCACAGACTTTGATGTTCTCAACATGACCTTGAAGAGAATGAGCAGGATATTATTTTCATGGGCTGGATTTTGATCTTGTAAGAACAAACACACAAAGTATTTGTAACATTCCTCCAAGAGGCTTTTGAGTATTTTCCCCCAACTCATTTTGGAGATCTTTTGTAATTGTGTTGCACAAGAATTCATGCAAACATAACTGAACTTTTGGGTAAGAGATGCTAATATTGCCAGTTTATGGGATTTAAAGATACAGGAACTGCTAGAAGAGTGTAATATAAGAAATAGAATATTGATACTACAGTAAGTCATTAGATTGAATTCATTTATGCCTGGAAATTCTTCATATACTGGATATTACTTTAGAATACTGGCAAATTTTTTAAAACTGATTTTTCAAACATAGAGTTCTGAGGACAGATTGAGGGTACATGAATGAGGATAGTTTTACAAAATTGCGTTATCATATCAAGTTAATAGTTGATGTCAAACATACATACACATACCCCAGGACAATTTAATATGATTGTTAATTATTCTAATATATCCAAAGATACAGGGTAATGACTGTTGTTTTATTCTGTTATTATTCTCTAAGAAGTCATTAAGTACAATGCATATTAAAATAGCAGGCAAAGGTATAAGACAGCCAGTGAGTGTGTTAATTTATTAGTATTTATAATTATTAACACACAGTACATATTATGGAGAACATCTTGTAAAGCATGTAGGTATTCCTGGGAGATTGGAGACTTCTTAATGGCAATGGATGACTTTAAATAAGAAAGATAATCTTCAAGGGACTTGCCTAGTTTCTAATGTGAATAGGAGAAACTTTGACTAAGTACTGTAAAAGCTAATTATTTTTTGTTTTCCTCTTTCCCTATGGCTGTCATCCTGAATGAAAGATGATACACTAGACAAATGGAAGTATTTTTATGGCTTTGACTTGCTATTTCAGTACAGAAATTGTCTTGAGAGTGATCATTAGGGGCTCTTGGGTGACTCAGTCAGTTAAGCATCTGGTCTTGGTTTTGGCTCTTGTCGTGATTTCGGGGTCATGAGATCAAGCGCCATCTTGAGCCCTGTGCTCAGCATGGAATCTGCTGAAGTGTCTCTCCCTTTCCTTCTCCATCTGCTCCATTCCCTGCTCACATACACACTCTCTCTCTAAAATAAATAGCATCTTTAAAAAAGAAGTGGCATTAGCCAGTCTCTTTCTTGGTGGGGAGACCTAGTATATATTTCTTGTCATCAGCACAGGTGACAAGATGGCCATATTTGTGCTTGGAGTCAGTGGCATGTATTGGCCCACCAAAAGAGAGGGCCAGGTATTTGTCAGAAGCAAGTCATTGTGTTCAGGCTACATATAAAGACTCTATATCATATGCCCCAGAACATTGGGATTATTTTTTTGTTTGTTTTTTAGAAGCTATACCTCATGTGTGTTTTTAAAATATGACTTAAGATATTCTTTTTATCATTGATTTTGACTGGTTTGATTATTGTGTGATTATCTGCAGTTTCAGTCATCTTGTTTTTGTGTTTATTGAGATTTGTGGGTCTGTAGGTTTATAGTTTATCATATTTGGAAAGTTTCCAGCCATTTCTTCCAGCATGTCTTTGTCTCTCTTACTCTTCTCCTTAGGGAGTCTCCAGTTCCTTATGTCGTGGACCATTTGAAATTGTGCCACTGATCGATGATGCTTTGTTCATTTAAAAAGCTTTATTTCCTGTTTTATTTGGATCGTTCATATTGCTGTATCTTCAAGTTCAACTGTGTTTTCCTTTACATGTCTGATTTGCCGTGAATCCTATCTGTATCTTTATCATTTCCTATATTACAGTTTTTATCTCTTAAAGTCCATTTCCGGTCTTCTTATTTATTTCATGTCTCTACTTATTTGTTAACCATATGAAATGCAGTTCCCCTTTTAATGACCTTACTTGCTAATTCTAACATCATTTTAGTCTGTTTTGACCGATTTCTCTCCTCACTTCCAATATCGGTCATTTCTTGTTTCTTTGCATGTCTGGTAATATTTGACTGGATTCCAAACATTTCAAGTTTTATATTGTTGGATGCTGGAAACTTTGTGTTCATATAAACACCTTGATATTTGTTCTGGGACACCATTATATTTCTTGGAAACAGTCTGAGTCCTTTGTGATCTGGTATTTAAGATGTCTTAGGTGGAAGTTGTATTTAGTCCAGGACTGATTATTCCCCAAACTTGGAGCAGAACTGCCCTTGCTTCTAAACACGGTACCTTGTGAATTCTCAATTTTCAACATGGTTGGTGGGAACAGGTGTTATTCCAGACTCAGTGTGAGCACTAAACATTGTAGAATCTAATCTCATTTGGCTCTTTTTCTGACCTCAAGTGTTTTCTTTCCCTTCATGCACTCTTCATTAGTTTGCTGAATACTTGAAAAAATTCTCAGTAGATCCTTAGAATTCTCCCTGTTGCAGCTCTTGGGTAGCCTGTTCTGCAGTCTTAGTCCATCTTGGTCTCTCTGGTTTCACAGTTCCATTGCCTCAACTTTCCAAAAATATTGATGAGAATCATTTGAATGAGAGCTAAGTTGCTCTGTTGTCAAGCACAGATATGAGGACAGAGTTGTCTAGCATTGTTTAGGTGATCCCAGACCAGGAAGTCATAAACAACTATTTCTGATTATCATATGGTTATGATCGTGTGTTGGTTTTTTTTTTTTTAATAGTATTGTGCGACTATTAACTAATGGTAACCTGTGGAAGAGGAAAAATGAATATTTGATTGAGGTGAAATATTACAGTTAAAGTAATTTGGGGGAAGCAAATCCAGCTCCCACTCTATCTTTTACTAAATTTGAGATAAAGTGTTGGGATTTGAGGTAAAATATTAGTTATTATAATTAGTATGAAAATAAGTATAGAACCAACCTTTATCATCTAGGAATATGTTGACTTAAATTTCTTTAAAAATCAGTAATGCTAAGTTACGATAAGTACTTTGTCATTTCTATAGGGTAATAATTTCCTTAATTCTGGTGAAATTGCTACTCCTCAACTTAATTCAGTTTATGACTGTTCTATCATGGGAAAATATAACTGCAGTGACCTGTACTTATGATAGGACCATAGGATTATGACAGCTCAGGAATCTGATTATCAAAATGATTTAGTTACTTGTTCTAGGTTCATGTAGAGCTTGGTGATAAAGTCATTACAGCTCAGTTTTTGTTTTAAAATATTTGGCTTATTGTGCTTTCCCATTCTTTACCATTCTGTCATTTCTTGTGTGTCCCTTTGGTTATAGCATTTAGGAGCAGTACCTTTATTAAACAATATTCTTTAGCTTTGGGTAGTGATCTATTTTTCATATATTCTTCAGAAACTCTTTGAAGTTTTATTTGCATAGAATCATATTACCCTACTCCCACAACCAAATAAATCAAAATTCTTTTTCTTCATGTATTCATCTAATTGCCAAGAATATCAATAATAGTTTATGTATGTTTTCAATATCTTTAACAGATTTCAGTTTTGCAATTACAGCAACTCACAACTGAAATTATTTTAAAAGACTAGTACATGCTATGTTTGTTTAAAAACAACTTAAACAAGATTAGTATATGAGGCTATGAAAAATTGAATAGGGTTTTTAATAACTATTTCTTCTTATCCTTATATATTCAATTACATTTCATGTTACAAAGACCTTATAATGCTAACATGGAAAAGAAATCTCTAAAAGTTATTTTGAAAAGTTATGGATAGGGGTACCTGGCTGGCTCAGTGGGTTAAAGCCTCTGCCTTTGGCTCAGGTCATGATCTCAGGGTCCTGGGATCCAGCCTTGCATCAAGCTCTCTGCTCAGCAGGGAGCCTGCTTCCCCTTCCCCCAACACCTACCTACCTCTCTGCCTACTTGTGATCTCTCTCTCTGTCAAATAAATAAGTAAATAAAATCTTCAAAAAAAGTGATGGATAATATACAATGAATATTATTTTAAAGATACAAATGAACTAGCTAGAAAAAGAAGAGAAATTCCTCCAGGCCACCAGTGAAGATGAGATGGGAAGCCATAATAGAGAGAAGTCTCTCTGGCTTCCACTGTCCTGGGGGCACTGCCAGTCTCAATAGCAGATAGACCTTCTTTAATTATCATATCGGGGGTGGGTGGGCAAGAGACAGGGTTTTGAACTTGTGTAAAGGATGATGGTTTTACTGAAATTCCCTCAGCCAGTTTTGTCGAAGGGCTATAATTTCAGTAAAGAAATGTAATTGAAAATAATTCTGGTCACTGTCAAAGAGACAATATGAAATCTTGTCTGTCTTCACTTGACTGCTGAAAAGGATAAAAATAATACCTAAGAATTCGTAACAACAGACCTGATATCTATTTAATATTCAAATGCTCAGTTTCTGTGTTTTAGAGGAAACTTGAAGCTAAAAATTTAATGAATGATGCTGGCTTTAAAATAACATAGGACACCTGGCAAAACAAATACAAAATACTATAAAAGAACACACACACACACACACACACACACACATACACAGATGTTTTCACAGCCCAATTCAAATCACATGAGCAGTAATGTTTTCAGGAGCAGGGGTCAGCAAAAAAAAAACTAACAGCAGAAACAACCCCCCGATTTGCAGTCATGGAATTAGCACCTGTGGACTCTAATGAGTATATTTACATTATGAAAGAAAGAAAAGGGGGAACCAAGCACATAAGGAATATACCAGATCAGAAATAAAATAAAAGAGGCAGATTTAAACAGAAACAAAAAGAAATGAGAAATTTACATTTAAAAAGTAAAAACCAGAATTGCATATAAATTCTTTCAAATGCAGTGGCTGAATTCAACAGGCAGTACACACAGCTGAGAAGTGAGTTAGTAAACTGGATGATAGAGATGTAGTAAATTGAAATGTGAGGGCAAAAGATGAGCACAAATTAATAGATTTGCAGAATGGCAAGTGTGAGTCAAAGTTGCAGAACGGCAAGTCATGAAGTTTTTCTAGAGTTGATGTAAGACACGAATATTCAGTTTCTACACAACTCCATGAAAAATTCAGACATGCACAAAGTTATGTACAAGATGCCAAAATGCTCACAGCTATAATTACATATATAAAATTGTAGATGTAATATACATATGTATGCATATACTTATACATGTGTACATATGACAAATGTGTATTAAATGACCTTCAAAAGAGAATGCTCAATTACATGTATAATATTCATGAAGTGAATATACCAGAGCGAAAATGAATTTACACTGAATTTATAGAGGTTGTATGATTGCACGTGTCAATGTGTATAAATTTCAAAACACAACATTGAAACAAAGCAAATTGAAGAACGATCCATTCAGCAAGGCGCTGTAAAAAATTCCCCAAATTTAAAAATCCTGTTGTCTTATTTTGGGATTGTAACATGATATGGCAGTAGAAATACAGGCAGAAGAAGGACACCTGCCAGGTTCAGGACAGTTCGTAACTGTGTGTGTGTGTGTGTGTGTGTGTGTGTGTGTGTGTTTAGTGAAATGATCAAAGGAGTAAATGGGGCTTTCCTGGTGTTTTTATCATTTTCTGGAAAATTGGGTATATGGTTATTTTTTTCCACATTATCCTCTGTGCCCTTTAGATGTGAAATAGTTGATCACTTTAAACAGAGGAAATGGTGTATAGTGCTGGAGATAGTCACTATGGACAGCACTTTAAGAAATTTTGCTCAAAAGAGGGAAGGGATAAAAATGAGCTCGTAGGCACAGAGGGACAGGATGAGGTTGGTTCATTTGTTTTTTGGGCTTTCTTGCTTGTTTTTTGGGGGGGAGGAGAGGAGCGTGTTTATATGCCTAAAGTTGCGACCCTTTATTAAAGTGAGTTCTTCAATATGTCGAAAAGAGAGGTCCAGGGAATAAGGAGACATTCTACTGTAGATGGGAACATGGGCCCTTTCCCTTCCATTCTAATCATCCATTCTGTACTGATTATTTAAGACAGCTCCCTTTTTTCTTGTCCAGCGTTCTTCAGTTTTGTTGAAGGATATTATCCCTCTACCATTTTGTGCAGCCTTGCTGGTTTGGTCAAACAAATATCTTTCATTTATTTTAATTCCAGAATAATTATCATGCCATGTTTTGTTAGTTTCAGGTGTATAATAAAGTAATTCAGCAATTCTATTACTCAGTGCTCCTCATAAGTGTGCTCTTAAACCCCTCTAATTCACCCATTGTCCCACCCACCTTCCTCTGGTAACCACCAGTTCTCTATAGGTTAGAGTTTCTGTTTTAGTTCGTCTCTTTTTTTCATTGTTAGTTTTGTTTCTTGAATCATACATATGAATGAGATTGTATGGTATTTGTCTTATTCTGACTTATTTCACTTAGCATTAAATCCTCTAGATCCATCCATACTGTTGCAAATGGTAAGATCTCATTCCTTTTTATGACTGACATTCTATAATCTATATAGAATTTATCCATTTATCCATTGATGTACACTTGGATTGTTTCCATAATTTGGCTGTTGTAAATAATGCTGCAAGAAACACAGGGGTGCATGTATCTTTTCCAATTAGTGTTTTTGTTTTCTTTGGGTAAATACCTGATAGTGGAATCACTGCATCATATGGTAGTTTTCTTTTTAATGTCTTGAGGCACTTCCATACTGTTCTCCACAGTGGCTGCACCAGTTTGCATTCTCACCAACAGTGTGTATACATGACAGTTCCTTTTTTCCATGTCCTTGCCAACAGTTGTTGTTGTTTTAGTCAAATGCCTTTTTTTTAAAAAAATATATTCTTAGCTATAACATGAAGAACCCAAGCTAGACAGTATGTTTTTGGGCTTAGGCTCGACCTTTAATAATTCAGATGTTGAAAGAAGATAGTTCTTGGGGTGCCTGGGTGGCTCAGTTGGTTAAGGATCTACCTTAGGCTCAGGTCATGTTCTCAGGGTCCTGGAATTGAGTCCGGAGCTGAGCTCCCTATTCAGCAGGGAGTCTGCTTCTCATTCTCCTTCCATTCTTCCCTTGCTCATACTTGTGCTCTCTCTCAAATAAACATATATATATATATATATATATATATATATATATATATATATATATATATATATATATATAAATGATATTTCTCTCCCACACAATAGCTTAGCTTGTTCTGGTTTACAAAGTCATTCAGAAATCCAGGGTATTTCCCTCTCATTTACCCACCTTGCACTAGGGACTCGTTCTTGTCTATTTGAACAAGCTGAGCTTGAAGTGCGCCTGTGTTCTAGCTACAGACAGGATCGGGGGAGCAGGTACTCAGGAAGGGTAGGCTGGGAATAGGCCCACATCACTGACACACAAGGAGAATCCAGCCACGTGGCCAGGTGAGGGGGGCAGGGGAAGCTGGGAAATGTAGTCATGAGACCAGGAAAGAAGGTAGAGGACTTGGTCAGAAACGTTGTTTTTCATTTGGCCAAGTCACTTTGTTTTCTTCATAGGTCATGAATCTTGACCTGATGACACAGGGAAAAGGCAGTTTTGGCAGTGCCAGGGGTAAACTGAATCCTCCTTTCTGCCTCTTAGATCAGCACGGTGCCTGGTTTTGATCTTTTCTGATGTAATTTCTCAGCTTCCCTTCAATTCTTCTAGGACCTTTACATAAATCTAATATATACTTTCTGTTGCTCAGGTTAACCAGATTTGGGTTATGTAGCTTGCATACAAAAAATCCTAACAATTACAAAATAGAATATGAAAGGAAGTTCCTCTATAACGTACAGTGTAGTGGGGCCCTAGGCAAAGCATTTGAATTTATACACTCAGAGGTTCTAATATCAAAAATGTCTAGCTAACAAAATAGTGCATTATTATTTGTAAACATATAAGTTTTTTTCACCCTGCTTATTTGTTGTATCACTTCTTACTCTGTTCATCTGTAACTTAATTTAACCTTCTGTTCTAACTTGGGGCACGTGGCTGGCTTAGTAGAGCGTGTGATTCAGTCTCAGGGTTGTAAGTTTGAGCCCCATGTTGGGTATAGAGATAATGTAAAAGAAAACAGTATTAAGAAAAAAATTTAAAACCTTCTCTTCTAACTTAAATGTGTATATGTACGTATGGATTAAATGCATGCATCTTTTTAAAATGCAAGTGTATCTTAAATTCTAGTTGACTTTCAGTTAGATTAATCCTTACTAAGTTGTGGGTGATCATATTTCACATGGATTAGGAAAAATGTCTCCCTAGAAAAACTTATTTATGTATTCTTAAAAGTGGACATTTAAACTGCTTGTTGTAATGAAATAGATGTCTACTCAACCCAAAGCATGATAATTCATAATTAAGGGCACCTGTGTGACTCAGTCCTTTGAGCCTCTGACTCTTGATTTTGCTCAGGTCATGATCTCAGGGTTCTGAGACCTGAGGCCTCTGCATTGGACTCTTCACTCATCCTGGAGTCTACTTGAGATTCTCTCTTTTCCTCTTCCTCTCTTGGGAAAAGAAACAAAAAGAAAGTTCCAGAATTTAAAAATATAGGTCTCTTGGGATTTTTAGGTCATATGTTTTTGAAGCACATACAAACTCTTGTATCTTTTCTAAAAATAATCACATTGTATCACTAGGGGGTTATATACTCTTGATTTATCTATAATTTTAAGTATTAGGTGTCAGATGAATTAGCTGTCTCAGTGGGTTGATCTAAACAGACATAGATTTGGATGTTAAGTGTTGTGTTAATGATTTGTAGATGATTTATTCCACAAAGGATAGCAATAGAAATTTAGAGTTCTGTAATTTATGATTTACAGGTTTTGTTGAGGTATCTGCCATGGTGTTGATGAATGAAATGTCCAAGATTAGGTAAATCCTATGAAATTGAGGATTTAGATGTGTAGTCAGGATCACATTTTTGTTTCCCTAAAGCACTTTTATTCAATCGTGAAAGGACTTACTAAAAAAACCAAAACTGATTGTTTATTTCTTTATCCAATTCTATTCTACCTTAGAAAAAAATAATTTCTGAATTCTGAGCTAAAGGGGTAGTAAATAAAGGCACCAATGGAAATAGCTTTAAAATTAATTAGTAATAATTTTTCTCCTCTCCTCAAATTACTATAGTGAACTAAATTATGGAACTATTGTAGATTTCTACAAAGGAAGTTTTTAATTAAAACCTAAAAGTCATTTAAGCAATCACACACAAAAGATTACAAATATAAATTCTTTTGTTATTTTCAACATAAATTGTTATCATTTGATTGGATAGTCTTGTGTTTTAGTATGAAACCACTTTAAATGCAAATTCAAATAATGACTATATGCAATTATTTGTATGTATTTATTGCAACCCAGAACATAAATCTATGGAAACATGGAAATAAATATTAAGAAGTCCTGCTTTTTAAAAATATTTTCTCACAGGGTGCCTGGGTGGCTCAGTTGGTTGGACGACCGCCTTCGGCTCAGGTCATGATCCTGGAGTCCCAGGATCGAGTCCCACATTGGGCTCCCAGCTCCATGGGGAGTCTGCTTCTCCCTCTGACCTTCTCCTCGCTCATGTTCTCTCTCACTGTCTCTCTCCCAAATAAATAAATAAAATCTTCAAAAAAAAATATTTTCTCACTTTTTGGTATGTAAAAAATATGATCCATTAGTTTAACTGTTATAACCCTGGTTTTCAAGGGGGCAGAGGTGACCATATTGAATTTGCTGAAGTTTGGCAATGGCACTGAAAAATAAATTTACTACTTGTGCAAACATATTTGAATGGAAATACTAGTTATTCAAAGACCATTTGCCTTAACAACATGGACAAAACAGTGAACTTGTTAGATGTTCTACTAACAATGACCTTGATATTCACTTGAATTAAAAGCTCTCTCAGGAGTTTGTTGTTTTTGTTTTGTTTTTGTTTTTTTGCTGGGGGTGGTGGTGAAGAATGGATGAATTCATCTATAATTTTAATTTTTTAATTTTCGTTCAGTAGAGTTTCAGTATTAATAGCTTTTAGGTGATGAACCATAAGCATCTTAGCAAACTTTTTTATTTTTTAAGTTTCGGCTTGTATTAACATGAATTCTAGATACTCCCAATTTCTGACTCTTAACATATTAACCAATCACATATTATTCATATTTAGTGTATTTTTCCCAAAGTTCGTAAATTCATTGACACCACGCTTTTATATGCATCCCTTCCCTCTTCTGGGAAGCATGCATAAAGGAATGTCAGGAATAGGAGAAGTTTGTTGAAAGTTCAATGGCATCTTAAACTCACTGTACCAAAACTTATCATAGATAGAGAACAAGATATTGCTACAGTTACTGCCGTAAGTGTGGCATAAAATTCAGCTTCTATTAATAATGAAAAAATGTCTTCATTGGACCAAATGCCATTTAGTAGAGTGTGATTTATATGCCTGCTGTTTAAAGACTATTTCAGTGAGTACAGTATATATTGTAATAGAGGAGAACAGCATTTGCTTATTAGTATTTCTTTGAGATGATATAAAACAAGTGTTCTTGTTCAGAAATTTCTCTTGGGAGTTTAGCTCGGATCTCCTACATAAGAGCTTAAGACTGGTAAAATCCAGGAAAGGTAGCTGGTCATTGATAGGTAAAGGAATCCCAGTGTTGCCTCCAGCAGTAAAAGACACATGACTTTTTAGCACTCTTCACTAAAAACTGTTCATCAAGAACTTTATTCACCAAATATGCTTTTGGTGTCGCTGCCATTGTTGTCATCGTCATCATCGTCTTCTTCTTTTTAAAATCAAGGGCCAAAGAGATAGAACGATACTGTATTCGAAACATGCTCCTGTGTGGTCCTTTAGAGGGTCTCTGTATTTGATCCTGCAGATCACCAACAGTTCTCTGCTTCTTTAGGTTTGTACTTAACAGATAATACCAAGAGAGGTGGGGCAGGATGGACCAGGTTTTACAGAAACAGCATCTCTTGTGGTTGTGGACTTCTGAGTAGAAAACAAAAGACTTGTAAGTAGATGGTCCTTTCTTAACTATAATCTATAGGAAGGTTTAGTAGTACAAAAGGGAGGAAAGTGTTGGCTTTTTAAGAAGGGTTAGGTAATAGTGTTAGGTTTTCTGGAACAAGCTTATTTTAAGCTGTGAGAGAGGAAATTGTCTAATGATAGAACATGAAATACTCTGAAGTTAAAGGGCTGGGGTACAAACAATCGAGCCCCCAAGACACCAGTAGTTCTCAGAAAACTGTAATAGGAAAAACCAGGAGGACTCGAGGTGCTATCTCCAAACCTTTACTCATAGATGATAAAATAGTTACGCCATTTATATCCAAGAAATGGCATGTAGTATTGCGGGCCTTATAAATAAATGCAGGCTAAAGTGTTTTTTCTGAAGGAAGAGATGTAATAGAAGAGTAATTCAACAAATATCTACAAATGTATTTGGGTATGCTTAACTGAACATATGTATGAGTAGTCAATTTTGTTTGGGAAGATCCTCAGTTACTGTGAACCTGATAGGTCAGTAGAAATAACCGAGGGATGATCTTCCTATAGTCTGAATTCCCACTAGAAATTTGCTAAAATTTTAGCCACTTTTTTTTAATTTAAAAAAATTTTAAAAATAATTTTATTTATTTTAGAGAGCATGAGAATAAGTGGGGGGTGGATTGTGAGAGGGACAAGAGGACTCCACATTAAGCACGGAGCCTGACGTGAGGCTTGATCCTACCATCCCGAGATCACGACTTGAGCCAAAATCTGGAGTTGGATGCTTAGCAGACTGAGCCATCACACACCTCAGCCACTTACTCTTGAAGCTGTGTTAATATAGTTCTAGTGAGAGGAGTGTTCTTACAGAATATATTTTTTTTAATATTTTATTTATTTGTCAGAGAGAGAGAGCACATGCAGCAGGGGCAGCAGCAGGCAGAGGGAGAAGCAGGCCTCCCCACTGAGCAAGGAGCCTGATGGGGGACTGGATCCTAAGACCCTGGGATCATGACCTGAGGAGAAGACAGAGGCTTAATCTGCTGAGCCACCCAACCGTCCCTCTTACAGAGTATTTTTGCATTTGTTTGTATCTGGCTTATCTGGCTCCAAACTCTACTTTGATGTCCAAATGTTTTGCTACCACCTTATCATTTGACCTTGGTTCCATAAAAAAGGATGACCTTTAATTCTTCCTTTGAGTCAGCAGGAAGTGCTGGTGTGTGCATAAGAATGCACGAGGTGATATCCACTAAGACCTTCCAGAAAAGATTTAGGCTTGTATATGATTTAAATATTTTGGAAGATCTTCCATGTTCTTTAGAATATTTGATCACACTGTGATTTTTTTTTTTTCCTGAGACTTAATGCACAGTGTGTTGGACAGAACTTCAAATATTTGGTAGGCCTGAAATCTAATCTCTGCTTCTTACTAGAATGTTCTAAGGCAATTTTTATGGAACTTAGTGACTTCACTTGTAAAATAAAGACACAACTATTTTGCACAAAAAAGGCCCATATGAATTGAGATAACATACGATATATGGTTTCTGCTTTATGATATGTTGCACAACAGAAGATTAAATCTGAATTTGTCAGCTGAAACCGTATTTGTGTGTGTGCAACAAATGTTTGCGCAATTGGAAACTTGTGGTGAAAACGCTCAGAAGTAGGCTTCTCTGTGGCAGTGGTCTTCAAAGTGGGGTATCACCATCAGATTCTGGACTTGCATTTCCCTTGTAGATGGACTAACATGAGAACAGGGCCACAGTCAGCTTCCTCCCAGATTGCCATTTTCTCTCTAGTCTACTGTTTCACATCATCTTTTTTCTGTTGTGCACAAGAGACAGATCTTATAAGCTTTCCTGGCTTTCACTCCATAGCAACCCCCAACTTCTAAGGTGTAAAATCTCTGAAATGCCAACAGAGACACACAAAAAAGCAAAAAAAAATGTATATGGCTCCAATGATGATAATGATCTAGTAACACAACTTTTCTTAAGATAGGTGATTTCCGATTTGCTTTCAGGGAATTGGAAGAGTAATCAAGCTTTGAGCTGATCATTAGGAGGGGGGTTGCTATAAGACTGTCACCATAACAATGTGAATGTTTTAGAGAATTAAGCGAGAATTAATTCCTGTCAACTTATTTAGATGAAAAAGCTTTCTCACCTTTCCCTTCCATAAAATGAAAGTATAGGGGTGGAAGTGATGTAGAACCCTAAGCCTAACAAAAATAACATTCCCCTCTGGATATGAGAACTAATTAAAACCAGCTCCATCCGAGTCATTAACAGAAGAATTTCAGTAAAACTGTCATGATCATGTATCTAAAGCACATATATGTTACAGCTTTTAAACTAATAATTCATTCAAAAACATGTTTTAGCACTGCCTTATGGTGCACAAACACAAACTTGATCCTCTGTATTCTTGTTACAGATCCCAAGTGAGTGAGTCTTAGGCACCAGTTGTTGTAGGCAGAGCGAAAGTGAGCTCAGGCTCTGGGTTCTGTTGCCAGAGCTGCTCAGTGTTGTGGCCTCCTCATTCCCCTGTGAAGCCTCCCCCCACCTCCACCCCAAGACCTTCTTTCACCCAGGAACACCTGCATCCTTGGTCCTAGCCTCTGGTCTTGGTGTATTTGTTGCAAGTAGAGGTGAAGCGAGTGAGTGTCAAGTCCGAGGGCTGAGAGCATGTGAAAGTTAAAAGGAATGTCAAAACTGGTGTCATGGTCCCCAAAAGTAAGAGAATTGTTATGAATATTAGTATTTCACCTTGGGCAACAGCTTTGTTATAGTCCTAGTTGTACTTAGTAGTAATTGTTCTTAAAGGGGGACGACTAGGGACTAACCATAATTTTGGTCTTTTTTGCCCCTGAACACACAGGACCACACCTCCTCTCCACACCCTGGAAAATATGAAGCTGTTGTCATTATCCTGTCCCATTTGATCCCTCAATTGAAATAATAGTTAAGTCATGTCAGACTGCATTTTTTTTTTTTTTTTTTTTTTAGTATGGAGAAAAAGGCAAAAATATGAATTCTTTTTTCAGTGTTTACTGATAATCACATGAAACATAATGGTTATACTTAAAGCTGAAAAACATGTAAGAAATGATGCTTAATTGCCATAGAGTATATGTCTTATATTTACACAGATTTTGTCCTATATATTAGAATTTTTTTTAAAAAGTTGTATTTGGCATTAAGAACACCAGACACTTACATTTTGTTATTTCAGAATAGGAATGATAGATATGCAATAGCACTATTTAGGGCATTTATATCTTTCTTTGCAGCTGTGCTTTTTGATTTTCTTTACTTTCCACTGCTAATAAGGTTTTCAGCTTTAAAAATTACAGAGCTGTAGATAAAATTTGACATATTTTGCCCAATTATTTCTAATATTTCAGATTATAGTTTCAAGATAAACAGTTACATGTTCACACAAAGACTAAATCCTCCTTTCAAATAATTCTTCTATGAGCTTTTCTAGCACAGGAAAACTAATTATTTGCTTCCATTCAGACTGATCCTTTAAGCTAATAAAGATGACCTTGTACCCTTGTACATATAATTCCTCACATAAATTTGACTCCTTTAACCTCAAAAATTATATTTTCACTTTCTCTTTAAAAATGTTTTCATATTTGCAAATTTATGACTTTAAGGATATCAAAAGTGGGCAAGCTGGAGAAACCTTAGTGGGACTTGGGGGTATAACAGCACAGCTTCACTGTGGAAGATTCTGCACAAACATATAAAAATAGTGGCAGTGGAATGGTAAAAGAGCCTCTTAGTAATAAACTAACTTCAAGTCCCTGCTGTTTCTAATGGGGACGTGTCCCCAGGTCTCTTGGTACTACTACAGTTCAGTTGAATCACACCTACTTAACCCTTGGATTCTTTCTTCCTGGTTAAAAACACACATTTTGTTGGACATACTCTGGAAAGAATCTCCAGAATTCTCAGCCCCTAGGGTCCATGCCTTGTATACCCTTTCTGTTGAGCATGAGTGGAGCCCATACCTTGCTCTTAGATGATATAATATAGCAAAGATGATGGAATATCACTCATAGCAGAAGTGTACCCAAGATCCTGAATTAATAGATTTTTAATATTCTGGTGAGCCTGACTTAATCAGCAAAAATCTCTCTCTCTTTTTTTTTTAATATTTTATTTATTTATTTGACAGAAAGAGATCACAAGTAGGCAGAGAGGCAGGCAGAGAGAGAGAGGAGGAAGCAGGCTCCCTGCAGAGCAGAGAGCCCGATGCGGGACTCGATCCCAGGACCCTGAGATCATGACCTGAGCCAACAGCAGCGGCTTAACCCACTGAGCCACCCAGGCGCCCCAATCATTGAATATCTTAAAAGTTGAACTGAGTTCTCCTGAGTTGACAGTCTCCAAATAGCATAGAACTGTATTATTTTGAGGAGTACATGCCTATGCATGGAGGAGCTATGAGTGGCCTGCTGGAACTGCAGGAAGCCCATACTTGTGAAGAACAGCAAAGATCCACAGCCCTAGTTTCATAGCTTCAAGGCACTGAGTTCTGTCAACAACTCAAGTGTGGAAGTAGATCCCTCCCCACTTTAGCCTCCAGATGCGAATGCTGCCCAATCAGGATCTTGATTGTAAGATCCTTGTGAGCCTTGCTGTGTGTTCCCTACACTCTCAGCCTATAGAGATTGTGAATAAGTGGCTGTTTTAAGCTGTTAAATATGCCTGTGTTTCAGGAAAGAGATTGACTTGCAAGAGGTAGCACAAGTCAACTGATATTAGAGTTATTGTTTATTATTAACCTTGGTTGATAGTAGAGTTATGGTTTATTAACCTTGTCTTTCTTAACCTGTTTTGATAATTTTATGTAGTATCTTCTATAATTAGTTTTAAACTGTAAACTCAATGTAAAATCTGCTTATTAATGTTTCCTTAAAACATATGTGCTTTTCTTGCTGATAAGATATTTGTTGCATTTTAATGCATTGCTCATCTGTAATGCATTTGGTTAAGGTGTACCATATTCTGGCTTCCTCAGAAGAGCATCGGTGTTTCAGTTTGTTTTTCGGCTCCATCTGTCTGTATCCCAGCTTGGTGAAATACTCAATATTGAGGAAGGGTGGTGAAGAAGGGCATATGAGAACTAGTTGGTGGCCGGGAGATTAATTTGTAACAATGGAGTTCAGTTAAGATACTAAAACTGTTTCCCAGTCTCCATTTCCCTTCTCTCTTAGGATATTGTTTTCTCTAGGACCTGTGAAACTCCTTGAAAAGCATAGCAATCTAAATATAGAAGATGATGAACCTGTAGAATTATTTGTTTTTGATACCGTATGTGATACAAATAACAAACTGAAGGAAAGAAGTGTAATGACATCAGGCTTGGGACCTGTGTAGCAGGGCCACTGATCCCTTGGAAACTATAAAGCTGGTAATTTAGAGCCCCAGATCACCACGTAGGGCTCTGTCTGCTGCAGTGCTCTTATTGGCAGATGCAACTGTTTTGTGCTGTGTCACTGACACATTGTTTTGCATGTTTATGTCTAGTCCCATCTGGGTTGTCTGGTATACCCCACTTCTTCACACACTTCAGTTTCCTGTCTCACCTCCTAAATGCCCATTCCTCACCACATGATTCTGCTTTCTTGCTACCATGTTTCTCAGGCAAGAGACTAGGGGGCACACACTAACTCCATGGCAGTGAGGAGTTTCCCCCCATTGCAGCCATAATTTTTTTTTTGAATAGAGCTTTCTGCATATATATTTTACAAAGTCAAAACCAGGTTACATATATATTTCTTATAAAATTGCATGAATATTCTTTTATTCTTCCAACAGTTCATTTATCAACAACCCACCAGACACTGTAGTAAGTGCTAAGCATAAGAAAGTTTATGTCCTTGCCTTCAAGGATTTTACAGTATGTTGGGGGTGAGGTAGGGATGTCAGATACATCTCAGCTCCTATATGTCCTGTTACTCACTATCTCATTAACAGTGAATTCTGTGTCCCTAGCATCATTTTTAATTTAAGGGAAAGAGTACCAAGGAAACTATTCTCTTTGCTTTGCATGGGGTACCTCCCACTTTCCTACAAACTTACTCCATGTAACCACAGTGGGAACAGACTCAGTCCAATATATAAATGATATGAAGAAGGCATTCGCAGTGACACCAAGAGAGGTTATCTGACTCAGACTGAACGATATTCATGAAGATCTACCTGAGGATTGTTTGGACTAAGATTAATAGTTCTGTATAAAGTCCAAGACAGAGATAGGGAGATTAATCTTGCGTGGGAGGGGAAGCTCTCAGATTCAAATGGGGGGGGGGGTAAAGAAACACCGGTGCCACCATTACTTTAAATGCAGATGTGCAAATAAGCAAAAAAGACCCCGGTGATGCAAATTTGAGATGGTTGTGGTGGATCTTGTATAAGACTGCACTTACTCCTTTTTTTGTTTCTTTAGTTTCCACATTGAAAGTTTTTTTCAGATGTCTTAGCTTCTCATTCTATAATCCACGTGTCTGTTCTGAACGCTTACTATGTGCAGCTCTTGTCATCAGCTGATTGTATGTTCTCAAGTGACTAAGAGCTTTGTCCCTCTACCCCATCCAGTTTCTGTGAATACTAGAGTCTTACATTAACATGCTACTTTCCTCCTCTGGATCAGTGACATTCATGCATGTTTTCTTGACATCTGTTTCAAGGTCTTCAAAATGGCTCACTGATACAAAGACAAATGTAGACTTTGTTGAATATATCAAAGAGGAGGTAGACAAAGGTGAGTAGAGGAGGGGGAGAAAGCGCAACAAATATACTCAGAGTCCTGCCTTTTCTCCCAGATGTGCTTTTTAGCTGCCCCAGTGCTGCAGTCCTGTTCCTTTGGTCCTTTTCCTGCCATGAGTCCAGAGGCATTGACTTCTCTTTCCTCTGGAGGGTTGAATGGCTCTTCATATGTCTTTGCAGAATTAGTGTCCTCTTTCTTCTGAAGCCTGTGTGCTAGCTAGGAACCAGGGCTTTCAAGAACACGTTTCATTGTAAGTTCAAATTAAGAAATTATCTCATAGACAGTGTTTTTCTCCAAAGTCTGACCCATGAACTTCCTGGTCTTTAAAAGATTATGGGACCGACCTTTGAATGTATGATATATGAAGTTTGTGGGTCAGACTTTAGAGAATAACTAAGTAAATACTCGAAGCTGAAAAGTACCTCTGAATTTGCCCTATTTATTAGAGCTCATTGTCACCACCACCAACAACAAAAGGCCCAAAGCCTGTGTCCCATGGACATTGAAACAGTGACAAGTAAATTATGCTGGGGAAACAGCATGGGCATTACAAAGAATTGAATTTGCATTATTTAACAGTATTGTATTTACTTGAATCTTACAGATATTAAAGCACAAATTTAATGATCAAATCATTTAAAAGGACTATTGCCTTTGTGACTGTTAATAGTCATGCTAAATATATTGCAATTTATTTATACTCCTGTAGAGTCTGAACTGAAACTCTGGCTTCACAATTGGCTGATGTGTGTCCTTAGCAGAAATTCCTTCTCTCCTCAGTTACCTCAAAATTCCAAAGCAATTAAAATTGAGAATTCACTGTTTCACAGGACATTTTAGTAAATTCATAATCTAATTTATCTCAAATTCTTAAGAAGAATTAATACCAAAGACACATGTGTAGTGTTCAAGTAAGTCTATGGCATGGTAATGCTTCACGATTTCTGTAAGTGCATTCTTACTCACCGTGTTTGCCCCACTTCCACCCTGCCTGCCCCTCGCCAGTGCAGCTCATCTATGAAGGAAGCTAGCAGTAGATTGGAAATACATGCATATGTTTTGAACTAGTTTATCAGGCAGCACATAAGCCCTTCAAATGTAATTACCATTGCTTCATGATAGGCTTGCTGGGCAACTTCTAATGTACAGAATTACTTGTTTCGTTAGATGACATTTTTTCATCCTCTTTTTTCCCTCATCTTTAATAAATCATATTAAGATGCACAGGAAACGTTTTGTGGACTTCCCTGTTGATCCTGAAAGTGTCGGAGGATTAAGTATAAAATAAAATTGCTATTTTTCCCTTTTCACACAAGAGCCATCCATTCAACCAAGAGAGAGGCAGACATCTCTCCCAGAGCACCTTGGCGTGCAGTGAAATATTGGTATTCGAATTAGCGTCTAATCAGGGGAAGCAGACAAAGTGACGTGTTTCAGCCTTGTCTTTTTTGTAGCCAATTACCCCAGACTCCTAGTGTTCATGTCTTCCATGCACTTTCTTTAATTAGCACTTTAATAGCCCGGCTTCAGAGAGTTGGTTCTGGAGAGAACTTTCCCAAAGCTGCCAAATGGTCACAAGCAGGAGGTGATTAAATTTAGTCTCAAGCACGAGGCATCTGCGTGCCTTCTTTGTATCACAGTGTGCTTTTCAAGATGTGTTCTCAGTAACTCCTGACCAGAGGGATAGGATCCTGTCAGTAAATGCACTTGAAAAAGCTGCCTAGCATCATTAACCACTGTCTGTATACTATTGATTTAGATCAGTTTTCATAATAAGGTTATTGACTCTCCATTAAGCACCGGTTTATGTTGGATGGAAAAGAAAAAAAATATTTGTGCAGAGATTATTGTTTTATTAGCCTTGAACCTGGAAGGGGAGAAAACAACAACAACAACAACAAAACAATTCTGGGCTTCAACTTTTTATTAGCCCTCCATGTTTTAATTATGGATGGGGCTCAGTAGAATGTTCTTTACTTTAGAAGTTTAACCCTTTATATACACTGACTCAATTCTATGCAAATTATGTTGATAGCCAATAATTAAAACAAGAAAACCTCACTTTAATGCATCTCATAGGATTTGATGCGGTAATTTCCATAATACAATGTTAAGAAATACAGCCTCTATGGAAATTTGATGATTCATTCTTCTACAACTAGGTTGGTTTTATTTTTTTCGTATTTAACATCTCTGGCGCATATTACAATAAACATGACAAGAAATAACTTGTTTTGGAAGACAAAATAATGGTGTGCCTTGCTATCAATTCTATCTCACTTAAAGTATAGTATATAGTTTACTGCTTAATATTTGTCTTTCCATAAAACACAACTTGCATTAAAAAGCACATGACTTTTTTGACGTAAAAAGTTATTACATCTAATTTTTCTGAATCAAGATGGTTTCACTGCTAGTATGCATTAACACAGCACAAATTTAAACAATCCTCAAGTGCAGATATTACCAGTATGCTAAAACCCTCATGCAAAGTCCAAATAATAGAATGAAGATTTTTTAAAGATTAATTTAAAATTCAATGTCTGCATTAAAAAAAAAATCAATTAGTTGACCAGATTGAGGGAAGACTATGAGAAGGTATTGCAGACTATTCTCATCAAGACCTCTATCCTCACCCAGTGCTCTTGTGGTCGTGGGGGTGTGTGCTCCCCTCCAACCCTCTCTTCCCAGGTTCTCTGGGCCAGAAAAATAAAATGGGATCAACATGAAGAGGAGGCATTAAGTATTAGGGATGGTAACTTTTTAATGTAAACGACACCTTCTTTCCCGATTTGAAATTACATGTTCACTCAGGAAAAAAGATTTAAAGAAAAACAGGAATATTATGCATTAATATTCAGACTGTAGCCCAGAAGATATTTCTGTGGAAATACACAGAATTATACCATAATGCAATTTGAAACTGATTTTTTTCATTTCAGTGTTATATTTAAATATCAACGTACACATAGTGTATGGGTAGACACCAAGGAATTTAATGGTGCAGAGCAATTCCCGGTCTGAGTACAAAGTCACGATAAAACAATGGCTAGAGGGTGCCTGGGTGGCTCAGTGGGTTAAAGCCTCTGCCTTTGGCTCAGGTCACGATCCCAGGGTCTTGGGATCGAGTCCCGCATTGGGCTCTTTGCTCAGCAGGGAGCCTGCTTCCCTTCCCCTCTCTCTGCCTGCCTCTCTGCCTACCTGTCAAATAAATAAATAAAATAAATAAAATTTAAAACAAACAACAACAACAAAAACAAAACAATGGCCACATTTTATTTTGCCTCCAATATGTGCCAGGCATGGTGCCGAATGTTTTAGGTACCCAGCACCTATAAAGGCCTGTGAAGTGTATACATGCTTGATCTCTTTTAACCGTCATAGTAATTCTGTTGGGAGAAACTTAAAGAGGAATAAGCGACTGACCTGTGTTCCCCAGTTGGTAGGTAGAAAAGCCAAGATCTGAATTTAGGCTGCCTGACTTGAGTACTGGGACTCCTAACTTGGGTACTCTACAGCCTTGTCTGGAATTTGGGGATCATACCCCCAGATCAAACTTACAGTAAAGGACAATTCAGTAGCTCTCAAGAGTTATGCTCTATAAATATTATAGTATTTACTTTTTAAAATACATTTTTGTGCATTTAACAAATTTTTACAATACATGCCTTAGTTTGTTACAGATTTCCCCCCGCCAGGTAGGTTGTACTTGTTCACCTCCTTAAGCCATTAGTCTGAATATGCCTATTTCCCTGAATCTTCATACTTACTGGTTGTTAACATGATGGAATTTCTAAGCAGGGTTTGATGCTTTTAGGAGAAGTAACTTGGTCCAGGACAGGATAGGATGTCTGAGTCTTGATCGCCACACTCTTCTAGTATATTCCTAAAGGATATATATATAGATACATTATGGCATGGAAATAAATGATCATTTAGTTCTACACCGAAGCAAATACTAGAAAATCTACAATATAAGATTTCTGGCAACAACTGAGGGGGGATCTAGAGCTACTCATGACATGTTTTAGAAACAATAGCTAAACAATTTTTTTAAAAAAATTACAGAGCCCATGATATTATAATGCTCATTTGAAATCTCCAAGAGATTTCATAGAATAGCTGGCATTACTTTCATTTAAATTTTTATTCAGATACATTATTTCAGGTATAGAGAAAAGTTACAGGAGGATTAAGTACACAGAATTCTTAGATTTTCCTCAGTTTGTTTTTCCAAATGGTGACCTCTCTGTCCCTCATTTCTATCTCTCTCACCCACCCAGACTCACTTGTATTAGTATATTTTCTTCTTTTGGGGTGTTTATAGAAATTATTGCAGAATTGTTGACCTTACAGATGGAGTAGTCCTAAAAATGAGTATATGTTTGATATGACCACTGCATACTTAACAAATAGGAAAATACCATGGATATACTATTAGCTAATCTTACGGATCTTACACGAATTTCTCTAAGTGTTCTGAGTGCTGTTTGTAGAAGAATTCGTGATCATTCCTTGCATTTAGTTTTCCTGTCCCTTTTGCCTTCATTGGAAACAATTCCTCAGTCATTTTAAGTAGTACCAATAGTTCCAATCTATTTGTAGAAATTCTTTTGATTGTGCTTTTGGCAAGAATATGCAGAAGGAATATTGTGTTCTTTTCATAGCATCATTTCATGAGGTATGGGGTCTATTTTTTTTGTTATTGTGATATCATCTTTGGTTAAGGTGGTGTATGTCAGGTGTGTCCATTGAAAAGTTAATGTTTTTTTCTTTGTAATAGTGGTCTGATTGAAAATATCCTTTTAATCCTCAAAATTCCTTCTGTGATTTTTATCATCATGCATTAATGATTCTTGATTAAATTATTATTAGTATGTTTGCCAATCATAATTTTCTTATTATTTCTTCTATATTTTTTAGCTGGTTTTCCACTGTAAAGAGGAGACTTCCCTGGACTGAAAGTGACAGCTTCCCACCTATATTTACTAATTCATCAGTGATGTGTAGCATATGGGTTCTTATTCTAAGCAATAAGTTATAATCCTTTACTCTGTTTTTTGATGCTCTGACTCAGACTTGGCAAAGCTGAGCAGTGTAAGAGAGAGGAGAATAGGTAGTTCATTGTTACTTAAACAATTGTTACTTAGCTCATTGTTAAAGTATCCTTTAACTGTAGGATACTGTTAGAAAAATCAATATACCTGATATTAAAATGTTAAATAAGAGAACAGGACTACCCATTAAAAATGGCCTAAGTATGATTATAACACCTAGAGAGAAATTAGAAACTTCTTTAAATATCCCACTATTTTTTTACATATTATCACTAGGATAATTGTTATTTCTAATATTAGTTTTGTTCATGTTTTATTCCATTTCTCTGCTATATCTTCAACTGCTCCATCTCCAACATCTCTCATCTCTAGCTGTGTGACTCATTCCCTTGAGCATAAAACATGCTTAAAATTTTCCCATATTAAAAAAAATGGGGGAAATCTTGTTTGTTAGATCCCACATATTTTTCTTCTGGAAAGTCCTAGGAGATTTGTTTTATATTTGTTAGGAAGTACCTGTAGGTGCAAAGTGGGTTAAAAGGCCTTTGTGTGTCCTTGGCATTGGAGCAAGTGTTAAAGGTCTTTGTGTGCCCATGGCAATGGAGCACTTCAGGTGATAGTGTTGTAATAGGTAGGACCTTAATTTTCTGAATTAGACTGTCTCCCTGTCAGTCCTGACATCAGCACTGCAGGGCGGTAGACATTAGGCAGTAGTGTTTTGTGCTTTTATTTTCTTAAAACAAATACCCCCCCCCCAAAAAAAACCCAAAAAACAAACAAACATGAAAAGCATGAGACCATCATAAAAATAAAGCCTGTATTATCACTATTGTTTTTATTATGCTATGTCCTACTATGTTGTTAGGAGAATTTAGTTTTTGTTTGCATCTTTAGATTAAGTCCTTTGAAGAGCTTCTCTACATGTTCATCTTTGTCTTTTCACAAATGCACATAGTGGCATGTAGAAGCTTGATAAGTATTTCTGGAATAAATTATTTTATGATTTGACTTGGTCATTCATGGGTGAAATGATGTACTTTTATACCATATAGTATGGGAGATGACATATGTCTGTTGCTTTATACTGCTGCTAAAAATAGCACATTACCCTGTCTCCATATTAAGAAGATTTATGTATAGAGGTAGATAGAGATGACAATAGTTTTCAACCAGCTTGATAGAACATTAAAAATAATCTGTATGGTCATAATTAGTTAAAATATCCAACATCTTAACTACAGATACCTTTTAATATGTATTATATGAAATATCCCTGAACTATACTTTTAGTCAATGTTATTGCTCAAAGTCTTTTGGTTTTCAGATTTTTCAGATTTTTTAATCTGAATTTTTAAAACTTTTAAATTTTAAATTTTTAAAATAAAAAAAATCAGAATGTTACAAAATAATACTGGAACTGAATATATGAAGGTCCTACTTCTTGCTTTATTTTGAAAGATTATTAGTGTTTTAAAATTACATTCATAACTAAATGCATTTTTATTTTAGATTTTAATGGAACACTTGTGTGTCCTATGTTGTGGTTAGTGTTTTTATGTACTCTCCCCACTCCTTCTGCACGCTATCAGTTTGTGCTTATTTGAATTTGAGAGAAAGTTACCATCCATGTAATTTTTTCTTCAAATTCAATGGTTTCAAATTTACCAGTATAAAACAAATCTTATACACACTCAGACTTTTTATAAGAATCAGATTTCCTACAAAAATGTGACAAGTCTTGTATTTCATGGCAAGAATCACTGTTATTAGAAAGGTTAGGATAGAAATACTTTACCAGTAAATCAACACACATTCCTGAGTTGAAATTCCTGGGTAAGAGAACAGGAAAAAAAAATCTTCGATTACAGGATTCAGAATGTAAACAACTCATGGATATTTAATCCAAGCTGTTCCTTTAAACATAATCAGAAAAAAGAATTACAGTAAATTGAGAGATGGTCAGTTAAAAAGGTTAAGATTTGTGAAGGGATATACCATTTTTATAAAATAAAAATATACGTATTATAAGGGAAAATAGAACACCGTAAAATAAAACGAATTTCAAAAGATTTAAATGATGTAATCATTGCAGTATGGATAATGACATTTAGTTTTATCAAAAATCCATTTGTAAAGATGGAATTAGGAGAAGGCCTGATAAATTAATTGGAGCTGACTTATTCTATAGGGTGGGAAGTAGCAGAAAATGGTTCATTTTCCTTATTGATAATTTATAGTCAAATACACTGTTTTAAAGCCTTAAAATTGGCCATCAGGGGTTTGGATGTATATATTTCAAATCACCAGAGGAAAAAAATAAGAACAAAAGTAAAACCATAAAACAAAAGGGAGAACAAGACAAAAAAATATGGAAAGAAAATATCAACACCCTTTCTTACTGCTCTGCTGTTTGAGTGTCTCTTCCAAGCATCACTGAAGGTATTTTACAAGTCGGGGAACCAAACAAACACTCAGCAAGTAGCCACCCAGCTGTGGGAGCATCCAGTTGTATAATGTATTAAAAATGTTATTCCTCTGAGGTGCCTGGCTAGCTCAGGCGGTAGAGCATGCAACTCCTGATCATAGAGTCATGGGTTTGAGCCCCACCTTGGGGGTGGGTGTACTTAAAAAAAGAAAAAATGTTATTCCCGAAAGACTGGAATAACACAGGTGGTCAAAGCATTAAAATTTTGCTAGATTTGTAAAATTCATTTTTTTTTTTTAGTCAAAATATTTTAATTGAGATGAACATACAGGAAGTGCACCCGTAGAAACTAGTATCTGTCTTTGGAATGATAACCACACCACTGACATTGTATCACACTGTCATGTGACCCTATGCCAGCTTTCACCACCATCAGTTGTTTGTTTTATTTATGACTTTTATGTAAATGGAACCACACAGTATGTACTATTTCAGGTCTGACTCTTTCCCCCTCAGTATTAGGGTTGTGAGATCTCCCCATGCTACCAGATGTACCAATAATTTATTTTTTTATTTTTTATTATTTTTTATTTATTTATTTTTACTGATTTATAGTACTGTAGGGGATGAATTTGTTCCAAATATCTAGTATGTTTGTTTCCAGCTCTGGACAATAATAGTACCCCACTTCCTCTCTGTGGATAGCATATACACATAGAAATTTCTGTTGAATTTATACATTGGAGTAGAATGGCTGAGTCCTGGTACATTTAAATATTAAATAGGTTCTCACAAGTTTTAGCTTAGCTGAAAACATATGAAACAAATGATTCAACCATTTTGACCTCCAAAAATGTCATTTTATGCCAGTCCCCATTGGTTCCACATCTTCTCCCTCACTTATTTTCTTTTTAATTTTAGCTATTCTGAATATATGCAGTAATATGTCACCGTGGGCTTAATTAACTTTCCCCCAATAACTAATAAGGTTGGGAACGTTCTTCTATGTTCACTGGCCTCTTGAGGTTCCTCTATCCAGTTTTCACAGTATTTTTCCTGTTAGGTTTGGTGAGAGTACTGGTCCGCTCGAAGCTACTGTGTCGGAGCTGGAAGTGGAAGTCTGCATTATTTGGATTTTGGAGCAGCGCTCCAACTGACTCTTAAAGAATTTTTCCTGCTAAAAAATTTCTTGCTAGTGTTGTGTGTTGTTTTTTCTAAAACTGCCCAGTTAAACCAGTCCTCTCCACATAATGGTCATTCATGGAGTGTCAACAGCAGGTCAGGTGGTAAATCAGTCAATGTATGACCTTCAGTTGATTCTTTTTTGTATCATTGCTTTTCTGTCCTTTAAAAAACAAATGAGCAAACATTGGGAAATTTATTTTTAGTGATTTCAGGAATAGTCATAATAACACTAATGGAGATAATGAGAAAAAAGGAGATACTAAAATTATAAAATTGAATTGCTTACCAACATCTCACTGTAAGCTCTGTCAGACCTTTGAAAATGAGCATAGGAGTAACTGAATTGCTTTGTAAATCAAATGTTTCTATCAAATATTTCAGAGTAGGCCTTTGAGAGTATATTATTTTTAGGGTATATTACATATTTTTATGTTAGCACTTGAAATCTCTGAAGAATACGATGGAATATTTGACAGGAGGTTTATATTTATGTGAAAATATCCTATATTATTTGAGAGTGTGTCTAATCTAGATCCTAAATCTGAGGTGATTAGTTATTACAACACCAAAAGGAATTCATTATACTGTGTGTTCTTTCATGTGGAGGTTTTTAGTTTGTGATCCCCAAACGATGTTGGTAATGTCGCAACATTTAAAGTATTTGCTAAAATGACAGATAATTTTTGTATGTATATGGTAAAATGTATATATAAAATTCTGTTTGTTTTTCCTACATATCTGGGATTTCTTACTTACCCGTGGAAAAAAGGCAATATAATTTTTATATTGTCACTGGCATTTAATTTATCTTTACTAAAAGTGTATTTACCTGTACAGTACTTTATTATTTTGTTGAACTTGACATCAGTTAAGAATTGATGACTTACTAACCTAATTTTCAGCTAAGCTATATTATGGTTTAGTTATGAACCTTTGTTATTCAGAGGGAGAAATTGGCCACTGATGTTGAAACTAATGCCCTGACTTAATTCTCAGTACACATTAGTATGTAAATTTGGAAGCAGCAGTCATGCTGGAAAAGAGTAAGTGGAGATGAGGGAAAAAGAACCAAAGTTCCATACATCCTATATTCTCTGCCTGAATTATTTTATATTCTTTATCTGCTTTATTTCATTTAATCCTTATAATGGCATTTTATGAAGAATAATTGTTACACTACCCGTACTATGAATTATGAATTTTATAAGGGTTAATTTTTACAGAAGTAGAAAGTTGTAGAACCAGAAAAGAAACTTAAATCCATTTGTCTTGGTATTTAATTGCTTCATAGTAAAGTCTTAAAATATTGAAGTGAGTTGGGGGCAATTGGAGGGGGAGATGAACCATGAGAGACTGTGGACTCTGAGAAACAAACTGAGGGTTTGGAGGGGAGGAGCGTAAGGGGTTGGGTGAGCCTGGTGGTGGGTATTAAGGAGGGCACGGACTGCATGGGGTGCAGGGTGTGGTGCATAAACAATGAATTTTGGAACACTGAAAAAAATAAAATAAAAAAAAAGAATTGTGGATATATATATATATATATATATAGGCACAGAAAAGGAAGAAAATTATTTTTCTTGAAACCCTGAATCATCCTTACAGTATGTACCTCAGTAAATATAACATAGAAAATTATAAAGTAAAATACTCAAAATAATTCAAAATTTATCTAAGGTGTTGTCTCTGGAAACTCCTAAAATTAATGGGAAGCTAATGTTATATATTTAAGAGACTAGCTTTCTGAGCTGGTAAAAGGATTATAATTTTAGAATTCTTAAATATTTTGAGAAATCACCTACTTGGTTTGATTGAGAACTTAACATACATGAATTCTCAAGTCTGAGTTCAGCCAGCAGTGTCCATCTTTTACTGTGTATGTGCTGGGACTGGTCACCATGATATGTCACCAATTAAGTGGAGGGTTTGAATAAAAAGCAAACAGCAATAACTCCTAAGTAAAATAAAACATAGACTGCTATTCTAGAAGTTGATCCTTCAGAAAATAAATTGTCCATAAATACTTCTCTTGCTAGCTGAATGATGTTGGGTAATTTATTTTCTTGTGCCTCAACTTTCTCTTATAAAATATGCATGAAATGACTTTGTTTTGAAAATTAAACAAGTTAATAAATGTAAATTGATTAGAACAAAACTATTAGTAAGTGTTCAGTATATATTACCTATCACGATGATGCTGGTAAACGATTTTCAATATGCAGCATTTTTTGTTTCATGATTGATTCTCCTAGAACTACTTCCCCAAAAGACTTTTTTTTTTTTTTAAGATGAATTAGTGTAACTCACATTATCATACTTTATTGCATTGGATAGTTGTTTTTAGTCTTTTAGCTTTGTATGTTCAAAGAGAAGCGGAGTAGTTGTGGTAAAACGGCAAAGAGGGCTTGAGTAGAAGTATACAAACATCCAGTTTTCTGAGGAACTGTTAGTAAATTCTGGGTTGTTTGGAGAATAGTTTCAAAACAGTTATCATAAGCAATAAAAGAAACTTTGAAATAAGATCTTGCAATCTCATATAAATTTTCTTAAGATTAAGTATAAATGAAGTTTACTATTACTATGAATAGACCATCAAATTTTTTTTTTAAGATTTTATATATTTAACAGAGTGAGCACAAGTAGACAGAGGGATAAGGAGAGGGAGAAGCAGACTCCCCGCTGAGTCGAGAGCCCAACGTGGGACTTGATTCCCGGACTCCAGGATCATGACCTGAGCCGGAGGTGGACGGACTCTTAACCAACGAGCTACCCAGGCCCCCCCCTAGACTGTTAGATCTTAAGAAATTAAGAAATTAACCAGTTGGTGTTATTCAAAACATTTTGTGAGAAAATGCTTACAAATAATTGTTAACCTCTGAGTAGTAAGTTTCATAGAATGTGGAAAAATGTAATGTTATCCTTTTGAAATACCTCAACGTACAGATGCTTTATTTCTCCAGTTGTTATAAAATATGTAGCTAAAAACAATCCATTGCTGACCATACAGAATTAAACTGGGTCTAAAAATTAGGTGTTTAAATGGCGCCTGGGAGGCTCAGTCAGTTAAGTATCCAACTCTTGATTTCCGCTCAGATCATGATCTCAAGGTTGTGAGATCGAGCCTGGTGTCTGGCACACACTCAGCATGCGGTCTGTTTGTCCCTTTCCCTGTGCTGTACCCCCTCCCGCCTCTGCCCCAGACCAGTGTTACATACTCTCTAATAAATAAAATCTTTGAAATTTGGTATTTAAAATACACACAGTCCTATATGTATTACAACAGTTCAGGTCTTAGCCTGTTGGAAGCCAAGCATTAAAGCAGTTTAGGAATGGAATTTTGAAGTAGCAAAGTGGAAGATCAAATTCAAGAGCACAGCTAAAATGCACAACCTGGGGAAGATTTGTATGTTTATCATTCATTCTGGCAAATGACAACAAAATATCTTTTAACGACAAAGCCTCCATATTGAGACAGTTTTGTGAAAGAAGAAAGTGTCTTGAGAAGTGAGTGCCATCTGAACACTTGCATGAAAGGAGGGTGAAGTGCCGTGCTTAGGGACTGTGAAACCAGTTCGTTAATAAACCCGTGAGTGCAGCCTGCTGAACTCCTCGGTGAAGAACAGACTTAACTAATTAGAAATATGTTTCTTCTTGAACGATCCCAGATCCCAGAACTCAATATGAAGATCTAATAGGAAAGCTGTAATTAGGAACAAAGAAGATGTGGGGTGAGGAGTGTATGTTGAATAAGCAGAGAGAAAAACAAGAATAGGGAAGTAGCAAAATATGAATGCTTTAAAAATGAGGCTGTGGCCAGTGGTTTAGTCAAATAAAAATTATTTTTAAAAAAATTTTATTTATTTATTTGACAGACAGAGACCGCAAGTAGACAGAGAGGCAGGCAGAGAGAGAGGAGGAAGGAGACTCTCTGCTGAGCAGAGAGCCCGATGTGGGGCTCGATCCCAGGACCCTGAGATCATGACCTGAGCTGAAAGCAGAGGCTTAACCCACTGAGCCACCCAGGCATCCTAGTCAAATAAAATTTTAAAGGGGAATTGTAAACAAAAAACAAACAAACAAACAAACAAAAATTGGAGACCTTCTGTTTGCAGAGGAAACATTAAAAGTATTTTATTTAACTGAAGCAATGTTTATATCTTTTCAAAAAACTTTTTTTAAAACCTGTTCAGTGTTTATTTTTAAGTGTAACTTTCACGGTCACAACAAAACAGACATATTCTTACTAAAATCAGGAAATGAGATTTTTCAGGGAAATTGCCCTATTTGAGATGAACTCTTGTTCATAAAAATATTAAAACTATGCTGACTCTGAAAGCCACCATTCAACCAGTTCCCTCAAATGACTGTACAGGGAGAGCTTTAGGGAGTCTATGGGAAGAGTGAATGTTACGTCCATAGCATTAATGGATACAGAGTATATTTGTGTGTTTATAGTCCCTTTTTTTTTAAAGATTTTATTTATTTATTTGACAGAGAGAAATCACAAGTAGGCAGAGAGGCAGGCAGAGAGAGGGAGAGGGAAGCAGGCTCCCCACTGAGCAGAGAGCCCGATGTGGGACTCGATCCCAGGACCCTGAGACCTCAGCCGAAGGCAGCGGCTTAACCCACTGAGCCACCCAGGCGCCCTTATAGTCCCTTTCTAATGTGTTTCATGCAGTTTAGATGGAAGACGACTCCCATGCCACACCCAGATGCCGTGTGTTTCAGATCGGAAAAATAGTCCAGTGGTCCAAGTAAGTTTTATTCTTAAAACTTGCTTAGCTTGAGTCTTTACAATATATTTGTCTCTATTTCAAGCTCCCTGGCTGCTAATGGCGATGATATTGTATTGGGTTGTTTGGTGAAACACTTGACATAAAATGATACGAGACTTGTCAAATGTGAGGAGTTCTGTTGATGAAAGGTAGCTAATACCTACTTTGAAAGTGATGAAGGGAGTGCTGAGAACCATTCAAGTGTACAAGTATGTAACGTAGGTGTTGAGACTCATGTGCAGGAAAGCACCTTTGATCTAACTCCTGTATATTTTGTAGTTGCCATGCTTTTCCATAATGTTTAGTACCTTCGTATGCTTCTGATAAGGCCAGTCTACCACCCTAGAGTGTCACTAGTGTCCTAGACCTGCTTTTAATGTTCTAAATTTATTCTGTATTAAATAGACATTGACATATTTATTCCCTAGTATTTACTGCCTAACAAATAGTTTCCAGGCTCATTGCTGCTAGGGAGGAGAGAAAAATACAATGTCCTGTCCTCCAGGGATCTGTGTGGACATGAAAAACAAAATATCCTTTTTTCCTTATTTCCTAAATAGTGAAGTCCTTTAAATTCAGCAGCAACGCTTTCCACATGTATGAGCCAACCATCCTTTCAACAATGTTTACTGCCAAAATGAGAATCTATAGAAATTCTTGCCTTAGGCTGAATTTTGTTTGATGATAAAATATCAAAAGGCATGGTCTAGAACAGGAGGGCCTTAGTTTCACATTGCAGTTGCTTCAATAACCTAATATTTTTTCAATAGGTTTCCTTGAAAACACTGTAAATCCTCATCTTTCACTTAAAAATGTATGGGATGAATCTCTCACCACTTCTCCTCCCCTCCCCATTATTCCCAACATAACAAAAGGTGCATGTAACTGCCGTGTCCAAATTAAAGCCATTGTACTGTTTAAGCTTTGATCATTAATGGGACTTGGCTATTTTTATATAAAATATCTTATTTAAATATATAAGACAAGTGATCTTTACCAGAGCTTCCTTTATTTTGGCTTTTGTGTCCTTTGCAATATCCCTTTTTATTATTTGAGTACTTCATTATTTTCTGATGCTACAAGATGCCTCAGGCTCATTTTGTACTTTCCCTGTCCAAGTCCTGGAATTAGCTATTTCTTCAAGGAGCCCCAAATCCTTTTGTTGGAGAATGGTATTAGCAACCACAAAGTGGGTACTGGATTTGCTTGAGATGTCACTGCTTCTCCGGTCTCCTAAAGAAACGAGGTAACATGCGTATGCCTGCCAGCATCTATATACCCAAATATCTGTAATTGTTTCCCAGATTTTCCACCTGGATTTATACTAAGCAAACTTGAGTTTATGGTAATATCTTGCTCTTGAGGCTGTTCAATAGGGCTTTTCCTAGATGGTTTTTGTTTTGTTTTGTTTTTGTTTTTGTTTGTTCTTAGCTACTATAACTTCTCTCTTTCATGGTGAGAAAATTTTTCTTTTTTCTTTGGTAGATTCTTTGGGATTTTCTACATAGACCGTCATATCACAAATAAAAAGTTATATTTTTTTCTCTTTATTTTCTTGCTTTATTGCATTAGTTAGGAGATGTTCAGTGGGAGTGGTGAGAATCTTTGCCTTGTTACAGATCTTAAGAGAGAACCATCAATCTTTCATTATTAATTATGTTAGTTTATAAGTGTTTAATAGGTTCCCCTCATTAAGAAATCCCCCTCAGTTCCTAAGTGACTCCTAGTTAGAATTTTATAAAGCATGGCTGTAGAAATTTGCCAATGTATTTCTTGCATATATTGATACAATCAGAAGTTTTTTACATGTATATTTGCACGTTGAATTACACTCACCTATTCTTGAATGTTGAAACACATTCACAGGAAGAACTCTACTGTCATGTATTTTCTATATTGTGAGTTGTATTGCATAGTATTTTGCCCATGTTTATGAGAGATTGATTAGGGGTTCTATTTTAAAGTTCTTGAATCTTGTTGTTAGGATAATAGTGGTATCATAAAATGAGTTTGAAAGTATGCCTCCTTGTGTATCTTATTTTCTTTTATTTGAGAGAGAGCCAGAACACGACTGGGACCGTGAGATCAGGACCTGAGCTGAAGTCAAATGTTTAACTGCCTAAGCCACTCAGGCACACCCTTCCTTTTTGTGTATTTTAGAAGAAATGGGGCAAAATTGGTATTACTTCTTTTAATAGTTGGTAGAATTCACCAGGGAAACCATTTGGGTCTGGAAATTGCTTTTTTGGAGGTTTGTAATTGCAAATTATACCTTTTATTTTATTTACTGATTGACTTATTTATTCATTATTTATTTATTATATTTTTGAGAAAGTCTTTAATTCTCCTTCATTTCCGAAACATCACTTTGCTCCTGGAGATAAACCCTTTGTTAAGGGAGAAGAGTCTGAGCATGTTTGATATTGACTTTTCTTCCTGTTTCTAGGTCAGAGCCACATAATTTTCACCAGTTCTTCCTGTAGAAGTATGGAAGGGTTCTAGAAGAGGAACCTGTTAAAATATGAGATCCTCCATATCATTCTCCTCCACATGAGCTGGTCATGCTCACCCTACCCATGCTGGGCCTCCGACAATTCATCAGAACTACTATTTATATGTTCCTACTGGCTTAAGACACCTGGTAGCTTCTCCCTGGATTCATCTGAATTATTAAATTATTAATTTTCCTAATGAATCTAAAGCTATTCGGATTTTGCTTCATATTGGGCGAGTTGTGGTACTTTGTGTTTCTTGAGGAATTGGTCCTTTTTATCCACGTTGTCACATTTACGAGTGCAATGTTTGTGGTGTCCCCTTCCTGCCTGCAGTGTCTATAATACCATCCTTCCTGTGTTTCATTTTAACATCAGTAATTTGTATCTTCTTTTTTTTCTTTGTTGTCTTGCTAGAGATTTGCCTGTCAATCTGAAGAACCAGATTTTGGTTTCATTGATTTTTTTCTCTATTATTTTTCTAGTTCCAATTTGTTGTTGTCTGCTTTAATTTTTATTTATTTTATTTTTCTTTGTTTAGGTTGAATTTCTTATTATTTTTTAATTTCCTAAAGGAAAAGCTTTGATGATCAATTTAGATTTTCTTTTCTCCTCATTTATTTACTTGGTGCTATACATTTCCCTGCAAATACCCACTTATCTATGTCCCACAAATTTTGTTATGTCCTATATCTATTTTTATTTAAATCTTTTTTTGGTAATTTCCCAAGACTTTCTTTGACCCGTGGATTTAGAAATGTACTTTCTGACTATTGAAAGAGGATCAGATATGTCTGTTATTGTCCTCTAGCTTAATTCATACATAGTATAAAACTATATATTGCCTGCCTTCAATTTCAAAATAAGATTTGTGTCATGGAACAGAAAATAGTCTACCTGGTTAATGGTCTATGTGAACTTGAGAAAAATGCTTATTCTGTTTTGCTAAATGGAGTGCATTTATTAGGGTCATTTAGGTCAAGGTATTTGATAGTGCTGTTCAGGTCATTTGTTACCTTTGATAATTTTCTCCTTACTCGTTAGACCAGTTATGAGAGAGGGATGTTGAACTCTCTGAATAAAGTCATGCATGTGTCTACTTCTCCACTTGAGCCCATACATTCTTGTATATTTTGAAGTTCTCTTTCAAAGTGCATGTGCATGTAAAATTGTACATTTCTTGAAGAATCATCTCATTTTTATTATATCCTTTATCCCTGATATTTTCCTTGTTCTGAAATCTACTTTTTTCTGAAATTTCTCTTCCAGTTTTCTTGTACACAGAATATAGTGGGTCTTTTGCTTCAGTTGGACTATCTTTTAACTAGTTTTAACAAGTTTAGAATCTTTGTCTAAAATGATTATTGAGAAAGTTGGTTTTAAGATTTTTTTTTTTTATTTATTTGATAGAGAGAATCACAAGTAGGCAGAGAGGCAGGCAGAGAGAGAGAGAGGGAAGCAGGATCCCTGCTGAGCAGAGAGCCCGATGTGGGACTTAATCCCAGGACCCTGAGATCATGACCTGAGCCGAAGGCAGAGGCTTAAACCACTGAGCCACCCAGGTGCCCCGAGAAAGTTGGTTTAAAGTCTACTGTTTTAGCTGTTTTCTATTCATTGCAGCATTTTTTCCTCTTGTCCTCTTATGCTAGCTTTTTAAATTACATTTAATCTCTTCTATTGATTCATTACCTTCATTCAAATTGTTTAAAATTATTGTTAGATTGTTGCCATATTTATTTTTAAAAACCGTGGAACCCTTTGCTGCAATCATATACCACCTCCCATGTAGTGAAGTGACTTTGTATATTCTCATCCTTCCCTTTTAACTCTTCTGCTGTGGTGATCCTACACTTCAGTTTAAGTATACTCAGGTGGTGTGGTACTGCTTGTCACTTTCTAATGGGATACCCACCTCTCTATGTCCTCAGTTCTACCATGAACCAGGAAAACTGGCTAATTTTGTTTTTCCTTGTTATATGGGTGGAAGGAACATTTGCAGTGCTCTGAATCTTTAAGCTGAAGCTGGAACATAGATCTATATATATATGTATATATATATATGAAATCTAATATATCATGTCATTCTACACGTTAGCTTTCTTAACCAGAGATGATTGTGTCTCTCAAATCTTTTTCTTTTGTCTTCTTTGAAATGCAAATTGGCTACTCTAATTTCCTTTTGGATATCCCAAGGAAAGACACCACAGGTCTACTAGGCTTTAAAATGGAACTCATTGTGTCCTCCAACTTCTTTAAAAACTTCCATCTCTCAGTGAATGGTCTTTCCAGATACCCAACTTGAAATACTCCTAGATTTTGGTGTATCTGTTACCCTGCATGTAATTATTCAAGCAAGTCTAAATACTTACCCTTTGATCCCGTGTCATTACTGCTGTAATTAAGGGCAGGGAAAGAGAAAAAACTTCCTCTAGTCTTAAAATATTAATTTTTTTTTCTCCTGAAACACTTGCCTCACGTGATGGAGCTTTCGCTAATGCAACTTTGGTTGCCCAAAATGCCCTAACGGTTTTGAAAGTAGTAGTACTTTCTAATAAGCTCCTAAACTGCTCCAGATGAGTCTACAACTTCCTTCTGACGCATTTTCTTCCGGGAGCACTTGGCAAAGCCCCTTGGCCAAAGAGCCTGCTGCTTCAGAGTTGTCAAACACCAGATCCCGGCGTCTCTGTCAAAACAATGCTATAGTGCTTCAGAAATCTGTGCTTAAGTCCTTTTCCTGACAGTAAGTTCTGTGAGGTCAAGTAGTCTCTGTATCTCCAGAATTTGAGTTGACTTAAAAAAAAAAAAAAAAAGAAGAAGAAGTAATAATAATATGCAGTTGAAGGGAACAAAGGGTTGAAACTCCCGAGTTCCAACATCACTGTTCCTGAGAATACAATAGGATTTCTCTCCGGAGTTCATGTAAAAGTGGTCACTGGATTTTGTGGTTTAAGCTTGGGGCTTTTTTAATTGGGATGTTTTTGATCCTTATTATTTTCTAACACAGAATGGTGTATTTGAGCAAAGGAAGTTGGATTTTTCCCCCTCCCTTCCACATTTCTGCAACACCGTGGGCTGCTGCAGCTCCGACTACTCCAGACGAGCACAAGCCAGTGGCTGGGCGCGCTTGACCACAGGGCTCTGCTCTCATCTGTGCCACTCCGCTTCGGTTCTCCACGCTAATTATGCTGAGCTGGGTGGTGGCTGATGTCTCCTGACAACTGTCCCCTGGGAGCTGTGGGGCCAGAGTTTCTGCACTGGCCGTTCTACAACACAGACATTTAATAGGCTTTCCAGGAGCCGAGGGGCTCCTATATTATTTATTCTTCAAAGATTTCATATTTATTTAATTTTCCTCTCAGCTTCACCCATTGCCATTAAACTTGAACAACCTATTTAGACTTCAATATCAGAAACGGTTTTGGATGCTTAAATAATTTCCTGATGTGGCCTGATGCTCTTCAAATTATGCAAATAAGCATCCATTCAAGGAATAAAAGAAAGCTTGCGCTGGCGTCAGGGTCTGGGTAGGCAGCAGCGACACTTGTCCCTGTGCTTCACGTGTGACATATCTTTTTCCGTTCTGTGCAGCTTTCTTGGGCATCAACTGCCACTACTAGGATTTGTCTTGAGAGCGTCGTATCACACAAAAAGGCACAGATGTAGTCAGTCCTTTGTCACGGTAAGTGGAAGTCAGTAGGATAGACATCAGTGTCAGTGTCTGAATGGAAGTATATACCCTTTTGCTCCCTGGTGCATCTACTGTTTCTCTCTTAATTAATGTTCATAACTCAACCTAAGAAATGTCTTAAATGACACTGTCACTCCAAAGTGGCTGCACTTTTCCTGTATCTCAGCAGAAAACTGATGTCTGGCAGGTGATAAAAAAAATACAATCAAGAAGGACATGTGCAGGATGCCTGGGTGGCTCAGTGGGTTAAAGCCTCTGCCTTCGGCTCAGGTCATGGTCCCAGGGTCCTGGGATCGAGCCCCGCATTGAGCTCTCTGCTCAGCAGGGAGCCTGCTTCCATCTCTCTCTCTCTCTCTCTGCCTGCCTCTCTGCCTGCTTGTGATCTCTGTCTGTCAAATAAGTAAAGTAAAAAAAAAAATCTTAATGATTACCTAGAAGATCTTACATTCTCTTCTAACATCAGGTGTGTCCATAGTAGTCCTCCGCAGTTTGGGATGGAAATAATAATCATACCTGACTTACGAGTTCATTTGCTGGATGATACTCAGATTAATCCTTGAAGAAAAAGGGAATATGAAACTCATTTCTGATTCAGGCAACTGAGTCACTATTTTAAAATCTCTGGTGCAGTTCATTTCATACCTGGGCCGAGAACCTGTGATAGATTCGTTAGGTTCCAGGTTACCATGGCAACAAGTCATTATTTCCAAAAGTAATTTGACACATCTCAAGAGTTTGGCCCTTCTGTATTCCTGTATGGTGCTACAAAGAAAAAGTGTTATTTAACTTTAGAACTATTTCTTGTAGAGGAGGCAAGGGAAAACTACAATATTTTTCTTTAAAACTGCTAGCCCTAGAGGAAGCTTAATTGAGATTTTTTAGGAAAAGTAGTCTATTGGGGCATAAATCATAGTGATGCAACATTAATTTTTTTAATCTTGCAGGCTCTGTGGAGAAATGATATATGATTATGATATATGATCCTTCTCAGTTAAACCTAAACACAGTGAAGTCTCGAACACAGTAAAAACCATAAACCCAGTTAAAACCTCATCTTATATATGATGACAAATCATAGTACCAGCCTTTTACTATGGGATGTGAGTCAGTTGTGGAATTTTACCCACATGACATCCTCTCATAATCTGCATTTTATCTTAAAGGTTTAAAAGTAGATAAAATTAGGATAAATATTATATATGGAATTGTTTTAAAGATGTCCTGTTTTGTGTGCTTGGAAATTATCTTCTAGTTATCAAGGTACCAAGTATATCCATCCTTTTCTTAAGCTTCATGGAGTGAGGTCATTGGTAAAAATGGAAATTGATGTCTAAAGAAATTAGCTCAGTAATCCTTCATGGGAAAGGCATTGTCCTAGATCCTCTTTCTGTAGTATGAGTATCACCCACAAAACCATGATGTTGGTGTTGGCATACCTGTTCTGTATATTATATATTTAGACTCAGTAAATTGTATACACTTTCAGGCATAAATAAATGGCAGAATTAGAGTTTTAACATCGCTCTTTCTGATTCCACTGCTTGTACCCTTGCCATGCTGACATGCTGATGGAAGCTCCTGTAGACCTCTATTTACTCTGAGTAGCTACGTTGTCATCTCATACGATTTTGTGAGACTGGAACCCCAGGCAGTTATATTTTACTGATTAGAGGAAGAAGCAGGGCAAGGTCAAAGAAAATAAGGACAATTACAGGTGCTCTTTGGTAGTGTGCTCAAAGTGGGGGAGGGTAGTACTGGTCACCAGTCATCAGAGCTAACGGGGCTCTTGAAAAGCAGGCTTGATACAGGGACCAAGGAGAGGAGGGAAGAGGAGTTCTGGCATGGAGGGGGCATTATTTTTGAAGTAATGTGGCCTATTAATAATTTATCAAGAATAAGCACAACTGTTTGCATAGGGTCATATATACTTTTGGAACATGTGACTTAAGCCATGTATATATATATATTTTTTCAACATAGGAATTGCTATGATATTAACCCAAGTCAGTGCATTATTAAACAGTACCTTTGCAACGGAGATCAGGTTATTTTCCTGTGAGAGTGTAAGTTTCACCAGCTCATTAAGTCAGCACCCACTTTAATAGCTGTATGTATGCTTGTCACATAAGAGGTTCAGTGGCCTCATAAATTGTACCAATTTTCAAGTTTCTTTGGTCTTTTTGAAGAATTTATTTTATTTTAGGGGGGAGGAGGAGCAGAGGGAAAGGGAGAGAGAGAGTCTTAAGCAGGTTCCACGTCTGGCATTAGAACCTGATGCTGGGCTTGATCTCACGACCCTGAGATCATGATCTGAACTGAACTGACATCAAGAGTTAGATGCTTAATTAATTGAGCCACCCAGGCACTCCATCTTTGGTCTTTCTGTAGTAATAAGTCATATCATAATAGCAAAAGAAAATGAACAAAACCATAATACTAGTGCATACTGGCATGTACCATATTACATATAAGTTATTCCTGGGTCTTCTCACCCACTGTATTGCAAGCTACTTTAGGGAAGGGGTAATGTTGATTCTTCGTTTTCTCTTCAAAGGAGGTAAACGGTGTGTCATAGGAATATTGTAAGTATTTGTCATGTTGATTGACAAATAAGTCATTTGTTTCTGTTTTGTATGGTTGGAAAAGGATACACTTTAAATATGAGAAATTACCTCCTATCACAGTTTTCTATTAAATTTACCCATTGAATATTTTATAGAGTGGCAGAAAAAACAAAACAGACATCAAAATTGGACCACTTAAGTTGGAAAATATGCCAGTTAATGCTTATTGGAGATTTCCTTATCAACTTTTAAAGAAAACGTGTCAAATACAGTCTTCATTCAATAAAAATGGAAAAGAAACACAAAGACATAAGTCTAACAAGTGTATAATCAATTTTCAGCCGGATACACCTTGTTTGAAATTATTTATTGTGAATTCTTCTTTAAACTCTATTCTATCATTGACATCTGTACATATATAGAGCAAAGATATTCCTCACGTGGGATGTATGAGGATATGTAGGATGTATGAGGATATGTAGGATAGGCTATAGCTCATGATGGGATGTGCAATTTAATATTTACCAAACTATAATGATGAAGCTTAGGTGATAATACTTAGGGGAAAAATGTGTTTTTTACCTTCCCATATAATTGAAACCCTTGTATAATGATTTTTTAGTTACTGTCTTAATTTTGACTTAATCTAATTAATGTCCATCTGTCTTTGAGATTGTATGACTAGTAATGAATACCAGACAGTAGTAATGAGCAAATAAGTAGGAATGTAATAAAATGTTCTTATGTGCTGGTGATATTATAATACCTAGACTATTCCATGAATAACACAGATTTTTTTCTTTCTTTTTTTTTCTTTCTTTCTCTCTCTCTCTCTCTATATATATATACACACACACACCCCATACACATATTATATGTACTTAAGTTTTAATTTAAATTCTAATTTACCTACTGTTTAATATTAGTTTCAGGTGTACAATTTCGTGATTCAACGCTTATATAAAACAGCGCTCATCACAACATATGCACTTCTTAATCCCCATCACCTATTTAACCCATCCCCCCACCTCCTTTCTTGTAACCATCAGTTTGTTCTCTATAGTTCAAAGTCTGTTCCTTGGTTTGTCTCTCTTTCTTTCTTCTTTGCTCATTTGTTTCTTAAATTACACATATGAGTGAGTTTTAAGTCATATGGTATGAATCTGACTTACTTCGCTCGGCGTAATATACTCTAGCTCCATCTTTGTCTTTGTAAATTGCAAGATTTTGTTCTTTTTATGGCTGAGATTATACCAACCACATCTTCTTTAGCCGTTCATCAGTCAGTGGACACTTGGGCTGCTTCTATAATTGTACCATCATAAATAATGCTGTTATAAACATCTGGGTACATGCATCCTCTCGAGTGAGTGTTTTTATATCCTTGGGTAAATACCTTGTGTGTGAGGGTTAGATCATGGGGTAGTTCTATTTTTGACTTCTTGAGGAACCTCCACACTGTCTTTCACAGTCTGCATTCCACCAGCAGTGCATCAGGGTTCCCTTCTGCTCCACATCCTCACCAACACCTGTTGTTTCTTGTGTTGTTGATTTTGGCCATTCTGACAAGTGTGAGGTGACATCTCATTAGAGTTTTGACTTGTATTTCCCTGATGATGGGTGATGTTGAACCTCTTTTCATGTGTCTACTAGCCATCTGATGTCTTTGGAAAAATGTATATTCATGACTTCTGTCCATTTTTTTATTTGGATTATTTGTTTATTGAATATTTGGTTTTAAAAGTTCTTTATATATTTTGGATACTAACTCTTTATCAAAGTAAAGTGAAGGAAACAATCAACAAAACTAAGCAACCTACAGAATGGGAGAAGGTATTTGCAAATTATATACCTGATGAATGGCTAGTATCCCAAACATAACTATCTTTATTACTAAGGAAAAATTGTATGGAAAGCTGTCTGCTCACGAAGCAGCCTTCATCAAGATGGTGTAAGTAGTATAATAGCAATTTAATGGAAAATAAGAGATGGAATCTGTGAACCCCCCAAAATGGGGCAATAAAAATAAGAAGCATAGTAGTCTTCCCGGCTAGTAAATACCCATATACAAATACATTAATAGGCAGAACAGATGAAAAGAATGATTGTGAAGAATAAAGATATTCAGAATAGCAATCTTCTCTCGACAGTGGCATCTCATGAATAAACAGCAAGAATCCATTGTCTTCCGACAGTTTTTTATGTAAAACTCAAATCTGGTTAGGTAAGTATCTCCTAAAAAAGGAGATGAGGTGATGGGGACCGTTAGGGGAGTATGAGACTATGGAAATAGATACAGCTTCTCTGCTAATTTTAGGAATAAACTATAATTTACTGAAGTTAGTAATTGTCATATTCTTTTAAAAACAGAGTAACTAAATAGAGCATTTATAAAAGCTGACCAAATGCTCTTCTAGTATGAATCTTTTCATTATTTTTGAAAAATACCATACTATATTAAATATACTTCATTAAAGTGATGCAACTTTTAAAAGGGCTTTGTTTTTCCATCTGTGCATGCTGGAAGCACTCCTTTGAATACTGAATAACAGATGCCATATGCAAGCTCAGTAGATAAAATCAACTCTTTATTCCTATTGCTGTGAAGGCATATTTCTATGTCCAAAAGCTCTACAATTAAGATTTTCCATATGTGAGACCAACTGAACAAATACATTTATGCCATAATCAATTTTCTGTTAAGGTGTCAACAGAATTTATATTGTAACGGTTCACTTAATATCCAGTAATAGTATAGGCGAACTCGAGACTTGTGTAGTGCAGCATCTGAAACTGAACTTTTGTTTGCCATGAATTTATCAGCGATATGAAACAGGAAGAATTTGATATATACATGTGGATGTTCCCCAAATCTGCACTGTTATTTCAAGAAATGTTTTAATCCAATTATACTTGATACAAATTTAATTGAATAACAGCTTCCCAAAGTCTTTCAAAGAGATTTACTGAACAGAATATTTAAAATGAATCTTGCCTCTGACATTATCATTACATGCATTAATCTTTTTTTTTTTAAATATTTTATTTATTTATTCGACAGAGAGAGATCACAAGTAGGCAGAGAGGCAGGCAGAGAGAGAGAGGAGGAAGCAGGCTCCCTGCTGCGCAGAGAGCCTGATGTGGGACTCGATCCCAGGACCCTGAGATCATGACCTGAGCCGAAGGCAGCGGCTTAACCCACTGAGCCACCCAGGCACCCACATACATTAATCTTTGTACAGCAGAGAAGGAGCTGGGGTCCTGGAGCTGAGGTTTTTCCTTCCACAAGAGATTCCGGAATTTTGTGCTTCCATAACTGGGTGTTTTACTCTTGTCCATCTGCTTGGGTTTGCCCCCCCCCCCCCCCCCGTGGATGTGAATGCTTCCAATGTTCAAACTCACTTCAGACACAACTGTCTCAGAGAAACCTTGAGGGCAGCTTGTCCTCCTGTGGAGGAAAATTCATATCATTTATGAAAGGATTTTGCCGCCAAGACATCCTTGCCCTACAACTGCAGGAGGCAGGCAGGCAATGTTCTGTAGCTCTGAGATCCCAAGGACCATCCTCTCTGGAGAGAAGAAGAGGGGTCTTCAGAGCAACCACTGGTTCCCTATTTACTCTGAGTTGGTGATGGTTGTAATATAAGCCAACAATTATTGAGGCTAACTCTTTCCTAATTCAGCAATTTTTTATGAGTACCAAATACTTGCCAAATACTGAGCAGGCAGTGTAAATTCAAGGGCAACAAGACAGGGGAAATCTCTATCATGGAGTTTGGATTCTCTTGTGATGTGGACAGAGCGCAACGTGGGGACTTGGGTGGAGAAATGAACTTCTTGGAGTCAGTGAAATTTCAATTTAAATTTTGATTCCACCTGTGTTTTCATCTTGAACCAAGTAGTGAAGCTTGGAGCTCCATCTCTTCAATGGCAAGATTTTATGGTCTCTAGTGAGAGTTTCATTGACTTGTCTCAAATAATTTGGGTTTAGAGTAAAGATACAGATAGAAATATGGAGATAGAAATCTAAGACAGTTGGTAGACCTCAGGCGGACTACACAGTACTTTCAGCACTGGAGCAGATCACAATGCATCAGATAAATTAATTTTCGCCTCTATCAGCCATATAGAGATCCTCCTTTGTGGCAGAAAAAAATAGCTAATTTAACCAGTTTTTAACTCTTCATTTGCCAGATTCTGTTAAGATCACTGAGAACTTAAAAAGCAATATCTCCATTGTAATAATGCTTTTCTCAATCCTTAAGAGTGGCAGATAGAAAATAAACATGTTAAGATTTTTGTGACATTTTCCTATACCATCTCTGGATACTGTTGTCAATTTTAGAATACTTGGTAAGGGTCCTTAGATATCATTATGGCCTGTAAGAAGCTAAGAGTTACTATGTGTGGTGTTTTTTGTTTTGTTTTTATATTGGGTTAACTGTCTCATTGAGAAGAGAGATGACATAAGTAAAGGTATTTTCTTTTTGAATATTTTATTATCATAAGAACATGTAATATGAGATTTATCCTCTTAAAATATTAAATTTACATTATTTTTGACTTTAGGTCCAAAGTTGTACATGAAATCTCTGGAGCCTATTCTGAACAGATGTTTATGTCACGGATGCCCCTTTCCCCCTTAGTCCTGGCAATCACTCTTCTACTGTTTGATGCTGTGAATGGTCTATTTTAGTTTCCTCAGTAGAATGACTGCAACATTTGTCTTTCTGTGCTTGGCTTATTTTAAGTTAGTGTAATATCCTCAAGGTTCATTCATACTGTTGCTTATTACAGAATTTCCTTTTTTTAAATTCTGCAAGGTAATCCATTTCATGTATATATCACACTGTCTTTACCTGTTAATTTGTTAAAGGACATCTTGAGTATTTATGTTGTTTCCAGATCTTGAATATTGTGAATAGTGCTGCAATGATCATAGCTGTGCTAATATTTGAGATTTTGATTTCAGGTCTTTTAGACAAGAGGGATTGCTGGATAGTTTCTGTGTAGTCTGAGCTGGTAACATGTAGTCAAGTCTCATACTAAATCTACATACTTTCACTTCTACTTGATATTATTGACCCAATTTACATCTATTCATATTGTCTATCTTTGAACATGTTTTATCGTTATTTTGAATAATTTTGTCTTTTAACTTCTATACTAGAGTTATGAATGATTTACCCACCCCCATTATATGAATGCAGTATTCTGTATTTAAATATTTACCTTTTCCGACAACTTTCTTATGCTACTATGTTGCTGTTTATCATAATCTCTTTTCAACTTGAAGAACTCCCATTAGTAATTCTTGTAGGACAGTCCTACTTTTGACAAACTCATTCATTTTTTTTTCTGCAAAAATCTTTGTCTCCTTTATTTTTGAAGGACACTTTTGACAAGTATAGTATTCTTAGTTGTCAAGTTCCCCCCGCCCCCAGCATTTTGAAAACATTATCTCACTCCCTTCTGGACTGTACTGTTTCTTCTGAGAAACCCAACTCACAGCCTTATGGGTCTTCCTTGTAAGTGACACATTGCTTTGCTGTTGGTGCTTTTAACATTTTTTCTTCAAGGTAGAATTTTGACAAGTTGTTTACAATATGTCAAAGTGTGGATTTCTTTAGACTTCTCTTTCTTAGCGTCCTTTGGGCTTCGTGGGTCTGGATGTGTATTTCCTTCCCCAGATTTGAGAAGTCATTTGCCATTTTTTCTTTGTATAAGATTTCTGATGCCCTCTTTCTTCCCTTCTGGGATGGATATATATATATATCTATATATATATATGTAGATATATATATATATATTCTCCGTTCTTTGGATGGTATCCCATAGTCCCTTAAGCTTTTTCATTTTCTCTTTTTGTTTTTCTGACTGAATTAGCTCTAATGGTTTGTCTTTGAGCTCATTAATCCTTTCTTCTGCTTGATCTAATCGAAAGTTGAGCATCTATCATGAATATATCAGTTCAGTTCTTATGTATTTTAGGTCTGTGATGTTTATTATTTGCTTTATATTTCCTATTTCTTTAGTGCAGCTACTGCATTTGTTCTTGCACTGTTCTCTTCATCTCAGTGATCGTCTTTAAGACAGTTACTCTGAATTCCCTGTCAGGTAAATTCAGTAGCTCCATGAGGTCAGTTTCTGAAGACTGGTCTTTCCTCCTTGTTTGGAACATTTTTACCTGATTCTTCATTTTCATTGATTTACTCCTTTGCTGTCTACACATTAGAGAAAGCAGGTATTTCTCTGTCCTCACAAACTGGCCTTGTATAGAAGACTTTTTTCAGTCAGTCTGGCGAGAGACTGTGGGGGCCTTTACAAACTCTTACCAAGGAGAAGCAGGAAACTAGAGTCTTTGGCCACTTGCTATGTGCTGAGCTGGGGAGTAGGGAGCTGTGTTGTGTATTAGTCCAAATTGCTATCTGTGTTCTTCCCGAGGTGGACAGATTGTGTTAGACTCATCAGAACAACAAAACAAGTAAAATACCAATTTTTGGCATAGCCCTGGAGTATTTGTGGCTTTGGATATGTGGACCAACTCTTCTTTCCCAGAGGGGAGCTAGGATTGCTGTTTTTCATCTGCCTTCCCTGTAGGATGCATGGGAGAGGATCTCTGACTTTCATCAGTTTGAAATATTATCTCTGTTCTCACCCAGGGGGTTAGCCAATGCCACACCCATCAGATCTCTAGGAGACACTACTCATTCTTTGGTAGAAGTTGGAACACTGGATGCACAGATTGAGCCCTTCCCTCTCCTGGGTGAAGCTGAGAGCTACAGAATTATTTTATGGCCCTATGGCATTGTGTCATGGGACAGTGGCTTTAGCGAGCTGGCATCCCAAGTCTCCCTACCAACTTTAATGAATCTGGATTCGTGTTCTGGGATGCAGAGGCTTTTTGTTTAGTTTCTGAATTTCTGACAAAGAGAATTTCCACATGCATTTTTGCTGCATTAGTGTGTCTTGGGGGATAAGAAAGGTCCAGGTTTTCTTACTTTGCCATTTTTCTAATGTCACTCTTATGTGAAAGTATTTTTTAATTTGACTTTAAAATTCATCCAGTAAAAATTTGATGACCTTAGGAAATGGGATTTTCTTATTGCAACACATTTTCTAATAGGGTAGGGCTTCTAACTCTGCTTTCCTGACAAGTGATCCTATGCTTTTCCTTCACACCATGACTTCATTGCAAGATTTTTCTAACACTACCTTACTATTTCTGTGACTCCAGTGAATTTGATCTCTAATTTATTTTCTCTTAACTATTTTTAATGCGTGATTTGATATTCCCTTCCTGTCTTTAGAAGGTAATTATATACCACATGGATTTAATTCTGGGACTTCAAATGTCATTTATAAATGTTCTTAGATATTTAGAAAAATTTTACCCAATAATGCATCTATATATATTAATGCATTTAACCAAATGATAGGGACAAGTTTACAAAAACTCCACATATAAATGACCAAACACTGACAGTTTGAAATCTAGTAAGGCATAGCATTATCTCTGCTAATTGCTGCCATTGCAAATTAATGGAAGCCTTTTAAATCTCTTGACAGTGGTTATGCAACTTTCTACAGATAGGAAACTCTAGGCAGAACGTAACAGATGCAGTCATTAATATGCAGCTGCATATGCTTCAAAGCTCTGAGTTTTGTGAGTCTTTCCCTGCCTCATTATGTCTCACTGCCAAAATAGATCAATGAGTCTTCCATCTAAGAAACTGTGGAATGGTCCACTTTAAAGGGGTCTTACTTCTTTATGTTAAAACTTCAAAATGTAAAGATTAAACTGTATTCTCTTAAAAAATTCTCGTTTTCACCAAACATGTGGTTTATTATTTTAAATTTCAGAGCTAAAATTATTTATTCTTGCTCCAGTTGCAAGGGTATTTAAAATTCTCTGAATTCACAGGGAAGAATTGATCTAGTCATGTAAATCATCATTGTTTACAGTGTTTTCAGAAAGAGAGCAGGTACGTGTTACAGAACTTGTTTTAAACAGAAACAGTTAAAGTTTTCTAAGACTTGCATTTTGTAGCCATTTAAAAATGTGCATGCATATATAAATGTGTATGTTTGTACATATATATGCACATGTATATGCATATACATGAACTGAAGATACCCAGGACTAAGCAAATGAGTAATATTAAATTTATATTTTTGACTGTTTCATATTAAGCCAAGACCTGGATTTCAAGTACTCACAAATCCAACTTGAGATGTCAGACCATCTATGGCAGACTTTCAGAGGGATGAAGGACGCCCTAGTGCGTTTCCCTGTGGTAGGGCATTTTCTTTTTTTCCAGACTACTCCTCCCTGCCCCCAGGACAAAACACAAAAAAAAAAAAAGAAAGAAAGAAAAGAAAAGAAAACATCCGTGAATTATTCTTTGTAGGACTAGTAGCAACACCCCAAGGGATTAGCAATCAGCAGTTCTGGGGAGAAAGAAAGCCCCAACAGGAGAGTCATTGACCATCCCTCTCTCTCTTCCACATGACATATTTTCCCATCCGACCAGCCATCGTTCTGGCTCTGCACTCCAACTGTCAAGACCTCACCACTTCTGATCAGCATCCTATGATAACCTCTCTGGTCTGCCTGCCCGTATTGTCCTCTTCACTCTTTTTTTTTTTTTTAATTTTTTATTTTTTATAAACATATATTTTTATCCCCAGGGGTACAGGTCCGTGAATCACCAGGTCCACACACCCCACAGCACTCACCAAAGCACACACCCCCCCGCCAATGTCCATAACCCCACCCCCCTTCTCCCAAGCCCCCTCCCCCCAAACCCTCAGTTTGTTTTGTGAGATTAAGAGTCACTTATGGTTTGTCTCCCTCCCGATCCCATCTTGTTTCATTGATTCTTCTCCTACCCACTTAAGGCCCCATGTTGCATCACCACTTCCTCCTATCAGGGAGATCATGTTCTCTTCACTCTTAATCCTTCTCTAAGTCTCCCCATCCAGCCTCGATTCCAAAGTGTTTCTGCAGAACAGTCAGAGTGATCCTTTCAACAGTAAGTCTCTCATACCTCATCCCTTACTGAAACTGTAGTGGCTTTTCATTCTCTCAGGTGGCACTGATAATTGGTCTAATGACCCTATATAATCCTGCTTAATGTTATCTCTTGCTTTTGTAATTATTATATCTCCCTATTCAACTTCTATTCTAGTCTCACTAATTCCAGTCTCATTAGTCTTACTAATTTTTCTTAATCTTTCCCCAACATCTCTCTCTTAGGTGTACTCCTCAGGGCTTCTGAATCATTTTTCCTTTTCCTAGAATGCTTTGCCCCAAGTTGACATATGGTTCACTCCTTTTCCTCCTTCAAGCTTTGGGAAATGTTCATTATGTCTCTTTCCTTAACGTTATTGATATGCCTTATTCTGCTCTATTTTTATATCAGTTTAACACATGATATAACATTCTTCTCTTTTTCTTTTAAGAATATTTATTTATTTATTTATTTGACAAAGAGACAGCAAGAGAGGGAACACAAGCAGGGGGAGTGGGAGAGGGAGAAGCAGGGTCTCCAGTGAGCAGGGAGCCCGATGTGGGGCTTGATCCCAGGACTCTGGTATCATGACCTGAGCTGAAGGCAGCTGCTTAGTGGCTGAGCCACTCAGGCACCCCAGAATATAGGTGTTTTAATGAACAAGGATCTTTTACTGCTGAGAAGTGATCGCAAGTCTGATCATAGCAAATATCTACATAACATTAAGCCACTTGCCAGGTTTTTCTCTAAGTACTTTATATATGAACTCAATTGATCTTGCCAACAACTATGAGATAGTCTCATAATTCACATATTAAAGTTGAAACAAAGGCCTGAAGTTATTTAGTTACTTGTCTGATGGTAAGTTGATAAATGGTGGAGCTAATATGCAGAACAAGAATTCAGATTACACAATCAGTCTCCATATATGTATTTCACACAGTATAGTTTTGTCTAATGTATATGTATTTTATATGCATATACATATTTATTTTATATATGTATACATATATACATTTATATTTACAGGTGCAAATCTGCATGTAGCATAGAAAAAAACTGATAGGAAATATGCCAAAATACTTAATGATTTTTATGTTTTTTAATATTTAAAAATTATCTGTTTTTGTTTGGTTTTGGGAAATATTAATGATGACTAGGTTAATGGACATTAGGGGATTAAAATTGAAAAGTATTGATAGGTTCTTAAATTTTAATTTAAGGGAGGCTCAAACATCTTTAAGTGTTGATGGAAAGAGTACTGAGGGAAGTTGTGGGGGAGGGAGAGCAAGCAAGAGAGAATAAAAATATAAAATACAAGAAAGTGCTAATTGATAAGAATGAGAGAAAGATGAGGTCTCTGAGATCCTGGTAAGTGAGGTCAGGAGCATGCATGGAAGATAAATGGAGGAACACCTCTTTGGTTGTAGCAAAGAGGAGGACGTTCTATGTGGCTGCAAATGCTATGAGGGAATTTGAGAGATTATTTCTGATTTTTTTCCTATATAGTATAAGGATGGATAATATTTTCAGTATTAGAGGTGAATTAATGGAATTAGATGCTTTAGAATTGAAATAATTTAAATACATGATGCAAGGGGCACCTTGGTGGTTCATTTGGTTAAGCGGCTGCCTTCGGCTCAAGTCATGATCTCAGGATCCTAAGATTGAGTCCCACATCGGGCTCTCTGCTCAGTGGGAAGCCAGCTTCTCCCTCTCCCTGTGCTCCTCCCTCCCATTCTCTCTCTCTCTCTCTCAATAAAATCCTATAAAAAATAGACAGTGAGAGAAAAATATAGTTGCAATGTATGAAATAAATACTCTGTCAACTTTGAACTAACAATGTGCATAATACAAATAGGTTCTGTCACAAACTGATGAACAGATACTATTATTCCATTTCTGTGTGCAATGTAAGATAAGTAATTTACCTAATGTCACATAGTTAATAAGCAGTTTCACCAGTATTTATGTACAAGTAGCCACATTCCAGACTCCATGTCTTTAACTACTTAAGTGAGAGCCTCCATAATGGAAGAAATGACTAATTAGGGAAACAAAGAAGAAAAGAGAGGGATGTGTTTGAAGGCACCATTAAAACTGGAGTTCTATTTCTTAAGGTGTCTATTCAATAAGGTTGTATGATTATTTTTTTAAAGGTATTTAGAATCCCAGTTGCAAGGGCATAGGCAGACATTTGAATTGATTCATTGTTGCAGTCAAATTTTGGTGTGGGGAACAGGGTGGTGAGAAAAGTCTTCATAAAGTGATAAATAGATTGCATTGAAATAATAGTGATGACTTATCAGGGAATAAAACCCAAGCAGAATCTCAGTCCCTCTCCACCCTAGCATTTGCCTTCTTTCTGAACACTTTGGATGATGACATGTTGCTGTGCATCCCAGGCCCCCTCAGACTCTAGGGGACCTCTGTTCTCCTGGTCAGTTACGTGGGTGCCATCTTCGTAGGAAGGAATTACTGACATGCTCATTCTTGAGTCCAGTAACCATACGTAATTAAAGTACTTGAGACTCTTGATTGCTCTCCTACTAATTATTAGTGGCATAATTTACTCTGCTTATACAGATAATTTTAAGAAATCAAAATTCTACTGATGGAATGTGATTTTCAATACCTTTTCCATTTAAGTTTCCTAAGTTGTGCTAGTATATATTTTAAGCAATTTCATAAAGGAAACAATATAAAAATATGAACTTTAGGTCATATGCAACTATTTAGAAACCATTACCAAAGTCCGTCATAAGTTTTTGGAAGCCTAAATTGTATTCTTACTGAGATTGTGGGGCATCTCACTGGAGCAGAGGAAAGAGCTGTAGTGTCTTTGAAAGGCAAAATAAAAATGGGCTTTGAATCTAAGCTCTTAAAGGAATACTTATGTAAAGAGTCAGAATGTTGCAACAAATAACATGGACAATATTATTTTGGTCTGAATGGATTTTGAAGCATCATCTAGCTCTGTGGGAATTTTCTTCATAAGAGGGAACCTTAGCATGGTCTTGAGAGCTCACCAGCTTGGGTCTGCTTCATAGTGAATAGATTCCCAAGTGAGGAATGAGGAGCTGGACATTTACTTCATTATTGTAAAACCAATTCTAGAGGAAATGTCTGAAGTGATTTTAAAATCATGGCACAGACATTCTGAACTAAATATCAGAGCTTATTTTCTGATGAGTTCCAATGTGCTTTCAATAACAACAGGGCAGAATCTTTTAAATTGGGACTTCCCTAGATTTTCTAATACCTTTAGTGATCATAGGGATAATTGGAGGTGAACTTTACTTCCTGACAAGAACTGGTTTTGTGTTAGAGATGTATGGTTTCCATGAGCAGCTTCTACTATATTGCCCTTGGTACCATGAGATAGGAGCATGATATCAGTTCCAGATGAACTCTATTCCTCAAAAAGATCAAGTTCTAGCCCTATTATCTATGAATGTGATCTTATTGAGAAATAGAGCTTTAGGAGATGTAATTAAGTGAAAATGAGATCTTATTCCCTTAGGGTGTGTTTTATCCCCGTGATTGGTGTCATTAGGAGAACTTGTGAAGATTCAGAGGAGAGCTACCAATAGGAAGGAAGCCTATAATTCTCGAAGCAAAGATAGGAATGATGCTGGCAAGCACTGGCAGCTAGAAAGGGTTCCCTGAGAGTCTCTGGAGGGCAGTGGCCCTGCCAGCACCTTTGTTTTAGACTTCTGGTCCCAGAACCATGACAGAGCCAGTCTCTGATGTTTTAAACCACTCAGCTTGTGGTAATTTGTTCCAGAAATGCTAGGAAACTAATGCAGTCCCCTTGGCTTTCATGGCAAAAACTGAACTCCAGTGTAGTTCTGGTGTTACTCTGTTATAATAGTAAGCGAATCCATTCAGTCTAATCATAGGCTTGTGTAAGAAATTTTAAAGAGAAAATTTCGTAATGGCACCTGTCTAGAAATTCTTTTTTTTTTTTTTTAAGATTTTATTTATTTGACAGACAGAGATCACAAGTAGGCAGAGAGGCAGGCAGAGAGAGAGAGGAGGAAGCAGGCTTCCCACTGAGCAGAGAGCTCCATGCAGGGCTTGGTCCCAAGACCCTGGGATCATGACCTGAGCCGAAGGCAGAGGCTTAACCCACTGAGCCACCCAGGCACCCCTGTCTAGAAATTCTTTTGTGTGAATGTTGGCTTATTTGTAACTGAGTACAGCATTTAGTAACAACTATTTTTTTCCTAGATATTTGGAAGACGTGGGTAATCAAACCACAAAAGGTCTGCAGTCAGATAAGCTTCCACTAGAATAGGGAGAAATGGGTAGTAGGCAAGGAAACGAAAATGCAAATGACAGCAAGTGCAAATAGGCAGATAGAAAGAATAAGGGGATGTATATGAAAGACTAGCAGACCCACTGGAAAGGGAGGCCAAGTTGGGTTTTTGAGAAAGTCCTCATGAGCAGGTGACCCCAGAGCTGAAGTCTTAACAAAGCAAGAGCACTTCGAGAGCACTGAAGAAATGATGAATCCGGAAAGTCTAAGGCAGGGGCAACTTTACAAGTTAGTGTAATACGGAACAGAAAGCTGGTGCATCTTGACTGTGGAGTGTATGGCAAGAAGAATGCTAGTGATGAAGTGGGAGAGATGGGGTTGGGACACATCATGGGGGCTTTACATCATTTATGTGACAAGTTGGATTTTTTTAAAAATCCCATGGCACTGGAACGTTTTCAGGGAGAATGTCAGACTTGACCTGATTCACATTTCTGAAAAATTATTTTGGAAGTTGTTTGGAAAGTGCATTCTGTGTTTATGTGAGATGCAACCAGTATTTGAATTAGGCTATATCTGCTGTCCACATGGCTTGGAATAAGATGGTATTTCTGGATGCAAAGATTAGAAGGTCTCTGGGATTTTTTTTTTTTTTTTTTTGGAGGTTGTGACTTTAGGTTTTGCTAGTAGAATTGGGTTGGGTTGGGTGCTTGCAGGAACTAACAGCTGAGAAAGGCTCCAGATTTTTTTAGTTGAAGCACCAGGATGTCTTTTCACGAGTACATAGAAGCGTTTCTAAAAACTGCAGCTTTAAAAGATGTTGTGTTTGGGGCACCTGGTGGCTCAGTGAGTTAAGCATCCAACTCTTTGTTTAGGCTCAGGTCGTGATCTCAGCGTCCTGAGTTCAATTCCCTAGTCAGGCTCCCTGCTCAGCAGGGGGTCTGCTTGAGATTCTCTCCCTTGGTGCCTCCCCTCACTTGTGTGACCATGCACGCACATGCACATACACACACTCTCTCTCTTTCAAATAAATTTTTAAAAAATAATAACAAGGTGTGTGTTTATGCACATTCCTTACAGACATTTATGCCAAGAAAAGCCTCTGAGCTAAAACATGAGATCAAGTTGGAAAAGATTCATATTTTCTGAGCATAGCACATCACAACAAAATTATTGATGCCTGTTTATAGTTTGGACCGCTAGTGGAATACTCCTCTGTGTATATTAAAATTAAGAAGAAATAATATGAATGTAGTAGAATGAAGCTATAAAATAGTAATACCAGTGAAAAAATAAGCTATCTCACTGAAAGGCCAATAAGAGTTCTTGGCTAAACTGGCCGACTAAAAGCTGCTGGCAGGGGCCCTAAGGCAATTCAGGAGATGAAACAAAAATTCTTCACTGGGAAGAATCTTCCTAAGAGGAGGGTTATAGGCCAGACACCCTGGTCAGAGCTGAAAGGTCATTTACTCGACAAATTCAGCAAATGGTTATGGAGGTCAAGGAGGGGTCCCTTAGGCTCCAGCCCCCAGGCAAAGCCTTGCTCATTTCACACCTGAGGGGAGCAGGACAAGCCAAGCCGTGCACCTTCTGAACTCCCCTGCCGGCCCCCAGCACATCTCCTTAGCTGTTGAGCTCTCTTCCCATTTGTAGAAAATGCCTGCAGCCAGAAGCTTGTTGTTTCGGACCATAGAGAAAGGCCTGATGCCTCGTTGAGAAAGGCATCTCTGCTGGGATGGTACAGAATCCTCAATCATTTCTCCTTTACTTGGGATTTGATGACGATGAAGCCTTAGCTTTATATCCTCAATTATGAAATCCTTTTGCTCTAAGTTCTCTAACGTCTTATTAAACCTTCAGATGGGAGTGGATCTTTCCCCTACAGTGAAAGTAATAAGCTGACAAAGTAACAGTGATGAAGGGAGGCTCGGGAGGAGATCGTCTTCCTTGTGTCATTCCTAGAAGTTCTTAAATGGAGTCATTCTAGTTGCAGCCAATGCAGCCATTGTTTCAGTAACCCTCACCGCATCCCTTGTGCTTGGCTGGCACTGGGCGAACCGACACGAGTGAGGCATTGGCTTACTGATCAGTTGGACCCAAGTGGTTAGGAAAGAAAAGGAGGAAGTAGAAGACTGATGTGTCAGGACCTGTACGGTGTGATTGAGGTATGGTGTATGGAATCAGAATGGCCGCACCAGCCTTCAGTTAATGGTATTGCCCAGTTAATGGTGGAATGATGATGGAAATGGACTTGATGAACAGAGAGTAAGCGCATTCTTGGGAAAAGAAAGGGAAAGTAAGGGGAAATATCGAGGTATGAGAGAGCATGAAACTAATAAGAGAAAGCAAACAAAAATTTGGCTTTGTCAAAATTTTAAGATTCTCAGTATAAGAGGACACATTATGGATTTAAAAAATGCTTCAGAATGTTATCTTTCTTCACTTATACCTAATTGTTCAATACTAAATGAAGCTAAATCTTAAAGTTAGGTTTTATACACAAAAGTATGTATATATCATTGGGATGCCTGGGTGGCTCAGTGGGTTAAAGCCTCTACCTTCAGCTCAGGTCATGATCTCAGGGTCCTGGGAATCGGGCTTTCGGCTCAGCGGAGAGCCTGCTTCCTCCTCTCTCTCTGCCTGCCTCTATGCTTACTTGTGATCTCTGTCAAATAAATAAATAAAATCTTTTAAAAAAAACTATGTATATATCATTATTCTGATGCTTTAGTGGGAAGAATACACTTAAATGATGGAATTTCATATAATAAAAATGAAAAATGAATATATGTTTAATACATTAAAATAGGTTAATAATTTTGGAAAAATCGTACTTTAACAAAATTCAAAATAAAATTACTTTATATGTATTCATATTTTTTTAAAAATTAAATGGGGTTATGCCTGGGTGGGTCAGTCAGTTAAGCATCTGCCTTTGGCTTGTATCATGATCCCAGGGTCCTGGGACTCATGGAGCTCCCTGCTTCTCCTTTTGTCTGCTTCTCCCTCTGACTGCTGCTTCCCCTGCTTGTGCTTGCTCTCTTTCTGAAAAATAAAATCTTAAAAAAATTAAATAGGAGAAGTACATATTAAGAGAAAATATGATGAAGGAACTGTGTGACATTAGAGCAGGTTATGACTTTTGTTAACTTCCTATTGCTGTGGGCCACCAAAGACACAGGTGCAGTTGAACAATTTTGGTTTGTCATGTTTTGCAACATGGGAGAACACATATCTTGGAGTCCACAAGGTGTCTTAGGAGAATGCTGCCAATAACTTGGAAGAGCCAGGCTTATGAGCTGATTTGCAAGGAAAGTTAAGGAAGTGGGGCTTTGCTCTAGAATTGGATGCTGTCAGGAAGCAAGGTATGATTGTGTATCTTTTTAAACTTTATCTGCAAGGAGGGAACACTGAAGCATGACCAAAGCTGTAACTGCCAAAGTAGAAGTGATCACGTATATCAACCAGATTAGGAGACATTCGATCATTTTTGCAACTTGGACAAAGTCGATTCTGTGTTCAGATGTTGGTGTGGTGCAGTCTTATATTTATTGGGATCCTTCTTGTTTACTGAACAGAATTCTGAAATTGAAGTTCTATGAAATTACTGTTTTCAACACAGAATGCTAAGGCCCAGCTGTGACAGTATCAGACAGGATCCTGGATATCAGGGGAAGCTTTATTCTTTTTCACCTTCAACTTGTGATTCTAATGGCAGGTACTAAAATGGAGAATATGGGTAGATATTACATAAACCTTTATAATCTCTATGAAAGAATGTATAAACAAAATTTAAATGTTCATGTTAAAAATAATGTTTATAACATATAAGGTAGTCAGGTTGGTATTTGTAATAAATTTCTTTTTCAGATCAAAGTGATAAATTCTTTTGAAATCAAACAAAAAAGACATAGGAATTTAATAGGTCATTGTGTGAGATTCCAAAAACTAGTAAGCCTGTATTCTTGAAAAGTGAATCCCAGTAGTAAGTCAAGAGATAGAAGTTAACATAGTAGTGGTATACTGCTTTTTGTCTGCAAGTACAGTGAAGACTGATGATAACCCTTTAACAGGAGTTATAGCTATTTCTACATGTAATTGACTGTGATATAAAGTGTAATAACCTTAAGAAATACTTTCCTTTTGATTCAGTGGTTCAGTTTCTAAGAATTTATCCAAATAAGTAACCCACAAATATTATGGGCTTGAGCACAAAGCCATAAGCACAAAAATAGCCATCATAACATTTTTGATCTCTTATTATGAAACTTTTCAAATGTGCACAAAACTAAAATTCTATAATGAACCCTTATGTACCCATCACACAGCTGCATCAAATAACAATTTTGCTAAGTTTTATCTGTGTGTATCCATCTTTGTTACTCTCTAGTATTTTTAAACATATCCTGGACAACACGTCATTGAATCAACAGACATTTCAATGTGCATCTCTAACTTAAAAGGTTTTTAATACTAAACACCTCATCATTATCACACCCCAATATTCTAAAATTACTCGTAATGTCTTTAATTGCTTTTAATAACCAGTGTTTACTCAGATTTTATCCTACTTCCAGGTGCTCCCTCTTATTAGAATCCAAGTGAAGTCTTCATCTTACAGCATTCCTTTTTTTTTTTAAATAAAAAAAGTGCCAAGGATTTGTTGGGGAAATCTGGTTATTTAATATGTTGAAGGTCTCTTGTCCTGAATTTGATTAAAAGCGTCTGTGGATAGCATTTAAATTATTCCTTTATCTTGGGTATTTCCTGTAAATGCTAAAAGATCTAGAGGCTTGGTTATATACGTTGCTCAACTTTTAGAATACTTTGTAGGTGGTACTGTGAAATTTCTCTTGCTTTTCTATTGCACAAAGTACAGAATGACTGCATGTATCCCTTTTAATGATGCTAACATTGATTAGTATTACAAGGTGGCATTAGCCATCTGTTCCTCAACAGTATGTCACATAAAGAGTTAGAATTCATTGGTAATTATTGTCTTGATCCATATTTATTCAAGAATAATATTTAACAGTTTGGATGGAAAACAACCAAATTTGATTATGTATGAATATGTCATATGATATATGAATATATATGTGAATATATATTTGATATGGTTAAATTAATTGGTGCGGTGTTTTATCATGGGGCACTATAAAACTGCTCAGAAAAAGCTTATGTATAAAATAGATGGAATTGTTTAACTTTTTTTTTTGCTATTTTTTTAAAGTTATATGAGCTTTAAATGTAATCCAATTTCCAGGAAAATAAGATTTTATATAAATATATGTTAATCTCTAATATTTTTTATTTTGGAGTCTTTATGCAAGATAATGGTTATTTCTACAATGATTATATATATTTCTTATTTAGTATATGATCAAGTATCAATTATATTAAGAGGCAAATAAAGGCAAAATGCTGACTTCTTTGCATTTACATGGTCTGATACATCTACTAAAATATGTTACTTTTTATACCACCATAAGATAGAGTACATCCTCTTCTTCTTGAATGCTTTCCAAATTGAGGATAATTTGCCTGAATTTAATATCTATTCTAAATAATGCAATGATAAAAAAGTAAGCATATAAAATTATATTTTCTTAATGTTTAGCCAGTAAAAACTGTTGGGTATTTTTCAGATGTTAAATTTCCTTCCTCATATTCAGATCTGGCTACTCCGATTAGGCATCAGTTTTGATTTCTGTGAATCAGTAGGTGAGGGGTATACCCCATGAAAACACCTTCCTTAATTCTGACTGAAGTGTCTTCTCTGAATGTACATCTGACTCCCGAGTTTGATGTTATAACTCAGGTCACCCAGGATCTCCAGGTCATCCCAATTACAGTCTCTTTTAACCCCAAAGTAAGGGTCATGTTGAACCCTTAGCTTCTAGAGTAGAAGCATGAAGGTACACTAGCCATATACTGACCATTACAGTTCTAATAACCATTGCACCTAGATTGTTCTATTGATACTCTACTTCCGGTTCCAACAGCGGAAATATTGAAGAAGGGACATTGAACACAAGACTCTTTTTTGAAGCTAGTGAGTGTCTAGGATGGGGTGGAAGAGAGGGGTGAGTTACTGCTAAAAGTGGTCATTGTTACTAATAACTAATATCCCAGCCTGGAGTTCTGTGGTTCTCCCGGTCCTCCAGATAATTTATTTATGTCGAATTACTCACACTTGAGAAAAAGCTCTTAATATTCCATGTTGGTCAAATGTCAAATGCCACAGTAGCTAGACATCTATTCACTAAATGATGTTGGCAAGAAAATGTCATTTACACAGTGAAATTAAATGGGTGTCAAATAAATAGTGCCACACATTGTTATGATACGTGAGTCTTGCAAAGTGTTTATTTTGCAGTTCACTATCACCTACCAAAAGTTAATTATTTCAGCATAGAGTTTACAGAATGCATAATAATACTGCATGAATTCCTTTAGTAGTAGGTAGAAATAACAAGTGTCTGAAAAATAATTGTTGTAATTGCTCTTTATAAGAAACTGCTGAATATTGTATGAAACATAATTGTGACTGTGTAAGTATAATGTCATTGATGAGGGTATATGTCTCATTTAAATTTCTTAATGACTCAAGAAATAAAATTGAATATAATTCTTGAGAAATAGATCTTTAGAATACGAATGTGTAACAGATAATTTAATTACAATATTTGGTGTACAATTCATATCTAGAAATGTTGAATAAAGAAAATTCTTGCTGTGTAAGTGTAGTGGAAAAATCTGCAAGTGTTATCATAGATTAAGGAAAACTCAAGTCATTGTTAACCATCTTTTTTTTTTTTTTTTTTGTCTCAACCCAATTAATGTTATGTTAAACCTGGTATTTTTAAGGACAGAGTAGAGGACTTGATATCCTGAAGTGATCAACAAAATAACTGCCTTTTAAGGTTAAAATTGAAGCAAATCTTGTTACTTTTTCTGAGGAGATATGGTCCTAAAGTCTCTTCCCTGTTTAAAAGTATAATAACATGCTCTCAACTATTTGGAAATATAAGAATTGTCAAAATACAGGTTCTCACTTTTGGGTAGATTAATTTAATCTGAAAGAATCTTCTTAGCACGGACAACAAAGAACACAGTTCCTACAGACACAAACTAACTGTTCTGTCATTGTCATGCTATCAAAGTAAATGTTTTTAACCATTGCGTTTTTCAGATAATTCCGTGTGCCCTGATTTTGTGCTATGGGTTGATTATAACTTGTTTCCGTTCTAAATTCTCTCAGAACAGAAGCTACACCCATCAGAGGCATGCTTGCATAATCTATGCAATAGTTCTATATATACAAGTTAATAAACTGATTGGTATGCTGATTTTTTTTTTTCTCCCAAATAGTGAGTTTGATCCCTGCATCTGTGTCTCCAAGCTGGACCTTAATCTTGGATGGGTTACAAAGCAAACATCTAGTCTGTGCATGGGGTAAACCAGCTATCGGAATCCACGAATTGCTAGGGTGCCCAGTTTCCTAGATCAAAGCTTCCAAGTGGGAGGAGGTGGGTAGGTTGCAAATTGTGCTGAGCTCTTGATCCTTCAGCACAGAGAAACAACTGGGGCAGCCTGAATTTTGGATGGTGAACTGCCTCTTCTGTGTCCTCCATGGTGTGGTACATATTATCCCTTTTTAAATTGTATGTATTTTTTAATTCCAGTATAACTAACACACAGGGTTATTGGATTAGTTTCAGGGGTGCAGTGTTGTCATTCAACAATTCTGTACATTACTCAGTGCTCATTATGTAGGTGTACTCTTGATCACCAACCCCTATTTCATCATCTCCCCACCACCCTCCCCTAGGACCATCACCAGTTTCTTCTCTATATTATATGTCTTTTTTTCTTTGTCCTGTTTCTTGAATTCTACATATGAGTGAAATCATCTTGGGTTCTTTCTCCTACTAACATTTCACTCTAGTATTATACCCTCTAGCAACATCCACTTAGTTGCAAATAGCAAGATTTCAATTTTTTTTTTGAGACATTGTGTGTGTACCCCGCTTCCTCTTTATCCATTAATCTACTGATGGACACTTGGGTTGCTTCCATTATTTTATTATTGTAAATAATGCTGCTAGAAACATAGGAGTCCATGTATCCCTTTGAATTGGTGTTTTTGTGTTCTTTGGGTAAAAACAGAGTAGTACAATTGCTAGATGGTTGTGTAGTTTTATTTTTAACTCTCTGAGGAACTTCCGTACTGTTTTCCACACCAGCTTGCACTCCCACCAACAGTACGGGAGGGGTCCTTTCTCTCTACCTTCTTGCCAACATGTTACTTCTTGTGTTGTTGATTTTAGCCATTCTGACAGGTGTGAGGTTGATCTCTCATTGTAGTTTTGATTTGCATTTCCCTGATGATGAGTGATGTTGAACATCTTTTCATGAGTCTGTTAGCTGTCTGTATGTCTTCTTTGGGGAAATGTCTATTCAGTTCCTCTGCCCATTTTTAATTGGATTATTTGTCTTATGGGTGTTGAGTTTTATAAATTCTTTATACATTTTTCATACTATCCCTGGATCAGATATTGTCATTGGCAAATATCGTCCCCATTCCATAAGTTGCCTTTTAGTTTTGTTGCTTGTTCCTTTGCTGGGCAGAAACTTTTTATTTTGATGTAGTCTCAATAGTTAATTTTTGCTTTTCTTCCCTTTCCTCAGGGACATACCTAGAAAAAAGTTGCTATGGCCGATGTTGAATGTGTTCTCTTTTAGGATTTATATGACTTCAGGTCTCACATTTAAGTGTTTAATGCATTTTCAAATAATTTTTGCATATGGTATATGAAAATTGTCCAATTTCTTTTTTTTCTTATTGCTGTCTAATTTTCCCAACAGCATTTGTTGAAGATATTTTTTCCCATTACATATTCTTTTTTTTTTAAAGATTTCTTTTTATTTATTTGACAGAGAGAGATGCAGTGAGAGAGGGAACACAAGCAGAGGGAGTGGGAGAAGGAGAAGCAGGCTTCCCGCCGAGCAGGGGGCCCAATTCAGGGCTCAATCTGGGGAAAACAAAAACACAAAAATATGGAGATTAAAAAACATGCTATTGAACAATGAATGGGTCAATCTAGAAATAAAAGAAGAAATTAAAAAGTACTTGGAAACAAATGAAAATGAAAACACGATGGTATAAAACCTCTGAGATACAGCAAAAGCTGCTCCAGGAGGGAACTACAGAGCAATGCAGACCTACCTCTCAAAAAACCTAACCTATTACACCTTAAAGGAACTATAAAACCTAAAAGCAGCAGAAGGAAGGAAATAATAAAGATTAGAGCAGAAATACACACTGTAGAAACCAAAATGAAACCAGGTGGTGGTTCTTTGAAAACATCAATGAAACTGATAAATCCTTAGAAAGACTAGTCATAAAAGAGGGAGGGAATTCAATTAACATCAGAAAAAAAAAGAGAAAAAAATGATTTCTGACTCCATAGAAACACAAAGGATGATATAAGAATATTGTGAAAAATTATACATCAAGAAATGGGACAACCTAGAAGAAATGCATAAGTTCCAAGAAAGGTACAACTATCAAAACTGATACAGAAAGAAGTAAGAAATTTGAACACACCAATAACCAGCAAAGACACTGAACAAACCAAACTTCAGATCCAGATGGTAAATTCTACCAAACATTTAAAGAAGAGTTAATACCTATTCTCCTCATCCTATTCCCAAAACAAAATAAAACAAAACAAAACAACACCACCACCAACAACAAAAGAAGGAAATTTTCCAAATTCATTCTGAGTCCAGCGTTAACCTGATCTCAAAACAAGATAAAAACACCACTAAAAAAAAAGAGCTCTAGGCCAAAATCCCTAATGAATACAGATGTAAAAATCCTCAACAAAATACTAGCAAAATCCAACAATACATTAAAAACATAGTTCACTATGATCAAGTGGGATTTATTCACAGGATGCAAAGGTGGTTGTTTAATATTCACATAACAATCAACATGATATATCACATCAATAAGAGAAAGGACAGAAACCATATGACCATTTCAATAGCATCTGATAAAGTACAACATCTATCCGTGCTAAAATGTCTCCACAAGGGAGGTCTAGAGGGAATCTATTTCAACATAATAAAGGCCGTTTATGAAAACAAAACAAAACAACAACAACAAAAAAACACAAGCAAACACATAGCTAGAATCACCCTTAATGAGGAAAAACGGAGATGGTTTCCCCAAGGGCCAGGACAAAGACAAGGATGTCCACTCTTATCACCATCCAACATAGTACCAGTAGCTCTACCCAGAGCAATTACAGAACATAAAGAAATAAAATCTATTTTGTCTAATATGAGTATTGCTACCTCAGTTTCTTTTTGCATCCCATGCATGATCAATGCTTTTCCATCCCTTCATCTCAGTTTGGAAGTCTTTAGGTCTGACATATGTCTTGTAGGCAGCGTATAGATGGGTTTTGCTTTTTTATCCCTTCAGTAACCCTGTGTCCTTTTTTTTGGAGCATTCAGTCCATTTACATTCAAAGTAATTTTTTTTTAAGATTTTATTTATTTATTTGAGAGAGATTTATTGAGAGAGATCACAAGCAGGCAGAGGGGCAGGCAGAGAGAGAGGAGAAAGTAGGTTCCCTGCCGAGCAGAGAGCCCGATGTGGGGCTCGATCTGAGGACTCGGAGTTCATGACCTGAGCCGAAGGCAGTGGCTTAACCCACTGAGCCACCCAGGCACCCCCATTCAAAGTAATTTTTGAGAGGTATGTACTTACTGCCATTTTTGTTACTTGTTTTATAGTTTTTGTTGTTCTGTGTTCTTTTCTTCTCTTATTCATTTCCCTTGTGATTTGATGACTTTCTTTAGTGATATGCTTGGATTTGTTTTCTTTTCACCTATTACAGGTTTTTGATGTGTGGTTGTCATTAGGTTGGTATAGAACATTCTATGCATGTAGCAGTCAATGTTGAATTGACGTTTGTTTAAGTAAACCCATTCTAAAACCTCACAATTTTTACTCCTCCCCCTACAATGGCTTATGTATACGGCATCATAGTTCACATTGTTTTATTTTGTGAATCCCTTCACTGATTTTATAGATATACTTGATTTTTAAGCTTTTGTGCTTTAATCTCTGTACTGGTTTTATAAGTGATTAATCTACTTTTATTTTTATATATACCTGTGAAATTCTTTCTTCGTCTACTTTTTTAAGTCCTGCTTAACATTTCGTGAAAGGCTGGTTTAGTGGTGATGAATTCCTTTAACCTTGGTTTGTGGGAAAGTCTCTCTTACGTCTTCAATTTTGAATGATAGCTTTGCTGGATAGGCTATTGTAGTTGTTAATATTTTTCTGTAAGCACTTTGAGTATGTCATTCCACTCCCTTCTGGCCTGCACTTTCTGCCGAAAAATCAACTGATAGCCTTATGGAATTTCTCTTATATGTAACTGTTTTCCTGTTTCTTGCTGCTTTTAAAATTCTCTCTTTATTGCTACTTTTACCCATTTTATTTATTACGTGTCTTGGTGTGGACTTCCTTCAGTTGATTTTGTTGGGAGCTCTCTGTGCCTCCTGAATCTGGAGGTGATTCCTTCCCAGATTAGGGAGGTTTTCAGCTATTATTTCTTTAAGTAATTTTCCTGCCCGCAAATTTCTGCCCGCTCTTCTTTGTTTTCTTCTTTTGGGATCCCTATAATGCAAATGTTACTTGATATCACTGAGGTCCTTTCATCTGTTCTTTTTGATATTTCTTTCTTTTGCCTGTTCAGCTTGTTTGCTTTGTAGAACTTAATTTTTCTGATTTGTTTCTTTTTTATTTGTTATATTTTGTTTGTTATATTTATTTGTTATATTTTACTGATCTCTTCTTTTGCTTCTTCTCATCTGTTGATTCTTCCAGTATATTTTAAATCCAGCTGTTGAGTTCATCTCTGATTGGTTCTTTTTCTAAATTTTGTATCTCTTTATTAAGGGTTTCACTGAAATGCTCCACTTTTTTTTTTTCAAGTTCAGTAAGTGTCTTTATTATTATTACTTTAAATTCTCTATCAGACATATTGATTATCTCTGGATCATTTAGTTCCTTTGCTGTGATTTTGTCCTGTTCTTTCATTTAGAACACACTCCACACTCCTTGTCTCCTTATTTTGTCTAACGCTGTTTTTGTGTATTAGAAAAGTCAGCTCTGTTTTCTGTTCTTGAAAATAGTGGCCTTAGGAAGCACATGTCCTGTAGTGCCATGTCTCCTGTACACTAAAACCATGTGCTTCAGGGGTATGTCTTATGTGGGTTGTGTGTGCCCTAATGTTGTGGCTCTGCTGTATTTTCCTTCAGCACAGTTGGCCACAGTGACCCACTTTGTCTGTTGTGAGCAGGGTTTGGTCCCTGTGTGGTTAGGGGGGCAGTCTTGGACTGCCTTGGGCTTGTAATTGGGTCAGACCATGGACCTGCCCTCAGCCCATTTGCTGTTGCGGTCAGACCTAACTATAGGACACTGTCCTTGCATTGTCCCTTGAAAGGCTTTTACTAGTGGTTGGGGCCTGCTGTCAGACCAGATGTCTGTCCCCCATCTACTGCTGGGGCTGCAGTGGATTTGGTGTGTGTTTATCTTCCCTTCTCCCCAAAGCGGTAGTCACTTTGGAGTGACACTAGTTGCTGTTGTGTCTACTTGCAGAATGAGGTGAGTCAGGAGCTGCTTTGGAGAGGCTTCTGCCTTCTCAGGTAGGTTGGATGGGGTGGTCTGCAGGAGAATGCAGAGGCAAGGCATGTGGTGTTAGTGAGGTAGGAGGAAAGTGTGGTCACAGTCCCAACCAGGCATAATTATACTTTATAATTGTATCGATTTATACTTCACTTTTTGAGAAGTGCAAACATAAATGAACAATACTTGTAATCATGACTAATGCAACTTAATCTAACTTCAGAAATGAAACAATAAAGTTACAGTTAAAGCCCTTTTTCCACCCCTCTTTCATCTCTTCCCCTCTTAAATATATCCTTATAAGTCAACACTGTCCTGCATTTTTTGTTTTTCATTCCTGTGTGAATTTAAAGTGTTATAACAGGTAAATACATTTATGAGCATCTAATATTGTTTTGTGTGTTTTAACACTTTCTATAAATGTCATTAAGTGACTTAGAAACTAGCTTTTATTTTGTTCAACACAAGTGTTTTGGTATTTATTCATGTTGACAATTACAACTTTAGTTGATTTATTTCCTTTATAGAGCACTGTGTGACATGCATATAAAGAATATTCATTTTATGTCCTGTGGTCATTTCCCTGATTATCAATGTTTTGTTATTTTAAACTGTGTTGCCATAAATACTTCTGGATACTTGTACATATTCTTATTGTATCATCATATATCTGGAAAATTGGGTCTTAGGACATATTAACCTCCATGTTTACTAGTTACAGCCAAATGATACTTTATAGTGATTATAGCAATCCCTTCTTCCATTAATAGTATTCAATAGTATTTAATATTTATTGGTTGATCATTGAACTAATGACTAAAGAAGGAAAAATGACTTTGTGTTTGATATTGATACTTCCACAACCCATATTGATAAAATTATCAATTTATTTAGGTCTTTGTTAATGTTTTTCTTTTTTTTTTTAAAGATTTTATTCATTTATTTGATAGAGAATAAGAGAGAGAGAGAGAGAGAGAGAGAGAACGAGCATGAGAAAGGGGAGTGTCAGAGAGAGAAACAGACTCCCTACTGAGCAGGGAGCTGGATGCAAGATTCAATCCCTGGACTTCAGGATCATGACCTAAGCTGAAGGTAGTCACTTAACCAACTGAGACACCCAGGCGCCCTAGTGTTTTTCAATAATATCTTGGACTTTCTTCCAGATAGATTTTATGAGTGCTTTGTTAAATTCATTTTTATATGATTCTGATCACATTAAAGATTATGCGATTATTTTAAATTCTTGCTTTTGTAAGAGATTTAATTTTTATCAGAATTGAGTATTTTATTCAACACATGTGATAGATGCATTGGTATATCATATAGAGTTTAGGTATTAAAAAATTATATACTTAGCATGAACCATGACAGTAACATTTTATAAATTCTTGGATCAGGTTGCTAATTACTTCTTTGGATATTTTGTTACTAAGTTAAGTAAAATTGATTTTCAATTTTTTTTCTCATTTTTCTTATTTTGACATTGGGGTTATATTTGCCTCTTAAAAAAGTAGAGTTCCATTTTTCAGTTTCTTGGTGCAGTTTTTGAAAGCCTTGGTGACTTATTTCTGCAAAGTCATCCAGGTCTCCCCAACTCCTTTATATGTCTTGTCTTTTTTTTTTTTTGAAGGCTATATTTTCATCATTAATTGAATAATTGTTTTAGAAATATCTTATTTATTCTTTTTAGCTTAAATTTGATATATTTTGGCATAGTTTTCTAGGAAAATCACCCTTTTCACATAATTCCAATGCATTTGTCAGTGACATTTTACTATACTCTAATATTTTTCTAATATCTGCTATCACTGTAGTTATTCTTCACTTCTCTTTGCTGCTTATAACTCCTTTAAAAGTCTTGTCTGAGACTTCCTACTCTATTATTTTTCCTCAAATAACCAAAGAAATAACATTTCTAAATACTTTATTTTCTTTTGTAATTTCTTCTCAAGTTCATCTTTACTAACTTTTCCTCTCATTCCCTTTTAATGAGCAAAATTTTTATGTTAGATATTCAGGTATTATTTTCAACACTTTTTAAAAATAATTCATTCTATAAATAGTTACCCTAAAAAATCCCTAAAAAAATTTAATTAACTACACCTAAATTATTGTTAGTATTTTATTATTTTTCACTTCTAAGTGTTTTATAATCCCATTAAGATCTCTTCTTTCATAGAAGAATTAATAGGTATTTAGAAGCAGATGTTTTTAAATCTGTGTGTGTCCATGTGATTATTATGTGTGTCTTACTTTCCAGGCATTTCTTTAAATTTTTGTTGATTGTATTGATTAGTTAATTCTATTTCAGTAAATATTTTATTGCAGTGCCAGTTGAAAAATTGTCCAAATCATAAAGGTATGGCTGATGAATTTTCTTAAAGTGAACGACCTACTATACAGCTAGCGTTCAGATCAAAAAAAGAAAATGAGATAGACTGTGGTCTCAGAAAACACCTTCCTATTTTCACAAAGTCATTGTCCTTTCAGGTAAGAAGTCACTATCCTGACTTCTGCCTGCTTCTAATTTTGATACAGATAGAGTAATATAGTATTCATTTTATCACGTGTTTCTACCTTTTAATCTCTTCAACATGTAAAACACTGTTAAAGTCTGTGTCTGATGTCTGTATGAATTATTTGTTTGTTCCTAATAAATTTTTTCTTTTGATTTTGATTATGTGATCTTGTCTCTAGTTGTGCCTAATAATTTTTGATCAAGTGCAGGTTGGTTTGAATGAAAATAAAACAAACAAAATAACTGTAGAAAACCTGATGACATTATCTTTGATCAGAGATGGTCACCTTTTCTCTGCTTGCTGATCATATAGTGTTGATTGCCTAAATTACTTAATGGAACTAAACAAATTTGAAATTAAGTGGTTTTTGTTTGTTTTTGCTATCTTAGTTTTGACTCAGGTATAAATACACCTATATTTTGGACTTTGAGTTATGGGCAGGCTTTCCTTTTTTGATCATTTCTTGGCTTTAATTATCATGACTCTGCTTTACTGAGAATTTCTGCTTAGCACTTTATCACCTTGCTCTGTTGTTGCAGACTTGGACAGACTTCTTCAGGGAACTTGTTATATTTCAGAACAAATTCTCTACCACACTGAAGTCAGAGAATTTATCTCTCATGTGTCCAGTCTCCTCTCTCCTTCCCCAAGCAACAGCCAGAAGGACTGCTAATGGCTCATCCCCGGGTCTTGGATCTTCTTCGAGTTGGGATTCTTGGAATCTTGTCCTTTGCCATATGTAAGAGATATATCCTAGGAAAGAATGAATACAGAGCAGTAGCTCACGTCTCTATGGCTCTTTGTCCCATAGAGTACTGGATCTTCCAACTATTCATCCACTCACTGATATCTACAGATTTTCCCTGTGTTTTCCAGTTGCTCTTGGTGAAGAAATACGTTAGACATAAGGTACTCCATCCTTCTCCAAATCAGAAGTTTTCCAACAATTGAAAATTGATCAGAAACTGTGTTCCATATTATCTTGAATTTTTTGTTTTTGTGAGAATTTCCATATAGTTAGATGACTTTTTTCTTTGCCTTTTTCAGTGTTTTAAAATGAGTGTATATTTTTTAACTCTTAGGTACAGGGCTCCAGAAATATAAGACTCTTTTCTATTTTTAATGTATTCAAAGAAAAGTGAAGTATTTTGTCCTGACTGTAGGGTTTTATCACTCTAGTTCCCCCCCTCCCAGACTATGCTGTGTTAGTTTATAGTTGTTCTGTCTTCTTGTGAGATTAAATGTTTTATTGGAGGGTAATCCTGTCTCCCAATAAATCATTTTTTGCCTACTCTCATTTTGGTAAAGAAAACCAAATACTTTCTGGAATAGCTTTTGTCCCCCCATAATTTCACTCTCAGAATTTTTGATACCTTATGAGTTATGCATATCTCTTATTAACAGCATGTAAAAAGATTGTGTTTTTGGTGATTTCTTTACAAGTTGAGGAAAGCTAAGAGATAGTAAAGGGACATCACTTAGCATGTTCAGGATAGGCTTCTCTGTGGGAGCAGGATTTAGATCTAAAAATGGAAGGGAGAAGAATATGTTCTAGGCAGAGTGAAGAGCTGGCACAAGGGACCAAGGAGGAAAACACTATCAGTTTTTAGAAACTGAGCAAAGCTCAGCTCTGACCCTTGCTGTATCTTATCTTGGTGATCTTTGCCAAGTCTTTTTCACTCTGTCTTCAGTTTCTTCTTTGTAAAATGGGAGCAACTGTGTCCACTCACATTAATGGAAAACTGATAAAGATTTAATATGGTCTCCAGTTAATAAAATTAATGTTAGTTTTCAGATGATAATTATAATAATGTTATGTAATATGTTAACATTGGGGAACTCTGCATAAGGAGTATAGGAGTACTCCTTGCACTGTTTTTATAACTTTTTTTTTATATAAGCCAAAAAATAGTTCACAATCAAAAAGTTAAAAAAAATATGACAAATCTGTCCAAATGCAAATGCACCAGAGGAAGGGGAGGGTGACAAGTACCTTAGATAGTATGTTTGTGACTCCTTAAAATCCTTGGGAAACGGACATCATTTCTTTCCCTTCTTTTTTTTTTTTTTTAAAGATCTTTATTTAGAAAGCATGTGTGAGAGGGGCAGAGGGGGAGAGAGAATCCCAAGCAGCCTTTGTGCTGAGTGTGAAGTCTGCTGTAGGTCCCGATCTTACTACCGTGAGAACATGACCTGAGCCAGAATCAAGAGTAGGATGCTTAACTGACTGAACCTCCCAGGCTCTGCTTCTCTCATTTCACAGAAAAGATTTAAAGCAAAGAAAAACAAAACAACCCCCCCCCCCCAATAGTACTTTGTTTCTAATTTCCGAGGCTTATTTATTTTTCTTAAATGAATGACTTGCATTCTGTTGGTCTTTGCCAGTATTAAGATAATTGCTAATCATATGACATCCCTCCTTGGACTATGGTAGTAAAAACACAGTGCGTGGTGCTGTAGATTGATATCCAAACATCGAACCAACCTCGAGGTCTGAGAACAGCTCCCTGTTGGTCATGGCCTATTATTTTGCCAATGTGGTGGTAGATTCCCTTGCTAACATTTTGTTTAGAAGTTTTGCATCCATTTCAGAATTATATTGGTCTGTAATTTCCTTTGTATGATCATTATTTTGTGTTGTTTGTGTCAGTGCTATACTTTATAAAAGGGGTTAGGAAATTTCATCATAACTAAAGGCTAGTTTTAAAGTTGTACTTTTGTGTATGAATTTCAGTTCTAACACCTTGCTCAATGGTAACTTCAAGCATTGTCTCCTATTCACGTGCCTTTATGATCCAAGGTCTGGGGTGGGTGAAGATTAAATAATCTAGCTCCTGTCCCATCTCCACCCCTGTCCCATTTCCATCCCCTCTACCCAGGGGGCTTCAGCCTCAGCACAGACTCACTGCCGTTGCTTCCGCTTTCCTCATTGTTCTTGTTCCTTTGTACTTTCTGATTTTCATTTGAGTTTAACTTACTACATTTGGTCAAGCTGTTTTAGCTGTAGAAGGAATTTTTGAGTGGTTATTACTAGAAATGAAAGCCCTCTGTTTATTTTTTAAAGGAAAGCTACATCCATTATCACATTGCAGTTGACATTTTAGAAGATTTCATAATCTGTTTTTGACTACAACTAAGGAAATAACATAATTTTGCAGGTTTCATGTTATCCTGAGCCAGAAATAATATAGACTTTATTTTATAAAATACATTTCTGGGGGAAAAATATTTTAATAGTGAATTATTAGATCATGTTTTTAAAATAATTTTTAACAGTGAATTTAAAATATCTAAATTTTTAAAATATATTTTTATGTCATTCTTATTTACACATATTAGAATATAAATATACAAATTTATTTTTGTAAAGCTGTAACATAATTTTATATAATGGTTTTGAAAATTCAAGGTTTTTTTCTTATATGGATTTATAAAGAGAATAAGAATTCTTAAAAAATAATATCATTAAAAATTACTCATTCTTTCTTTCAGATCTGCAATGATTTAGCAAAATAGTTTATAGCCAAAATGTAAAGACTTTTTAGGAATAAATCTTTTTCTATGAAACCCAGGATTTATTAGAGTGCTAAGACTATATTGGAATCACTACTTGATTATGCATGATTTTTTTTTTACAAAGATTTTTAGAGAATTTTTGGGATGAGGGCTTACTAAACAGCAAAGCATTTAGTGAGTTTTTCTTACAAATCTTATTTTAAGATAATCACGTATTTTATATTAGATGACTTTTCTCCGTTATTAGCAATCTGTCTCAATCTCCCCATTGTCAGCAAATCGGCAATTTTTCTGGGAAAAAATGATACCATTTGTATGACTCCCAACTTAAAAAAAAAAAACAAATATATCATGCTAAAATGTGCATTACCTTTATAATGCTATAGTCAATGGGCTGTTATCTAGTAACATTTTTCTGTGATATTTTGTTATTTTTCATATTTTCCCCCAAATTTTAGGTAGTAAGTGGATATGTATACCTGTAAATTATGTATAGTTAATGTAATTATTATATATTAGACATATATAAATGTATTGGTTTATAGAAAAATATAGATAAGTTTTAGATAAAACTTCCACCTGATAATGTATTACTTGGACAATACTTAGAAAGACTGACCAAATAGGAAAAATTAATATGTATAGACTCAAATGATAGCTGAAATGCTCACTTTTGGTTCATCAGAGTATTCATTTGGGTTGATAAGCCTATTTAGATACACTTGGTTAGCTGTAACAGAGAGGTAATCTTCAAATACATCAAGCATGGTCTTTAAATAAGATAAGATAAAAAACCCTATAAATAGATTGGAAAGTAATATTAATGCTGAGGATAGCACTACGAATAAGAAATGTTAAGTGTCAGCTCAACCTTTACAAATGCTTTGCTACAGTGCTTCTAATATATACCAATAATAATGATAATATGGAAGAGTTTCCAATTAAATTATGTTAGTTTTATTAGGAAATGAATTGATTCTGCATTCATTAATTTATAAACATTGAAATGTAGTAAGAATGAGGTCTCCACTAAATTGCAGCCAGGAATAATAACCGATAGACATTTTGCATTTAAACAACTAAGTGATGCTTTTTAAATGGTGAGCAGTGGGCTCAGTGGAGCAATTACTTAGAGACTAACCTTTTTTATAACAAAGTAGTATGGGAAAATAGGCAATAATTCAGCGTTCAAATACATTTTAAAAGTTTTCTAACTACAGACACTTTTAAGACTGCAACTATCCTGCAGCATAATATGTAATTTTATACAGTTGCTAAAGATAAATGATCTTTCCTGATCAAATTATATGAGGATGAATAATTTTATACTATATAATTGGTGAACTGGATAATTCAATAAGTCCATTTGCTATGGTTGACTTCTTTTTGCAAGTAGGATTTCTATAATGAGGAAGGCAGTTTTGTCAAAACAGCTGCCAAATAGCAATAGCATTAGAAAATTAATCAGTAAATTAATTAAACATTCTCTGGATGTAAAACATGTTATGTACTAGAAAATATACATAGCTTGACAACATTTGTAATGTTTTCATCAGAGAATTGTAGAAAACAATACATATATGACACCTTTTTTTAACCTACATAAGCTACTTTATAATGAAAATATCCTATTGGAAAGTTTTTTTATTGAAAGTATTCAAATTCTAGCATTATTTTTTTAAAAAATTACTATAAATTAAACTATTAAATAATATTTTGTTTAAACTGCTTAGTCTCCATTTCCTATTATCTCCCTTTACATGGACTCCAGTAACCTACATATCTGAAAAATTCACTTATCCTGGAAACTACCTATCTACTTGCAAAGTAACTATTTATGAACATATATTTATGCTTATAACTACAGATATCAGTTCATACTTGCCTATCATATATATATACTACCTATGCGCTCTCTTTAGTAAAACATAGTACCCTGCATTTCATGCCTTAATTTAAAAAAATTTTTTTTTAAAGATTTTATTTATTTATTTGACAGACAGCCATCACAAGTAGGCAGAGAGGCAGAGAGAGAGGGAGAAGCAGGCTCCCTGCCGAGCAGAGAGCCCGATGTGGGGCTCTATCCCAGGACCCTGGGATCATGACCCAAGCCGAAGGCAGAGGCTTAACCCACTGAGCCACCCAGGCGTCCCTCATGCCTTAATTTTTAATAGATGCACCTTTAAGCTATCCTTCATAATTAAGTGACCTTGACATTTTGTAAATATTTTAGGGTATTATTAATTTTTAGGATTTTTAAAATTGCTAAATGTATTGATCATATTACATTTTAAATTTGAAGATGAGGGGCAGTAACTCTCTCTCTAAATTCAATTCACTGGAGACTTCCCACCTACCCATGCTCTCCAGGCCCACACCTTGCTAGGCATGTGTGAAAAATTCTAGTCCATAAAGGTAACTATAAATACTTTTAAGTCAAATTACCCTATTTGACAGATTAAAGTATATTTAGCCAATTTTTACCCTTGCCTGATTTACATGGGAGAAGTATTCTATCCTGCTCCCTTGATGTTGGATTTGGCCATGAGACTTGCTTTGGCCAATAGGATATTAGTGGATAGAATACAAGCAGAGGTTTGAAATGCATTTGCATGATGGGGTTGGCCGGTTTTTGCTTTTGCTATGCAAAGAAAAGAGCTTCTATGAAGTACCCTGGACTCTAGAATAAACCTGTAGGAGGAGACCGAGTGTGCCTTGGAGCAAGGGACCAGGTCTTGCTGGACATTGGACTTCAGGCAGAGTTGCCCATGTGGTCCAGCCTAGCTGAGACAGTCTCCCTCCCACCCACAGAGGCATGAGCTAGGATAAAGAGTTATTTGGCTCTAGCAGTGTCATGGAAATAGTTGATCCATTCCTGCTCTGGCCCTATCTGATTAATTGCAAAGTAAATTCAGCCTTCATATCTCCTACCATAGGTGCTATTAGTATTTCTGAGACTCTTATGAGGCTGTTTCAAAAGTGTTTTATGCTTTCCTGCCAGGTGCTCATTTCTGACACCCTATGTAATATCTGGGCTGCTATCCTGTCCAGAGAATTGAGTCCCAGGAGCCTAGCAGTATCCATATGTGAAAGGAGGGAAGCCCAGTATTGGGGTCCCTGTGAAGACTTCTGGCCAAAGGATCTTACAGGCAGTGAAACATGACTTTCAGTCTCCAATTTTCTTATAAACCCCAGACCTGTTGAAAATGTTGGGGTAGTTTCAGTTGTGCCGTGGGAAGTGAAAGGAAGATGGGTGTATGAAATTGGACTCGGCATTTCAGGCAGAGGATGGCAAAGTAATTTAAAGTTGTGCGAAGATGACACTGTAATGGGATGGTGGCGGAGGGGGGGTGGATCAGGATTCACATTATTTGAAGAAAACCTAAAGAGGGACCAGGATTTAAAGAAAAGGGGAACTGGGACGCTGGAAAATTGCTGTCAAAATCACAACTATAATAACGCCGATTGGAAACACAGAGTTGAAAACCTTAGGAAGGGGCGACTCTTTCCTCTACCCCCTCACAGACTGCCAAGCAGCACTGAGTTCAGAGTCCTGGAAACTGCTTTTCTTTCTCTTTTTCCTTCGGGTGCCCACAGTGTCACATCAGACATGAGTGAAAATCAGCAACACTGAGTGGGACTCGAGGTGTACATCAGGACAGCAGCATCACCTGACACGAGGCCTGGTTGTCCGCTATGTGCCCCACGTCTGTGGTCAGCGCAACACCAGATTGCAAGGCTTCACGGCTCCAGAGGCCTTAACCCTGTTTCACTTTGCTCCCAACAACACATGCCTCATGTTTTAGAGGACAGTGAGGCCATCCTCTGCTCTCCTGGTTTTGCTCCTGAGTCCCCTTTTTCTTTTCATGGGAGGTGACCTGTATTTGTACCTGAATGGTTCGTTAGCTCGCATCAGTAGAATTTCGGGATTGCAATAGCCTTTTATTTTGTGCTGGTGTAATGGAACCAGAGTGAGTCCACTCCTTGGTGAGTTACAAATAGAGTCCATACCAGGTGGAGGTGTCTGTCCCATGAAAGAAACCTTATTTGCAGCAAACTGGGACATAATAGGGAATCATTCCCAAAGCTGACTCCCGAGCAGGGGCGAATGGGTTCCTACTGTTTAGGGTTAGGACGAATATTCAGAAAGAGGAGTTTTACCCTCTTCGTAAGGCTGGGTCTGAGGTCACACGTGTGTACTTTGGAAGCATGTGGATGTATGTGTCCTATGCTATGTTACCAAACCTTGCACTCCTAGAGCGGAGACGTCCGCACTGTGATGAAGCCAAGCATAACTGTTTGAGAAGGAGCTAAGGATTCCCTCTGAGAGCTGGTGTTTGCTGATCGGGGTTTTGGGCTCCTTATCTTGGATAAGGAATATAGGGCCTTGCTCACTTCCCAGACAGCAGTGAGAGCTTTACCACTGATTTATTGTCTCTGATAGCTGTTTCCTGGCCTGATAGAGACTTCATTTTTGCATTCTTTTTGTCTCCTTAATACCAAGGATTTTGCAGTTCTTTGTAATTCTGAACCTCCTAGGAAGTATGCTTGGCAGGTTGGGCTGAGATCCTGTTGGGAGGGCTGGTGGCTAGCTGGATCTAATGCCTTATGTCACTGAAGTTCTATCTTGTCTTTCTTTTTCTGGGGACCCCTTAGTCTTGTGCTTATACTTCCTCTGTCCTTTTCAGTCTAAAATGGCAGTGCCTTTGCCAAAATTATTTTCTCAAGAACTCTGGGTTTTACTCCATTAGGTATAAGCTACCCCCCAAAATCTCCTTGAGATTATTTCTTCTCTGTTTTTGCCTCTTGTATAGATGGCCAAGAGACAATGCCCTTGGGCATCTAAAGGGACTCTGGTTTGGTGGAAAGGGTCTTAAATACCTTTTTTTTTTTAAAGATTTTATTTATTTGTTTATTTGACAGACAGAGGTCACAATGAGGCAGAGAGGCAGGCAGAGAGAGAGAGGAGGAAGCAGGCTCCCTGCTGAGCAGAGAGCCCCATGCAGGACTCTATCCCAGGACCCTAGGATCACAACCTGAGCCGAAGGCAGAGGCTTTAACCCACTGAGCCACCCAGGCGCCCCATTAAATACCTTTTAATATCACCTCGGTCTCCAGCACTTTGGCCACAAACATTCTCAATAAATATTTGTAAATCAAGAAGTATAGCTTTATCGGGGTACCTGGGTGGCTCAGAGGTTGGGCCTCTGCCTTCAGCTCGTGTCACGGTCTTGGGGTTCTGGGATTGAGTCTTGCATGGGACTCTGCTCTGCTAGAAGCCTGCTTCTTTGTCTACTGATGATCTTTCTCTCTGTCAAATAAATAAATAAAATCTTTGAAAAAAAAAAAAAAGCATAGCTTTGTAAAGTACACATGGACTTATGTGCTTTCAGTGTTCTTAGAGTTTTAGATAATAGTTTAGTTTTTAATTCCTAAAAGTTGTATGCCAACATTACTTTTTATTAAAAATGACCAATGAAAATCAATGTTAAAGGAGTCTTATACATTTTTGAATTCCTAGAACTCAGCTCCACACGTTTCTTCAGTACACAGTGCAATACATCAGATGGAGGAATGGGCCACCCCAGTGCTGCATCTGGAATGAAACGAAAGGTTTTAAAGCCAGATGTCCCAGGTGCAAATACAGAACGGCTAGCTTAGGATGAGTCTGTTAACCTTATGCCTCTGTATTTCTGTTCTTTAGGATGGGAATGATAGGAGTTTCATTTCCAGTTCTTTGGGTGGGGATGTCAAATGAATTATTACACGGAAACTACTTAGAATTGTTCTCAGACAGAGTAAGTGCCATGCAAGTGCTAGTGATTACTGTGGGGACTGCCAATTCCAAGTGAAGAGGGAAACACTGCCTACCTAACTTTTGGCTGCTACACACAGATTTTCTTTTGGAGGTAAATTCCTTACAGCTGCTGCTCCCTGTCCTGACTTTCTCTACTACTCAGAGACGAGTAAAGCCATACATCATTAAAGAAAACTGACAGTAAATCTAAGTTTGTTTTTTTCCCTTTCTTTGTATTTTTAGTCTTAGACTGAAAGGTTTAAAGGGACCATAGGATTTCTTAGAGCAACAGTCTTCAAACTGACAATCAGGAAGTATTTAGGAGAATTAATTTCTAGATCTTCAACTTTCAAGTTCCCTAAAGTCTGCCAAGCGTATGCTTGAGATCTTTGAATTTTCCCTTTCATCTCTTTTCCCAATCAACCCGATTTGTCCTACCTTATAAAAGAAGAGCATCTATGACTCTACCATTGTACCTCATGGAATTGCCCAGGAGAAGTCCTGCAAGGACAGGAGAGACGGGAGCCTGTGTTCCTGGGTGCTATCTTTGCAAAGAAGGGTAGGAAAGGTGTCTCCCAGGCCATTTGCAGCAGAGGAACTGGTGCTGGGAGGGAGTACCCTGGGACAGGACCGCACCACCAGTCAGGGAGCTGGGATTTTCAGGGAGAACAACTCTGGGTGCAGTGCCTAAAAGATGAGGACACCAGCGTCCTATTATCTGAAAACTCGCGTGGGTGCATTCAGTGAGGGAAGAGTGGTGGCAAGGATGTAAATCAGAAAGTCTATACCGAGGAGGGTACGGTGTGAAAACCACCTAGAGGGAGAGAATAAATGGACAGCATCTCCCAGGACTTCCCCCAAACCCCACACTGCTTTGTCTTCTCCACTCACTTCCCCTTCAGCTAGGGTAGGCACCCGTGGATTCAAACCCCATCCCTGGTTTTGCCTATTTCTTAACTTTTATAGAGAATGCAATCATACACTGTTTTCCTTTTAGTTTTTTCTTTTGCTCAATGTTAAGTTCACAAGGTCTATCCAAGATGTTGCCCAAATCTCTTCACAAATCTAAAATCCCAATTGTGAAATGTATATGAAAGAGATTAATGTTTTATTGTTATATGATAATATTGATAATATTTTTGTAATAAGATGATTTGCAAATATCAGGACAGTCAGAGGGAGCTACAAAGCACCAAGACAGATGGTGTAGGTTCCCTTTCTGAATTCTATACCTTCATTGGTATGTGATCATGAACAATTATATTCTTGAGTCTATTATTGATATTATTTTCAGTTAGCTTCTTTGTATCCTAGTTCAGTGGGCACAACTAAGTCTCAAGTTCACTAAACTATAAACATTTTATGATTCTATATTTTGTAGCTCTGGTGAATTCAGACCTACGTTCATCTTGCTCAGTTGCGTTTTATCTTATATCCTGACTTATCAATTAGCAAGACAAAGCAAATTTAGAGGCTTACATTATGATAAATTGTACTTATGGTAACAGCCAGTTAAATCATAAGTTTTTGACTATCACTTCAAAGGAAAGAACAGATATTCCGGTAAATGCCAGTTATGAGCTCCATGAGGGAAGAGATGCTCATGGCACATAAGCAGCTTGCTTTGCTTTGTCTTAGCTTTGCTTTGATCTCGTTCTGTTTTTTCCTAACTTATGTTCCTTTATTCTTTATTCAGTGAGCATTTAGTGTTCACTTCCCAGATGTCAAGCCCACTACTGCAGGGTGAGGATACTAATGAGGCAAGCCATCATGCGGCTCATGGTGGAGTGAAGGAGACAAATTAAGCAAAGAACTTCTAGGCAATGTGATAAAACTCTGAATTAATGATTGAGCTGTATTTGACTCTGCTTTTTTTTTTTTTAAGATTTTATTTATTTGACAGAGAGCACAAGTAGGCAGAGAGGCAGGCAGAGAGAGAGAGGAGGAAGCAGGTTCCCGGCTGAGCAGAGAGCCCGATGCGGGGCTGGATTCCAGGACCCTGAGATCATGACCTGAAGGCAGAGGCCTTAACCCACTGAGCCACCCAGGGGCCCCTTGACTCTGCTTTTAACCTATTTGCTTTTCAGGATTTTCAAAATGATAAACAGTTGAAATCTTTTGTTGAGAACAAGTAAACACTCTAAAATGTATCCAACAGCTACTCTGCAGAGACCATCTCAGACAGTGCTTGCGACAGGTCAGTTGTAAGCACATATGTAATCCCCTCCTGATCCACTGAAGGGATTTGTCTCCAACGGGGATATTTAGCTTGGCCATGTGACTGCCATTGTACAAGGGAATGTCAGCAGAAATGAGATGGTACCATTTTCAAGACTAAACAGACCCCTGCATTTTCATTTAGGCCTTTGTAAGTTTCTGACTTCCACCACGAAGCGTGCACAATCCAGGTGGACATTGTCCCTCTGATGGAGATGGGTGGAGGAGAGCCGCTCCAGCCTTTTGCTCACGCACAGCCTGGAAGAGCGATGCACAGTCTAACAGCCGATGAGCCTCACGGGAGCAAACGCCGTCAAGATTAGACGGGTCATGTGGGGTGCTAACACAGACATGCACACTGCCCCTCTTCTTATGGGAGGAATGTTCTCACACATAATTTGCAAACAGTGTGGCAAGTCTTGTGGGAGAGGTTTGCTCTGGAGACACATAGGAGGCAGGCTCTGAGGTGAGTCTAAAAGTCTACAAGTAGCCAGTCAGGCAAGAGCACTTTAGAGTGAATTGAATTCTGTGGCATTACAAGAAATTTCCTAATGGAGGGACCAGAATCTACAAAGAAGCATGACAAATAATCATGTCCAGGGAAGCTCAAGGTGTTAGGTGGTGCTAGTGTAGACAACACCAGGGCAGGCGAGGGGAGTGAGCAGAGTGGAAAGATCTTCTAGCCTTCCCTTCATCAGATATTCAACAAAATCAACATCTGTTCCTCCCCACATGTTTCTCTTCAGTGTTTAAGGAAAATCACATACAGAGAGTCATTTTGTCCTTCATACTAAATTGTAGCTTTAATCATGGAAATCACGAGGACGTCCAATGACACTTAAGGCAACTGAGTTTGTGAGACTATGAATGCGGTTGTGGGAAGGCTTATTTATGTCATTCCTAAAAAGAAACCCTAAAGTGTACTTTTGGGTAAGTGTATTGGTGCCTAACTCATTTGTCTTGATCAAGCTCTTAATACAAACAATTGGTTACATTAATTAAATATATAGTTTGATGCCAGATTTCATTTGCTGTGATTGATTTTTAGTTTAATGAAAATGGTCACATAAAAAGATCCTATAATTTAACTGATAGAGATTGGTATTGTCTCATTGTTCTGCATAGAAGTGCTTCTGTATTCAACACTAAAATCACATAGCTTACTCTAAACCCAGTAACCCCCAAATATTCTGTATGAGTGGATTGAGGCTATTTTCTGGGCAGGGTATCCGAAGTTTTCTTCAAATGATACTTTAAAAAAAAAAATTATTCTCTTTTCCTCACGGTGCCTTTTGCTGCTACTTAGCCTCTTACCCTCTTGTACTCGGGAATGCTTGTATCAGCAGGTTTTGGGAAACAAAACACAACATAAATTATTTTTAAAATACCATGTTATTTGTAGCCAACATGCACCGATTCTGATAAGCTTTTCTCGATAATAATTCCATGCATTTAGACACTGAATTGTTCAGAAATGTGCCAGTGACAATGACAAACAGGCAGGAGAGGGAGCTTTCTTTAGCAATGACTTTGTTACTGATTATGCTTATGAATAAAATGGAAAAGCTATTTCACTATTTATGGCAGTAAAATTTTCATCCCACTGTACTATGTGATATATATTTTTAATTATTCAGCTGCTGAAATGATGCTGCAGTTTTATGTTGTTAGGCTAGAAATGAGGTTGTCGTCAGTGATAGTTATAAATCAGGACATAGAGGCCGGGAGGACTTTCCCTCTGTAGGAACTTTCGAACGGTGTGTGTATAGAGGCTACAGGACCATAAAATGCAAACGATCGTCGTGAATGCACATGTTTATATGCACATATAATTGTATTTTTTTTTTTAAGATTTTAGTCATTGAGAGAGAATGCACGAGTAGGAGTTGGGGAGGGGCAGAGGGGGAGAGAGAATCTCGAGCAGGCTCTACACTCAGCGCACAGCCTGTCTCGGGACTTGGTCCCAGGACTCTAAGACCATGTCCTGAGCTGAAAGCAAGAGTCGGACACCTAGCAGACTGAGTAACCCAAGCGCCCCAACACAGGGAGTTTTAAAATCTTTTAATTTCAAATTTACAGCAGACTTATAGAAAAGTTGCAGAAATAGTATGTAAAGTTACCTTATATCCCACATTCTCATCTCCTAATCATATTATTTTACTTAGCCAGAGTACAATTATGAAGAAAATGATCTTAACATTGACATATTTTTATTCTATTTTATATTTTTTTTCGAGAAAGAGAGGAAGGGTGCACAAGAGCTGGCAGGATGGCTTGGGGGGTGGAGGAAGAGGGAAGGAGAGACTTTTTTTTTAAGATTTTTATTTATTTATTGGACAGAGAGAGATCCCAAGTAGGCAGAGAGGCAGGCAGAGAGAGAGGAGGAAGCAGACTCCTTACGGAGCAGAGAGCTTGATGCGGGGCTCGATCCCTGGGATCATGACCTGAGCCGAAGGCAGAGGCTTAACCCACTGAGCCACCCAGGCACCCCAAGACTTTTAAGCAGGCTCCACCCCCAGTGCAGAGCCCAGTGTAAGGCTCAATCTCACAGCCCCGAGACCATGACCTGAATCAAAATCAAGTGTCGGAACTGTAAATGACTGAACTACCCAGGTGTCCTGGCATTGGTATATTTTTCTTAACTATAGCATGGGAGTCATTCTAGTTTCACCAGTGTTTTCCAGTTATGTTCTTTATACCCAAGTATTCCGCTGAAGATGCCCTACTGTGTGTAATGCTTTCCCCCTAACCTTCTCCAGGCTGTGACCTCAGGCTTCCCTTGTACTCCATGACCTTGATACCCAAAGATCATTTTGTAGACTCTCTTAATTTGGATTTGTCTGCTATCTTCACAGGATCAGAGTAGGGTTATGCACTTTTTGCCAGAATACCTTAGAAATCACGTCGTGTTCTACTCTATTATATCAAGGGATTAAGGATGGTCATATATCTTATTACTAGTGGATTACTAGTTCAGTGAATGTTTACTCAGTTTGTCCACCTTAAAATCACTATATTTCTCTTCATTGTTAAGTATCTTGGAGGATATTCCTTGAGACTCTGAAAATCCTAATTCTATATAAACTTGCCCATTAATTGTAGTATCCATCAACGTGCATTATCCAGAACATGTATTTTTGTGATGTTTTTTATTTCTTGGTTATTCTCTGTTTTCTTCTTTTTGTAATTAGAATTCTGTGAGGAAAAGTTGTTTTCTCTTATATATTTAACTATCCAAATATTTGTTTATATCACTAGGCACTCATGGGTATTTAGTTAATTTGTTTCTAAAATTATTTCAAGTCCTTTGGAATGCCTTCAGGTTGGCTCTTCTATTCTTTAAATAAGCCTCCTCTACACTTTTTTTAAAAAGTGTTTTCTTATTTTCTGGCATCACAAAATCACAAAACCTGTTCCAGGTTTACCTTATATTTTCCCTGCTTTAGTGCTGGAATCAATCACTTCTCCAAAGAACTCTAGTTCCTTTTAATGAGACCAACATCTGGGTGGTAGGTATACTTCATTACTAAGTTATTAGTGTTTCTGGCCCTCTCTGCAGCAAAGCTAGTTTCTATATTTATATATATATTAATTCACTCTATATATTTCCATATAGATTTAGAAAACTGGAGTTCATTAATAATTTTTAGTGTGTATGTGTATATATGTCCTTATAAATATTATGTATGTTTCTTTAAAGCTCAAATTCAATACAAACTTTTTTCTCAAAAAATAAAACTTAAAAAAAAAAAGATTTATTATTTATTTTAGGGAGAATGAACATGTGAGCAGAGGAAGGAGAGAGAGAACCCTGCATGGTGCTTGATCCCATGACCCTGAGATCATGACCTGAGCCAAAACCGAATCAGATGCTCAATCAACTGAGGCATCCAGGCATCTCAAACTCTATTTTCATTAAACACTTTCCTGAATATTTCACGTGATGTTTTCCCCATTCCTTCCCTTGCATTATGACTTGTCCCTGCAATAGATATCATCTCTCACATTTGCATTTTGAAATACTATCTATTCTTCAAGGTTTAACTGAAGTGTGAGTTCACACGTGACAATATTTTTACTTCTCCGTCTTTCGCATCCATTGTGCTTTCCTCCTATTTCTCATGTGGTTTATTTTACCACTTTTTAAAACAACCTTATATGCCGTTTGATTGAAGGAGAGATTTGAGTTTTAATTTTATTTGTGTTTAATACTTTTATACCTACACTACCTAATTGTTGGAAAGGTTTTTTTTTTTTAAGATTTTAATTAATTTATTAGAGAGAGAGAGAGAGAGATCACAAGTAGGCAGAGAGGCAGGCAGAGTGGGGGAGAGGCAGGCTCCCTGCAGAGCAGAGAGCATTATGCGGGGCTTGATTTCAGGACCCTAAGATCATGACCTGACATGAAGGCAGAGGGTTAACCCACTGAGCCACCCAGGTGCCCCGTTGAAAAGTTTTTGAAGGGACATGTTATTTCCCCCTTTCTCCTTATCTAACACGATTAGGAGAGTTCTTGGGATATTGTAGAGGACATCTGTTCTGCTCTCTATCCCTTCAAATATAAGCTATTCCTCACATCCAATAAATCCACAGCTCTGGGAGCCTACCAGTCATGATGCTTATACTTGGGTTCTCCAGAGAAACAGAACCACTAATAAGAATATATGTAATAGAAGTTCTGCAATTGCATAGATCTCTTTATCTAGAGAGATTGACAGAAGAAAAAGATTTTAAGAAATTGGTTCACTTGATTGTAGAGACCAGGAAGTCCAAAATCTGCAGGGTGGACGGACTAGAGGCCTAAGGAAGAGCTGATGTTACAGCTTGAGTCTGAAGGCCATCTGCTGGCTGAATCCCCCCCCCCCCCCGCAAACCTCAGTCTTTTTTCTCTCAAGATCTTCAGCTGGGAGAGGCCCACACACATGGTGGAGGGTAATCTGCTTTATCCACAGTCTACTGAGACACCTTTGACCAAATGTCTGTATACTGTGGCCTAGTCAGGTTGATATCTAAAATAAACTAGCATAATGCCTAGAACACACAGGTTCCCGTTCTTTCTTAAGGGTGGACATGTGATCTGGGTCTACTTGAGCACAGTATTTCATTCCTTTGGCTAAATGAATGGCTCAAGTCATGATACTCAGAAAACATCACTCAGGCTCTTCACTAGGAGTACCATTTGGGCAGTGAGAGGAAGAGCCAAGCTTAATTGTTCACTTGGAAATGTCAGGCTGGGTGCTGTCATTCTTGGTCCACCCCACAGAGAGATGTGCAGGACTATGAAAGTTCGCATTACATGATTGAATGATCTCTGAAGACACAAGTACCCCAGACTCCCTAAACATGTATGCCTATAAACTCAAACTTTTTTGCTTATATTTATTTAAATTGGGTATCAATTACTTGAAATATTGTAACAGAAACTCGTATAGTTTATAGTGTATTGCCAGAGATCGGCAACAAAATCTGGACTTCCCTGAGGTGTAAGGTAAAGCTCTTTCTTTCCCAGCAAGGATGCTGTCCATCCTTGTTATGAGCAATAAAGCAGCTAATTAAGCCATCCCTTGCTGTGTTTTGGAACTCAGATGGTTAGTGGACTGGAGACAGGAGATTTTAGGAGCAGAAAAAGGAAAAAAAGCATAATGTTGTGGTGTGTTAACTAAAGTTTGAGTCATTCCTTATGCTATGAAAGGAAGCAAAACCTCAGTTCAAGCTTGAGTTTTCGAGAGAACCAAGCGTTGGTGTACAGTTTTCCTAAGGGAGGAGAAATCTCCCCATGCTAGCAGTCCATGAGCGATGAGATTCGGGTTATTGTGCATCTTATCAGTCACCAGAGCCGAACTGGCTGTCCCACTCAGAAGCCAAATTTAGCAAAGAAGATGAAGTATAAAACAAAAGATGAAATCATGTCAATGGAGAAGAGTCCCGAGGTGGCCAGAGCGTACCCCCCCAAACTCCTCCCAAACCTAACCTCTTCTATTCTGTGTTCCCTACCTGCTATGATAATGAGCAGGACCACTTTACAGCATTATCCCCTGCAAATAAGCCAAGGTGCAGAAACCAGTTCAGCGTTGCCTGCGTAACTTAGCCAGGTCTTTCCTGTGACTCTGGGAGGAGCGGGGAACAAGGATGAGCATTTAGGTTGAAGCACAGAGCCCTATGCCTACTCCTAAGAGACAAAATGTTAGGATCAGCAGCATGGGCTGGGCATGGTGGCAAGCTATCTAGTATTACTTCTTAGTAATAGAATCCCTCAGAGGCCCTAACATCCAATAGTTATAGATTTATTTATCCTGTTTCACATATTTCTATATTGCCTTTTATCTTTTTAACTTGTGAATTTAACTTCATTATCCTTTCTATTTGAGTTTTAAATGAAAGATACCTTTTACTGCCATATTCCTTTTGGATATACTATCCACAAATCTCTATTGTTAAAATACAGGACCTATTTAATTTCTTGTGCTTGGATTATTGTATATGTTATTATTTAAGAGCTAAAGAAATTTACTTTGCTCCTTTATTCTTCCTCCAGAAAATTATTGGGAACTTACTTTTTTATGAGCCATTGTTCCAAGTGCAATCCTCTATCTTCCAAAGTATGTGTCTATAATATTTATGTACATTTTATATATGTATGTATTTCCTTTTTAAAACCAGCACACTGCTAGAAATTCAGCAACTTGAATTACTAGTTTTGTGTTTGTGTCAATTCTATAGACTGTCATATTCTAGAGTATAATTTTCTAGAAATGACATTTTTCAGAGATGAACAAGTCAAAGAAATATATAACAGATTCACATTCTGATACTCACTATGAATATTGTAATGATTGTCAAAATGCTAATCAAGAATGGAGCCAATTTTCAGAACTTTCTATTTTTTTTAAGATGTTCCACAAATTGTTTTCTTCTAATAATCTGAAGAAAGACCTCGTGTTTATGTTATGTTTTTTTCTTTTTAAACTATGGCAAAGCATGGAAAACAATTTTAAGTTGAAAGGCACAAAACAGAGTAAATAACTGCTATTAAATGTTAGGATTTTAAATCAACCCCATGCCTCTGTAATTATTGCTGAGTAATAAAGTTATAGATCATTTGTATATTTACTTTTAACTTAATTTCAATACCTCGATTATCTAAAGATCTCAAAACCCCAGGTTTATTACTTTTTTCCAATTATTGAGAGCTAATAATGAGTTTAATTGGAGATTCTGATCAGATCAATGCTGAAGTAGTTCTGGTATTTAAAGGATAAGTACAGTTTGAATCACATTTCTGTATGTGTGAATTCCCACTTTGAATCGTGGAGTGTTTCTTTCTTTTTCAATAGATCAGAGAGGGACACCTGGGTGGTTCAGTGGGTTAAACCTCTGCCTTCGTTTGGGTCAAGATCTCAGGGTCCTGGGATCGAGCCCTGCTTCAGGCTCTCTGTTCAACGGGGAGCCTGCTTCCCCCTCTCTCTGCCTGCCTCTCTGCCTACTTGTGATCTCTCTCTCTGTTAAATAAATAAATAAAATCTTTAAAAAAATAGATGCAGAGAGATATTCCCATATCATTTCACATACATGCAAGTTAAATTCTAAACAGTGTTGAAAAACATGATTTTTTTTCAGCATTTTGCAACTGTGGAGAGCAGTATTTTTAAGGGAAATAAATATACAACTTCTCTACATGCGTAGTATGTAGCATGCTTTCATATGGATTTTAATCTATTTAAATATTTTTATGTTAAATTGCTATATGCATATCAGTATATAAATTCAGTTTTTGATGTTTGTAGTCATATTAATTATTTTAGTATTTCCTTCTAGTTCAGATAAAATATAGATTCATCAAAGTTTTCTTTTTTAATTTGGAACTATGTTAGAACATAGGGTTTTTTTAAATTAATATATAATGTATTATTTGCCCCAGGGGTACAGGTCTGTGAATCATTAGGCTTACACATTTCACAGCATTCACCATAGCACATACCTTCCCCAATGTCCATAACCCAGGCACCCTAACCCTTATCCCCCAACTCCTAGCAACCCTCAGTTTCTTGAGATTAAGAGTCTCTTCTTCTGGTTTGTCTCCCTCCCAATCCCATCTTGTTTCATTTTTTCCCTCCATACCCCCCCAAAACTTCCATCCTGCTTCTCAAATTCCTCATATCAGAGAGACCATAAGATAATTGTCTTTCTCTGATTGACTTATTTTGCTTAGCATAATAGTCTCTAGTTCCATCCATGTCATTGCAAATAGCAAGAGTTCCATTTTTGGAGGCTGCGTAGTATTCCATTGTATTATACCAAATCTTCTTTATCCATTCATCTGTTGATGGACATCTAGATTCTTTCATAGTTTCGCTATTGTGGACATTGTTGCTATAAACGTTCAGGTGCATGTGCCCTTTCAGATCACTACATTTGTATCTTTAGGGTAAATACCCAGTAGTGCAATTGCTGGGTCATAGGGTAGCTCTATTTTCAACATTTTGAGGAACCTCCTTACTTTTTTCCAGAGGGCTGCACCAGCTTTCATTCCCACCAACAGTGTAGGAGGGTTTCCCTTTCTCGGCATCCTCACCAGCATCTGTCATTTCCTGACTTGTTAATTTTAGCCATTCTGACTGGTGTTAGGTGATATCTTGTTGTGGTTTTGATTTGTATTTCCCTGATGCTGAGTGATGTGGAGCACTTTTTCATGTGTCTCTTTGCCATTTGGTTGTCTTCTTTGTGAAAATGTCTGTTCATGTCCTCTGCCCATTTCTTGATTGGATTATTTGTTCTTTGGGTGTTGAGTTTGATGAGTTCTTTATAGATTTGGATACTAGCCCTTTATCTGATATGACATTTGCAAATATCTTCTCCCATTCTGTCAGTTGTCTTTTGGTTTAGTGGACTGCTTCTTTTTTTTTTTTTTTTTTTTTTTTTTTTTTTTAAAGATTTTTTATTTATTTATTTGACAGAGAGAAATCACAAGTAGGTAGAGAGGCAGGCAGAGAGAGAGAGAGGAGGAAGCAGGCTCCCTGCCGAGCAGAGAGCCCGATGCGGGACTCGATCCCAGGACTCTGAGATCATGACCTGAGCCGAAGGCAGCGGCTTAACCACTGAGCCACCCAGGCGCCCAGTGGACTGCTTCTTTTGCTGTGCAAAAGCTTTTGATCTTGATGAAATTCTAGTAATTCATTTTGCCCTTTCTTCCCTTGCCTTTGGCAGTGTTTCTAGGAAGAAGTTGATGCAGCTGAGGTTGGAGAGGTTTATGCCTGTGTTCTCCTCAAGGGTTTGATGGATTCCTGTCTTACCTTGAGTCTGTTTTCATGTGTGGTGTGCGGAAATGGTCCAGTTCCATTCTTCTGCATGTGGCTGTCCAATTTCCCCAACACCATTTGTTGAAGAAGCAGTCTTTTTTCTGTTGGACATTTTTTACTGCTTTGTCGAAGATTAGTTGACCATAGAGTTGAAGGTGCATTTCTGGGCTTTCTATTCTGTTCCATTGATCTATGTGTGTGTTTTTGTTCCAGTACTGTACTATCTTGATGATTACAGCTTTTTAATAGAGCTTGAATTCTGGAATTGTGATACCACTGACTTTGGTTTTATTTTTTAACATTCCTCTATTTGGGGTCTTTTCTGGTTCCATATAAATTTTAGGATTATTTGTTCCATTTCCTTGAAAAAAGTTGATGATATTTTGATAGGGATTGCATTAAATGTATAGATTGCTCTAGATAGCATAGACATTTTCACAATATTTGTTCTTGCAATCCATGAGCGTGGAACATTTTCCCATTTCGTTGTGTCTTCCTTAGTTTCTTCCATAAGTTTTCTAGTTTTCTGAGTACGGATTCTTTTTCTCTTAGGTTAGATTTATTCCTAGGTTTCTTATGGTTTTGATACAATTGTAAGTGGGATTGACTCCTTAGTTTCTCTTTTTTTCTGTCTTGCTATTGATGTATAGAAATGCAACTGATTTCTGTGCATTGATTTTATATCATGCTACTTTACTGAATTCTTTTTTTTAAGATTTTATTTATTTATTTTACAGAGAGAGATCACAAGCAGGCAGAGAGGCAGGCAGAGAGAGAGAGCAGGAAGCAGGCTCCCTGCTGAGCAGAGAGCCCGATGTGGGGCTTGATCCCAGGACCCTGAGATCATGACCTGAACCGAAGGCAGCGGCTTAACCCACTGAGCCACCGAGGCGCCCCCACTTTACTGAATTCTCATGTGAGTTCTAGAAGTTTTGGAATGGAGTCTTTTGGGTTTTCCATGTAAAGTATCCCATTATCTGCAAAGAGTGGGGGTTTGACAACTTCTTAGCTGATTCGGATGTCTTTTATTTCTTTTTGTTGTTTGATTGCTGAGGGTAGGACTTCTGGTACTATGTTGAATAACAGTGGTGATAATGGACATCCCTGCCATGTTCCTGATCTTAGCGGAAAAGCTCTCAGTTTTTCTCCATTGAGAATGATATTCGCAGTGGGTTTTTTGTAGATGGCTTTGATGATATTGAGGTATGTACCCTCTATCCCTATGCTGTGAAGAGTTTCAATCAAGAAAGGATGCTGTATTTTGTCAAATGCTTTTTCAGCATCCAATGAGAGTATCATATGGTTCTTGTTCTTTTTTTTTTTTTTTAATGTGTTGTATCACATTAACTGATTTGCAGATGTTGAACCAAACTTGCAGCCCAGGAATAAATCCCACTTGTCATGGTAAATAATCCTTTTAATGTACTGTTGGATCCTATTGGCTAGTATTTTCATGAGAATTTTTGCATCCATGTTCATCAGGGATATTGGTCTGTAATTCTCCTTTCTGATCGGTCTTTTTTTTTTTTTTTAAGATTTTATTTATTTATTTGACAGAGAGAGAGAGAGATAGATCACAAGTAGGCAGAGAGGCAGGCAGAGAGAGGGGGAAGCAGGGCTCTATCCCAGGACCCTGAGATCATGACCTGAGGCGAAGGCAGAGGGTTAACCCACTGAGCCACCCAGGCATCCCTTGATGGGGTCTTTGATGGTTTTTGAATCAAGGTAATGCTAGCATCATAAGATGATTTTGGAATTTTTCCTTCCATTTCTATTTTTTGGGAACAGTTTTAGGAGAATAGGTATTAATTCTTTAAATGTTTGGTAGGATTCCCCTGGGAAGCCATCTGGCCCTGAGCTCTTGTTTGTTGGGAGATTTTTGATGCCTGCTTCAATCTCCTTACTGGTATTGGGTCTGTTCAGGTTTTCTATTTCCTCTGGGTTCAGTTTTGGTAGTTTATATATCTCTAGGAATTTCTCTTTTCTTTTTGATAAGTCTTCCCAGGGGTTTATCGATCTTATTAATTCTTTCAAAAAACCAGCTCCTAGTTTCATGATCTGTTCTACTGTTCTTTTGGTTTCTATTTCATTGATTTCTGCTCTGAGCTTTATGATTTTTCTTCTTTTTCTGGGTTTAGGCTTTCTTTGCTGTTCTTTCTCTAGCTCCTTTAGGTGTAGGATTAGGGTGTGTAGTTGAGACCTTTCTTGTTTCTTTAGAAAGGCTTATAATGCTATATACTTTCCTCTCAGGACTGCCTTTGCTGTGTCTACAGATTTTGCACTGTTGTGTTTTCATTTTCATTTGTTTCCATGGATCTTTTCAATTCTTCTTTAATTTCCTGGTTAACCCATTCATTCTATAGTAGGATGCTCTTTAGCCTCCATGTATTTGAATTCTTTCCAACTTTCCTTCTGTGATTGAGTTCTAGCTTCACAGCATTGTGGTCTGAAAATATGCAGGGAATGATCCCAGTCTTTTGGTACCAGTTGAGACCTTATTTGTGATCCAGGATGTGATCTATTCTGGAGAATGTTCCATGTGCTTTAGAGAAGAATGTGTATTCTGTTGCTTTGGGATGGAATGTTCTGAATAAATCTGTGATGTCCATCTGATCCAGTGTGTCATTTAAAGCCTTTATTTCCTTGTTGATCTTTGGCTTAGATGATCTGTCCATTTCAGTGAGGTGGATGTTGAAGTCCCCTACTATTACTTTATTATTGTTGATGTGTTTCTTTGATTTTATTATTAATTGGTTTATATAATTGGCTGCTCCCATGTTAGGGGCTTACATATTTAAAATTGTTAGATTCTTCTTGTTGGGCAGACCCTAGAAAGAGGACTTTTTAAAAGAATGTTTTCCCCTAGATTATGACAATAATTGATTTTATTTACTTATTTATTCATTGTTTAAAGATTTTATTTATTTATTTGACAGACAGAGATCACAAGTAGGTAGAGAGGCAGGCAGAGAGAGGAAGAAGTAGGCCCTGCTGAGCAGAAAGCCCGATTTGGGGCTCGATCCCAGGACCCTGGGGTCATGATCTGAGCTGAAGGCAGAGGCTTTAACCCACTGAGCCATCCAGGTGCCCCCAATAATTGATTTTAAATACAAATAATTTTAAAGTGAAAACCTGTATTTTTATCTTGGAGGTAAAATAACTTAATATTTTAATAAATTTTATTTAAAAAATATTATTTGAGAAGAGAGCACTGGTAGGGGGAGGGTAAGGGAGAGAGAATATTTAAACAGAATCCTTGCAGAGTGGGGAACCCAAAGCAGGGTTCAGTCTCACAACTCATGAGATCATGACCTGAGCTAAAACTAAAAGTCAGGTTCTTTTTTTTTTTTTTTTTTTTTAGGATTTTTTTTATTTATTTGACAGACAGAGATCACAAGTAGGCAGAGAGGCAGACAGAAAGAAAGGGAAGTAGGCTCCCCACTGAGAAGAGAGCCCAATGTGAGACCCTGGGATCATAACCTGAACCAAAGGCAGAGGCTTTAACCCACTGAGCCACCCAGGTGCCCCTAAAAGTCAGGTTCTTAAGTGACTTATCCACTGAGACACCCCAATAAATTTTATTTTTAATATAGCTTAGTTCAAAACAAAACTATATGATAGATAATTTGTTAATTCTATAATAGGATGCCATTATTATTAGTGTTTACCAGTACATTAATTCTGGCATGTGATTTTCAGAGTCAAATAGTAATTATGAAGAGGTATATATACATATATGTGTGTGTGTGTGTGTGTGTGTGTGTATTATACATATATACACATATATATGTATAATATTTACAAAGCTACAACTCTGAGCTAATTCCTCTGGTAGGTTTATATTCTTTGTCATTGTTGTTGTTAGTAGTTTCCTGTACTTTTCATTATAGGAAATGAATTGATAGAAATTCCAAGTGTATTCTAAGTGTTGATGGGCACAGAATTATAGAGGTTATAAATGTAACATTTATTTTTGGAACAGTGAGTAGATGAATTGTTTGAAGTTGCTCATGTGATGAGTCTTAAAACGTAAAGATAGGATTTTTAGATTTTATACTGGAAGATTGTAGGAATTGCTAAACATTCAGTAGGAGAAGGTAGAGGCAAGGCTTTAGTTTAGAAATTTTGTCAAGCAGTAATGAGAACGATAAGTGTGATAAGGAAACTGGGAGCAGGTAATACATTTAAAAAATAACCTAGAAGTCTCATAAAAGGTAAAGGAAGTTCCTTTTTTAGGGGTAAAAAAGAGTCTGGGATACATAATATAAGAAGGTGATGAAGAGTAAGTGGACATTGCTAAGGAAACTGAATGTATGAGGGAAACAAAACCAATTCTGGATTTTACATATGTGTTATTTGAATGAGCAGTATTAGGGAAGGAGAGCAAGAGGTAGATTCTAGAGAAATAATGCACAGTATCTGCAAAGGACTAGACAGTTTCAAAAGAATTTTCATTTATAATATTTCAGAAATCAGAGCTGTCTCTGTTGACAAGTATGATTCAAAACCCTAAGTATTTTAAAATCAGATCAAGGTAATGATATAAATTGTTTTAACTTTCTAAAAAATGATCACTTGTTTACTCTGTAATGTATTAAGGCAAAGGCATTGGGATAAATATTCTAATACATTTACATATTTGTTGGCTTACTCTTTTTCCTCAAATGTCCAGGGCCTTACATCTAAGTCAGTATTGAATTTTTGTAAGCTAATTAAACTTTTGATATTCTAATTCGAAATTATATATTTAAATAATTTCAGCTCTTTCTCAGTTGGCTTTCAGAATACGTTTTCTAAATGGTGGTTTTTGTGAGAATTATGCCTCACAATGATACTAATTCATATTTATTCCTATTCCCTGCAACACCATCTCTTGTAAACTTTGTTCTCTCCTGCCACTTTGACACCTCTATATAGTCCCATGGCGTTATTTTTAGGAAATAGCCCTGCAAGTCTTTTTCTGTGCTGCATCACAGGACCCATCTTTTCCCACATATTTTTCTTAGGCAAGCCCTCACTTCCACTACTGTCTTTATCCTGATGGTTTGATACTGGAATTTGAAGAAGAGCTGTGTTTGTAAAGACATAATCTCCCGAATTATAGATATCTTCTTATACGACACCCCTGCTCTAAGGCTTAGGAATTACTTGATCATGCACATATTTTTAAAAATCACTGAAGATCAACTTTATTCTTTCTAGAATGGGGACATTAATATAAATCCAATGGAGTTGTGAATACCAATTTTTCTCAAATTTTACAAATATTCAATGAGTATATTAATTCCCTGGGCTGTTGTGACAAAGTTCCACTAACTAAGTAGCTCAAACAACAGAAATTTATAGTTTCACAGAGGCTTCAAGTTTAAGATCCAGGTGTGGGCAGGGTTGGTTCCTTCCAGGGACTGTGAGGGAGAATTCCTTCCATACCTTTCTACTGACTTGTTGTGGTTTGCTTGTGAATTTTGGCATTCATTGGCTTATAGAAGTATCGCCTCAATCTCTGCCCTTATGGTCACATGATGTTTCTTGTCTTCTTGTGTTCTGTGTCTAAATTTTCCCCATTTATAAGGACACCAGTCATTTTGGGTTAGGGTCCTTCATAATAACCTCATTTTAACTTTCTTACTTCTACAAAGACTTGATTTCCAAATAAGGATACATTCTGGTGTACTATGGGACACCAACGTGTTTTTGGGGAGACACATTTCAACCCATAACAGTGAGTGCTTAATAGCACTGAGGAGTCAGCAATAGAAAGGGTTTGTCTTCAAGGATAAGTGCCAAGAGGAGGCCAGGTGTAATGAGTCTAGATTGGGAAAAATGAGTAGTCTTCCCTGAGACATTGAAGCTTGAAATACTGTAATGTGGTCTACAAAAGACATTCAACACATCACTTGCCTCATAAATAAATTTGCTCTATAAATACATTATTTTTCTTTTTTTTTTTTTCCATCCCTTTCCTTCAAATATATATTCCATTGTTAGACTGCAGAATCAAATCTGGAAAATAAGGTAATTTCCCTATAGACTTCTGAAGCCACTTATCTCTTACTGGTCCTCCAGTGTGTTCCTGTGGTCTAAATGTCCTTAGGGTCAAAATGATAATCTCATTTGCTCAGAGTCTAGAACAGTGGTCCCTATTTACTTTTTGTTTCAATTAATTTAGCTTAAAATACAAAAACAAACTTCCTTTATATTGTAGGGAGGGAAAGAGTTCGAAGCTATGAAAATTTATCTGATCCTAGATGCTGTCTTTTTGCCTCCTCCAAGTTCTACCTCAATGTTAAAACTAAAACTGTCCCATGATTTTTTAAAATCCTTGATCACTGGTTTGCCTTTATTAAGTCCTTTATTAATCTTAATGACATAATGAGTAACAAAGCATTTTAAAATTTCTTCTTTCTTTCCTTCTTTCTTTCTCTCTCCCTTTCTCTTTCATTTCTTTCTTTCCTCTCATCTTTCTTTTTTCATTTTATTTCTTTTCAGTGTTCAGAATTCATTGTTTATGCACCACACCCAGTCCTCCATGCAATAGGTGCCCTCCATAATACCCACCACCAGCCTCACCCAACCCTCCACCCCCCTTCCCCTCTAAAACCCTCAGTTTGTTTCTCAGAGTCCACAGTCTGTCATAGTTTGTCTCCCCCTCCAGTTTCCCCCAACTCATTTCTGATACTTTGCTTTGAATTATTTTGGTATGCTCTGAATTATGTTTTAATTTACTTTTTTAAATTTTAGAATATGACAAAAACTGTAAAATTCTAAATTTTGACACATTTAATTCTTACTTTGTGTAAGGAACATAAAATCCAGTGGCTTTCTAACTTGGAAATATTTTCTCATTTTTAATACAGCATATATTTTTTTAATGTGGAAACATTTCAGTCCTACTAAGCTGCTAACCCTGTATTGTACACTAGTAATGTTATTGTCTAAAGCTATAATCAACTTTGTTACACTGCCATCCTATATTTCATTTGTTATTAATCATCAGAAAGAAATAGGTTTTATGAAGGCATTTGAGAAAGGTTTTTTATGAAAAATAGAAAAATCTTAAATGTTGTTCATTATTTCAGAAGATATTTGTGTAAATATAATTCCTCCATCTCATCTATTTTTTAAGGGAAATTTTGAAATAGTGTATTAAAGTAATTTGTACTTAGGAAATTAAAAAATGTTCAAACCTGGGTAACTTCAGGTAACTTTTTGTGAAAGTGAAAAGTTATAAAAATGTAACCACATATTAATTTTGCCTAGTGATACTGAAGAGAAACTAACTATCCCCAATACCCTGCAGCCAGTGTGCTTCTGTAAGAATTATGTCAAAATATCATTGAGAATTCCAACTCTGCTATGTTCAAAGTTACAGTTGTAGGGTAGACTATTGAAAATTCTAGTTGAGAAAGATTTAATCCAACAATAACCTACTGCTGCTAGCACTTTTCTTTCAAAAAATATAAATAAGTTGTGCTTTCAAAAAAACATAGGGCTTGCTTGTGATGCTGCTATAAAGTGATCAAATAGAAGCAGTAGTCAAGTGACTATGGAAGGCGGGGAATATAAAATTATCTGCCATTTTGCTAATGTCGCAACTGCCCAAATTGATGGCTCGTTCATTCTTCCGTTGAATGATCAAGCATGGTAACCACAGGTGAATGGAAGGACTGTTGGGGAAGGGGGAGTACCTGTTAAGACCCCAGGTGGTTGTGATTTTCATCTCTGCCCCTTTGGAATGGATGAAGATGTGAGGGGGGCAGTGAGTGGAGTGTGGCTACATGGAGAATGGCTCATGTGAGACTCTCACCTCCAGAAAATAGAACAGTCACACGAAAACAAAGTTTAGGTAGGCTGCATGATGAAAATAATGAGCTCTTCCAAATGATAAGCCTCTGATTCCAAGCATGTACCTGTCTTAATACAAGGAGTCCTTCATGCTAGAATACTTCATTTAGTTATGTAAATGTTTGGAAGACAGAAGGCTATAGAGTAAACTGTAATCTACTTTTATAGCTGTCATATATAAACTTTAGTGATGAGCAAAATCTCTGAGTCATTCAGAAAACAAAAGATCAATAGCGTAAGGAATGACTGCTGAGTAGATCTGTTCGGGTAGTAGATCAAACATGGTCAGGATAGGATCACCGTGCATGAACTGGTAGATAATCCTGTATCCTGGAAAGAAGGGAATGTTCCCTGGCCCAGGGGACTGCTTCATAAAGGAATTTGCTAAATCCTCTGCATGTAGTCCAGCTCGGATGAGTTAATATACAGTGATGCTGGAGGAGATTAAGAAAAGAGGTGTAGGAGCAGGATGCTGAGTTGATTCCACCTGTGAAGGTGGTGAAAATTTCAAAGTGAGGAGCATAGTGCGATTGGTGACACATGGTAATGCTTAATTCATTCTTGTTAATTGTGCCAAACAGTTCTGTAGCTATAACTGTTGCATTTACAAGGCAAACTTGTTGCATAGTAGAATTCATCATTAAAGCTGGACAGATCAATTGATTTTTTAAAAATTTCTTATGGAAATGCAAATAAGCCAAACCACTCTCTTATTTATATGCCCTAATTTGCTCTGAAACAGTCAGCATACCTGTGTGCTGATCATTAATTGTCATTGTATAAAGTGCTTTCTATTCTTTTATCTGAAGTGTGTGAATATAGTAATAAATACTCTCTGTGTATAGTATTTAAAAATTATGCTGTATCTGAATCTAGCTATCTAGGTACAGTGAGTGGCTCAAATTTAGAATTTTGCCAGCTTCAGGTAATATACTTGAAATTCTAATTAACCTATTACTCATACTTACTAGCTTATAAAATATTCATTTTAATTCTCATCTTGTAATATCTACTTTTAATATCAGTTTAAAACAATTAAAGATGTAAAAGGTAATTTTTAAAATGCAGAATGTCCTTATTGCTATATAGTTTGTCATTTAAAATGATGATCATTTGTTTAACCAGTGTTAATCTGTACAATTTGCCTGGTAGCTTGCTACTAAAAAAAAAAAAAAAAAAGATTCTAAAGATGCACACTACATTTCTAAACTCCAGATACAGGAAGAAAGGAAAAAAAATATATTATTTTATTTTAGTATGCTTCTATTTTATTGAGATATGACCACAATTTAATTACTAGTTTAATTACATGAACCCATGCTCCTCTACAAGTAATATAGTCAAAGTTTCCCCAGACGTTAAGGGGGAAATGGCCACATTATAATATTTATTTTTAATAGTTTGTTTTTATATAATACAGTGAAAAATTTATCATTAACATGAGCATTCTTAAAGCACCTATGAGAGTTAGACAAAATATTTATTAAATATATGACTTACTATTTTGTTCATAGGTATTCACATGCTCAGTTGTCAAAATGTGAGCTTTTTTTATTGATCAAAATTTTGCTGAACTTGTCTTTGATGTACAACAATAGCAAATATAGCCAGGCAGTTACTGACATTACTAAAGGCCACATACCTTACCCCCGTGAGTAGGGTAAGAGCATCAAGGTGGCAACTGGCTCCTCTAAAAGGAAACAAAGAAAGAAAAAGAAAAGACCAAAACAAAACCCCCCAAACAAGGACTGACATGAACACATTAGGTTACTTCCCTTGAGCTCCTCAAACTCATCCACCAGAAAGGATGTGTCTAATATCCTGAGAAGGAGGGAGGCGGAAGCCAGAAGTGTTCCTCTAGTGGAAGTTTCTTCCACATGAGAGGAAACATCAGGAATACAGAATATACATTCTTCTTCTGTGGTGTCAGGTTTAAAATAATTAATAAACATAAATTTATTGTGTTCACCCTTGTTTCAAGAAACAGCAATATCATTAATGAGGATGAAGTCTATTTATTTCCCTTTTAGTCCATTTCATAGGATCTTCTGTATAGAGGGGATTGGGAATATGTAAAAATGATGATATCTTAGTAATACACAGACTTTCTTTTTGGCAGAACAATAAGTGACATTTCCCAGTACATCTCGATTTTAGGAACATAAAAGAAAAACATTTTGTCTTTTGTAAAGGCATCAGGTTCTCAAAGCATGTTATTTATTATTTTTGAGGGAAATTCTTAAAGTAACATCTTTCTAAAAAAAAATTAAATGCATCGTGAAGAATTCATGGTCATGGCAGAAAAAGGGTAATGACATTTGATTTAACCTTTACCAAGTTCCTGATAAAAAGCTGTTGAAAGTAAGTAAACTAAAATAATGCAAATGTTCCCCAGCCCCGGAAATTTAATGCTTCTGGGCTAGTGTTACTTGACAATAGTTCATAAAGATGTGTTTGAAGAAAATTATCAGGCACTAGATGTATTGCTATTAATTTAGTTCTTTACTCAGTTCAGCATAGAAGGAAATGGGAACCTAAGGAAGCTAAGAGGACGTGGTTGGGGTTGGGGTGGGGTAGGTGTGGAATTGGTGAGCTAGATTTAAGGGGATTAAGAATACACTTTTGCTGAGCACTGAGTAATGGGTAGAATTGTTGAATCTACTATATTGTACACCTGAAACCAATATAATACTATATGTTACCTATATTGGAATTAACATAAAAAGCGTAATAAAAAGAAGTTGAAATCTTTAACTATACGCACTTGTTTCCTGACCTACTATTCAGACTGAAGAGACTCACATACTCTGAGATTATAATGGTTAAAAATAAAACATTTTTTTTCTAAAATGCACGTTTCTGGTTTTAAGTAAGTATAGTTGATATTTAATTATTTGATTCTTCATAGTATGTTAAGATGTCAGATGCATTATTTCTGTATTCATCTTTGAGAGTTCATTTGTACAATTTTGCTGGTAAAAAATGTGGTACTAGTTGGTTAAGCCCACAATGATCTAAAACATCTGCCATTAGTGGTGCCTTGATTGCTGTTTTTAATCAAAGATTCTCTACCAGTATTGTCAAGAGACATAAAGATGCTGGATATAATCTTGCCACTCTTTTCTTTATGGTGTGCATTAAAAACCAGTGAGACAGCAACTAACAAAATAATTTGAAACATTTCTCTGAATTGTCCTAGAAATATCATAACACTCATTCTCATTGGCTTCTTCTTTAATTTGCATATTATTCATAAGTTCTATGTGGGGTGATATGCAGCCTTAGTTTTGCAAGTTAGCCATTAATGATTAGCCCTCATTCTGCTTATTTTTCCTTTCTCTGTGTGCTTAACGAGTGCGGTCTGTTTCATCATATTGGAGCCTGGCATTTTACAGCCTTATGTTGCCATTTTTGAAAAGTGTAACTTTTCACATTTATTTTACTTCTTTTTTTAAATAATTCAGGCAATATGGTTAGAAAACTATTAAATATTTATGGAAAATATTAATTATTAATTCATATTAAGCAAAACCAATTTAATATCTCTTCTCTCCTCTTGCCTGAGATGTTGGTTTTCCTCTGGACAGCTCCTCCCACTCAGGGCTTTTCAACCGAGCACGCTGTTCACAGTGACAGTTCCGACTGGTTACCGGGCACCGTGGGCTCTGTGTTTACATATCAGGAACTTCAGAACCATATTTAAAACTGCCCAACATGCATCCTCTTCTGTATCTTGCAGGGGCTTCACCCTCAGCATATCCACAGATAAACTCAACATTTCCCTCTCTCAGGCCTGCACCTCCTGCTTTTTTCTCGGTCTTTGTCTCTAATATCCACACACCAACAAATCCAGAATCTCAAAAACATTTTTAATAACTACCGCTCAAGCTGCAACCAAAATTGGTCACTAAGCCCTTTTAATTCTCTTCCATATTTCTAACTCATCTTTGTATTGTCATTACTGTGGTTTTATTTTAGAAACTGTTCTTTCTCACTTTGACGGCAAACATAGCCTCCTGTGTGTGCAGCTTCTCCGTGTCCCCTGGAAGGCACTTTGTGTGGCCCACTGTGATGACGTCTTTACAGGTGAAAAGCCATTCGCTTCTGAATAGAAGACAGACATCTAACTACTATGGATGAGATTGTTGAGATCTGAGCACATTTCTGAGGATTGCGGTTCTGGGACAGTTAGGAAGATGCTAGCCCAGGTACCATGGCTGGTACTGTACTGAAAAAAACCAATTCTTTCCTTTTCCTTTAAGGGCTTATCTCCTCCAAGGGCAGATCTCAAAGAAAAGACATGCTAATATTAGTCCCTTTAGTTTACCCTCACAAAACAGCACCATTTCCTGCTTGATTCAGAAAGAGATGACTTTTAAGGAAAATTAAACTTAAAAAAAAATCTTCAACGTTTAATGTAATTTTATTATGTTTTAGCCTTCTGATATTTTGCCATCTAGTATTTTCTGGAGAGATTGCAATAGGCAACTGGTTTCCGTGAAGCGCACATTGTGAAGTAGACTTTGAAAGATGAGGGAGCTTAAGAGGGGACCTACAAGAAGAGGAGTCCCCAGGCAGATAGAGCTCAAGAAAAGTATTTATAAAATACTACTACCTTATCCATTTCTCCCACAGATACCCCCAACCCTGATGGGAAGGGCAGAGATAGTAATCCTTATTTCCTCTGAAGGGAAGTCTCACATCATTGTTTGACTCTCACACAGAAGCTGTGAGTACGAGGGAATGAGCCTTTGGGCGTTGAGAGATTACTTGGGGAGTAAGCCAGGCAAATGCTATTCTCCTCCGTTACTCTAAGGCAAGCAGCCACTGATAGACTGGACTCCAGGAAAATAAATGTAAGATGCTTACTTCAAGATCTCTCTAATCTGATCAAAATGCCAGCATGGGTGACATTGATTAGGGGTATGGGGGGGCAGAGTTATACTTAAGAAGAGCTTTGAAGAGGGGCCACCAGAATGCCTGATGTCTTCATCTGATGTGGCTATGTGAGAGAAGCACCCCTGGGTATTTGCAGTTCAGCAAACTCAACAACCATCTAGTGTTATGCAGAATAATAGCAACAGAAAATAAAAGCTAACTGCTGATATATGACCCTGAAACAAATGGGCATTTGTAAAAGGAAAGAGAAGGGTGAGATGGGAAAATTAAAGAAGTATGCCTCACTCCTCTGCAAACACTACAGTGCTTCTGAAGAGAAGGTTGAGGTATCACTCATTAACCCTTACTTGACTTAAGGCTTAGGATGGTTCTTGAATACTTGGGCTCCAAAACATAAAGGCAATTAATTTTTTAAGAGTTTATTTATTTATTTAACAGAGAGAGAGAGAGAGAGATCACAAGCAGGCAGAGAGAGAGGGGGAAGCAGGTTCCCTGCCGAGCAGAGAGCCGGATGTGGGGCTTGATCCTAGGACCTGAGATCATGACCCGAGCTGAAGGCAGAGGCTTTAACCTACTGAGCCACCCAGGCACCCCAAGGCAATGAATTTTATAAATCATGCATTCCATAAGCTTGAAAGAACATCTCATAGAGGTTACTTTACAGAAGTGATTTTTCCAGGTAAATCATTAGATCTCACTCTGTGGATGAAGTTTTATTTTATAAAATTGAATTTTTCAGAAGTGTGGTAGGTAAGGGAACAAAAGAGATACTGTAGGTGTATTTCCACAAATATTTTCCCTAATTTTAATTCTAGTGTAATGTACAGTGTTATATTAGTTTCAGGTATGCGAGATAGTAATTCAACAATTGGCATTACTTAGTGCTCATAATGATAGTGTACTGTTCATTCCCCTTTATCTATTTTACTCCCCCCCCCACAGCCATCTTCCTTATGATAAGCATTAGTTTGTTGTCTATAGTTAAGTATCTGTTTTTTGGTTTATATCCTTTTTTCTTTGTTTGTCTGATTCTTCAGTTTCCTGTGAGTAAGACCATATAGAATTTGTCTTTCTCTGACTTATTTGGCTGAGGCACTATACTCCCTAGATCCATGCATGTTATTGAAAATGGCAAGATTTCATTCTTTTTATGACTGATGGTCCAGTGTGTGTGTGTGTGAGTGTGTTTGCACATCTTTATTCATCTTGTAATGGACACCTGAGTTGCTTTCATAATTTGGCTATTATAAATAGTGCTGCAGTAATCATTGGGGTGCACATATCTTTTCAAGTGAGTGTTTTCATATTCTTTGGGTAATTACTTGGTAGTGGAATGACTGAATCATATGGCAACTCTATTTTTAATTTTTTTGAGGCATCTCCATACTGTTTTCTACAGTGGCTCTATCGATTTGCATTCCCACAAACAGTGCAAGGAGCACTATTTTCCTCCACATCCTTGCCAACACTAGTATCTTGTGTTTTTTACTTTAGCTGTTCTGACAGGTGTGAGGGGATATCAGTGTAGTTTTGGTTTTCATTTCTCTGATGATGAGTGATGTTGAATATATTTTCATGTGTTTCTTGGCCATCAGTGTGTTGTCTTCTGACTTCTGCCTATTTTTAATTTGTTTGCTTTTTGGTGTTGAGTTGTATGTGTTCTTTATATATTTTGGATACCAATCCTTCATCAGATATGTCATTTACAAATATCTTATCCCATTCAGTAGGTCATCTTTTAGTTTCATTGTTTTCTTTTTTTTTTTTTTGCAGATACTTTTTATTTTGATGTAGTCCCTATAGTTTATTTTTGCTTTTGTTTCCCTTGCTTTAGGAGACATAGCTAGAAAAATGTTGCTATGGCTGATATCAGAGAAAACATAGCCAGTGCTCTCTTCGAGGATTTTTATGGTTTCAGGTTTCACATTTAGGTCCTTAATCCATTGTGTGGGTAAATGGTCCAATTTCATTCTTTTGCATGTAACTCTCTAGTTTTCCCAACACCATTTGTTGAAGAGACTTTCTTTTCCCATTGCATAGTCTTGCCTTCTTTGTCAAAGATTTATTGACCATAGAAATGTGGGTTAATTTCTGGGCTCCCTATAGTCTCTTCCATTGATTTATGGGTCTCTTTTTGTGCCAGTACCATACTGTGCTGAGTACTACAGCTTTGTAATTTATCTTGAAATCTGAGACTGTGATACCTCCAGTTTTGTTCTAGTTCAATTTTGTTTGGGTTATTCATAGTCTTTTGTGGTTCCATACAAATTTTAGAGTTATTTGTTCTAGCTCTGTGAAAAAAAAAAATGCTGTTGACATTTTGATAAGGATTGCATTTACATCTGTTGATTGCTTTGGGTAGTATGGACATTTTAACAATATTTTTTTCTTCCCATCCATGAACATGAAATATCTTTCCATTTGTTTGTGTTGTCATCAGTTTCTTTCATCAGTGTTTTATAGTTTGCAGAGTACAGGTCTTTCAGCTTCTTGGCTAAGTTTATTCCTAGGTGTTTTATTATTTTCAGTACAATTGTACAATTTCAGTAAAATTTTCAGTACAACTCCCAGTAACTGGGAGTGTTTTCTTAATTTTGTCTTTCTGTTACTTTATTATTATTATTTCATAGAAATGCAACAGATTTCTGTGTATTGATTTTGTGTTCTACAACTTAATTGAATTTATTAGTTCTGGCAGTTTTTGATGGAGTCTTTAGCATTTTCTGCATGTAGTGGCATGTCATCTACAAATTGTGAAACTTTTATTTCTTCTGTATCAGTTTGAATGTCTTTTATTTCTTTTTGTTGTCACTGTGGCTAGGACTTCTAGTACTACATGAAAAAAAAAGGAGTGAGAGTGAATATATTTATCTTGTTCCTGACCTTAGGTGAAAAGCTGTCAGTTAATGTAGTTAATTAGTATTATATTAATATGCCAAGGCCAGATGGACATCCTGTCCAGTCTTTTGCTGCATCCCAAATATTTTGGACCATTGTGTTTTCATTTTCATTTGTTCCTTGTGTTTTTGATTTGATCTTTGATTTCTAAGTTGGCTCATTCATTGTTACCATCTTGTTTAACCTCTATGTATTAGTGTTTATTTCATATTTTTTCTTGTGACTGATTTCAGTTCCATTGAACTGTGGTCATGGAAGATGCATGATATGACTTCAGTCTTCCTAAATTTGTTGACTTGTGTTGTAGCCTAATATGCGATATATTCTGGAAAATGTTCCATGTGCACTTGAAAAGAATGTGTATTTTGGTTATTTGGATGGAATCTAATCTGTTAGATCTATCTGGTCCAGTGTATCATTCAAAACCACTGTTTTCCTTGTTGATTTTCTGTCTGAATGACCTATATATTGATTTATGTGTGATAGTAAAGGCCCCTACTATTATTGTATTACCCTTTTTATGTCAAATTTTTATTTAAATTCTAATTAGTTAACATATAGGGTAATATTGGTTTCAGGTGTAGAATTTAGTGATTCATCACTTACATATAATACCTAGTCCTCCTCACAAGTATCCTCCTTAATCCCTATCGTCCATCTAGTCCATCCCCTGCCTGCCTCCTTTCATCAATCCTCAGTTTGTTCTCTATAGTTAAGTCTCTTAAAAAAAATAAAGTTCTTTATGGTTTGCTTCCCTCTTTTTATTCCCCTCCCTCCCATGTTCATCTGTTTTGTTTCTTGAATTCCATATAGAATTGAAATCATATGGTATTTGTCTTTCTTTGGCTGACTTACTTCCTTTACCATAATACACTCTAGCTCCATCCATATGATTGCAAATGGCAAGATTTCATTCTTTCCCATGGTTGATTAATATTCCATTGTATATCCAAACATCAGTATGGACATTTGGGCTCATTCCATAATTTGGCCACTATTGATAATGCTACTGTAAATGTTGGGCTGTGTGTTTCCGTTTGATTCAGTATTCTTGTATCCTTTGGGTAAATACCTAGTACTGCGATTGCTGGATATAGGGTAGTTCTAGTTTTAACATTTTGAGGAACCTCCATACTATTTTTCAGAGTAGCTACACCAGTTTGCATTTCCACCAACAGTTTAAGAACATTTCCTTTCTCCAGATACTCACCAATGTGTTGTTTATTGTGTTATTAATTTTAGCCATTCTGACAGGTGTGAGGTAGTATATTATTGTGGTTTTGATTTGTAGTTCTCTGATGATGAGTGACCTTGAGCATCTTTTCATGTGTCTGTTAGTCATCTGTAAGTCTTCTTTGTAGAAATGTCTGCTCATGTCTTCTGCCAATTTCTTAATTGGCTTATTTATTATTAGGGTGTTGAGTTTGCTAAGTTCTTTATTGATTTTGGATACTAATCTTTTATCAAGAATGTCATTTGCTCATATGATAGTTGTCTTTCTCTGCTTGACTTATTTCGCTAAGCATGATACGCTCTAGTTCCATCCATGTTGCTGCAAATGGCAAGATTTGATTTCTTTTGATGGCTGCATAGTATTCCATTGTGTATATATACCACATCTTCTTGATCCATGCAAATACCTTCTTCATTTCATATCTTGTCTTTTACTTTTGTTGATTTTTTTCTTCACTGTGCAGAAGCTTTTTATCTTAAGTCCCAGTAGTTCATTTTTGCTTTCATTTCCCTTGTTTCTGGAGCTATGTCTAGTAAGAATTTGCTGTGACTGAGGTCAAAGAGCTTGCTGCCTGTGTTCTCCTCTAGGATTTTGATGGTTTCCTGTCTCACATTTAGGTCTTTCATCCATTTTGAATTTATTTTTGTGTATGGTGGAAATGGCCCATTTCATCCTTCTGCGTGTTACTGTCCAGTTGTCCTAACACCACTTTTTTTTAAATTTTTTATTTTTTTATAAACATATATTTTTATCCCCAGAGGTACAGGTGCACCCGAATGTTTATAGCAGCAATGTCCACAAGAGCCAAACTATGGAAAGAACCTAGATGTCCATCAACAGATGAATGGATTAAGAAGATGTGGTATATATACACAATGGAATACTATGCAGCCATCAAAAAAATGAAATCTTGCCATTTGCTAACACCACTTTTTGAAGAGACTTTTTCCCATTGGCTATTCTTCTTTGTTTTGTTAAAGATTAGTTGACCATATAGTTGTGGGTCCATTTCTGGGTTTTCTATGCCGTTACATTGATCTGTGTGTCTGTTTTTGTGTCAATATCATACTTTCTTGATGATTACAGCTTTGTAATACAGCTTGAAGTCCAGAATTGTGATGCCTCTAGTTTTTCTTTTCTTTTTGAAGATTGTTTCAGCTATTTGAGGTCATTTGTAATTCCATACAAATTTTGGGATTATTTTTTCCAGCACTGTAAAAAATGTTGGTGTTTTGATAGTGATTGCATTAAAAGTGTAGATTAGTTGGGTAGTATTGACATTTTAACATTTGTTTTTCCAACTTATGACATGTGATGCTTTTCCATCTGTGTCATCTTCAATTTCTTTCATAACCGTTCTATAGGTTTCTGGGTACAGATTCTTTATCTCTTTCGTTAGGTTTATTCCTATGTTTTTTTCTTCTTTATGTTTACCACTAGCTGCTTTATGTACTTGAGTGCACCCATGTTGGGTACATAAATATCTATTGTTGTTATCTCTTCTTATTGGATCATTCCTTTTATGATTATTTAATATCTTTATCTTTTTTTAATTTATTTTTTATTTTCAGCATAACAGTATTCATTATTTTTGCACCACACCCAGTGCTCCATGCAATCTGTGCCCTCTATAATATCCACCACCTGGTATCCCGACCTCCCACCCCCACCCCTTCAAAACGCTCAGATTGTTTTTCAGAGTCCATAGTCTCTCATGGTTCACCTCCCCTTCCAATTTCCCTCGACTCCCTTCTCCTCTCTAACACCCCTTGTCCTCCATGCTATTTGTTATGCTCCACAAATAAGTGAAACCATATGATAATTGACTCTCTCTGCTTGACTTATTTCACTCAGCATTATCTCTTCCAGTCCCGTCCATGTTACTACAAAAGTTGGGTATTTGTCCTTTCTGATGGAGGCATAATACTCCATAGTGTATATGGACCACATCTTCCTTATCCATTCGTCTGTTGAAGGGCATCTTGGTTCTTTCCACAGTTTGGCGACCTTGGCCATTGCTGCTATAAACATTGGGGTACAGATGGCCCTTCTTTTTACTACATCTGTATCTTTAATATCTTTATCTTATTACCAGCTTTGTTTTGAAGTCCATTTTGTTTATTGTAAATATTACTACTCTGCTTTCTTTTCACTGCCATTTACATGATCATTTTTTCCATCCCTTTATTTTCAGTCTTCCTGTGTCTTTAGAACTGAAATAAAAAGTCTTTCATAGGCAGTATATAGCTGGGTCTTTTTATCCATTACATCACACTGCATCTTTTGATTTAAGTGTTTAGTCCATTTACACTCAAAGTAATTATTGCTAGGTAGTACTTACTGTCATGTTGTTACTTATATTTTGGTTGTTTTTGTAGTTCTTCTCTTTTCCTTTTTTCTTTTGCTTTTACAGTTTTCTGGCTTTCTTCAGTGATATACTTGGATCCCTTCCCCATTCTTTTTGTGTCTCTCTTACAGGTTTTAGATTTATAGTTACCATTAGGTTAGTTTGTATGTTCTTTATGTGGCAGTGTATATTAAATTTATGGTTTCTTAAGTTTGGACCCATTCTTTGCCCCAGCCCCCTCCCAACATTTTTAGGTATATGGCGTCATAGTTTTCTTTAATTTTGTGAATCCCCTGACTGATTTTATAGATAGACTTAATTTTACTGCTTTTGTGGTTTCTACTTTTATTACACCTGGTTATAGTCTTTCCTTTCCAAAGAGTCCCTTTTAACATTAGTTATAGGGCTAGTTTAGTAGACATGAATTCTTTTAACATTTTCTGTCTGGGAAAATTTTTCTCTCTCCTTTTATTCTGAATGATAACCTTGTGGCTTTTATTCTGAATGATAACCTTGTGGGGTAAAGTATTCTTGATTGCAGTTGTTTTGTTTTGTTCTTTCTTTCTTTTAGAACTTTGACTATATCATGTTGCTCTTTCAAAGTTTCTGCTGAAAAATCAGTAGGCTTTTGGGGTTTCCCTTTTATGTAACTGTTTTCCTTTCTCTTGCAGCTTTTAAAGTTCTCTTTTTATTATTATTTCTTGCCATTTTAATTACTATATGTCTTGATGTGGACCTTCCTTGGTTGATTTTGCTGAGGACCCTCTCTGCCTTCTGAGTCTGGATGTCTAGTTCCTTCTTCAGATTTTGGAAGTTTTCAGCTACTATTTCTTCAAATAAATTTTCTGTCCTCCTTTCTCTCTTTTCCTACTGGAATCTCTATACTGAGAATATTATTATGCTTGAGGGTTTCTCTAGTTCCCTTAGTCTATTTTCATTCATCTTTTTTTTCCCTTTGTTTCTAACTGATTCTTTTCATTACTCTGTTCTTTTATAGCACTTCCAGGGCACTGATCTGCCTTCCTCTAGTCTGCTATTTATTCCATTTAGTGTATTTTTAATTTCATTGAATTAATTTAATTTCATTGCATTAGGCTTGTTGAAACTTAATTTTATTGAATTTTATTGAATTATTGTTTTTTGATTTTTTTTGTGTGTTTTCTCTCTTTTGTTGAGGGTTTCATTGAGGTTCTCTGCTTTTTTTCTTGAGACCAGTGTCTTTCCAGTGTCTTTATGACCATTACTTTAAATCCTCTGTCTGGTGTATTCTCTGTTTAGTTTAGCTCTCCTGCTGTGATTTTGCCCCATTCTTTCATGTGGGGACATAATCCTGATTCCTCATATTATCTAACTCTCTGTGTCTCTGTGTTAGGAAAACCTGCTATGTCTCCTACTCTTGAAAATAGTGGCCTTAGGGGGGTGCTTGGGTGGCTCAGTGGGTTAAAGTCTCTGCCTTCGGCTCAGGTCATGATCCCAGGATCCTGGGATTGAGCCCCACATTGGGCTCTCTGCTCAGTGGGGAGCCTGCTTCCTCCTCTCTCTGCCTGCCTCTCTGCCTACTTGTGATTTCTGTCTGACAAATAAATAAAATCTTAAATAAAAACAGTGGCCTTAGGAAGAAGAGGTCCTGTAGTGCCCTACAGTACAATGTCCCTTGTTTCCCAGAACCTGGCACTTTAGGGGTGTCTCCTCTGTGTGTTGCATGTCCCTTATTGTTGTGGCTGAACTGTGTTTACCTTTAGTTCATGTGTCTGCAATGGCTTTCTATTGTGGGAGGGTTTGTTTGATTCCTGTGTTGTTAGTGGGCCAGTCTGGGGCAGCCGCAGTCTTGAGTTGAGTCAGACCAGACATTTCACAGAGATTCAGTAACATAGAAATACCATGTGTTCTCTCTGCACAGTCCTCTGAGATGCTTTCTTTGGTGGGTGGGGCCAGCAGTCAGACCAGCTGTCTGCCCCCAGCCCACTGTTGGGGCCACATTTGGGCTGGTGTGTGTGGTTATCTTTCTTTCTCCTTAGTGTGGGAACCACTCTAGTGTGGTATTGGCCCCTGTCAGGACTGCTTACACCCTGCTAGGCCTGTTGCAATGCTTTGGATGGCCTCTGGCCAAGGGCATATGGGAGGGACTGGGCTGCAGAAGAATGTGGGGGTGGGGTGCATTTTGCCATCAGGGGATGGGAAGTTGCAGCTGCCTAGGAAAACTGCCAAAGCTAGTGGGTCAGAAGGGGTGGATGCACAGAAGAGCATAATGTTGGAGGCATGGTTTTCGCAAGCTCAGTGGAGATTGCTGGAGCTGGTTTCTGCAGGTGTCTGTGTATCAAGGCTGGCAGGCAAGGGATTGAAATGGATCTTGCCAGCTGTTTTGTTCTTGGAAATGTCTCTCAAATATTCCTGCCCCTCCAGTACATGCTCTGAGATTGGTAAATAAATCTCTTTCCTGTATACCTGTGTTTTTCAAAAAGGTACTTCTATGCTGAATATCCATGGGATGTTTGTTGTTCTGTCCTTTTAAGGGTGGAAACTCCACCCTCCCAGCTTCCAGAGCAGAGTCTGCTGATGTTTAAAGTCCTCACCTATTTCTAGGCCTGTCTGGTTTTTAAGAGCCTATATTATGGGGGTTCATCTTCCTAGTGTGGGTCCTGCATGCCCAGAGTGCCTGGCATGGGGGCTCTGTTGCACTTTACTCTCCATGCCTGTGGCATCACTCTCTCCTGAGGACAGTCCAGTGCATCCTTTTGACACCTGACCACATTTCCAGCCTTCCTGTTCTCTTCAATGTGGTCTCTTCTCTATGTTTAGCTGTGGGGTCTGTTGTGCCAGTCTTTAGGTCATCTTCTGTGCTTTTTACCATAAAGTGTGTGTTAACTAGTTATGTATCTGACATGAAGTGAGCTGAGGATTCTCCTCTGCCATCTTCCCCAGGAATCTTTCAGACAATCATTTTAAGGTTTTTTCTTTATTCCCCATTTAATGACAAGAATGTTGACCTTTTTAGGGTCAGCTTCAATTCATATTTTGGTACTTCTGTCAGTTTGGCTGCAATCAGCTTCCTTTTCTAATCATGGCAATTAAGAAATTAATTAATAATGGTCATCAGTAAGTATCCTTGCAGGAGTTGTGTTTTTTGTTGTCATTGTTTTGATGTTTTGTTTTTAAACTATGAAGTATAAACTGGACATTTCCAGAATGCATAGCAGGATATGTATATGAATAGAGGGGGCCTACTTATTTTCTGATTGTCATCTTTATATCGGATCTTCTTAGAGAGGAACAAAATGTAATACTGGAAAATGAAAGCTCCTTAAATTTAAGTGGATCCAACTCCATACTTGTAGGCGGCATTATTTGGACCTGTGACCTTATCTTTTGAGTTTATTATTAAGAGAAACTTTCCTTCATTTCCATATAATTCGCTCTTTGGGTATCAAATTTTACTCTTTCCCTCTGTAGAGTGAGGGAGTAAAACTGTTGGTTACTCTGTCTACTTTGACTACCTCTCTTTTCACATGTCTATGCTTGAAACTCTCCACTGCCAACCTTGAGAACATATTATGTTACCCCTATGTCCCAGGCCCACCTGCACCCCTCCTGGAGAAAGTTCACTTGAATCTAGATACAAGTTTCCATTTATTTCTATCTCACGGAGATTCTGTAGGCTGTCAGGCAACCCAGACATTAAACAGTTGGCTGTGTTAGGCATACAAATTGTTATGGTAAGGATTTATAGTTACAGTCTTAACTCTGCGTTCTGACCTGGTATATTTCTTTACATTAATCATGATTTTCCTTATATTTTCCATCATCATTTATATACTTTTCTATATGAAATCTTTCTTTAGAAAAATTGGAATAAATAAAAATAAATGAAGTTTTTCCCCCTACTCCCCAAAAGTGGTTTATTATTTTTTCTGCCTTTGGATTAGTCTAATTATTTTATTAAATTAACCAGTTTTGTGAATGGTGAAAAGGACTGTTGCATCATTTCCAGAGTACAACTAGTAATAACTAAAGACATTATAGTCATGAGTTATTGTCAACTCCTGTGTTTAGAACTTGTTCTTGAATGTAACCAATATTAGCATTGTGGTATTTTAAATTTGAATTTTGATTTTAGATGTTGAGTCACTTATGAGCTTAGAATAACTAATAGCTGAAAATATTAATGTAATTTCTGCTTCTAAGTTACCTTGAAGCCTGGAATTATTTATGAAAATTAAAGAAGTAGATATTCTGAGTTCTGTTATTTTTTAAAGTGTTTATTTGTGCTTTTAAAAATATATAAAATATGATGACTATAGAAAAAGCCAATAACCTGAAGTTAATTTGTTTAGTTCTCTTGTTAGGAGTAAGTTGGTTCTTTTAAATCAATTATATGCATTGATTATGAGAAGTCATAGCGAAGTTGTTTCACTGAATATGCTGCTGCCTTTTTTTTTTTTTTTTATTGTTACTGAATAGTCTGAAAATGAATTTTGTCAGAAGGGATTCCTTCTTATATTCTTCCATCCCACACCTGATGTAGAAGAGCAGATAGGGGTTAGAGAAAACCAGTCAGGTCTCTTTCTCACATATTTTTGCTTCCTTTCTTCTCAAAAGCAGTAATCTATGTCTGCCTCTGGGTAATCGACCTCCAAAGAATGTATGTTATGCCTGTGATAACAGCAGGACAAAATAACTCACTTTACTTCTTTTCTGTTTTAACTTATTTTGGGATTTTCTTACACCCTCCACACATATGGATAATATATTTCATTGGGCATATGTAATTTACTGAGCATTGTTATTACTGTGAAACCCAATTATTGCAGAAAAAGAAAGATTGCTCCCATAAATACTCTTGGGCTAATCTTGTTTCAGACTGGCATTACAGGTACGGTGCCAGGCATGCTTGGTATGTGGAAGGAAGGAGGACATTTTGTCTGATGTAAGAGATGCTTCAGACCCAAGGAAATTCAAGAAGCAGATGGTGGCATTTTTTATTGTTAGCTGTTTGTTTTGATTTGTCTTGTTAATGATAGAGTAGCGAAGAGATAATGAAAAGTTCAGAATAATGTGAATAGCTGTGTATTTATTAAATAAGAAGTGTGGGTGTGGTAATTTTAAAAATACATTTTAAATATTGGGTTTCTGAATCCCATAGTTGGAAGAGCTGTGCACCTAAGGAAAGTTGAACATTAAAGTCAGAGTCATAGGCAGATGTTGGAATAAGTTTATATTTAGAAGTTCTTAATCAACATTCATAAGTATGCTCTACAAGTACTTTATTCCTTTGACTATTTTGTGACTAGTGTATGTGGCTGTATAGAATATTGTACCTTCCTTGAAATGTTCAAATGACTTTTTATACACTTAATTGCAGCAATTTAAGTATGTATTTATATGTACAGCTATCTAATGATATGTGTTAATTGAAGCAAGTCAAGAATAAAAATTTTGAAGTATTTAGAATATATAGATATAGTGGAATATGCTAAAGGAACTTAGGGTCATGTACATACTTCTTCCTGCTTCTTAAAAAGTGAAACTTCAATTTAAGCAGTACCTATCCTTTGCACTGCGATTTCCCCTCTGAAATTTCCTACAATAGCTTATTGTTTGTTTGTTTTGTTTTGTTAAGATAAAATGTTCTGGGTATGTGAAGAAATTGATTTTGTTATATATTTTTTACGGTATTCTTCTCCCTTGTCCCAAAGCAGATAATTTGTGCTCTAAGTACCTTATATTTGTGGATGTTTGTGGTTTGTATGACTTCTGCAATTTTTCTAGGAAAACAGGTAAATATTTCTTCCAATACCACTCAAGCAGAGTTGGAAGCAAAGAATACCAATTTAAAGGCAGAACTAAGAATGGAGTTTTATCTCTTTCCAATAAAATGGAAAGATGCAGACAGGAAGCCATAAAATCCCAAATAGAAGAAAAGTACATAATTATCTACCCAACTACTTACCTATTTGTCCATAATAATAATACACTGAGATTTAGACTTGTGCTGTGTCATTGAATCATCCTAAATAATGAGAGAAGGCTGCTTTCTAGACCTTTGTTTTCAAGTTACCAACCATGGCTTTGAGCCAGAAAGTCTTTGTTACAAAGGCAGTATTAAGAGGATTTTTTCTTGGTAAAAAAAAAAAAAAATGACATATATATATATTTTTTGGAAGAGATAAAGAAGCTAGACAATGTCCACAGTAAGAGTATGGAAATAAGTAGCCCAAACTGGGGTTTTACTTTGAAGAGAGTATTGATTTTGAAAAGACTGGTAGCAATGGGGAAGACCAAAGCAGTGCTTCTGAGCTCCTGTGAGGGTGGGAGTCCCATCATCCCCAAAGAATAGACCTTGAACTTTAGGAGCCCTTGGTCTTCAGTCAATACCAGCACTTCTTCCGCACTTCATGGGTCATAGAGTACATTAGTACTCAAACATGGTCGAGACTGCATTTTTCTCCAAAATGGGGCTTTAAACAAGATGGAATTGGGAGGGAGACAAACCATAAGTGACTCCTAATCTCACAAAACAAACTGAGGGTTGCTGGGGGGAGGGGGGTTGGGAGAAGGGGGTGGGATTATGGACATTGGGGAGGGTGTGTGCTTTGGTGAGTGCTGTGAAGTGTGTAAACCTGGTGATTCACAGACCTGTACCCCTGGGGATAAAATTATATGTTTATAAAAAATAAAAAATAAAAAAAAATTAGAAAAAGAAGAGATTTAGAAAAGTAAACAAATGTGATGTTTCTAGTCCCTGAATATTTGACAGGATAAGAAAATTTCGCAGTGATAATCTCGGAAGGTTAGTTCAGGAAAGTATTGGTTTGTATATGATGCATAATAAACAATTTATCATCGCAGTTTGGGTGTACGCTGTGTGGGCTCGTTAACTTGTCTGTGCAAAGCTGCTGTTGCATGGGATCCAGGGCCTGAAGCTGCTATCAGTAAATCAGGTTAGCAGTTGAGACATGCGGTGGGGCTGAAAAAATATAAATTGGAACCTATAGGGTTGAACTGAAACATAAAAGAACAAACAAGAGCCTACATTTATTTATTCTTTCTTTATTTTTTAAAAGATTTTATTTATTTGACAGACAGAGATCACAAGTAGGCAGAGAGCAGGCAGAGAGAGAGGAGAAAGCAGGCTCCCTGCTGAGCAGAGAGCTCTATGCAGGACTCGATTCCAGGACTCTGGGATCATGACCTGAGCCGAAGGCAGTGGCTTTAACCCACTGAGCCACCCAGGCGCCCCTAGAGCCTCCATTTATTCCCTGTCATCTGTGACCTGGATGATGTGGGCGACCTGCAGAAGCTCCCAGCATTCCCCCACAGAGTTGGACACAAGCTTAGTTGGGGATTCAGAGAAGTCAAAAAATATCCTATGGAAGTTAGAAGTTGTTATCACCTGCAAAGCCTAACTCACGTCTGTAAAAACAAGGTGACCTAACAAATTAGACAAAATATGTGTGAGCTGTCCCAGAGTGTGGTGCCCTACACTGAACTTTGGTTCATAAAAAAGATTGCTTCTTCTGGTCTGACTTAAAAATAATACATGTATTTTTCTTCAATCCAGCCCTAATCTGGAATTACACAAGAAGGGGAATTCTGGTAGAATGTAGTTGCAGTCTGCAAAGTTGTCCAAGGGCAAGCTGGTCTCCTGTACTTTTCTTTTGTCCTTATGGAATTTGCAAGTAAACACAGAAACAAAATCCTGTTCTCACCTCCTATGATGCAAATAATTCTTGACACAAATGAAAAACATGCTTATTTCCCCCAAAGACATTAGGTAACCCCTTTATCCATTTGGGTGCTGATCATTCCTTTGCTACCTGAACTCATATTCCCCCTTTGAGATCCCATATCTAAATGTTGAGATCTAGGTTCAAATATTAGTACATTTAGAATTTCAAGGTAGGGAAGAGGAAAGAGGAAGAAAATAATCAGTCAATCTATGCACAAAAATGTTATATTAAAGTAAGAATGAAATATATGACTATTGTAGTCCTCATCTTTATGTTTGTGGTTCTAACTGGCGTTTATAGTTATCTTTTTCCATAACCCGTTCTACTTACCCTTCCCGTTAGCAAGCATCTTGGCCATTTGTGAATCTTTGTTTGATGGGGTACCCCAAACCTTCATAGTTAATGAATCTGGGTCATTCACAGTCCTGCCTATGTTGGAATGTTGCAGCTTTCTACTGATTTTTCTCCTAGGATGTGAATATATTTATGAGTGGCCTGAAGATATTTCTTGCCTTTTGTACATACTCATCATTGTGTTATTACACCCAAATTTCCCTTTGAAAATCAGGGTCAATAACTCCAGCCAACAGAGTACTCTTTGCTTGACGTGCTAATTGATATGAGGAACATGGGTAGCAGAACCAACTTCCAGTTTAATAGACTATTGCTGTATGTCCTGGTGAAAGCATTCCTCCCTTGAGAACTAAGGCTGCTTACCAACAGAACCCCAAGAAAATTTTTACTAATTGGTCAGTATAAGTAATAGAAGAACCACTTACTGTTTCTACCCCTTGATTCCTGGATCCATGAATTTGGGTCTTAGGAGAAACAATATTGTATAGTTCTTGCTGATTTAGGGCATATATCATATCCTGAAGGACATCGTTTCAGATTCATAAAGCATTCCCACTAGCTGGCATGGTTTTAGCGAATATTCAGAAGTTTATCCATACACTAGTCTATCCAGTCAACTGCTTTTGTGCTGATCTGATCAGAAATATGTTAAGACCAATGAATTCCATTAGTAAAGGACCATTATTTCACTTGATTTGCCGTAAGATTACTTTTTTGGTCAGAAGCAATGCTGTGTGGAATATCAGAGTAGAGGCATTGTGTAATTTCATGGATATTGGTTTTGGCAGAAGCATAGTAGACAGAGAGGGCAAATCCACAGGCAGAGAGTCTGTGCTAGTGAAAACAAAGATCTGTCCCTTACATGATAGAAATGGTCCAGTATAATCAACACGCTCTATGGACTGACTGACCGCCCCCTGCCCCCGTATCTCCCCCGTACCTGCCCCCCCCCCCGAGACATGTTGCCTTATCAAGGCTCAGTGTTGATTTCTGCAATTAGCAAGTTAGGCTCAATAGTGCCTGTAGCTAGACCGGCTTCGTGGGTGGAAGCCCATGGTGCTGAGTCCATGTATAACCTCTACACCTATCCCAGTGGCCCCTTTCATCATGGCGTCACTGAGCAAAGATAGTGGTGGTTGAGAAATAAAACAAAACAAATACTGGCATCAAAAGAATGGGTCATCTGGTCCGTGTGATTATTATCCTGCTTCTCTGCTAAAATTTCTCTTTGGCAAACATTTGCATGGGATGCAAATGTATTCATATTCTCTCTCAGTTAAGAAATCTCAATGTCCATCCTTTTTTTTAAAAATTTAATTATTTTTTCAGTGTTCCAAAATTCATTGTTTATGCACCACACCCAGTGCTCCATGCTATACATGCCCTGCTTAATACCCATCCCCAGGCTTACCCAACCCCCTACACTCCTCCCCTCCAAAATCCTCGGTTTGTTTCTCAGAGTCCACAGTCTCTCATGGTTCACGTCCCCCTCCGATTTCCCCCAGTTCACTTTTCCTTTCCTTCTCCTAATATGCTCCATGTTATTCTTTATGCTCCATAAGTAAGTGAAACCATAAGTCTGTGGTTTCTAATTTTCTTTCTATTTTTTTTTTAAGATTATATTTATTTATTTGACAGAGATCACAAGTAGGCTGAGAGGCAGGCATATAGAGAGGGGAGGAAGCAGGCTCTGTGCCGAGCAGAGAGCCCGATGCGGGGCTCAATCCCAGGACCCTGGGATCATAACCTGAGCCAAAGGCAGAGGCTCTAACCCACTGAGCCACCCAGGCGCCCCGGTTTCTAATTTTCTAATGATTCTTTTATTCCCTTTCCATTCATTACCAAACTATTAAGCATCACACAAGAATCCCTGTAGATTGTTCCTGGGGCCATGACTTCTTGCAGGCAAAGTATATAACAAGGTCAGAGAGGTGCTGCTTAAAGTTGTTACCCCTGTTCCGGGCACGGCCTAAAGTGTGGTGGTAAGCGCTGCGATGCTCCCCTGTCCGTGTGGGATGCAAAATCTTTGGTGAAATCGGCCCATATGTTTTTCTTCTTCCGTAAAGTGTTCATATTGTCTTTACTTACATATTGTAGCAGGAATACAGACCATGGGGCTTTGAACCATGTGCTTATTCAACTTCTTCATGCCATCAGGACATTATAGGGGTCGATGTAGCCTATTTTACTTTAATTTGATAAGGGATATGGGGTCTTTCTCCACTGAGCTGTAACTAATCCAGCCCAGGACTCAGAATTTGAGGGGTGAGATAGAGTTAAAGTTGGATGATATCGGGTTTGGGTGCTGCCCTGGCCAACAAGGTGAGCCGGCAGATCCCCTACAATGGCATGGGCTGCCACAGTGCCTGATACCCATGTAGAACTTCACAGCGTAAAACAAACGGTTTGTATGCTCGTTATGTTTTATCTCTTTGGCATTTTATGTTTAAATTCTACCTGTAATAGTTTCTTTCAAAATATCATCTCCATTTTTTTTCCTATAAAACCATTCCACTTCCTAAGAGGAGGTCAATATTCTAGGCAGTATATGTTCCAGCTTTGTTTTCTGTTATCCTGCTAGGGCCCAGCATTCTTTAGAATGTTGTAAAGGCAAAACATCACACAGTACATCCCAAAAGATCAGTGCTACCCTTTGTCTAGCTGAAAGCAAACAGGAAGGATTAGACTGCCAGGAATAACATCCCAGGTCTTGAACAGAATAAATTTTCCACGGCAATGAATTCTGTAACACACCTCACCACTGTGCTGAATACCATGTGTTATCTTCCGGGAAACTAAAATGTGTGCCCTTGCCTGTTGGATTGTTGTCAACCACAAGTAGGTCCTCACTGGCCTCTAGTACATCTTCAGTATGGCGAGCGGTCAGCTAAACTCCTTGTCCCCTCCAAAGAATGTCAAGACTGGAGAGAATGATGGGAATTTTCAACCTCAGAGTTCTCAAAGTGAAGTGAGTGCTCGAGATTAGCCAGAGAAAGAACTAAGCCTCCGAACAGGAAACTGGGAGTCTTAGGCCCAAATCATCCATACTTTCATATTTTCCCAAAGAAGTCTATTGCCCCTTTACACCAGCTTACTTCTGATGCATGAAGTGCTCTGGGAAGAGGGAGAATATGCCCAATTATAACATATGAAGGAAAGAATATACTGATCTGGGGCACCTGGGTGGCTCAGTGGGTTAAAGCCGCTGCCTTCGGTTCAGGTCATGATCTCAGGGTCCTGGGATCGAGTCCTGCATCAAGCTCTCTGCTCAGCAGGGAGCCTGCTTCCTCCTCTCTCTCTGCCTGCCTCTCTGCCTACTTGTGATCTCTGTCTGTCAAATAAATAAAATCTTTAAAAAAAAAGAATATACTGATCTATCGAATATTGATTTTGAATATGCTAGTTATTGAGTACTGATACAGAATCTACTGGGGTTGGGACGCATGGATGGCTCAGTTGGTTAAACCTCTGCCTTCCGTTCAGGTCATGATCCTGGAGTCCTGGAATGGCGCTCCAAGTTGGGTTACCTGCTCCGTGGGGAGTCTGCTTCTCCCTGTGACTCTCCCCCGTCTTGGGCTCTCTCTCACTCTCTCTCTCTCTCAAATAAACAAACAAAATATTTTTTAAAGAAGAATATGCTGGAGTTTTTGTTGAAAAATGAATATGAATAATGATAATTTAGATTTTATAAATGCTAAATAGTACAACTTTAATTCTAGTTACCTTGCCTCTCTTGTAAGTGGGCTTAGATCTTACATACTTCTTTCTGCTTCTGGACTGAATCCAAATACCCCATCTTTTCCAGACTTCAGCTTAAGGTAACTCTCAGATTTTGAGATGGGCCTGTTGTTAGCCTCACAGATATATTCTTTAATAAAATAATGAACATTTAAACTATAAAAAATATTCTACATGGTTGAAAATCATTAGTCTATCAATACATAATTATCATTTTCTCTTACAAAGGGAAACTTAACATAAAATGTGTAGTTTATATAATTTATAAATCAGATAACATTTTTCTTATTTTAATGCTATGTCAGACAGAGTGTTTTATTTTTGAAGCTATAGTTTACTCTGTATTGTGAATTCTGCATCAGAGTACAGTGAAAAATCTGGATCTTAAAAGGTCTCAAACCTCGAGCCACTTTATATATCTGGAAAAATTCATGCATTTCTTATGAAACAGAAAGCCAAGCAATATCTCTCTATTTTAAAGATCAAAAGTATCATTGGCGCAGAATTCCTGGATTTATTTTGTGTACTTGCACCACTGTAGTTGCTAGTATATGGTTCAGAAAGTTTTGGATTTATTAAATCTGAAGTGTGACAGTTTGGCCTCTAATGATTTTCCATGAATGGTGGCAAGTCTAAAGGTGGTCACCTCATGATCGTTTTGTCTTTCTGCACAACCATGGTTAACTTATCGGCAAGTGGCCCTTTCTGCGCTCAAGCATTTCCCTTGTGTTCTGGGCAGGCAGGACAGCAAGAGCAAAAATGCAGCTGACAGAGCCTGCTTGCTTTTAAAAGGCTCCCTAGAAGCTGACCAAGGGGTTCGTTATGCATCTCATTAATGAGAGATCATGTTTATATGGCTCTCCCTCACTGAGATACCAGCTGTTACTCTTTCTCCCTTGCTCCCTTCCCCCATGTGTACACACACACACACACACACACACTACATATATATATATTCGGAGCAACTATGCCATATATGTTAAGGATGCTCTGAATTGTGTCTGTAGATAAGAAGGTGGAGAGCATGGAATACAGCAGCCAGCCAGCCATACCAACTGAGCCTGCAATGCCTGAAGATTATCAGCACAGTTTATACTGTGAGAGTGTAAGAGAGTCCAAGGTCCACACCTTTCTTACTGTATCTCTAGACCCTAGGATAATGTCTGGTTTATAGTAGGTGCAAAGTATGTGTATTTGAAGAAAGAAAGAAAGAAAGAAAGAAAGAACGAAAGAAAGAAAGAAAGAAAGGAGGAAGGAAGGAAGGAAGGAAGGAAGGAATGGGTACTTATCTTAAAGCAGAGTGCCTTCAGCTTCTAACGAGGCATAATTCTCTTTTTCTTCTTTCTTCAGTTCCTTCCAGTCATGGTCTAAGGGCTGTGATGGTGATAATGATGGGCTTCTGCTTTCACTCCAAATGGGCATGGGGGACGTGCATCAGAATGTACTCAGCATGCCTAAACATATGGGTTTTGAAGGTGAACACGTTTGGATCAAAATCTGCACTGACTCCCTTGACTATCAATAATTGAATAGTTTCAGCCCTACAAAGGCACTGAATATTGATAAGATAAGTGTATTCACTTGCTGGAATTGTTAAATATTAGTGTCGAAAATGACCTTAGAGATCATTCAGGCTGTTTTAACAGATGAGAGAATAGACTCAAATTTGGTGATCATCTGTTTTTGCTCGTGAGGTAACTTCTTTGCACTGAAAGACTTCTGGTTGGCAAGGCAGAATGCGCTCACCGCCTCAGAGAGGGCTTGCCAAGGTTTGTCGAATCACAGTGTGCAGAGTTGCAAAGAGAATTTAGGCCTCCCAACTGCTGGTCTCGTTGTTCCTCCCTCTCTATTGTATTGTGAGTGAACAGATTTAAAAATGATTATGAATGAAATTCACATTGGGAACGTGTTCAAAATTCCAAATTCTTGGGGCAGATGTCCCTGAGAACCTGATTCAATGTCTGGATGAGGCCCATGAAACAGCATTTTTAACAAGAACCCTGAATGATTGTGATGCAGGTGGTACCCAGATCCCAAACTGAAACAATAAAATAAATGAAATGAGGCTTAAATTTTATAGCTCCTAGAAGAGCTCATGAAAATTCTTAGTAAGTAGAAACCTGGATAAAACACGATTGCATGAAACTAAAGACAAGTGTTTTCCTGATTAAAAAATCAAAAGCACAATGTTTAAATATGAATAATCCTGCTAATGCTCACTATGATACTGTACATGCCTAATGGGCTTCATTAAGACATACATTTTATAAACTCCATGCCACTTGCATAGAGAATTTATGGAATGTAATTGCCCTGGAACTGGTGTTTTCACTGCAGAAAACCAGCTGTGGCTGCCATCCAAAGGGGAACTCTGTTCCAGGAGCTCAGTGTTTGCTGCTTTGTTTCATGTAGCATTTACTTGGCTGCCCAAGAATATAGTGCATCCAGCATTAACTCTCTTAAATATTTACCTTAAATTATAATTCTGAATTCGTTATTTTGACATAACAGAAAAAAGAAGCTGTAGCTAAAAATAAAGTAAAAAATCTAGCTAGTTCCTATATATATGTGTGTGTATATATATATATATATATATCCTATATAAATATAAAAATATAGAAATTAATTAAATATAAAATAGAAATAATTTTTAACCTTCTGACCTTAAGAGAGAAATTATCTCCATTTTATACAATAGAAAACTGGGACTCAGATTAATAAATCTGTCTCTCTTTGAAAGAATTGAAACAAAACTAAGACTTGAATATTTCAAAGTGTGATCTTGGTGTTGTCTCTCTGCATCTCTCTCTCTGACCTGTCTCTCCATCCATGCATCCTGTTGTTTTATTCCATCTCCCTCCCAAATTTTCTCCTTTACTACCACTTCTCTATAGAGCATTCTTTAATTGAAAATAGGACTTTTATCAGGTGCCTTGAAATTTTATTCTAAGCTTTATCCTAACTATCCAAACTAGAACTTCTACCCTACAAAAAGTCATAGAATTTTAGAGTGAGATTATTAGTTTGACAAACCATCAAAATCTCTCCTGTTATATACAAGGAAGCTCAGGTCCAGGAAAAGAAAGCAACTTCTTCACACTGGGATATTGAGTTATTGGCAGTGCTTGAGTATAGTTAAGTGTTTGACTCATAATTCATTTTTTCCATTGGAACTTTAGGTTAAAGACTACTAGTTAAAGGCTGAATGGACATAAATATAGCATTTTTAGGTAACAAAAGAAGGAGAAAAATCTATTAAGAGAGTCAGTTTTTTTCATGAGATATTTAGTGGAAGTAGTGGTTTTACTAACCATGGGCAGTTGCAAATTTCAGAATGAATATGGTGCTTCCTAGAGATTGATACCGCTGTGTAGTTTAGCAGGCCTCATTTCCAAATGAAAACTTGCCACCCTGTGAGTTAAATTTCTGTCAGATTCTGCTAAGACTTTGGTTCGCATGGGGTTAGATTTGGCTGAACCTATCTAAGGTACGTCTAGCAGTTTTGACAAGGTGTTACAGTAGATAAGCCATCACCGTATTAACACATTACAGGGTGTATTCTCGACCATTCTAAAATGTTCAAATGTCAGTACTAAATGATACAGAATAGAAATAATATCAGGGTGTTTATTATTGACAGTTTTATGCTTAACATATGATAACATATGATAATATCATATGCTTAACATATGATATTAATGTCAATCCTTGCAACCATTCCATAAATATATACTTTAGTAATTTTGAAAATATTTTTTACTCATATTAATGTCTTCATTTTATAAATTGCCAAATTGAGATTGAGAAGTAATTTCCTCAAGAACATGTGGACTCACATGAGCTATGCTACTTGAATAATAAGCAGGTACATATGTATGTATATATATACATATACATATATATAAATAAGCAAAATATATCTCACTGTAGTATATGTCAAAGTATAGAGGAATGCTACAGAGAACACATCACAAACTGTGAAAAATAAATGTAATGGTTCGAGTTGTAGTTAATAGTTGATTTGGATGAGTTTTATAGTTAATAAAATGGTAATATTTTTAAATGATGGATGTGTAATAGTTTTTCCCAGAATATACTTCTTAACTTCTGTTAAAGTATGTAGCTATATAAAAAATTCAAGTATGTGCTAAACCTATGAAACACCTTATTGTGTTTAGTAATATAATAATTTGTGGCTTTTTTAAAAGGATCATAATACCCAGGCTTTTAATTCAAGAAGTTTGCAAAATCACTGGAATCGTCCCTCTTTTTTTTTTCCCCCAGACTTTATTTATTTGATAGAGAGAGAGAGAAAGAAACAGAGAGCTTTGACAGAGAGAGAGAGAGAGAGAGCACAAGCAGGCAGAGCAGCAGGCAGAGGGAGAGGCAAAAGCAGGCTCCCAAGTGGAGAGCTTGACTTGAGATTCCATTCCAGGACCCTGGGATCATGACCAGAGTGGAAGACAGATGCTTAATCCAGGAGCCCCTGGAATCAACCCTCTTAACGTTTTTAAAACTTCCATGAAAATGGTTTTATATTCCTAATTTTAAAACCATCTCTATTAATTAGGGTTCTTTAGAGAAACAGAGCCAGTAACGTCTTATTTTATTTATTTATTTTTTAAGATGTTTATTTATTCATTTGACAGGGAGAGATACAGCGAGAGAGGGAACACAAGCAGGGGGAGTGGGAGAGGGAGAAGCAGGCCTCCCTCCAAGCAGGGAGCCCCATGCGGGGCTTGATCCTAGAAGCCCGGGATCACGACCGGAGCTGAAGGCAGATGCTCAACACATGAACCACCTAGGCATCCCAAACATTTTATATATATGTTGTTGAAATATACATACATGTTTTGGGCACTTTCTGTGTGGAAGGGGGAGACTTGGGTAAGGGTAATAAGGAAAATTTCCCTCTTGTGGCAGTGTGTAATCTTTTCCTAATTAAAATGAATGTTTATCATCGTAACACCTTCTTGACAAACAGATCGGGAAGCAATGAAACAGTTGCTGAGTGATGTGGGAAGTTATAACTTGTCTCCAGGGATATTCCCTACCTGGAAAGAAACAAAACACTGGTAGCTGGAGAGCACTGGAGACCATTGTCCCTCCTTGGGACAGACCTACACTACATTTAAAGGTCCTAAGCTGGAACTTGTAGATTCCATCGCTTCCTTTGACAACTTACACATTTAATCCTTCTGACTGTAGTAGTCAAAAATTCAAGGTTAGGGGCGCCTAGGTGGCTCCGTGTGTTAAGCCGCTGCCTTGGCTCAGGTCATGGTCTCAGGGTCCTGGGATCGAGCCCCGCATCGGGCTCTCTGCTCAGCAGGGAGCCTGCTTCCTCCTCTCTCTCTGCCTGTCTCTCTGCCTGCTTGTCATCTCTCTCTGTCAAATAAATAAATAAAATCTTAAAAAAAAAATTCAAGGTTAACTTTCATGAAAGATAAATTCACACTTTTGCCTGAAAGTCTTAGCAATAATGAGATAAATGTTTTGTAAATGTAAGGTTCTAATTTATAATTTCCATAAGTAGGTTTAAAATAGGATGGTGTTATCATTAGTGTATTTTTACATTTACTACTTTCCTTTATTCAGAAAATATTTATTAAATGCCTACTATGTGTCAAGAACTGTAGTGCCCTGTTTATACTCTCTTCATCAGAGGCTGCAACTTTTGTGATTTATTTATTTAAACTGTCCTAGTGACAAGTTTTATAAATATTAACAAAAGGTTTATAGTACTACTCATTAAATACTAACAAGTTTCCATGTGCTGATTTACTTTCATGGAATATGAGAATTTAACTCATTTAGATGAGAAAAACATATGGTTCTTTCTTGTCAGATGATTGAACTCATTAGCATTATTTGATATTTGACTTTTTGTTTTAATTTGGATATAAATATTATCTAATTTTTAAATAATTAAAATGATGTAGTTTGTGTCTCCCTGTCCTATGGAAACAAATGATATGCTGTGCAATTAAAAGTCACATTCAAGTATCTGAACAAATCTGTGCCCTGGCTTACCGGAATCTGTCTCATAGGAAAATATCTGTACTATTCACATGACCTCTGCTTTATTTATTGCATTTTAGTCCACTTGGTCTTCATAAAACTCACTGATGGATATCAGCTTTTCTTGTTATTTTTGGGATGAAGAGGTTTTCAAATCAGTAGCTTGATTTACCCAGTATAAAAATACATCTAATGATAAAAATTACATGATTTATCTTTACTGCCTTAGATTTTTGTTTTAATGTTGAATGTTCCATTTTGGGGCAATGCTTCTTAATAATTCAATGAATAATTGTTAAATGCTTATCATTTACCATGTGCCTTACATCACTGGCTACCAAATCCTGGTCTCTAGCTTGGGTCTGCAGGATTGTGGGGTGCTCAGTTAAAGTGGAGATTTTTCTTCACCCTCCCCACTGCTGGTGTTCAATGTGTCTGGAATCTGGTCATGGTCTGGTCATGCTGAGACAGATGTAATTAGGGAATAAGTGCAATTGGTAAATTACAAGTTGAGTACAATTTCTAGTGAGAAGCAACTCTCCCTGCATCAGCCCCGTGTATGCTCTGCCTTGTGTACTGGAGACCACCACTTACTGTCATTTCAGTTTATTATCTCTCCAAGTGATTAACTCCACAATTAATAATAATATATTTCTATCACTTTGTTAAATTGCCAGCTTCAGATGTCACTCACTGATTGGCCATCATGACATATGCATGAGATATAATTTGATAAAGAATGACTGACTTTCTGATAACTGTGTGTCTCAGTTCTTTCGGATGTCCATCTCTAACCAAGTTGTACTTGTGGTTGGAATGGTTTCTCCTCCAATTGAAGCTCCAGGAAACTACTACAACTATTTTTTTGTGTGTGTCATGATTAGAGAGTCCAGCCTGAAGATGAAGTCATTTTGTGAACAGCAGGGTCGAGGTATAGAAGAAATATAGTCTATTGTGGTATAATTGGAGCCAAGCAATTCTCTCTCACCTAACATGACGCTGTCCATTCAGAACTCTTTAAAAAACAAGCCATTAAATTATATTCATTTTTCAGTTTGAATTGTCTTTGGTAATTGATAGCTAGTTATGAATTGACTGAAATGGATGACTCTTTAGTAAGACAATCATTATTTCCAAAGCAGTTTATGAATTCAGTCATATTAGATAAAAATAAAGTCATTCTTTTAAGGAAGCATTCTTAAATACAATTACATTTGACAAATAAACATTGGTATATCTACGAGATTATTTAAAAGAGGGGTATCAAATTCTACAAGATACTTTTAGAAGCTAAAATAATATATAAAATACTTATTTAAAAATATTTAAAGTAGTTTTAGAAGCTAAAATAACCCAAGATGACTGGTGTTCTTAAGAGAGAATCAGAAACAGGCACAGAGAAATTTCTTTGAGAAGTTACCAGAAGTACAATTCAGAGAAGAAAATTGTGTTAAATTGGACTTCTTGAAAATTAAGAATGTCTGCTTTCCAAAGATTTGGATAAGACAAGCAAAAAGACAGATACAATTTTTAAATTTGGAATCTCAAATATTAAAGCATGTAGCATTCCACACTCCTATTATGTATGATTTAATGAAACATAATTGAATATAACTACACATCACAAACAGTATTTATACAGTGAGTCATCTATGTAAATTTAATTTTTGTCATTGGTATTATTCTGATACATGGGACCTTGTTGAAATTTTTATAAGAATGAACTTTTAAGAGGACTTGGCCATCCACATGGCCTTAGTACTGAAGGCAAGCATTGATATAATCCTTTTCCTTGAGTGTCATTATTAGGATTTTTACTTACAGAACTATTGTTAAAAAATAGGCTACACATTGACATTGATGTGACTGGCACACTCATAACTGAATCCTCATTTTTCCCTTTTATGCCTCTGGTTCTGTTGCCTAAGATGAACAGAAAATATGCATTCTGCCCTCAGCTACTTTTGTTGCATATGTTCTCTTGCCTCCCTAAAAGATAAAATTTATTCCCTTTATTCCTTTTTTTTTCCTGGTATATTTGTTCTTTGTAACTTATGTTAATTTTTCTCGTTCTGCATCAAGATGCCTTATATTCATGAACTTGAATTTTTCTTCTCACTTATTCAAATACTAAGAGCAAGTTGTCATCATAAAGACATCACTTTGCCTTTTTTTCGGAGTTATTTTTATTTGCCTGTTGAAATTTATGCATCTTTTATTTTTCTAAGTCCCTGGTTTTATCGTTGGCCCGTCTCGCTTGATAGCACCACTGTACAGTGCCTCTGTTTTCGCAGTATGACACGCAAAACATGAAGACACGACAGATGTTGTAAATTTGCCCAATTTGATTTGGGAGAATAAATTAGGTCATTTGTCTTAGTAAATTCAAAATATGGCTTCAGTTAAATTTTTTTTTTGTTCTGTAAACATTAACAATCGAGACAAGCCCCCATGCCCTACCTTTTAAAATGTTTTTCTTCATGACTCTATCACTGCATAACTAAGAACACTCTAGTAAATAATACCATTGACATTATCAATATAGATTTACATTTACTATTAAGGCTTTGTGATATCTAACAGTCACAGAGACTGGTAAAAAGACCAATTAGGAGCACAAGACTGGCATTGTTAAAAAACTTTTAAAAGTGCTCATTGCTTAAAATCCGTTATAGTTTACTAGGTATTTTTTTCGTAGTTCCATATCATTGATTTGCGTGGGGAGGATATCAAAGATGTGGCATGAAGCAAGAAGCTGTGTCCATTTTCTCAAAAGGCCATAAATACTTAGAAAAGGTGTTTGGAATTGAGCCTCTTGCCAGAATCTTCGGGCAGCCATCAGGCATGTCAAGGAATTTCACAGATAACCAAGATCAGTAATAATGACCAACACAGGATTGGATGATACAGGTCTCATCATGGGCCTTTGTAGTCTCTCAGCATGGTGTTGGATGCAAGATAACACCAGGGGGACGTGATAGCCTTTGTGAGACTGCTCTCTTTGACCAAGATCCTTTCCGCAGGAGATGCCTGAGTTGTATAAGGTCAGAGCCAGGAAATGAGGTTCTGGGTTCCGAAGGGGGAATCTAGGCAGTGTACCAGATCATGCAGTATAGTTGTTACACCAGAGTGGACTGTCCCGCCCCTGGGGCTGACCTGGAGTGTTTTGACCGGGTCTTTATTGACCATGTAGTTTGAGGACTTATGGAAGCATTCAGCGTAATTCTTGAACTGTTTATTTGCTTATGGCAGTTTGAAAAAATCTTAGACCCTAAAATATTTTCTCTACTAGGTAATATTTAATAGACAATTACCTCAAATGTAGAAGGAGACAAAACAATCAAAAGCCATTACCTTAAGCCTTTATTACAACATTGCAACGTGAGACCGCTCAAGATTGTGGGGAGCCAAGTGGGTTAAGGGTTTTGTGAGATAAGATTGAGGAAGGTAAGTCATGGTTTAGTCTTATTTCAAGAATAATTCATTGTTCAGATTCTTGGAGACAATGGGAGACAGAGGTATTATTCATGGGATAAGAGGCAGAGACTGCATGCCTTAGTTAAGCAGTGGTTGGTCAGTTTGGATTTAACAAGAAAGGTGGAAAGGAACCGTTGAAATGAAGATATTGCAAGAGTCAGTGCAACATTTTAAGTCCTTAAGTTCTTCCTTTGGTCAGCATTTATTTTATCTTTTTTAAAGATTTTATTATTTATCTGAGAGAGAGCGAGAGAGCGAGCACGAGCTGGGGGAGGGACAGAAGGGGAGGCATACTCTCTGTCAAGTGGGAAGCTGGATGCAGGGCTGAGTCCGAGGACCCCAGGATCTCAACCTGAGTGGAAGGCAGATGCTCAACCAGCTGAGCCACCCAGACCCCCCGGCCAGTGTTAGTTTAAAGCATAGGATGCTTAGGCCAGTGCTCAAAGTCTGGATTGTTACCTCTACTGAGATTTCCGTGAGTGCCACCCATGACCTTTGGAGAAGCTTGAATCTTGAGAGCCTTCAGCAGCTCTCCTATGAGTTTGAGAACTTTATTCCTGCCTATGTTCTACTTTTGCAGTTTTGCTAAGGTTATTAGTTTTGCAGGGAGAAGATATGCCAGAAACATTCTCAACAATTTTGAGTAAAATTGCTGATGTTGATTTAAGCTTACAGCCAATTTTTCTGTGAACATTATAGCTGATTACGGTAGCCAACATTAGCAAAATGGACAACAGTGGCATCTTAGGGAATGATGCACACAGCTGATTTATAAGAACATCATTCATGATTACTCTGGGATAAAAACACATTGTAACAGTGAGACCATTGATAAATCTCTATGGCCTTTTGATTTATATCATGAAGCACTCTGTAATTGCCATAGATTTCTCCTGATTGATTTGTACATTAAACTCTAGAAACTAATATTAATAGCCTATGTACTTTTTCCCTTAACTTGAGAGAGATGCTGAAGTTATTTATACAAAAATCACTGAAGTTATTTGTACAAAAATATTTTACTGTTTTATATATAAGGAAACTATGAAAACTGGACTTCTCCATTAGTCAGGTCACTTTTTCCCATTGTGGGTTAAACTTGGTATACATAGAGTTCCCACAATAGTTAAGAATTAAAAATTGGATAGTGTCAACAAACTTCTTATTATCTTTCCATTTCTATTTCATTAATTATCAAGATTTTATTTGAGAGAGAGACCTTGAGTGCCACAAGCAGAGGGGAGGTGGAGGGAGTGGGAGAAGCCGATTCCCTGCTGAGCACAGAGCCCCATGGAAGCTCTATCCTAGGATCTTGGGAACATGAACTGAGCTGAAGGCAGAGCCACCCAGGCACCCCCTTTCTTTTCATTTTTAAAGTGATAGATGTTCAAAGATAATTTTAGGCATAAATAATAAATTAATAGATTTGTTTTTCAGAATTTGGATTGTGAATTTGGAAAAGGTAAAAACAAGAATTGACAGAAGTACAGATAAGAACATAAATATGAACACAAATTTTTTTAATGTAAGAAATAATTTAAAAGCCACAGCAATATGCAATAATGATTATTCAGAACATAGTCTTTTAAAAAATTAAGGACTCTTTCACTATCAGAGGATAGCATAATCTGATCATAACATATGAAAAAAAATTTACTTATTTTGTATATTATCCAGTAGCATTTTGAAATAAAAGATGTATAAACTTTTCTCTTTATGAATGTAATGAATCAACACTGAATCAGTTTTTGGACCCAACATTTTAATTAGTTTTCTTTTATATTTGTTTTATTATTTTATGTTTATAAACTTAATATGTCATTATATTTATGTGTTTAAATATACACAAATATGTAATCATGATTATATAAATATATAATCATTGTGTGTTTAAATATACACAAAATATAAGTAGATTATAATATCACACTTCTGGTTTTAGCCTTAAGACACAATTAACTTTATAAGTATAATAAATATATCAATATTTTATATAAAATTTCCCATCTTAAACTGTAATGTGTTATATGCTGTATTTTACATTATGTATATCATATATGCATACATGCACATATATTCATGTATAGATATAGTGTGTATGTTTAAATGTATTCATGTGTATGTGTATATGTTTATAATCATCCAAAAGCATTTGCACATTCTGAAACATTTTTTTTTTTTTTTTTTTTTTTTTTTTTTTTTTTTAACTTTTTATTTTTTATAAACATATATTTTTATCCCCAGGGGTACAGGTCTGTGAATCACCAGGTTTACACACTTCACAGCACTCACCAAAGCACATACCCTCCCCAATGTCCATTTGGGAGAGGAGGGTGGGATTATGGACATTCTGAAACATTTAAGAAGAAAGTTTGCTTAAAGTTGACATTAGTGATTAAAAATAATATTTTCCTCCTATTTTGATTTTATCCACACATTCAAAGAATTTTCATTTAATAAAGTCTGTATTAACCTATTTTAAATTTAAGGAACAGTAAATACAATTTTGATGAATATTAAGTCTCCCCTCTTTTTTTTATTTTTTTATTTTTATTTTTTTTATTTTTATTTTTTTTTTTTTTTAAGATTTTATTTATTTGTCAGAGAGAGCAAGCGAGAGCGAGCACAGGCAGACAGAGTGGAAGGCAGAGTCAGACGGAGAAGCAGGCTCCCTGCGGAGCAAGGAGCCCGATGTGGGACTCGATCCCAGGACGCTGGGATCATGACCTGAGCCGAAGGCAGCTGCTTAACCCACTGAGCCACCCAGGCGTCCCATCCCCTCTTTTTTTTTTTTTTTTTTTTAAATGTTATAAAAATTTATGGTAGTAATCCTTTAAGAAAACAACCTTTATTTAAATTGTATTTGGTAAAAAGGCAATCATATATTTGTGCAGTGAAGGATTAATATTGTCCAGAGAGAGAGTTGTTTTTTGCCACTGGCTCCTGAGAAGTCACCTCTGAGTCCTTGCAATGTCCTATGTGATAAAAAGGGTCTTTGTTTACTTGGGTCTTGGTCAAAGACAGATAGACAATTTTGACAATGTGGTTTATAGTGGGGGCTTTTGATCACCCAATATCAACTCAACCTCCAGAGGGGCTGGAGGCCATCAGCCATGTGGGCAGACATTCATGGCAGCCCATGTGACCAGACCCCCAGTAAACTCTGTATACCAGGGCTTGAGTAAGTTGCCTTGGTGGGCAATACTCCATGTGTTTTTATCAGACATTATTTCTGCAGAAATAGGCCCTGTCCACATGATTTCTCTTGGAGGGGAACAACTAGAAACTTGTGCCTGGTGCCCTGTGGCCCTCCTTCTGTAGTTTCATCTGTATCCTTTCGGTGTAGTGTTCCCTAACACTGAAAATCATGGCTCTTGAGAGTTCTGTGCATCCTTCTAGTGAAGTACTGAGCCTGAGAGTGGTCTTGGGGACTTCCACACTTGCAGTCAATGTCAGGAGTGAGGGTGGTTTGGGGGGCTTGGGAATTTTGCCATATGTAAAATCCAAAGTATTTGTGAAAAGAATGGTAACTTACGTGAGGCTTAAAATCAACATGGAGCATTTTAAAAGTTTAAAACGTGAGTTTAACTGTGTTAGTGAATAAACCAGCATTTAGTGTTGACATTAGTTTTACATAATAGAAAAGATGAACAGTATGCTAACCCTGTGTTACTTTCTTATTCTAATTAGTCCAAGGCATCAGGTATTTTTTTAAGAATATTACATGAACCTGCATGGTTTTCTAATACAATTTATAAACCTTTGAATCTGCAAACCAAATTTTAAAGACTTTTAAGTTCATCTTTAGAAGTTCTTCTCTTTTTTGTTTGGACGAATGATCTGTTTATCTTATAAGTAGTGAGCAAGGTTCAGAACTAGATTGCATTTCTTAGGCTCAGTTTGTTTTTGTTCCTTTTTGTTTTGCTTTTTACACAGCTCATATTGTTTTGAAACTCTGATTATTTATCCAATCTAGATATTCCTAGAGTCCAAGCATAATGATAGAAGACAAAATTTTGATTAATAAGTCTCTAAAATTCCCCAAGAAGAAGGAAGAGAGGGAGATGGAAAAACAAAAACAAAACGTGGCAGGAGAAGTAAGTAGGAGCCAACTTCAGACAAATATTAAATTATCATTGGAGAAACCTAATTATATTCCTTGTGCAAGGAGGAGCAAGGATTAGATGCAGGGAGCTGATCTTCGCAATAACACACACTCACACAAGCACACACCCGAGTTTATCACAGCTGGTTGAAATAAGGCCATCTCTCCATTACATGAACACTCTCTCTTAGACAGCAAAGCAAATCTCTTGAGAATTTTTCCCTCATGTGCCTCTGAATGAACAACGTTATGTTGAAAATCATTTAAAATGATCATTATAATTCCAGACAGTCCTTGGGGAGTGTTATGGACTATTGATTGTGTCATTTCAAATTTCTTATGTTGAAGCCCTAATCTCAGTGGGACTGTATTTGGACATGGGGCCTCCAAGGAAGTAACTGAGGTTAAATGAGATCCTAAGGAAGGTTCTCAGGATTTTGGGATCTCATAGAAATATTACATGAACCTGCATGTCTTTATAAGACGAGACTGGCTAGCCCTCCTCCCTCACGTGTGCAGGAAGAAGTAGGCATGGGAGCCTACAGCAAGATGGTGGCCACTCGTAAGCCAAGAGAAGAGGCTTCACGATGAAACCAACCCTGCAGGCACCTTTGTCATCATTCCCCAGCCTCTAGAACTGTGATATGTCAGTTTCTTTTATTCAAGCCATCCAATCCCTGGACTTTTGTTATGGCCATTCTAGAGGGCAAATACAATGAGGTTCACCCGGTATCAGTATTTGGTGGTGGTGACACTGTGATATGTCGTAGGTGGTCAGAGGGCCACTGGCTTTGTTGTCCACAACTGTTCTAATGGTTGTAGTGGTGAGAACAATAAAGAACCACTCACCCTCAGTGACAGCTGATGGTACCTCTTTATCTCATACATGAAAGTCACAATCAGTGACGGTAATGATATAATAAAAGTGAAATAGGTATTCTTCTAACACAAAAGACCAGGTTTCCAAACAGGTTCAGAGCTTCTCTGGTTGTCTGGTCACCTCAGTCCTGAAGAGGGGAAATAGTGGTGCTTCCAGACTGTTTTCAGGCAAGCATCCCAATCTGCCAAATGCGGAGTCTGGTTGTGATTCAGATCACTCTGGAAGGAGAAAAGTAGCTGGAAGCCATTAGCTTAAACTAATTAGAATATGCAAATAATTCAAGGTGTGGGATTTGCGCAAGTGGCTTGCAGGTCATAAATCACAAAGTGAGATAGAGTGAAGTTCAGTTTTATTCTGAAAACTGTTCTCTGTCTCTGTGTAAGTTCTTGGAAGGTATGGGAACTTGGATTTGTTGGTTATGCTATAGGATCTAGCAGCAGCAAGACTAGGGGGGTTTTTCATATGTTATTGACTCCTGGAATTTCTCATCTGTGATTTACTTGTTCAGATCCATTGTACATTTTTTTCTAATGAGCTGTCTTTGCATTATTTATTCTCTTATAGTTCATTATATCATATAGTTCATCATATCTGTATCTATATACCTCTTCTCCCTAGGTCATACTTATCTTAATATTGCTTATTGAGCATTTTTCTTAATTATATATTTCTTTAATGTTGACATGTCAATGTCATAAGTCTTTTTTTATATTTTGTACTTCATGTTTGATTTTAAAAGTTGGCCCTTGATAAAGCACTTATACCTTATTACATCCTGGGCAGATTATTTATTTTATGTCCACATACCCTGCTAGAGTTCTCTTTCCTTTCATGCAGTTATTTTTTTTTTTTCTGGGAATTATTAGTTTCATTTCCCCCTCATCTCTTTATGTTCATATTTCTGAGATAATGTCGCAATTTCATTTTTCCAACCCTTAAATTTAATTATTTATTTAGCAATCATATTTTCAGTTTCCAAGGACTCTTTTTTCTTAATTTATTATGGCAATTATATTTTTTAATATCCAAGAGCTCTTTCTTTCCACAGCCTCTTGTCTCATGATATAATACATTAAGTCCCTCTGAGATACTAATTAGAGATTTTTGTTTGTTTTAGTTTATTATTAAACTTCTTGACTTTGAATCATTAGTATTATTTTTGAGCTTTTAATCTCTTTTTTGGGAGAGGTGGGAAAGGGGATGTGTTTCTTTCATACTCCAGGCTTTCCTCAAAAAGCCGAAGATCCTCTCTCTACTCATATTTAAGAACAAAGCAATATAAATTTGATTGTGAATTAAGTGTATGGGTCAGCCTTCTCTTGACTTGAGGGCTTTCATTTTGTGTGAAGATTTGGGGAAAATGCCCATATACTTGTATAAATAAGATCTGTGTATTTCTTCCCAAACATTATTTCTAGAAAAAATAATTCTATGATTCTTGCCCAGAATGGTAAATGTCCAGTTGATAAGTCTTTTGTGAAGAAGTGTGATATGCTATTCCTTAGACAACACTTTTATTTCTCTCCTGACTTATAAACTCAGTAGCCAGCATTTTCTGATTCCTCTGTCTCACAGAGTTACAGTCTTATTTGTGAATTCGTGGGGATTATAGTTCTACCAACTTCTACCAAATCCTAGATATGTGTTAAACTATCTTATAACTTGATGTCTCTAACTTCTCTGTATTATTATAAGTTTTATAATAAAATACTAATATTTTCATGTAATTTCCATGTGTCTTGGAGATGAATACTCATGTGATCAGTCTGACATCTTAAACTGGAAGTTTCATTTTTTAGATTATCATTGGAGGATTAGTGAAATCTTTAGTTATTTAGTATTCCTAATTATTAGGTATATACATATATATAATTAACTTTACTACCTTGTTATGAATTGAATTTTGCTTTAGAAATATATTAAGTTTTCCAAATTCATCCAGGAGATATAATTAGCTTGGCAGCATTTGGTTTAATACTAAAACAGTTATATCTACAAATTTTAATTTGTTAAATGTTAAATGTACTTGAAACAGTTCAGATACCTCTGTTTATCCATGTCTGCTACCATGGGCTGGGTGGTGTAGTTTTACACCTCAAAAAGAGTCAGATAAATACCAAAAGCAAATACAGAGTTTTGTGAAATTCATGGGAGACATACTCACCAAAATAATTGACCAAAACATTGAAGTGTAATTTAAAAGCATTAAATATGTGGTTTTTAGAGAATATAGTAGAAGAGTGTTACCTGACCTTAGTATTTAAGTTAAATTTTTAAATAATGGAAATTGATAAATTCACATATCAATAGGTTAATTCTCTACAGGGATAAAGTTTTAAAATTCACATGGATAAATTGTTCATCTTCTGGGGGCACTTGGCTGTTTCAACCAGTAGAGCATCAATTCTTGATCTCAGGATCCTGAGTTGCTAAGTACACATGGAGCGTGTACCTAATTGTTCATGTTCCATTACATAGATAATCAGTATTTTTTTTTAGAAAGCAGTAAGAAAAGCCTGTATAGTCATGCCTACAACACATTTATCACATTTATGTATTTAAGGAAACAAAATATTACATTTTGTTGTAAATACTAGATGATTGTAATGACTCTTTAACTTAGATAAGTTAATATTTGATCTGTCAATATTCTTTAAAATGTATATACACACACACCCCATCTTTATTCATCTGTAATGGACATTTGAGTTGCTTCTGTGTCTTGGCTAATGTAAATAATGCTGCAGTAAACATAAGGGTGCATATTTTTAAGAAATTCATATTTTTGTTTTCTTCGAGTAAATACTCAGGGGTTGATGTATGTACGGGGTTATATAGTAATTCTATTTTTACTTTTTTGAGGAATCTCTATACTGTTTTTCATAGTGACTGGACCAGCTTGCATGAGGGTTCCTTTGACTCCACCTCCTTGCCAAAACTTGTTATTTCTTGTATTGTTGATTCTAGCCATTCTTACAGGTGTGAGGTGGTATCTCATTGTAGTTTTGATTTTCATTTCCCTGAATAGTGATGTTGAGCATCCTTTTTGGTGTCTGTCAGCCCTCTGTGTGCATTCTATGGAAAAATATCTATTCAGGTCCTCTACTCATTTTTTAATTGGTTTATTCCGAGGGTTTTTTTTTTTTATTGAGTCATAGAAGTTCTTTGTATCTTTTAGATGTAAGTCCTTTATCACATATATCATTTGCAAATATTTTCTCCCAGTCAATAGGTTTCTTCTCATACTTTAGTGGTTTCCCTCTTGTGGAAAAGCTTTCATTTTGGTTTCATCCCAAATTTAGTTTTTCTTTTTCTTCCCTTGCTTGAGGAGACAGAAAAACATTTCTATTGCCACTGTCAAAGAAATTCCTGCTTATGTTTTCTTCTGGGAGCTTTATTGTTTCAGTTCTGTTTTAGGTCTTTAATGCATTTTCAGTTTATTTTGGTATACAGTCTAGGTAAGTAGTCCAGTTTCATTCTTCAGCACGTAGCTATCTAATTTTCCCAACACCATTTGTTGAAGAGACGGTCTTTTTCCCATTGTATGTTCTTGCCTCTTTTGTCCTAGGTTAATTGACCATAAAACATGGGTTTGTTTCTGGGCTCTCTAATCTGTTTCATTGATCTATGAGTCTGTTTTTGTGCTAGTACCACACTGTTTTAATTAGTATAGCTTTGTAGTATATCTTGAAATTTAGGATTGTGATAGCTCCAGGTTTGTTCTTCTTAAGATTGCTTTGGACTGAAACTTACATTTTAAAAAATATCATGTAAGAGAAAGATTACAACATGTATTTAAAAATATATACCGCATTAAGTTTGTGTAAATAGTCAAAGATGTTACCACTTTTAAGTTTAGGAAACTTCTTCCTTATGTTCCTATTAGATATGGCTATTGAAATGAACATGAATTACAAAGCTTTTATCAAAGCCAAAGTTCTAGAAAAGAATTTCTAAGTATTTTATGTGTATACTTATGTACATAAATACAAACTCATGTATGTGTTTTCCTTATCATAAGTGAAATTAAGACAAAATAATAGGGATATGCATAATTAGTCATTGCTCTTAAAGAGCTTTCAATTTTGTAGAATTTGAAACAAGATGTTTTTCCATGAGATTAAAAACAACCTCTAATGATTAGAGAAATTCTAATCACAAATATACCTACATAGAGTGGACTATTAGCCTTAAAAAAAATGAACAACAACATGTATGAAACTAGAGAGCATAATGCTAGGTGAAATAAATCAAAGGAAGACAGATACCATATGATTTCACTCCTGTGGAATTTGAGAAACAAAACAAAACCCCCAAAGATTCTTAAATACAGAGAATAAAGTGATGATTGCCAGAGGGGGGGTTTTGGGTGGTAAGGGTGGGGGAGGGGAGCACGAGTTAGGGGGACTAGATAAGGGATCAAGAGTACACTTATCTCGATGAGCACTGAGTAATATGCGTGATTGTTGAATTATTTTATTGTATACCTGAAACTAATATAACAGTGTATGTTAATTAAGATTTAATTAAACATGTGTTTCTAATTAGCATATATAGTATATGTTAATCCATATCTATTTTTATGTATATCCTCTGTGTATCACCTAATATATGACATATATTTATGTGATGTAAGGTAATCTATTTTCATGCTCTGTAACACTAATATGCCTTGCATCGAGTATATGCTTAATAAGAACATTTAGAATTAAATTTGAGGGGATTCAAGTTATTTCCCATTTCCGATATCCAGATTTTCTTTCCTATGTGACTCCTTCTTCCTTTATATGTTAGATTTTCAAAACCTCTTTTCTTGCTGTTTCTACATACAATTATTTTCCGTAAAATTTTCAAAACCAGTAACACATCTTTATTTGTATTTCTTTATTTGTATTTTTCAGGTGTTTCCCATGTTTCTCTACACATCAATTACTCAAGTAATTTTTAACTTATGTTAAAATAAGATGTCATTTTCTATGGCCCTGAAGATACATAGTTTCTTAAAGTAAATATAAGAAGTAATTTAGTAGAATTGATAGTGATTCAGAAGGCCCAACACTTATGTTGCCTTTCTTTTCTCTATAACTGTGTTGAGTACCAAATCTAGTCATAGTCAAGAGTTACCAACTAACAACCAAGCACACTTAAAACAACATAAAGACCTACTCTATTTCCCTAAGGCTGAGACAGAGCTTGGTGCAAGGGTTTTCACACATACCTGAGTTCTATTTAAGTTCTGTAGGGCCCTTACTAGTTTTAAAGTGTGTAGATGATTTTTTACTCATAATTCTTGACTGCACCTTCATTAATGCTCATGAGTACTCTTTTCTCTTTCTATATATCTAGCACCTATCATGTCATTCTGTATCTATTTATATGTTTATCTTCTCCAGATTCAGAACTTGGGAGAAAACAAAACAAAAAATTGTGAACATGCCTGAAAGTACTGGTTGTGTTCCCTAAACTGTAAGATGAGCAAACCAGCCACTCCTACACTTCACTGAGGTTCCCCTGCACAGAGAATAGAGTTCAATCTCTTTGCATGCCTCAGCCAACTTCAATACCATGACACAGAGCATGACACACTGAGGTCAGACTTCGTAAATCAACTTCCAGTTCCTTCATTTAATAGCTGTGTTACCTGTGGCCAAGTTTTCACATCTATCTATAGGGCTGTCATTAAAGTTTAATAAGGTAATTTTCACCGTATAATTGTAAATTGATTTTTCAAATTAATTTAAAATATGTCATCATTTCAGCAACTATGAAATTCAGTTATTGATACAACCTAACCTCCATGTAATAAAACAAGGCACCAGATGATGAAACAACAAAATGAAAAAACAAAACAAAACAAAAATTCAAAATGCATCCAATAAATATATATATGGCGAAAGATAAAAATAAAATCTGTGGCCTGTTAAATAGGATAGAGACTATTCATTTTTTCCTCATTGTCAAAATTGAAGAAAATATTTTATATGAAATTCTAGGAAAATCACTGTTAGATGCCTAGAATGAATATATCAGACAAAGATAAAGAAACAGAGTAAAATGGGGAAAGGGGTCGAGAGAGAGATTCTAGAATGGAATCTCTAATGTATATTATGCCCTTACTTTCAAAATGTGCTGAAACATTAATCACTTTTTAGAAAAAAAATTACCATATATATTTTTCTAATTCTAATTTTAATGTTTCTCAGGTAAGTAAGTTCAAGATGTAGCTACTTTAGTGAATTAAGATAAATCACTCTTTGAGCAGTCGGATCTTGCAGCATTTATATTGCACCCACCTCTGGGGGATTTTAGTATTTCCCACTGCAAACTCATCTAGGTAGGCAGCCATTTTAAGACCTAATAACTAAAAAAGACAAAAGGTAAATTTTGAAGAGTTGGGTAAGTATTAAAATAAAAATTGGCCAAAGATGGAATGACCAATATCATTATCAACATATACACTCAAATATAAGATTCTGATATATTGGTGAATGTAATTATTTTGAAAGTATTAGGAGAAACTGCAAAAGTTACCATCTCTTTGTAAGAACCAAGAAAAACAAGAAAAGTACAGTGCAGATTACAATAAGAATATGTAATGAAAATGTTGTGTAGCTCTGTAGGATTTTGAACATGGGATGATGCCCTCATCAGGTGGTACCTTTCTTCCCTGTCAGCTGCAGACTGGACCTCCTACTATAAACATTCCATTCCACTGAGTCCCTCACCCCCACCCTACTTCCACTAACCAGAAAGGGTCATCAGCCCCATCCAGGATAATCTACCTTTTGAGTCAGTGAAAGTCAACTGATTTGGTGTTCTAATTAGATATACAACCCTCCCTCATTTTTGTCACATAAGACACCAATTCACAGGAATGAAACCCACCATATCCATAACCCTTACTATGTTTAAATGGAGGAAATTATATGCCAGGATCAAGAATCGTGAAGTCTGTCTCAGAATTTTGCTACTGTAAGCTGCATGGTGTGGTTTTAAACAAAACGAAAGAAAGAAAGAAAGAAAGAAAGAAAGAAAGAAAGAAAGAAAGAAGTCAGATACATACCAAAAATAATTACAGAGAATTTTGTGAAATGCAGGAGAGACATTCATCAAAATAATTGACCATAACATTGACATATAATTTAAAGGCATTAAATATGTTTTCTTTAATAGAACTTAGTGGAACCATATCAAGTGTAGTATTCAAAATAAATTTTTTTAGATAATGGAAACTGATAAATTCACATATCAATGAGCTAATCACTTCCCTAAAGGGATAAAATTTTAAAATTCACATTGATAAATATTTTATCTTCTTCCATTACTTATGTAATCAGTTAAAAATATAGCAATAGGTAAACATTGTATAGAATGGCTTCCAGCATATTTATGTATGTAAAGAAACAAAATATTATGTTTTATTGTAAAATACTACATAATTGTAATGGTTCTTTAACTTAGATGAGTTGATATTTGGTTTGTCAGTATTCTTCAAAATGTTTCTTTCCAAAAGAATCTTTTTTTTTTTAAGTTAGGTCTTCTTTTAAGTGTAAATTATATATATATTTTTTCTGAATTCTTATATTTATAGTTTATTAATCAATATTGATGAGAATTTGAATGGGTGTCCTCAAGACTGATTTGAGAAGCATCAAATTGCTCCCTGGCTAGGAAATATTTCCCTATGTTTGTATATATATATATTTTCAATAATTTACTAAGCTTTGGTTCTTTGGGTTACACAGAAAGGATAAGACAACCACATTGTGTTTGATTAATCTGTTGCATATCTCATAAAAATTCTCGGGAAAACTGCCCAACTTCCCTCCATAACCTGTGTTGTCCTCCATATTCCAATGACTGTTTGGAAAGACAGTGAAGTTTTGTTCACCTTTTCTCAGTGGTGGGCATGCATAGGGGGATACCCTGCTTCAACCTTGCTAGGAACCCACACCAAGGAAGTGTGCTTGGAAGATTTATAGAATGTGCTAATGCATTTATGACGACAAAGAAAAGTAAAATGAAACAGAAGATTAATGAATTTATCCGCTTTCCTCTAAAAGTGTGACTTTGTTCTAGAAGCAACTAGATTAAGTCAACTTAAAACTTCCAAAGCCTCCCTCATTTCTCAATGCTCTTCTGCCTCATTACTTTTCAGACAGATCTGGCTCTTATTGCCACAAGTACTCTTACCATTCTCCTTGTGATCATTATTGTTGTCTAGCTGGCTTGTTTTGTAACCTCCTAGTGCCACTATTTTTGCATAGAAACATGCAGATGAGAGAAAAAGAGGAAAGTGAAAAACAATGATAAAAAAGCACAACTCTTTAAACAAAAATCAAATGTATTCTAGTTGTAAACATATGTATTTTTTTTTCCCTCAGTATCTATATCTTAAGGGAGGGACTAATTTAAGTAAGTGTGCTTAAACATTTAGGAGTTTTGTTAGTGTTATATTTTGGTTGTCAAGTAGAATAGCCATCAGAAAACAAACTATATGAATGTATAGTTTTTGTGCGATTCTTTCCACTTTGAGGTGAAGCCATATATCATCGGTGAAAGGGAATGAGCTTAGGAGCTGTTTGGTATTATCATACAAGGGTTTCCAGGTTTTGATTTTGAAAAGGTTATTCATCTTAATATTATTATTTTCATTGGAAAAATAGGGGTGTATCTCCATCTTGGACAGGTGTTATGATTAAATGGTGTAATACATATGTAAAGCTATCCTGGTGCTTGGTTCATAGTCAGGCACTTCCTGAATTATTATCATCGTTACATTTCTTTACAGCTAATTTTACAGTGTCGTGGTTGCTAGTCCACTGAGGTAGCCTTAGAGTTCAGTAGACTTACTGTACAATCTAGGCATAAATCTTTATTCTCAATTTAGAGGGGAGTTTGTGCAGGCAAGAGCTCTATTTTTCTTTATTTTTATTAACATTTAGAAGGTATTGAAGACTAACCTTGTGCAGGTATTAATGCACCTCTGAAAATGTGTGATCTGTTCCTAAGGAGCAATGCATGTGCTCAGGGAACCCTCTTGAACTTTGCTTTTCTCATTTGTCATGACAAAGTCTACACAATCGGCTAACTTTTATGAGCTTGATTTGGTGTTACTGGCAAGAGGGGAAGGAGTAACATGAAACACTCTGGCCATTTCCTCCACCCTTTGCTTCCACCTGATGTAGTTTTGTGTTGATGATGGTACAAAAGCAGAAGTCCTCTAGAATTCCTTTAAGCAAGAAGATTCTGGAGTGTTAAGAGATGAGTTTCCTGTAGCTTCTTCAGAAGCTTCTTTCTTTATATCAGAGAAGAATTCCATTAAGAGAGTCTAGTATAGATAGAGCTAATAATTTCTACATGTAAGTCAAAAGAAAAGAGGGAATGTGGGAAGGAAGGAAAATAATGGAAAATAACAAAGAAGAAGAGAAAACTTCATTAAAGAAAAATCACTGGACAGAGAGCAGGATAGGAGTTGGATGTTAGGCAGGAAAGGAAAAGGAAAGTGGCAGAAAACTGACGATGATAGAAAAGAGAAAGGAAAGGGAAAGTTGGAAGGAAGTTGGTCTCTCTTCCTGTTGTGCATATGCTAATCAACGGCCTGTGTGTCCTCTCCCAGAGTTCCATCTGTTTCCACCCCAGTGTTTATGTTGTTATCATGGGCAGTGAATACAGAATGTGTTCTTTCCACCATGTAATCTTTGATTTCCTGCTTTTGAACGCCACCCATTTCCCCCGTTTTGTTTGGCTTTTGTTTTTGTTTTTTGTTCTTTTGTTTGGGGGGGGGGGTTGTTTGTTTTTTGAATAGTACTTCTGTTTGTATGGAGAGATGGCTGTTGATGGGGAAAGTACACAGGCAGAGGGCGTAACTTGGAGGCTGGAAGCCACAATTGTCTGTGGCTAGATGTGGCATCTGTGGACTTAAAGGAACAAATGATTCAGATAAGGGACTAATACAGACTTATGGCATTTGAGCCGGAAGATAAACAGAAGGAGATTATCACTGACCTGTGTTTCTTTTTTTTAACCCCCCTTTTTCCACTCTTAATCCCTTAGTCGCCTAGTTGAGGTGATGCCAGGGTAAGCCATTGCCTGAACAATCTACTGGGTGAGCTCCCCTGTAGCTGCCAGGTGGAAATAACATTTTGAACAGTCTTAGAGCTCAGGAGCATACTTGGTAATAATTCTCACTTGTACTTCTGGCTATAGAAATTTCTAGGTTTAACATAAATATTCAACACCCATTTCTACCTCTGTCAGCTGTCAGCTTCAACTCATCTCATATCTTTTAAAGTTTAATAACTTAGATTTGTATAGCACTTAAGTGTTTTCAAGTCGATTTCAGAAATAAAATTTCATTTCATTCTCAAACAGTCCCTCAGATGTCAAAATTAATATCCCAATTTTAGAGACAAAGGAACTGAAGCCCAGAGAGATTAACTGCCTTTTCCTGGGTCTGTGGACAGGAACTGGCAAGAATATGATAACAATTTAACTTTTCTGATGCCTATGTTAGTGAAATGAAAGCTATTTCTGTTTTGTTTTGCTTTTCATTTTATAAGACAAACATCTGTAAGGGGAAAAGCATGATCTGCCTAACCTCTCTTCCCTGTAAATGCACAGGCCCTCCTACGTAGGTCAGACCTACTACTGTTATGCCCATCAAAGTGTTGAGAGAAGAGACTTGTTCTCTATTATTCTACACAGAATAGTTCAACTTCTAGAGGCAACTTAACGTTGGAAGAAGGATTCTGGCCAGGAAGAGAACCTGGTAACAATTCCATTCATAATGGTAATACCTGAGATGTCTTCAGAGTAGTCAGAGATATTTAGAGCCACAACTCAACCAAAAATCAGTATCCATTTTATTCGATACTTCCCCATGTTTTACTCCTTCATGCATTCATTTACATTCAGATAATATATGGCAACACAGCACCCTAGATTTCAGGAGCTTGCCACCCAATGACAAGTTTTTTTTTTTTTTCTTTTTTTCCTGAAAGAACACTGAGACATAAGGGAAAAAATGTTTAAAAAGTAAAAGATAAGGGAAAAATTCGTTATGTAACCATTACCCATACTTGGACTGTAGGACACTCCGCCTGCAAGAAATGGTTGAATTCTCATTCCAATTTGTAAGACATCCCTGCATTGTCCCTGTGGTCAGGGATTTCTGGTGATGAATGAATCTGACTTTTACATGCCTGGGTAGTTAGGCTGTTTTTGTTAAATGATTCATTAAACCCAGTAAGTCCAGAAAGAGGAGCTAGTTAGAGGAGATACAGTATTTCATGCATGCTTGTTAAGCTCTTTCTTCACATAATGAGCAGAGTTTCAAAACTTTTGACTACGCTGCCACCAGCAATAAAATACTTTCCTGAGACATGTATGGTTTGGCTCTCTGTTTCTGGAACATATCTCCTATAGGTAGACAAAACTGGTAAGGGCCAAGTCGTCACACATGTTTCATTATCTCAAGTTAGTATATTTGGAGCATTAAAAATCATTCTTTATTCTATTTCACAGTTTTTATTTTTGTTGTTGTTGTTGTTTTTACTCATAGAGTTGTTTGTAATTCATTGTGATAAAATGGCTTAGCTCTTTTTCTTTAAAGAGTATTACTTTATTTTTTTAAAGTTTTTATTTAACTTCCAGTTAGCATACAGTGTGATGTTAGTTTCAGATATAGTGGCTCAGCCTTTCCATACAACACCTGGTGTTCATCCCAAGTGCACTCCTCGGTTCCCATCACCTATTAACCCTCTCAGCCCCCTTCTTATAACCATCAGTAGTTTATAGTTAAGAGTCTGTTTCTTGGTTTGCCTCTCTCTTTATAAAACCTGTTTGCAAGGAAGATGGCTACTTTTTGAAAGAAGAGATTGTATCCTCAGTTTTGGTATGTGCATATGTGTTTGTGTCTGTTTCTGCTTTATAGTATTTCGTATCTGTATGAAATACAGAATCAAATTTAGCATAAGCATTACATTTTGGAAATGACATATTTGTTATATATGTAATATATATTTTGGAAAATTTTGTGTCATCATTAAGCATACTTAGAAAACACTGAACTAATAACTCATGACATTACAGAATCTAATAGAGTCTGGCTGGCTATTGTGGGTTGGAATCTTACATATCACTCTACAACTAATTTAATGGAGGATTTTCGTAAAGTTAAGTGCTGTTATAACTGAGTTTTTCTGTTGACACATGAGGAAAATTGTCCACCAACCTATCATAGGGTTATTCCTGTAGGTAATTTATTTCTTTTGATTAATGCATTATGTTTATTACATATTCAATTAAACTATGTCTGCAAATAGGTTTCATATTTGTTATAATGGGCCTACTCTAGTGAGATGCCTACTGTCTTCTGTCATAGCCTATGTAGTTCATGATTTCAGAGAGTAGGAAACATCTTGTTATCTTGACAGACTTTGTGTTAGTTGCTCTATTGGGAGCCTCCCCTCCTTAAGCTATAAGATTTTGTACTTTGTGTATTTGGTTTTAGGTATAACCTAGAAATTGTTTTTTTTTTATGTAATTGTTTCCATGGTTCCCATCTGAATTGAGGTGTTCTCTACTGGTACAGGAACTTATGGCTAGTATTAGCAAACTTGCTGAGTGTTTCACACTCTAGGATTTGTTCTTCTATTTAAATATTTACTCTGCTTCATGCATTATTTTTGTTGTCCATTTCTATAATATATTTTTGTGCTATCTGGAGAAATAAGAGTTGTAATTCTTAGTCAATTTTAGGTATATGCTCTAAGCGACCTAAAAGTATTTTTTTCTTTCATTTTAATAACTGAAGTTTATTCAGTGACAATGTATTTTACAGTTGAACCCCCTATCCCCTCTCTTGTCCACCCCTACCCTCTTGTATGCTGTATTTATGCCCTCACTTTGTAATGTTCAGGGAATGAGTTGGAAGTTCTCTCTTTCTGTTGATGGTTAGATAAAGATGTCAAGATAATTTTTGCTTATCATGTTTAAGGCCTTTTCTAATGCCTGTTACCACTCCAGGTGATTGTCTGATTGCCAGCCTGCAGCTGGTCTGATGTCCAAACATTAGATTAGGGGTCAGGACACCTGGTTCTCATTATGTGTCTAAGCATCTGTGTCTAGGACCACAGTGCTATTCTGTGCACTGGTTGCCTCTATTTACAGGTATCTGTAAAGGGTTTCGAATTAATTGATTATGCAACCTTAGAGTTGAAAGGATATAGATTCTTCTAAGGAATACTATCCATTTACATGGCTGTTGCTTCTGTCAAGAGAAAATTGAGGGAGCTTCACTTGATGGGAATATTTTCTGAGAAACAAGCTGTTTACAAACAAGGAGACATTAAACTCAAAGTGGTTGGAAATTCAGCTTTAGTAGTTACAGCTCAGGTTAGAAAGCATGACCCCATGAGTCTCCTGAGAGACGAGAAGCTTCTCCCAGCCAAGCCTGGCCCTGCACTGGTGTGGAGTGTCCTCTCCCTGGTGTTGTGGCTGCTTTGTGTGCAGCTCTCTCTATCCAGCAGACAGAGTGTGGCGCGGGAAGAAGGAAGCCAATATTCTGAACTGTTTCTGGTTGTCTCGCTTCTAGTTCCCTGTCCCCGGCGAAGTGACTGCAGAGAAACAGCACTGTTCTCAGGAGTGAGGACACTAAGGATAGGTTCAGCATGCTTCAGGGAGGTGAACAATAAGAAAACATGCACACACACACAGACAAGGTGATTTTGTGTGTATGTGTGTGTGTGTGTGAGAGAGAGAGAGAGAGAGAGAGGCAGAAAGAACAAAAGAACACAGAAAGAACGAAAGAGAGAGAGAGAGAGATGAGAGGAACATTTTCCCAATTAACTCACTGAGCTATGTCTCTTATGGGACCACTGCAGAAGGCGTTTGGGAACTTTATAGATAATGCTCTTAGATTCATTGTGGCTCTGAACCAGTGCTCCTGGCAGCTGCTTTGTTTTCCTTTGTTAAAGATAGGTCTTACAAGCTTTTGAATTTGCTATTTGGACAGATTGAATTGTCTCAGCTCACACCTGAGTGTTCTACATGTTACCCTTCCTGTGTGTCAATACTTTGTGCTTCCAAGTAAATGCATTGTTTCCTCTTGTGACTGGTTACTAGAAATTCACCTCTATTTTCATTGCACAAGTTGACATAGGTAGCTGGTTACTTAGGAAGCCATCCAGTCCTGCTGATGGGAAGAAAACTTAAGCTGTGTTTAAGGTCAGAATTAGCATTTTGGGGAAATTGGGACAGTGTCAAGTTCGGGTTTAGTGACTTTCTTTGTTTGTTCTGGGAGTATTTTCAAACAGCCCTGCTTTTGGTTTTAATTTCATATCTCCTATATAGGAAATCTATGAGAAAAAAAGAAGAAAAAAAACATGACTCGCTGCTGATTATATACTTAAGGCAATTCTCTTGAAGTTGCAAGCTCCAAGAATAAGGTATAGACAGAATGGAAGAATAACATGTGCAACCTTAAGGCTTAAAACCTCACATACCTAAAATTTTAGCTCCTGGAAAAGAAGGTGAATATTAACAAAGTCAATTCCTATTCTTTGCAACAGCAAAATCCATTACCATGTAAAACACCGGAATTTCAACACCAGTATGCAGATAAATCCTGTCCATGCACAAATGGTTTCAAAACAGGAACTTAGGTCAGTAGAAAACAATTATTTCAATCAGTCCCCAGTCTTTAATCTCTCACCTATTACTATTGTATCTTCGTTTTTTTTTTAAATTTAATTTTATTTATTTGACAGACAGAGACCACAAGTAGGCAAAGAAGCAGTCAGAGAGAGGAGGAAGCAGGCTCCCTGCTGAGCAGAGAGCCCAATGCGGGGCTTGATCCCAGGACCCCGGGACCACGACCTGAGCCAAAGGCAGAGGCTTTAACCCACTGAGCCACCCAGGCGCCCCTGTATCTTCGTTTTTTAATGCTTGGTTTTATCTCAGCAATAAAATTAGGATAAGATCCCTTATAGTTGCTGATTTAGATAGGGAAAATGAATCAAAAGTATATTTCTCTTAGGAAAAAGAATAGCCCAAGTTGTAAAGGATGTTTCCAGGTTTCAGATTTAGAGGATAGGGATGATTCCACATAATGCTTGAAAATGAGTCTTTTTGTTAAAAAAAAAATTTTTTTTTTTTTAAACAGAACTAGTTGCACAGAAGGGAGAGACTTAATGTGAGGATTGCATGCAGTTTTACTCATAATGGCCCCAAACTGGAAACAACCCAGATGCCCTTCAGCAGGAGAATGTTTTAACAAAGCTGTCATACATCCATACTGTGGGATAGTCCTTAGCAATAAAAAAGAACTTAAATGAATCTCCAGGGAAAAATTATGAATGGAAAAAAAAAAAATCTCATATGATTTCATTTCTATGGCATTCTTAAAATGGCAACGTTATACAAATGGACACCAGAATAGTGGTTGCCAAAAGTTAGGGACAGGGCTGGGGTGTGGGAGAGGAAGGTGGGTGTGGTCATAAGAGAAGAAGTCGGGGAATTTTGCGGGGGCTGAGACTGTTCCGTGTCTTGACTGCATCCATGCTAGTACTTTAGCTGTGATGTTGCACTGTGGTTTTACAAGATACAGCCCTTGTGAGAAACAGGGTAAAGCATGTACAGAATGTATTATTTCTTACAAATGCATGAATATACAATTATCTCAAAATAAAAGCCACTTTGAAATGGTAAATAAAACAAGAGAAACGATGAATAGAATACTGTGCAAACATTCTGATTTTTAAAATATCAACAAGTTCAGTTTTTTAAATAAATACTCTTTGTAGGTTGAACATATGTAAGATGGTGTTGCTTCCTCTTTCCGATCCTACACCCACCCCTGAAAAGGGGCAGTCTAATATCTAATGCAAATCTTTAGACTAAATGCAACTGTTCCAGTGATGACAGATTATGTTCCAAACCCCACCTCATAGACTCTAATTTCTACAGGCCCTAGGTAAGGGCCATGCCGCCCCACTGGAGGCCGAGGTTCCTTATCTTTTGGATTGTCCTTCTCTTGACAACATTGATGCTTTTGCTACCCCCTTTTTTACCTTTTTTTTTTTTTTTTTTGTGGACTGGTCTCACAGGGTGCTGTGTAATGTCCCCAAAGCTCCCTTTGCACATTTGGTTTTTAGGAATTGAAAGTAAACTGTAAGTGCTTCTGTGATGTAGCAGGTATGATCTTTGAGCTTGAGTTTTATTTTTGGAATTTTTAGAAAATCTGCTTTTCTAATGAGGACAGTTTATGAAATTGTGTCCTTCTGCATACCTAAACTACCTTGGAGCTCCACAAATGGGAGGATTCTCCTGAAACACTTCTGTTTCAGGATGAACTCTTTGACCTGTCACACACACAAGAAAAAGTAAACAAAGCAAGGGCATGGTTTTGTCTCTTGTTTAGAATTACCTGATATGCAGCAGGTGCTCGTTAAATGCATGAATGAGTATATCTGTATGAATTATCTGTCATTCTCCCGAGTTCTGTGCTATAACCTGATTTCTGAACCATTAGCTATTCTAGCTCCAGGCTTTCCTTAGTGGATTTGTGGTCTCTGTAGGAGTTATACTGACATGTTTTTAGTTCCAAATGAAGTTATAAAGTCTTTATTAATAAAAACTTCTCTCCACTTGTATTAATGATAAACTATGATACCAGTTCTCAATAAACCATAATCTGTGATAAAAATCACACACCAGTTCACTACAATTCACAATCATTGTCAAAGCTTATTTCATAAAGCAGAGATAAGTGCAAGTCACATAACTTGTTAGGATGATTGTATCTAGGTCGTGTTTCTTGTAGTTTTCACAGGCCTTTGAGTATGTTATGCATAATGATATATTACACTGCATCTTCTTTTAAAAATCTATCTAAAAAGCATTTCTCTAATTTTCATGGAAGGATATGATTATAAGTGCTTCCCATTTTACATGTGAACATTCTCAACTTGTTCAGGAAGGTTTTCTTTCTTAAGAGGCAATCACAAGGATTAAGGTCAGCAGGACACAGGACTTTGTTGCCTTGGTGAAACCTTCCCATCATGCACAAATGCACATGTGCACACACACACACACACACACACACACACACACACACACCTCATACCTTCAGATAACACTTGGTGGAATGAAGCCTTGCAAAAATCTTTGAATGGTATAAAGCTGGCTGGGATTTGAATGGAGGTTAAAAAATAATTTCAAATTCTGGATGCTATTACTCAATCTGTTACTCTACAAACACCCTCCTTAGAACGTTAGGAAGAATCCTGTTCATCTGTCTTTCCCCAATTTAAGTCCTTAAAATACCACCAAAGTATATTCTGAAAGGTGTGATTAATTTTTCTCCTTTTTTAAATGTATATAAAGTTTTAAAATCTTGAGAGAGAGCGTCATGGTGAGCTAAGTTTTGGAAGTGATCCTAGTCCAGCAAACAGCCGACATTTGTTCCTCTCTGACTCTGGGCTACCTATATTGTGAGGCAACGGTGCTGTGAGATAGGCACATTATCTGTCTTTTGAAGCTGAGGAATTTTCAGGCGTGGGGAGTTTTAACAGAGCCCTGGGAAGTGATTAGCTCCGTTCAAACCCAGCCAGTCTTACTCAGGTATAGCAATCCTGGCTGGTGATTGCATTATAAGCAGGGTACACATGGCATAAAAATAGCCCCGTTTCGTTCCCCTTGATGAAGAAGAGCAGATGGGTTACTTTATGTTCCTTAGATATTGCTGTAGCTGCAAGCAGTCCTGTTGGCTGGGAGTTCAGAAAGCAGGTGCTGGGAACGCCAGCTCCTGGAAGCCTGTGTCTCACACAGACTCCTGATCCGATAGCTGCTTGTGGCCGGCCTCTTGGTCCACAGGCCAGCCCTGCTGAGGCACTGAATTTGTCTAGATTCCCCAGTAGGACGGAGAGTGATATTGGTACTTCTGTGCCCACTAGAGATTTCTGGTGGAAAAATTTAGAAGTAAGGTGAGAAACAAACATTCGTTTCCTCAGGGATAGTCTGGTGTGAATGTCCAGACATCAGAGATTGGGATCCTAGGGAAACAACACAGAGAATATTACTAATTTCTTGGCTTTTTTGGTATAGCCCAGTGACCTTGGGTCCTTGGGCACTGGAAGGAAGTCAGCTGTAGGCTCTGGTGTTGGGACAGTGTCTGTGTGCAACGGGCCCCTGAGTGATGTCTTGTTCTCTGCCCCTGATAAGATTTAAGGACATACCTGGTATTCTTAAATTGATGAGACTTTGTGTTAATTATTCCTCAGTGCTCATGTTTTCAGGCTCAGGTTCCATCTAAAAGGATAGTCTGTAAAGCTCTGGGGGTCCTTGATGTCATGAAAGGTATCATGGAAGTCAAAACTATTTTTCAAATAATAATGAAATATTATTTGGCTCTTTCATTCTCTTTTCTTTGTGAGTATATAATTAAAATTTTCAGAAACTACATGGCAGGTGATATTGCAATAAATCAAATGTAGAAGCTGATGGGAGATTTTAGAGAGATTTACCAACATGCTAAATAATGACACAATCTCCAGTATGTATTTTGAGAAAATATGGCTATTTTTTTTCATAAAAATGTTACTTATATTAACACATTCTTATTTATTCTTATTTTAGATTAAATATTTTTAAATATCTCAGTTTTAATTCTAATACAATAAATATTGATAAATATAAGCCACACAAGAAGAAGCCCTTTAGGGTCCTCAGTCAACTTTAAGAGTATAAAGGGGTCCTTAGGGTTGCCTACACTTTGAAGACCTAAGTTTTCTTAGAATAATTGCTTGCTACTTTTGTTTTACTGTTGACACCACGGCTATGTTATTACTTCAACCAGCTTAAAAGTCGAGGAGTAGAAAGGACCATAGTAAATAATGATCTTTTTTTTCCTTAAGGTTTTATTTATTTGTTTGAGAGAGAGAGAGAGCATGAGAGGAGAGAGGTCGGTGGGAGAAGCAGACTCCCTGCCGAGCAGGGAGCCCGATGCAGGAGGACTTGACCTGGGACTCAGGATCATGACCTGAGCCGAAGGCAGCTGCCCAACCAACTGAACCACCCAAGAGCCCCTAAATATTTTTGAGAATTTTGTTGATCATTAACAAAAAACACTTTCGTGATGGCAATGAGAGTTAAGTGACCGTTGAACGGAGTGATAGACTTCTTCCAGGGACAGGAATGAGTAGATAAATTATAAAATACATATATATGTATGTGTATATAATTATATATGTTTATAAAATACATGTATAAATACTTATATAAAGTTAGTGTGCATAAAATATATACATATACATATATTTGTATAACATAAGCATGTTGAGAATGTGTGTGTGTGTGTGTGTGTGTGTGTGTGTTTATGTGTTTTAGGAACTTCTGTCTTTAACTGTTAGAAGACATGGATCTGAATAAAATTGTAACTTATAAAACATATATGGCTTTCAAGTTCGTAATCTGTTTTTCAAGTTCCAAATTATGACTCTAAAAAGAAGCATTTTTTGTCTAGACAGACATTAATCGGATCATGGACTTGTAAAATATAGAACATATACCTACGTATATACATATTGACTGAAGCTGATACTGAGTAAAAATGAGCTTTGACAGGATTTTCAAGCATATCCTATATTTTTAAGCTTTTTAAATTTTGATTTTTTTTTATTTTAACACCCTTTTAATTTAAATGACTTTCAAGAACTAATTTTCTGAAAGAATTAAAGAATTGAGAACTAATAGTTATGATTATTTTTATTAACATCAGTAAACAGAAAGTAAAACTTTTTGATTAGTTGAGTATCATAGAAATTTGAACTTTACCTGTCCCTGCATGTCTGAAGTGTTAAGAGTTCTGGGAATATTATTTCAATTCTATTTCATGTATATAAAACATAACCTAAAGTGCTCTTTATGCCATTCTTTTTTTTTTTTTTTTAAGATTTTTTTTTATTTTGAGAGAGAGATACTGAGTGCATGTGGGTGGGGAAGGGCAGAGGGAGAGGAGGAGGGGAAATCCTACGTAGACTCCACATGGAACACAAAGCCCAATGCAGGTCACAAACTGAGCCAAAATCAAGTGTCAGATGTTCAACCCATGAACCACCCTGGTGCCCCATCCTTAGGGAATTCTTTTTTTTTTTTTAAGATTTTGTTTATTTATTTGACAGAGATCACAAGTAGGCAGAGAGGCAGGCAGAGAGAGAGGAGGAAGCAGGCTCCCCACTGAGCAGAGAGCCCGATGTGGGGCTCCATCCCAGGACCCTGGGATCATGACCTGATCCGAAGGCAGAGGCTTTAATCCACTGAGCCACCCAGGCGCCCCACCCGGTGACATTCTTAACACATCACTTTAGATTTTGTTTCTGAGCATAAACTGCCTTAATGAACTTGAAAAAGTCTTTTGGGGGGGATTGAATTATAAAGCAGGAGTACTTCTCTCGATCTCCTTTTTCCTCAATATCACTGAATTCCGAATTGGTTCTATCATTAGTAATTAATGTGTAATAGTTATTAAGGAAAAGCACCTATATCATTTCATGAATGCATTCAAATTTGTAAGTATCTCATTGTACAAATCATGGTGAAAAGTAAAATGGTATGAGCAGAAAAGGATCACTATGTTTTGCATGATTGTCAGGGTCGGTATCACCTGTATCGCTGTGAAAACAGACGCATACTTTGTGGTTCAAATGTTTACTATGATTGACCAATAGATGAACATCTGTTAGGAAAAATGATTAACTATTAGTACTATAATAGGAAAAATACTTCCCAAACATCTCTTTACTTACTGGCAAGACTTTTTTTTTTATGTCCAAATGAAATAAAACAATAGTCTTTGTTGATACCTCACAGCAATAAATATGGTAATTTAGAAAGTGTCTGAGATTGTTTAGATAAAAAACTCCTCTTATGTTGGCATTTTGAAGAAATACCAGATTGTCAAATCAGGCTCATAGGAGTTAGATGACTTAATACTAAGCATCACTTAATCTTTGATAATTTCATATACACAGGTCATCCCAAGGGGCCTACATGAAGCAGAAAGAGGTCCAGATTTACCTCCACTGCTCCCACTATGTTAAATCCTTGGCCCATATTTAACATATAAGGTTTATAAATATTTTCTCATGCGAGTCGTTAAGTAATATAAGCACTCGCTTCACTTATATGGAAAGAAAATATTTTCTCATGGAACAATACCTTTTAGACTTACATAGCTTACCTGATATTTTTCAGGAGGTTATTCCCACAAATCTGTAATTTCCAGGTTTCTTTGCCATAAAGCAGCCAAGACAGACCAGGTACATCCTATTAAAAGCATTCCATCAAAAAGGTCTCTTCCACAAGCAAATGCCATTGACTCATTGCCTGGTGGTCTATCATTAGCATGTTTACAAAGGGATAAGGCTGGTGACCCAGGGTTATCTAGGGTTGTTGCTTTGGTAAAATAAGAGAATGAATTTTTAAGCTGCTGCTAACCATCTCTTCCTTATTTCTGTTTGTTCTGAAATGGCTTAGATTTTGGCCAAGTTGTGTTTACTCATAATTGTGTTGGTATGACTCTTAAACTAATTCCAGATGTTTTCAGGTTTCTCAGATATGGTACATATTTTGATCTGAGTCATAAATATTTGATGTAGACTTTCCCTTTTTTATATGATTGTGACCCAGAGTTTACAATTCTAGATTTGAAGGGGAAGAAATTTAAAGCCCAGAGACTGGATAATTTCTTAAGCCTTTGCATATGTTCATTGGAAATGCCTTCTTCACATACAAGTGACAAGTCAGGATTAGGTCCATTCCATGACCATAAATCTTCAATATGCTAAATATTGCAAAATATGCTTTAGCATAAATATGCTAAATCTATGCAAGTTAATTATTTTCACATCAGTTTCCATTATTTATTGTTTCCATTGGGTTGGAATTTAGAATTCCATTTCTATTTTATATTTTAGTAGAGAATTATATATTATTTTATTAAAAAATACATATATTGACACAGAAAATTAGAGAGAAAGGTGGACCAAAAGTAGTGATCATCTTTTAAAAAAAAAGTAAAAAAAATAAAATTACTTCCTCATAATAGCACTTAAATTTAGTTTCAGATAACCATAAAATTTCATCTGGATTATTTCCAGTATCTTTAATATGACTTTTCACATCATAAGTGTTATTTTATAGATTATTATTATTTTCATAGATTAAAAAATATATGGAAGTGTATAAATATTGAGTGACCTTTACTGATGTGACTCATGGTGAAGTTTATCAATAAAATCCTTAGACATATTTGCCAGTCCCTTTCTTTTTCGCTAGGAGAATGGGCTTTGTACTTTATTTTATATTTTTTTAAGATTTTATTTATTTATTTGACAGAGAGAGATCACAAATAGGCAGAGAGGCAGGCAGAGGGAGAAGGAGAAACAGGACCCCTGCTGAACAGAGAGCCATGGAGATGCAGGACTCGATCCCAGGGCCCTGAGATCATGACTTGAGCTGAAGGCAGAGGCTTAACCCCCTGAGCCACCCAGGCACCCCATGGGCTCTGTATTTTAGAAACTGAATTAATCAATACAACTACAAATACACATCATTTGAAATGTTTTTAAATAGATTGTGACGTTGACAAAATGACATAAACATGCACTGGTAAAAATAAACAGGAGATAAAGGAGATAAAATTTCATATTTCCAATTAAAAATTTTATATTTACAATTTTTATATTTACAATATTTAAAATTAAAAAAATTTTAAAAATTTATGTCTTGTATGCCATTCCTGTCAAAGTGGCTGCTTATACAACAGAGAGCACATGAATTTTATGTCTGAAGTACTGCTTATTAAGATTTTTGAGTGAAGCAGCTTGTGAAGACATAAGGAGCAGTTGTCAAAATAGATAATTGGAGTATTGCTAGCCCAATGTGCCATCACAGATGCCAATCCTTTATTACTGTTTATAAAAGAAAGTAATGTTTTTAGAGTGAAAGTAAAGATGGAATGTTTTATGCATTCCACATGTAGCATTTTTTTGGATTAATATAATAAAATTCACTGTAGTTTAAACAGAGAAAGATTAAAACACAAACTTTTTTTTTCCTGTTTTCAAAAACCACTCTCTTGAAATGTTTTAAGCATCCAAAGGGGACGGTCTGAGAGCTCACTGAGAAAGAGCTTTATTTGCATTATATCTCTGCTCTTGTTGTCGTATGATAACATTTTAAAGAAACGTTCTAGGGCAATGATTGGTCAGCCTCCCTTCCTGTTTTGCCTCTTCAACACAGAGTCAAAATAGAGGTATCCAGGTAAGGACAGACAATTATGTGAGTTCGTCCTTAGGTTTTGCTCCTTGTGATAACATTGTATTGTGGTTCCATGTAGACTGCAGAACTTAGATGCAAAAATGCACGTGCATATAATGTTACATGACTTTTCACAGAAAAGCCTGCCCTCAGTTCTCCCTTCCTTCCTGTCCTTTGGATTAAGCACATTAGACAAATAGTGTGGCTGGGTGCCCATCGGCATTGCCCTTAAGAGCACCGTAGTCTCTCAGCCATTGCTATGTATCTCTGTCAGATCCTGGCCATTCCAAACTGACTGTCATTCCAAACATGCCACCCATATATGGGAATTATATCCACCCTGCCGCAGACAGTTAAATGCTGCCATCTGGCCTCAGCTCTTTCGGGACCCATTCACCCTACTAATAATAGAATTTTGAAATATCATTTCCAACCGTAAGTCCTAACCTATAGAAAATTATAGTAAGTTGAATTAATCAATAAAGACAATTTCCTCTTGCAAGCATATTTCTTAGATAACATCATAAAGCCTAGAGTGGTTGGCACGTATAGATTCTATGGAGGTACCCCCATTTCAAGTGTAAGGACTATCCTTTCTTGGGCCCTCACTTCAACACAAAGGGATTTGCAGAACCTGAACATGTTGTCTTTTCTGAAATGTGACTACTCATTCCACTGAGCCCTGCGCCCATTTTCTGCTCTATCACTTCTCCAGCTCAGTCAGTTAAGGGTCTAACTCTTGATTTCAACTGAGGGCTGTGAGATCAAGCTCCACATTCGACTCTGTGCTGAGCATGGTGCCTGCTTAAGGTTCTCTCTCTCTCTGCCCTTTCCCATCTGTCTCTCCTGCTCCTTAACAAAACAAACAAACAAACAAACAAACAAACAAACAAAATGTAGTCATGGAGCCCTTTGCCTTGTATCGCTCGCTTTCCAATGATGATAACCTGTCCTGGAGTTCATACCTACTCATTTTAATGCATCAAAGGCACTTATCAGCAACCAGCACACAGTCCCAACAAGTACCAAATTGTTCCTTCCTCTCAATCAAATGCCAAAGGTACGGCTCAAGCCAGTGGATTCCTTTCTACCCTTTCATGCCTCCGTTTGGTGCAGTGTAGATCCCTGCCAGGACAGGGCCAGGTGGGGTATGCTGCACATGCCAGTGTTCACGTAGCCGCCAACTCCACTAGGAATCCATCCGCCACAGCCCTTGAAGCTGAGGGAGCTGCCCCGTGGGTGCTCCATCTGCTAAAATAGCTCTGCGGTGCGGGGCCTTTGGAGGTGGGTACAGCACCTAGCGCAGTGTGCCCTGGCTCCCCACTCCCCACTCTGCTTAGTCCTGTCGGTTTTTCTGTAGTGTGTCAGAAGAGATTGTGAATGCTTGCACTTTACTACTTTTGATTAGTTATGTAGATCGTCTGGGGGAGCGCTGTCCCGGAGCGCTCTACCGCCTTCCCACAGCTCTGTCTCATCGACGTGGCCTTGCTCCTGTTTACCAGCTTTTTGCCCGCTTTCCACGCCATCATCCCCACCAGGCACCTCTGTGCTTTCCTAACTTCTTGCCCCTATAACCTTCTTAGGTGGATAACTTTGGGGGATAACTTTGGGGGTCAGAGCCCCCTCACCACGTATGGAGGATCAGAAGTGGTTAAAATGTTATGTCTCTTTTCTCCTCTTGTGGAAGCAGTCAGCTCCTGATTACCTAACTCGGAGTACAAACCTCCTGCTCATTTGTCTGAAAGCAGAATAACTCCTGGGCATAATTTATAGTCCGGAGCTCTCCACGGTATCAGGCAGATTTGGCTTTTCCTACTTTCCTATCCTATTTCCCATTCACTTGCTAGCACCTCCTGGGAGCACTTTTTAAATAAATTGCTCACACTTGAATTTATTGGCTCAGTATCTGCCTCTGAGAGGGAGGACCTAAAGGACTATATATATATAATGTCTTTTGGGCATCTCATATAATGTCTTTTGGGCATCACATATATGTGTGTATATATATGTATGCCCATACAGCATACATATAATACATATAATAGTATGCCCATGACTTTTCAGGAGCAGCCCCTGACAGAAAGCAAAGTCATAAAATAAATGGACTGTGACAGTAACAGAGGCAGAACCCAGTATTAAAGTCTTAGTAAAGAGTTTCACATCAAGAGATAATAAACAGGTAATAGTTAAAAATCATTACATGATTCAACTGTGTGTTAAGTTTTGGTCTATAGGAAATACATTTTGTCATGGAACAGCAAAATGACACTTTGTTGTCATAACGATTTAAGGAGTGAGTGGAGATGGGGGAACCCTCCCCAATGCAACTGAATTCTGATCATTTGGTTTATGTGATCCTGGATCGGCAAGTGACAGCTGTGGGGTTCAGGCAGTGGGCCTGTATCATGAGCCTTCCCAGGAGTTGAGAATAGTCCCTTAGGTATGGCAATAATATTGCCCTGTACTCCAATTCCAGAAACAAGGTACAGGTAACAGGGTTTCTGGATATTTAACAATCAGGAAGGAAGAACAATTCCTTTTCACTTCCATAAATGCTTATCTCTTTCCCTTATTGTCCCATAAAATTTGAGCCACTATTGCATGTGTCATGTCTATGCACATAGCATCATTTTTTAGGTATTATATGCATAAAATAACTTTTTAAAATTATATATATATATATTATATATTATAAAATTATATATATATTATATATATATATTATAAAATTACATATATATATATATTATTTTCAGCATAACAGTATTCATTGTTTTTTGCACCACACCCAGTGCTCCAAGCAATCCGTGCCCTCTCTAATACCCACCACCTGGTTCCGCAACCTCCTACCCCCTGCAGCTTCAAACCCCTCAGATTGTTTTTCAGAGTCCATAGTCTCTCATGGTTCACCCCCCCTTCCAATTTCCCCCAACTCCCATAGCATCGATTTTATAACAAACTCGTATTATGAAAAGGCACTTGAAAGGAATGCTAAACTCTGTTCAGCCTGTGATGGGGGAGAAGGGAGCCCAGGGCAGTTGCCAGTGGGTCTGATCCAAATACTGCGTACTGCAGATCCTTTAGTCACAGGATAAGTAGGGAAGGTCAGTGAAAATAGGGCATCCAAGGAAATTGGGAGAAACTATGGGGCATTTGTATTCTGTTAATTTTTAAAATAATAAACTTTCAGAAGTGATTCTTTGTCAGTAGTATGCAAAACCACCTTCTACTATAACATAGAATAGAAATAACAAGGCCCTCCAGAATATTTTAAGCCACTGCAAAAAGAATGTTCTTTAGGTTGGAGAGTAGAGGAGAAATATCCCTTTACCTTATTTTCAACAATGCCCAAATAAGATGGTAACTCTGAACCTATTGTCAAGGAAGACTGTGATTGAAGCATCTAGAATTTGAGTAATTGGGCACAGAACAGTATGAAGACTCTTCTGTGGAAACATCATGTCGGATTCAAGTACTTATGGTGCATTCTTGCATGACTTTCCCCAGGTATTGATTTTCCAAGAAGTTAACTTATTAGACACCATAGGGTTATATTAATACGTTTAATTAATATAATTCATCATTAACTCCCTAGTTAGTTTGAGATTTTGGCATGTTTCTCCCTCGTAATTACAAAGTTCCTGATTTTGTGTGGGTTTGACCTAGTTTACAGCTGTTTATTATTAGAGGATCATGCCATTTTTGCTTACACGTCACCTTCTAACTTCCATGGTACTCCTGTCAGTACACCAGGCATTGGCTATCAAATACTTGGCCTGACTTTCTCACTCAGAAAACTATGGTTCACCCACTTCACTAGGGAAGGAAATATATTTCTTATCATATGGAGTCATACTCTTCTCCATTCTGTTTTCTTGAACTCTTGTCTTCCTTCTCTGATGTCTCGTATACTTTCTCTTCAGTCCAAGCGAGGTGCTCTTTCAGGGTTCTGTAGAAACATTTTCTCTTCAGCTCCTCTAAGATCGTCTCCTTTGCATCTTCCAGGATGTGGCATCAGCTATTCCTTACTTACAGCAGGTTATATGAGCAAGTGACAACTCAACATTAATTTCCACACCGCACGAGTGAGCTGGAACATCCCTGGAGGAGGAAAAATAATAATGTGTTGACGATGGGAAAGAGAAGGCTCTGTATGCAATCAAAGCATGAAGACTTTTCCCAAGCTGACTTTACGTAGTGTTACATTAACTTCTTGGTAAGGATAGTTCATCATTGGCCCACCTTATCACTATAGTTGTGAACAGTAGTTACAGCATTTGATGGTTAGTGTGTATATTCGTGTGTGCATGTGTGTGGATTTATGATTAAAGTAATTATTTTTTGTGAACTGTGTACATTGTAATCAAAAATTTAATATCAGTAATTCTCCCTCCTTTTTATGTCCTTGTACTGTGTACGTAATCTCATCACGTCTTGAAAAAAGTAGATACATAACTGGATGTGTCCAAAAAAGCAATTGTAGTAAAGTTGCCATCTGGCTTCTGCACCTGAAATTAAGTTGGCAGATTTGGACATTGGTTTCTCTATTGCCATATATAAAACTCTTTCATCAAGTCTCATTATCCTTGAGCAGATGACACTGTTGACCATTTCTTTTTTAATTTTTTTCTCCATTGGTTTTCATAAAATTATTACTCCTGGTTCTTCTGTGTTACTGGTCATTTCTGATCTTTCTTCCTCTCCATCTTATTCTGATTTTACTTTAAATTTTTATACTCCTTAGCATTCTCTATTCATGGCTCCTTTTCAGATTGATCTTATTTTCATAGAAAATGGCTTTTTAACGGGCTTATGCAAAAAGAGAATTTGTTAGTTTAAGTAACAGAATAGTCTAGGGGTAGGCTGAATTTCACTTTGTTAATCAAAATATGTTGCCAGGATGCACTTACATTCTTTTCTCAGGATCAGCTTGATTTCTTGATTTTTCTTCCTCCAAGTGTAAGTGTTTTGTTTTGTTTTGTTTTGTTTTTGCTGAAAGTATGCTAGCAAGAATAGAACAGAGCCAAACTGTGAGCTTTAAAATGTAAACCTACGTGAAAACTCCCTGGTTGTTATCCATGAAGCCCCAGAGTGAATGTTCAGCCACATGTTGGCTCTGATAGTTCCAATTCCTGTTCAAAGGGCCATAACCGTGAGTGCTGTATGCTGAATGGTGTAGGTCAGTGTCTGGCAATGGACATTTTGAATAGGACAGTTTTTTGTGCAGGAATGTCTGAGCAATTGATGGTGGTTAGCATTCCTCACCCTCGGGAAATCATACCAGCGACATCCTTTCCTCTAAACACCCGCACACTGCCGGTTGTACCCAGTGGACCATATGAGTGGAAAACTACTCCTCTCGACAAATCAGAATCCATTTCTGAATAGGGTAGAGTCTATCTGACCTGATATCATAGGCTCAGCGTGCAGGAGAATAGATTTCTGATAGGAAATTCATGTTTATTATTTAATGAGAAATTGTGAGTGTTGCTGTGAATAGATGTTGCTGTAGGATTTATCAGTTTCTATACCATCTTCCTAGTAATATTACCTTTAAGATGTTAACTATCAGCATCAGGCTACTGGCCACTGAATCAATACAGCAAGATATGTCTTCTGAGATCCCGGCCATTACATATAACATAAGCTCATCTATAACTGTAATCACCGTAGGGGCTAATTCTGAATTTATCATTAACTCTTCATTTCAAATTTATTCTTCCATTGTAATTCACTTTCTGTTAACTATCCCATGACTTTAGCACCTTCTGCACCCTCCCATATCAATTAAACACGAAGTCCTATTGACTTTGTTCTAACTCATTCTTTGTCCTTGATCACTACAATACCTTGAACTATCAAAAATGTATTTATTACTAGAAAGACGATTTATCTAACTCAGCCTGGTATCTTTCTGTCCATCCACTATACAACTACCAAGGTATTTTTATACCAACTATGATTATTTCAATACATTCTGTTATTACTGTTTCTTTATAGGAGGAGTTAACCAACTTCATCCTAAAGATTAAATTCATCCCATGGTTTGTTTTGGTAAATAAAGTTTTAATGGGACACAGTCTTCCACATTCATTTACATGTTGTTTGACTATGACTGTTTTCATTCCACAAGAATAGAGTTGTTGCCTTTTACATAGAAAGTATGTGGACACTTGCTCTGTGAATATAATCCCAGCACATTAGCATGCCATAAGTACCCTACAACACCTTACTTCTGCTAATATGTCCTTAACTACACATGTCTTGAAAACTCTCTCACTCTACTCTTCAGTACCAGATTCCGTGAGTCCATGAAGTGCTACTTCACAGCCTCTTCCTGTAGCACTTCCTGTCTGCTCCATTTGACCCAAGACAGACTTCTAGACTTGTCCAGCTGTTGTTGCACGTTGTTCCTGAAAATTCATCTCAAACATGGTATCTTTCAGGAACTCTTTATGATCCCAGGTAGATAGACTTAACCATTTTATTCCTGCTTCACGCCTCCATCCTAGACTTTATTCTATAGTCAATTATATTTTTTGTCTAAAAATCTATTTTTTGCTTGTCTTGAACCTTAAAGATACTGTGCCTTACTAGTATGTTTGTCTTAACATTCCAAAACATTCTCTTTAATGTGGTGGGTGCTAAGTATTTGATGAGTAAATAACTGAATCACTTTTAATTCCAAATTGTGGATATCAAATAAATGTTATTTCTTATACAGTGGTGGCTTAACAGCCTAATTCCATTTGCACATATCTCGTTTTATACCACCTACAGAGTTCCATATGGTATATATATTAATAAAAATGAATGCTCCTCTCATATTGCTAATGTTAGCTCCTACTTCATGTAGGAATTCCTATTGGAATTATGTTTGAGAGAAGGCTAATGTGATGCTGATGAAGAGGAGTTACTACGTTCGTTGGTGTAACTCGTTCTTATGAAGCTGACCCCATGTTAGATATGTTCACTTAAAATGGCCTAAGAAGTTCCACAGAAGTTTTCTTAGTAATACAAATCCTATTTAATTGAATAAAACAGCAGCTAATGCTCATGATTTGTCAAATATTGATACTAATGCTCTTCAACATAGTGAAGATTTTTTTAACTTAATATGATTTCTATAATTGTTTGATTTTGAAGTAGTCATTGCAGTGTTGCTGAGTAACACTTCAGCAGCCCCTGCTTTGCTTCTCACGATGGCCGCCACACCCCCCCTGCATCCAGCCTTGCCTATGGTTCATGAAGCCTTTCTTCACATAGGCAAGAAACAGTTTTGCAGCTCACCCCTGCCCTCTTGAGTAGATTATAATCAGTATATTCATTCAGACAATAGGAAATTTTATACTCATGGATGGAGTATCTCTTGGGTTGATTTGACCCTGATAGAAGGAAGTCCTGGGTGTTCACACTGCCCTTAAGTAAAGCAACCTCTCTTACTCTGACCCTCCTGTTGGGCCAATCAGAAAAACTGACTTTCTGACTTAATCCTATTCCGTGTTTATTATTTTCCCTTGTAATTTCACTTGAAGACTGCAGAGCCACCCCAATTCCAATCCTGTTTACACAATGCCCTATTTTACGTTTCATCCTCCTTCCTCAGTTTCCAGGTCAGTTGCGTAGTGACTATTATGTACAGTTATCTGAGGAATATGCCCCATATCTTTGGGATGCCGATACTAAATTCTCCAGATTTATGCCTTCTCCTGTCATTGGATTTTATTGCTAAATGTTGCTTGAATCATTTTTGAGATTGTGAGGCCAGTTGACACACTGTCAGACATACGTAAGTCATGTATTTCTCTAACTCTAGTGTGACCCAGTCAGTTCTCCAGACTGAGTTTGTAGGATGTCCAGCTAGATCACTGCATCTTCTGACTTAGAACCGAGTCTGAGGTGGCTTCTCAAAATGCCTGTAAACCTAAGTCTAAGACTCGTCAAAAAATATGTGAAGTTACTAGACAGTGGCGGGGATAAAAATGCAATGAATAATGACTCAGCTTTTGTCCACAAAATATTCTAGAGAAAGTAGTCAAGGAAATGATTACATGTATTGCAAAGTGCAACTGATGGCTGAGGAGAACTATACATGCATATAGCATAAGTTTATACAAAAATAACCCTTACTTTCTGATGAGATCTAGGGAATACTTATCATAGACATTTGACTTACAATTTAGAGAATAAAATTAATTTTTCATGTACATGTATATTTCATATTGATGATGGAAGGACACCATTCTGAGGAAAGATGTAGTTAAAAAAAAAATGGAAAGATATAAAAATAGAGTAACAAATTTGACATAGTGGAGACACATATATGATAGACCAATTCAGGATGGATTAAATGGAGAAAAATAGGTCTGGTGAAATAATGATTAATGCTGAGGCCATACATGATAATCAGTGCTTTAGGCTGAAGGAGGATGTGCATTTTCCAGAGTGAATTTTTATTTCATAGCTATAAAGTAGGCCAATGATGCTTGTAAGTTTTCTGTGTTGTGGAATTGGCACAAAGGTCAGGTTTTGTGTATTGTGAACATTCTTCTTCGGTGACCCCAGAAGAAGAGTCCTAAAAAAAGGTTTGAGGGGGGAAAAAAGGGATAAGAAAGTACTTAAGCAAGAATTATTTTACTTGAACATAAATAGTTCTATATGGCCCACATAGGAAGTATTAAGAACTTATTTACTATGCTGAAATTGAGAATGACAATATACATTGTTCTTTGTCAAAATCCAGCTTGGATGAACACTGACTGGGCTTCATCTCTAATCACATGTGGCAGTTTTTCTTCTGACTTTCCCAGCTTTTCCCATGTTCCACCAAATGCATTAATGCCCGTCCCCTCAAGAACCAGACCAGTGCTATTCCAAAGGGACACTTGTTAAGTAAGTGTTTTATTAGGAAATCTGCCGCTGGCAAATATCCATGTGCAGGTGTGATGCCATCTCAGATATTTGTAAGTGAAACTTGAAGTACTCCTCTCTGAAGCTGAACATTTCCATCTTTTTGATATTTTTTGGTCCCATGGAAAGCAAAACAGAAGAGAGAATCTATCTTTAATGTGTGTTATGAAGTTGTGGATTGAGGTAGAGTGGGGGTTCCCGGTGTGTAAGATTTTGCTCTGATGGAGAACACAAAAATTCTGCTGTCATCCCTGGTGACTTTTTTTTTTTTTTTTAAGATGGTAAATTTTATGTTTTGTGTTTTTTTTTTTTTAATTTAATTTTATTTTTTCAGTGTTCCAAGATTCTTTGTTTATGCACCACACCCAGTATCCATGCAATTCTGTCCTCCTTAATACCTACCGCCAGGCTCACCCATCCCCTGTCCCCTCCCCTTTAAAACCCACAGTTTGTTTCTCAGAGTCCACAGTCTCTCATGCTTCATCTCCCCCTCCGATTTACTCCAATTCACTTTCCCCTTCCTTCTCCTAATGTCCTCCGTGTTATTCCTTATGCTCCACAAGTAAGTGAAACCATATGATAATTGAGTCTCTCTGTTTGACTTATTTCTCTCAGCATAATCTCCTCCAGTCCCGTCCATGTTGATACAAAAGTTGCGTATTCATCCTTTCTGATGGAAGCATAATACTCCGTTGTATATATGGACCATATCTTCTTTATCCCTTTGTCTGTTGAAGGACATCTTGGCTCTTTCCACAATTTGGTGATTGTGACCATTGCTGCTATAAACATTGGGGTACATGTGGCCCTTCTTTTCACTATATTTGTATCTTAGACTCTATTACTTCTAAGCACCATTCTGTAATCTGATGACCCCTCCAAAAACAATTCTATCTGATTTGAAGAGAGAATGCTATCTGATTTGAAGAAAGACACTATCTCTAAAGTACTCAGAGAGTACTCTCAAAGTAAAGAGGTATTTGCCCCAAGTTTAATGTATAGAACTACTCAGGCTAAATTTTATTTACATTTAAAAGCCAGTTCATCAAATACCTGAAATACTTATTTATTTATTTATCTTTTAGAGAGCAGGTGTTTTACTGTGAAATGAAATCTGTAATTGATTCTGATATCATATCAGGGTATTAAATAACTCCACAAGTAATCCCGTAGTTTCTGCTGTGTGGTTCTTTGAGGGTACCACGTATTTTCAAAAAAAATAGCTTTACTGCTGAACGGGTACTCAGTCACTGATATTCTAGGTTTTGAATGATTGTGAATTTTGGTGAATTTGTATGTGCTGGAATGCATCGAGTATTTATTTCCTACTGGTTGTGTCATTCCTTGTAGAAGCCAGTGGAAATGTTTGGGGATTGGCATTATTCTGATGGGGGTGCTGTGGAGTGCATGCTTCCGAGCAGAACACTGATCATTTTTCTTGGGGCATTTTTAAGAATTACCTTCTGAAGTGTTTCACTTGATCTATGAGAATCTGCAAAGATTTACAATATCTGTGTATGGTATGAGAATATTATTGCTTCAAAGTGAAAATGAGATTCTAAGACCAAATCTTTTGAAGATAAAATAAAAGTAACCTCTCTGGAAATTTTTCCATTACTAATTGGTGTCATTTTAAAATTTTTCAATCGTTCATGAAATTTATTGAGCACATACCATATACCAGATATTATTATGGAATCCAGGTTAACAGTGGAATAAAACAAGCAAAACTTACTTTCTTCATGCAGTTATGGAATTCAAACACTCAGAGACCGGTTATGATTTCAGACAGAGAGATGCAGAATTTTCTTATAGCCATCACTCATGATTTCCCAAACATTTGAAATACAATGTTGAAATAGAATCACACACACACACACACACACACACACACACACACACATATATCTGACAAAATAATCCTGTTGATATATTCCTAAAACAGAGACCAAAATGATACCTAGTTATAAGAAGGTATACCATTAGTGTTGGCAACTAATAATGTAAAACTGAATAAATCTATTAGATCATGAGTTCAGATTAAGAAGGCAGTTTAAGGAAAAGATTTCAGCTATAAAAACACATTTTAGAAGTACTCAACTACAAAGCAGCTATGTGTTTTTAAAAACTTTTAGTCAATATAAATATGGACACATGGTATGAACAAAATGAATGAAAATGAGTAATACTGAAATCCGAGAATATATTTACCATAGTGAGAAGTGGCATATTTAAATAGTTGATACTCTCTGGAAAGAACTGTGGATAAAAGCTGTGCTTCTAGTTAGGTAATAATATTGATGACTGGTAGGCAGTTTAATTCATGTAATAATTAATGAGCATATTGCATTGCAAAATATATTTTTACATTCTGCGAAAGCTGAATTAAGCAGCACTGTGAATATTGGTCCCTATTGGGATAAGCAGTTTCTTTTCTTTTCTTTTCTTTTTTTTTTTTTTTTGGAATAAGCAGTTTCTATTCTGGATCTTTCATGAAAAGGCTATCCCTCTAGAAATACTGAGATTTATGGGAATTATATAAAACAGATTCTGCGTAAGGCATTAAAGTTTGAAAGAAAAATAGGACAGAGAACATGTTAGTTCTACTTCTTACTTTTGCATGTGTTGCTAAACAAATCACTTTATCTTGCTGCATCTCAGTGGGTTAGGGTTCTCTTTGCATCCTAGAAGGTTGGAAGGTCTTGATAAAAGAATAGGAGATTTTCATGGGTAGGTTTGGGGCAAGAGAGCTGCCTTAAACAGAGTATCCTCAACAGAAAGTTGGAATCAGAACAAAGGCCTGATAAAGGTACAGGTAAATGTCTACAGTATTTGAAACACCCTAAACCAGAAATAAGTGATCAGGGTCAACATTTAGTCCAGATAGAGGAGGATGTGGACAAGAAGCAAATGGGAACACGGGAGATAAAACAGATCAATGGGAGGATCTGGTGATGTGGAACAAGCTCTTGAGGCCACATCTCAAGATTTGAGAATACCTGTGATCTAAGAACTGCCTATCACAATCTTTTATCAAGAATATCTGTGCACCTGAGCACTGCGACATTTGAAGTTCCAACAGATACTACTTTGGCTTCTGAAGGATTTGTTTCTTTAAAAACAAATAAACAGGAAACAAAACAAAACAAAAAATTCAATTAGATCTGCCAGCTAGCTAGTTTACCATTTCCTCATTTGTGCACCATTGCACGACACCTAAACTCTGTGTGCCCATTTGTGGCCCCAAGAATAGGTCTCTTCAGTGGTATACAGCCTCCTCTTTGATGAGACGGCTTCTGGTCCATGTTCCTTGGTGGGGCCTGTGCTCTCCTCTTCCCAGAGTGTTTCACTCTGTGTGTGTTCACTGAACATAACAACCCTCTCTACACGTCTACAGAACTAAGGCCCCAAACAATTGAGAGGCGATTATTCTGCCATTCAGGCACCATACAGAACAATATTTTCTGATTTTGCTAGCTTGAAATGTGTTATTTTCATTTTACTATTATTGGAGAACTAAAAGCCTGCCCATCAAAATGTAAGCTAATTAATTGGCTACACCTAGAATTTGTTCAAAGACAGATCCAGGTTTTGTGAGGCCTGAAGCTTATGCAGTGTGGGCAATCATCTTTTAAAAATGCATACAACATTACTAAAACTCAATTAGGTACAAGGCTCTGGAAGGAGCCCATGCAATTGGAAGGCCCTGAAGCTTAATCTTCATTAGGTTCACAGTAAATCTGCCTTTGTATAGAATAAAATTGCTCCTCCCTCATTAGCAAGCATGGAAGGGCTGGTGAAATCAGCAGGTGGCTGACCTCTTGGAACTGTAAGCAAAGTCAGAGATTGGCTCTTGCCACCGGCTTGATCGCTTTCACAGACTGACGCTGAGGACATTTTCACTAAAAAGACATCTGAAGAGCAGAAACTGTCTAGGGAGAAATGGATCACAATTCGTTACTTTTTAATTTCCCATCCCTACTGCCTCTGCATCGTGGGTCTTCTATTTTTAAGGTCCACTCTTACTGGTATACAGCACAGGCCAAGTCTGCTTTTTAGTAGTTCAGAGTGGAGTTGGCAAACTTGTTGTGTCTGCATGTATTACACTTAATATTTTAAACAGACGCTTATATGCTACATAATTTACCCAACTATTAATTATATCAATATCTATTATGAGTTTAATTGCATCCTCCCAAAAGATATGTTAAAGGATGAACCTCCCCACCCCCCGCCAAACCTCAGAATGTAATCTTATTTGGAAAGAGGGTTGTTTGTTGCAGATATAATTAGTTAAATTAGTATGAGGTCATAGATGACAAGGATAGGCTCTTAATTCAATGTTTGGTGTCTTTATAAGAAGTGCAGAGACAGGGGCGCGTGGGTGGCTCAGTGGGTTAAAGCCTTTGCCTTTGGATCGGTCATGATCTCAGGGTTCTGAGATCGAGCCCCACATAGGGCTCTCTGCTCCGCGGGGAGCCTGCTTCCCCCCTCCAATCTCTGCCTGCTTGCAATCCCTGTCTGTCAAATAAATAAAATCTTTAAAGAAGAAGAAGAAAAAGAAAGAAGAAACAGCAGCAGCACAGAGACAGACTCACCAGGGGAGACACCAAGTGATGGTGGAGGCAGAGATAGGAGCACTGAAGCTGCAAGTCAAGGAACTTGGAGGTTTATAGATGAGATTAAATCACAAGGACCTGGGAAGAGGCAAGGAAGTTTCTTCCCTAGAGGCGTGTCAGAGGGAGCACAGCTCTCTGGACAACTTGACCTCAGACTTCTAGCTCCAAGAGCTGTGGAGGAATACATGTGTCATTTTAAGCAACCTAGTTTGTAGGCCATGCAATACCCTAATATGGTATCTAATACACATTGTGGGGGCTAGGTGCTGGGCATATAGCAAAGAGTAAGAGAGCATATTGATCTGGGCAGTTGATCTGTTGAGGAATGTCGACTCTCAACATTCTCTATCATCCATCTCTATGGTTCTTTAGATTTCAGTTTCTTTTCTAGATCTCTAAAACAGGTATTTCTGATTTGGATAAAGTTATAATGTTTATATTAGATACATGTTTATATATTTTTATTTAATGCATATTATATAAAATCATCTTGTAAACTAGAAAGCATACTAAATAATGGTCAGAAGGTAGTGCTGCACAGGCAAAGTACTAGATTAGGTGTTTTGACAGCGTAGGACAAAAAAGAAAAAAAAAGCAATGGAAGGCTTGGGTAGCTGGCTCCATGGAGGATCACGGTTTCAGGAAAACCATTTGTGGCCCCGTTGATAGAGAATCCTATACAGTGCGTGACACAGGATAAAATTAGTGGCTAGAGCAATAGGATACCTTGCTAATCCTGTAAGGAGGGGTAGGAAACCTTGGGCAGAAGAAAAAAAAATCATTAAAAGGCAAATAACATTGGATCCCCCTTTTGCATTGCATCATGGTCCTCGTGTTTACTACTAGGTCTTAGGCACCTAGCACTGTGAAAGTTTGTGCACTGTTTTCAAATCTGAGTTAAAGATAGCTATCTTGAAAGACTATTTATGAAGACTAATTCAGGTAATATATATAAAACACATTATTTCTTCAGACTAGGTAAGCCGATTGGTATTGTTTGTGTTGCCAAGTGTAATAATGCTCTTGCCCCTTCCCAGTGGTATGCACACGTGTGCATGCACACGGAACAATGTTTCCATCCTCATACCAGGAACCTGTGGCTATGTTAGGTTATATGATAAAAGGGAGCAGGTGGAATTTAAAGTTGCTAATCAGCTGACCTTAAAATAAGGAGACTATCTTGGGTTATCCAGGTGCACCTATTATAATCGAAGTCTCTTTAAAGAGGAAAGTACAAGAATCAGCGCCAGGTAGTTTGATATCAGAAAGACTTGACCCCACAGACCAATGGTAAGAGAAACGGGAAAGGCAGTAACACATATTCCAAAAAGAAATGCATCCTCGCTGCCACAGTTATTTAATTTAGTGAACCAGATTTTGGTCTCAGTCATTAAGCGTGTAGTAATTTGTTACAGCAGCAATTGGAAACTAATACAGTTATTATAATCTCACTAAGAAATACTGGGCACTTCCCAGGACAATGAAGGTAATGAGGCTATAATGAGGAAACACACGATCCTTCACGAAACAAAAACTAACAGAAATGCAGGCATATTGTAGGTGATTGCTGTATATTGTGATTAAGTGCTTCATAGAAATGAAGTTTCCTTAACTGGAACATTAAGTTAAAGATGAAGAAGAGCTGCTGGGCGGGTGGGGTGTTGGTGAATGTGCTTTATGCCATGCCCCTGGAGTTGTGCCTGATTTGTGCTTTGGGAAAGGAGAAGGATGAGAACTTAGGAAAAATTGAAAAGCTGAAAGGAGTTCTGGTTAAATAGAATTTAGGTTCAATGAGTCATGACGTGGTAAGTGATTAAGCCAGATACAAACATTGTACTCCAGGTATCCTGTTCCGCACACACTTTTGCCAGATCCTATCCTTTCCTATCCTGGCCTATCCTTCACTATGTTATTTATCTACTACTGCATGCTATTTCATACCACAGCATACCACACCATCCTAGCAGCTGTTGAATAGTGTAGAAAATCAGCATGTTAATCAGTCTGGAATCTGATTAAATTCATTAGGTCCAGTAACTGGCCAATTAGTATTATCTTGGGTAGATAAGATAACTTCTGGAAGCCTATCTGTTGAACTGGTAAAAGAGGGATTAAAAATAGGTCCTTATCTAAAAGGGTGTTTTGGAGATTAAGTGAGCTAATATAGCACCTGGAACATAGTTACTGTAGTTACTTTATGACTGTAACTGTAACAGAATTGTTACTATAGACTGTGACTGTAACTATCACACAGTTACTGTAGTTACTATATGACTATTACAGCTGTCAACTCAGGAAGCACATTGAAGGCACTGTTGAAGAGTTTGAGCTTTACCTTCAGAGGAATAGGAATCGAAGGAGGATTTTTTGTAGGAGGGAAATGATCCAATTTGCATTCTAGAATAATTGTACAAATAACATAGCGGAAACACAAACACTTTCCCTATCTTCCTTCTCAGTATTCACTTAAACAACAGCAAATGAAGAAAAGATTCAAACCCTCACAAAGAAAAAGAGGGAAATGTTTCCAGGAAAGGAGACAACACTAGAAGAGAGATGTCAACAACATTTTGGAAAATGTTAAGACTGTTGGGTAAATGAGAACTGAGCAAGGCAAAGAAAGTTGAATCCTGAATGTCTCTCATGGAGGAAAAAAAAAAAAAGTCAGCCTCTTTGCAGCACTACCTTTGAAAGTCTCTGAAAACTGAGGAATCGTGTGTTTCTGAAATGCTGAACTGATGATTGAGCAACGGGCCCTCTCAGCCACTGTTGTCTATCCCAGTCTGTAGCAAAAGATGAAAACCTGAATCTTCAGAAAGGCTGAGCTTAAGGGATTCAGGAAAAATGGAAACCAGTGATAGAGGGGTTAGGAGGGAAGTGCTGCACTGTTCGAGGGAGGTTTGAATAAATGTATGCATATGGAACAGTGAGAGTCCCTATTGCCCTGTTGGACCTCCAGAAGTCTAGCAACCAAGCTAATTCTGTTCTGGCATTTGATGGAGTGTTCTTCTCTGGGGAATATGTCTACGTTAAAACAAAACAAAACAAAACAAAACAGACTATAATCAATAGTTATTTATGCGTCCTTCAAAGAAGCTGCTGAGTTCCAAGCCTACTTTACTGTGGGCTAGCACGTGAATGCCTTTCTAATTACTTCCTATTTTCCTCCTTTACTTTTTTCTACTTAGACTTCCCCACATATCACAATATTAACTATATAGTTCTATTCCCCTTGCTTCGTTCTGTTCACTGCTCTGTCCCCACTGCCGCCTAGAATATTATAGGGCACTCTCCCTTGTGTGCACACACTGTCTCTCTCTATATATGTACATACATATGTATGTATGTATAATTATAAATACATAATTTTCCCCCTCTCTCTCTGTATATACACACCTATACATATGTGTAAGTTTATGTAACATAAATAGTATAACTTTTGTGATAAGTTAATATTGAACAATTAGATTTCTACCTTCTCTTCCTTATTGCCTTTGTATTCAAGGAAAAAGATCAACCCCAAACAAATAGAAAAATGGAGCTTAATAGAAATGGGGGCAATGTACTGAGCAGAAGAAAACCTGTGAAGGAAAAGTAAAAAATTACAACATCAGGAAAAATAAAGGATACTGCATGCTAATTACAAAAACAGATGCTATATATATATATATATATATATAGCAAGCACATTAACAACAAAGAACACTTCAAAAACTATAAAAGCAAAATTTTCTTTAAATAATGTAAGTTATGAATGACAATGTTGAAAATACAGCTTGATACTAGATATGACCAAGAATGGTGGCATCTGTAGAAAATTTTCAGATAGCTTTTTACTTAGTTATGAAATATTAAACAACTTCTAATAAGATTACTAACAAGGAAACAACATCCACTCTCACTAACTCTGATCAGTGTAATACTGTTAAGTCCTTTCCTATGGAAGAGGGCAAAAAAAAAAAAAAAAGGCAGAAATTCCAGAAAGGAAGATATTAAATTATCTCAGGTTACAAGTAACATGAGTGTTTATTTAGAAAGTCCTCAGTAGTTCACAAGAAAACTAGCTCGTGGAACTGAATGATTTTAGAAAAATCTTAATGGAACAAGATCTTCACCTAAGTTAGATTTTTATAAGAACACAGACTTATAAAAATTAGATTTTTAAAAAATAATACTTTTTGTAGTGTTGCCTAAAACACAAAATAGGAATAAATGTAACAAAAAGGAACAAGAGAGGTAAGAAAAATAATCTAAATTTGGAGCTTCCGATTTATATCCTTTTTTCCCCCCACCCATTAACTTGGACTCTCACACAGTTCCATGAATTCACATAAAATATACACGCTGTGTCCTATTCCTTAAAAATGCTGCTCTATCACATTTCGAAGTTAGAAGACCCTTCCACCAGATATCCACATGCTCAGTCCCTCAATTTGTATCTCTTTCAAATATTGTACTTTCACTGGTTACTTCTTTGTTCACACTACCTAAGAAATCTCTGATCAGCTTTCTACCACTTTTACAAAAAACGGTATGAAAATTGCACTTTTCTCATTCTAAAGATGAATGAAAGGATACTCAGTAGATTTTTAAAAATTATTTATTAGAGAGAGCTCATACATGCAGGGGGAGGTGCAGAGGAAGAGAGAAACTCAGGCAGACTTGGTACTGAGCTCAGAGCGCGAGGCAGGACTTGATCCCAGGACCCCAAGATCATGACCTGATCTGAAACCAAGAATAGGCCACTTAATGGACTGAACCATTAGAAGGCTGATGCCCTGATGCCAGGTGCCCCTCCTCAGTAAGATTTTTTTACATTTAATTTCAAGAATATACTAAAATAAAGACCGACATTAAAAAATAAAGCAAATTTATTTTTGAAATACCTAATGGACAGATTTTACAGATTAAAACAAAGGAATAAAGCATTTACAGATTGGAATATAGAAGTAAAAAGTTACCCAAAATGTAGACTGGATAAGTCACAGATTGAAGATATTTTAAAAAGTTAATTAAGGGACATAAGACACAGAACCAACAGTCAACATGCCTGACGTATGGCAAATAAACCATGGTTTAAAAACAACAGCACATTCTTGGTAATTATTCTGAGTAACTCTCATGTCCCTCCTGCATATTCAATTCCTTACATACATTAGGCTTCCAAAATGCATCAAGTATTTGCACAGTATATAATTATAAAAGTATGCCTAAAATATATTGACCTACATGTAAATTATAATTTTTTGCTTCTTTCTTTTAACTTGTTTTATTTTTATTACAATAAGAAATAAGAGAGGACATGAGAACATGTTCTGAAGATAATTAAATGTTTCTAAAATGATGAAAATTATGAATCTTCAGATGACAAAACACCAAAAAATTCCCAGCTGGAATAGTTAAAAAAGGAATCAATTACCTAGCTGATCTAAGTGAATATATAGAATTCCAATTGAAAGAAAAATATAGTGAAAACAGCAATCAAGAAAAGATATATATATATATATACATATTTTTATAATCAACAGTTGTTATACAGTTGATTTCTAATATGCCATAATGAAAAGTCACAAGACAATAGGATAACATTTTTAAATTACAGAAAAAATATATGTTTGTATAGACAAGATAGCCATATTTTAACACAGTAAGGGCTAATGTCAAGGAGTTAACATTGTTTTAATTAATAACATTGCTTTTCTATGATTGATATCACTTGGACATGAATATTCTCTGCTCCGAATGTCCAAATATCATATCTATCATCATAACTATTATCAATGCAAATTGTAGCTTTCCTTTTTATAACACCTGACACTGAGCTTCTTGATGTATATTACCATTCAGTAATATATTTTTATTCTATCTTCTATTTTACTTTATTAACTATTATGGTTAGGATATAATGATGAGTCTTCTCTATATCTCCCATACTCAAGGAAACTTTAATGCTTTTTTTCTCCTCATTGTTTCCCCAAAATTGCAGGTAGCAGCTCTGATCAGGACTGTCCTTTGAAACACACAAAGACACTTAGCCTGAAGGGTTAAAACAAGAAAACAGGATTGGGGCTAATTGGTAATGAGTTACCCATTTGAGCAAATTTTCAAGGTAGGAAGCAGTAATAGTCCAGAAAAACAACTGTAACCATACTTCTTCCTTACTTTCAGAATTATTTAATCCATTTTTACAATTATTTAGTCAGCAAGAGGCCTACATATATAAGGATATATTTCAAGTCGATGATTAAAGTTCTAAAAGCAAATTGAGAGTCTGAAAATGGTTTTACTACAACCACCTACAGATGCATGCTATTAGATCTGGGGTTCTTTTATGTCATGACATACTGAGAAACCTCACACCACCACCTCTCATCCTTTGGATAATGCCAGACTCAACATATCTCCTTAGTTTATATCCTACAGAAATGACAAAATTAAAACACAAAGTAAAATGGCTAGTTGTAATCATATGATCTCCCTGATATGAGGACGTGGAGATACAACGTGGAGAGTTTGGGGGGTAGGAAAAGAATAAATGAAACAAGATGGGATTGGGAGGGAGGCAAACCACAAGTGACTCTTAATCTCACAAACAAACTGAGGGTTGCTGGGGGGAGGGGGTTTGGGGGAGGAGGGTTGGATTATGGACATTGGGGAGGGTATGTACTATGGTGAGTGCTGTGAAGTGTGTAAACCTGGTGATTCACAGACCTGTACCCCTGGGGATAAAAATACATTATATGTTTATAAAAATATTTAAAACAATTAATTTAAAAAATGGCTAGTTGTAAATTTTCCAGGTGGTGCAAATCATTTGCCAAAAGCAAAGAATCACCATTTTTTCCTAGCTGTTACCTTAAGCCGGAGGTTCCAGTACTCATGGATTGATTTAGCAGTGGTTGAAAATATCGTTATATTTTCAGGGGCACCTGGGAGGGTCAATGGGTTAAAGCCTCTGCCTTCAGCTCAGGTCATGGTCCCAGGGTCCTGGGATCGAGCCCCGCATTGGGCTCTCTGCTCAGCAGGGAGCCTGATTCCTCCTCTCTCTCTGCCTGCCTCTCTGCCTACTTGTGATCTCTGTCAAATAAATAAATAAATAAATAAATAAATAAGAAAATATCATTATATTTTCAAATTCCTAAAACTGGAAAGCAATTAATCAGTTGTATACAGACTATAATGATTAACTCATGATCTGTTATTTAATTGATGATTGGATTAAGATACTGGAACCAAGGCTGAATGATGTTTACTTTCAGAATTCAATCTGAGACTGAGAATAGCTCTTTTTTTCCAAAAACCCACTCATATGAAAAAAAAAATGTGCATATGGAACATGCATATTTGGTAAAAGGTAAAAGGACATTGATTGGAGTCTGCACATGTGTGGGTGTAGGTTATACAGTTATAAATTCTGAGTATGATACTGATTCTTTTTGATTGGTTTTCTCTTTTTAATTAAGAGAATAATTTAATCAAATAATATTTCTTGAAGAAGTGTAGCACTAGGTAAGGCAAACACATTCTGCTGGATTAAGATTTAGTGATTTCCAAAATACTTTGGGACATAAAATTGTTTTTGCTTTCTCGGCATATTGCAAATTAACTTTGCTTTAAATAAATATATTCTTGATAATTTTTACATCCCTACTAAAATATTCTATTATTGGTATATGTAAGTCTGAAAAATATAAGTGCATATGTAGTACATAAGGATAAAAATTTACATGAAATATATCAACCTGTATGTTAGTTGTCCCTTTTGTTTTCTTATACATTTTTTTAAAGATTTGTTTATTTATTTATTTGACAGAGAGAGACACAGTGAGAGAGAGAACACAAGCAGGGGAAGTGGGAGAGGGAAAAGCAGACTTCCACGGAGCAGGAAGCCAGATGTGGGGCTCAATCCCAGAACCCTGAGATCATGACCTGAGGCAGAGGCAGATGCTTAATGACTGAGCCACCCAGGAGCCCCTCTGATACTTCTTTTGTTAATTTTTACTTCTCTATAGTTTTTTTTAATGCAGTCATTACTTTTTTTGTCCTTAAGTTGAAGTTGACACACTCTAATATATGTATAATTGAAAAATGATGACATTTGTATAAAAATATCTCCTTATTTTTTTAAAGATGGAAGCTGACATGCTTTGTCACCGTATTTGACCAAAGAGAGGTATGTTTTATCAGACAGAATTTAATCTTCAAAATGTGAAAAAACAAAACTAGTTTTAAACTTAAGGCTGCCATATTTCCTCTTAATGCCACTGTATTTATTTACACTGATACTTATGTATTAAATATACTCAGTTTATAAAGGTTTAAAGTTCTGTATTTTCTCCACTTAGCACATGAGTTATAAAAACAGACAGGTCTTTAGCTTTTCAAAGTCTTGTCACATCGTTGCTATTACTCACTTGTGTTTGGTGCTGTTTACACTCTCTTCATATTATGTTTGTCTTTATGATAATGAGTAAGCAAAAACCAAATTGTATTATAAATGTAGATGGAATAATTCAGGAGTGAATTATCTAGAATAGTATTATCAAGTATTTCACTTGTATCATAAATGTGGGCCTTTTGTATTTACTGCAAAGTTCCTGTTTTGATAAGTAAACAAATTAAAGCCTACTTATCAAAATGTGACTTTCACAGCAATTATCTCCCTGTGCCGTGGTTATATCATGATGTTTTTTTTCTTCTCTTTACAACATTACTTTGGATTGAGGGATCAGCCGTCAAGATCGAAATGACAAAGTGATGGACGATGATCAAGGCAGAATAGAATCTCTCTTGCTCTTTCATGGCTCACATGGCCTCTTCTTTACTAATATCAGCCAAATTTAGTTGTGTCCAAAACATCAGCAAATAAGACTAGAACGAAAAGCAGTGAGAGGAAAGATGGATAAAGAATGTGCCACATTAGCTCTGGCACCTTGGGTATACTGACTCCTTTGGTGAGTTTATCCATGCTCAGTTACCCAAATTCAGGTTCTGGAAGTCATGCCATTGAGGAGCAGAATGACTTGTAAAATCTACCATTCAGCAAGTCATATTCAGACAGTCGGATACAATGCGTAGTAGGTAGGTTCCAATCCCTGAAACCTTGGGAAAAGTTCAGGGAAAAGAAAAAGAATATTCACTATCAGTTCAATTTTGCTAATGTGTATTAGTGTATTAGCTCCCCTTGCTAATACACTCCAACAAAAAACACGGTGTTCATGTGAATTGACTCCACCCCAAGATTAAGTACTTATTGAGTATGTCAGTGAATTATTTTCAATTTTTTTGATAAATGTATAAAACAGTCTTCACAAAGAAAGTGGAAATTTATTGTGATGCCAAGAATGTACAAAGATTTTTAAATGAATTTTATTTATTTTAATTTTATTTTTTTCTATTTTATCCTATTCTATTATTTTTTTTAAAGATTTTATTTATTTATTTGACAGAGAGAGACACAGCAACAGAGGGAACACAAGCCCGGGGAAAGGGAGAGGGAGAAGGAGGCTTCCTGCTGGGCAGTGAACCTGATGCAGGACTTGATCCAAGGACCCTGGGATCATGACCTGAGCCAAAGGCAGACACTTAATGAATGAGCCGCCCTGGTGCCCCATGAATTTTATTTTTAAAAATTTTTGAGTATAGTTGACATATAATGTTGCATTAGTTTCAAGTGTACGGCATAGTGATTTGACAAGTCTGTAACATTATGCTATGCTCACTACAAGTGTAGCTACCATCTGTCACATACAATACTATTACAGTGTCGCAGACTATATTCCTGGTGCTATGCTCTTTATTCCCGTAACTTACTCTTTCCGAAACTGGAGGTCTGTATTTCCTACTCCCTTTCAACCACTTTGCGCATCTCTCCACTCTTTTCCTTTGCATCCATCAGTTCTCTGTATTTATAGGTCTGATTCTGCAGAGACTTCTAAAGTAGTAATTTTACTATGTGGTCTTCTTCAATTACCTTAGTCATTTTCCTAGAATGAAAAACCATTTTTAATATGAATTAAAAATGCGAATCTTTTTAATAATAAATTTTAAATGTTTAACTTATTAAAGACTTGTTTCACATACTATCAAAACCTTTATTTAGTAATTCAGTTATGAACTTTCATTATTGGTATTTGCCTATTTATGGGTACAGGGTCTTTATCACCCAACATATAGATAATTACGAAATACAATATTTAATTTGCATCATTTCTTTAAAAATGTAATCTTGTCAATATAATTTTTGTCTTATATTAACAAAATAATTAAACCATAATTATATACTAATTAACTTAAAATATAACCTATATCTTAATCCTAAATACACAGAGAGTTAAGCATGAAAAAAAGGGAAATAAAACCAATTTGTAGACTTTTCTTAAGAAGATTAGCACTATTAATACATCTTTAAATCATACACTCAGATGAGCAAATAGATTGTGTATTTTATTTAATCTGTACGTACCTATATATGAAGAAAATGATATAATCCTTAAATCAGGGTAGTGGCACATTTTCATTTAATTCTGTACTTTTTCTGTAAATAATAAAACCCAGTTATGAAACATTTTTTAAAAGTGTCAGAAACAATGAATAACATGTTCTAGGAAGTTCTGTTCCTTATTTCAAGTCTATAATGTTTGCTAAGGAGAGATTATTTAGCAAAGTGAATAAAAGGACAGAGTAGCAGCTATGAAGTCAGGTGACAGGGCCGATTTGCAGACAAAGCAAGAGGCTAAGGGCCTTGAAACTTGGTCAGAGCAGGCTCTTCACTAGCAAAGGGATTTTCCAGAGCCTGCTTTAGTCAGCTACTAGCTTCTTTTTCAGTGCTCTTCAATTAATCCCAATTTTACCACTTAAAGTATAACCCTATGGAGAAGTTTTATGATGAAGACTTATAAAATCATCTTCAAAGAGTTAGGAACTAAAGAACCTACACTTAACAGCAGACTAATTGAAATAACTGGTGAGCTAAATAAATAGAGTTTTCTGTTTACATTTTTATGTGTAGTTATGCCCTATGATATATAGAAACTTACCTGACATTTCGCTATTCACATTTTAACAATTCCTATAGGGGAGGTTGTAACCTTCTCTATATGATATTCCTAACAATCTTCTGAAATATATGTTATTGATGGATAAGACATTTGTTTATATAATGATGTGGGAAATATTAAAATCACGTCAGGGAAATAAATGTGAGCCCATCAACATAATTCTTTCATTTTATATTCATTTTCCTTTCCAAAGTTTTTTGTGTTACACTGCTTTTGTAATCATTTTGAAAAGACTACTTTCTCAGTAATGGACAGGTGCTTTCACTGATGCAAAATCTGGATTAAGTAATCATTAAAGACCACAGCTGCATTTGGGGCATGATGGGCAAATTAGTTGTCTCAGGAGAATGTCTGTTGAGAACAATGCATGCATTTAGTTGTATCGTTTGGACTATCACACTTACATCACAATCTTATAAACTCTTGAAGATGACCTATTTTTTTTTAAGATTTTATTTATTTATTTGATGGAGAGATCACAGGTAGGCAGAGAGGAAGGCAGAGAAAGAGAGGGAAGCAGGCTCCCTGCTGAGCAGAGCCTGATGCAATGTGATGTGGGGCTTGATCCCAGGACCCTGAGATCATGACCTGAGCCGAAGGCAGATGCTTAACCCACTGAGTCACCCAGGTGCCCCAAAAATGACCTATCCTGTGTCTTGCTAAGGTGTGATACATTGTATTTTAAACCTAATTGGATGTACTGGATAGACATTTAGAGGAAAAGTTGTATTCCCACCAACATTTTTATTTTATATATTCCTAGAAATCTGAGCATTTAATATCACAAAAATAGGGTATGTGGGAAAAGATACAGAACATTTTATTTTGTTCTCTTAATTTGGAAAGCTTGTCTATTTTAACTATATGTGCTATATTCAGATACTTAACCATGCCAGAAAGTTATATTTCAAGTGGAAAGAATTCACAGAAATTTTCCTATTTTTTCCTCCTGGTTCTCAAGGAATGATTGTGAGGACTTTGGAACATGTATATTTGCATAGAATGATTGTAAGGCCTTTGGAACATGTATATTTGGATGTAACAATTATAAAAGTGATTGTTTTATAAACTATTATCGTACGGGTATCAAAATATTACATAGTTCATCACTGCCTTTCTAGATCTAGAGTTCTTTTGATGTCTTCATCAAGAAAACAGTCTAGGAAAAAACTTATTAAAAAACAATCTAGGAAATCTAGGGTTCCTTTAGCAGAAAAGATACACAGTTTAAATCACTGTTTGGATTCCAGGTTTATTAACTTCTAACGTTGGGGCAGGGAGCAGACAAAGCAACATCAAAGAAGAGCCCAGCACTATTTGAGCACGCAAGTTTCAGTGGAGATCCAGGGTACGTGTGGCAGACCACTGTGAAGAGCCGTTCAGGAATGATACAAGGCTCACTGCTCAAAATACGTTTGTAAGCGGAATGCTTCAAGGCCTTAGTAAAACAGCATTTGATTTCTCATGAGAATCTCTTGCTGGAGCAACAGGTCTTAATTAGGAATATAAATAATAACCTCCCTCAGGAGGGCTATGGAAATCATGGGCCCTGTCAGAATATTAACGTTTTACTTTACCACCACCCCCCTCACCCTGCGCAGTACTGTCCCTTACATCTGAATCCCTATGTTCTAAGTTAAATTACTAATGAAACTTTCCATGCTTTCTGGATCTGGTGATGGTCAAAATTAAACTAAACATTTACTTCTGTAGTTATCAACCCATGTGACTCCATTAAAGTGTGGAGACCCTTCTACTCTGTAAATTCCCAGATTTAATTCATAACAGAAAACACATTTGAACCTTTTTTTTTAATACTGAGTCCTACTGGTCATTCACAGAACAGGCTTTAGCTGCTGCTGTTGTAACGATTTGTACATCATCTTCTCTCCTCCCCCGTCTGCATCCTGATGGAAAGTGAGGCCAGTGCCTGGGACCGGGAGAGCTTGTGTAGCTTCGGCTGAAGTCTTTGGGGCAGCCACAGGGGTAGCATGTGGCTACAGTTCTTGCATCTGACAGGCTGATGGAGACAACCCCCATCACTAGTCAAAAGTTGGGTGGTTCAAGTTGTGATAAAAAATGGGGTTTATTTGAAGCATGGACCTGTGTTGTATATTGTTTGCTCAGGCTACCAAAGGAAACAACCACTAGCTGAGTTGCTTAAATTTAAAAAAAAAAAAAATCATTTTCTTACAGTTTTGAAGGTTAGGAATTTCAAGATTAAAGTGACAACAGGTGAGTTCCTTGTGAAGCCTTTCTCATGGCTTGTAGATGGCTGTTTTCTCCCTGTGTCTTCATGAGGTCTTGCCTCTGTATCCATATTTCCTCATCTTCTAAAGACACCAGTTATATAGGACTATAGCCCCCCCCAAATGACCTCATTTTAGCTTAATCACCCCTTTAAAGATTCTGTCTCCAAAGATAGCCACATTCTGAGGTGCTGGCTTATGAAGTTTCGGGCACATAATTCAGCCCACAAGGCTATGTCTAGCCTTGTCCAAGACGTATTTGGAATGGCCTCTGCCATACTCCAGACCATCCTTGTTGCTGCCAGTTCAGTGCTAAATAAAGCAGAAAACAAAGCCCCCCATCCCCCCCCCAAAAAATGGAAGAAGGAATTACTGTAATGGTAATATTCCTGAAAGCCCTACAACACGTAAATGCTGATTCAGAGAAGCAGAAGATGGAGTGAAGCTTGGTATCTATCATGTGCTTTCCTAGTGAGGGCGCCTGCAGAACGTTTCCAAACATGTGAAGTGAGTGTGAATTGAAAAGAAAGCAAAACATAATCCCCTTTTTCAAAGATTTTCTTTGAAATACTGCAGCCATCTTACACCAATAAATGCACTGAAATATCATAAAAGTGAAGCAGCTTATTCTTAATTGAACAAAGTTTAACCCTAATGGTACATATGTTTGTGTATTTTTCTAAGAAGTTCAGTGTAAATATGCTTAGCTCTAGCATCCTAAGAACATTTATGGGATTCAGAATGAGATTTTTAATATAGGACTTTATTATATTCACACAAATTACAGTGACCCCTGACCCTCCAACGAGTCACCCCACTTCCATATTCCCCTCTCCTTGAATATGGGTGGAGCCAGTAACTGCTTTTAGCCAGTAGAATATGGTGAAGTTGACAGGAAAGCACTCTGGCAATTGTTATGTTAGGTAAGACTCCATCTTGTAGTTTGCAGCAAGAAATTCTCCTTCTAGCCTTGAAGACTCAAATAGCTGTGTTGTCATTGGTTTATGGAGAGTTGCACGTGGCTGCCTAGAGTCAAAAGTGGCCCTGCCAACAGTCATTGAGTAAGTGAGATCTTGTGTCAGCTGCTGGGAGAGGAGTCCTGTGGACATCCTGAGTGAGTCAGGGAGCTTGCCTTTCCCAGTTGAGTCTCAAGATGAAAATGCAAGCCAGTGGATACCTCGACTGCAGCCTTGTGAGACCCTGAGCAGAGAACCAAGTTAAGCTTTGCTGGGACTCTGTCCTTAACCATGGAAACTCTGGGATAACAAATGTGCATTGCTATAAGGTCCTAAATTTTGTGGTAATTTTTAAACAGAAATATATAAAACTAATACAGCCAAAATATTTTAAAAAATTGTTAGGCAATTGATATCCCAGGACAAGGAACATCCAAAATGTGTATTTGCCTTGGTAATAAATTTCTTTGAAAATGGGTGAGTTTCCTGATCTCAGAATAATAGCCTTTCAAAAGCTATTATTTCACTACAAAAGACCAGTTACCAATGTAGAATCTTGAGTGCCCCCTTCCTGCTGACTTATTTCACTAACTGTGGTTTCATTATTCACAGACCTTGGCGTATCATAAAGTCAGACTTCCGTTGTTCTCTTTTCTCGAGTGTTCTTCTCCCCTTTTCTCTCCATCTTCTCACTCGGCTCAGACCTCTGCCCTCGGTCTTTGCCTCCTCTTCCTCCACCTGTCTCATTATCTGACTCCCAAAGTAGGTCAAGAACTACACGGAGTAATAGAAATAAATGGTTATTTTCACTAAAATAAGTTATAACTGATGGCCTAAAGGTTGTATAAAGCGGTGAGGTGTGTAAAATGCACAATTACATCAACCAAGACTGTAACAAAACAATTGGTTTATTAGCTCACTTTGGAAGTGTTTTTCCTCTGTAGAAGGTGTAAAATAAATAACTCTACTAATAGTAATAATTATAAATGTAATTAATAATTAAGATAAAAAAATGTATGGTAGTTATTGAGCTTTGAGACACTCATTTGCCCAAAGCTATGAAATATACCCTTGCAAATAGATGGTAGTCTTATGCTATGTTTCTATATATGTGTATATAGGTGGGTGCATGTATATGTAAATTTCTGTATTACTTACACTTTTTTTTTCTTTCACATTGACTTGAGTAAAGATGTAGTAGGTTGCTTTTGGATTTGTAAAAATGAACAGTGGGTGAGGTCATTGACACCACGGTTGGCCTCCAGACGGAACCAAATGGATAGCACACCTGTGTAAGGTTAAAGAATGATAGGCTGCCTGTCAGGGATTGTAAGCAAGGTGATAAGATTGAAATGATTAATCTGGTTATGATAAAACCAGTTTTATTGGGTTCCATGATTTATGAGGAAGTGGGAACTGTAAGAAAATGCAGAGATGGTTTGTTTAAAGCAGGATGAGAAAAATGAAAACAAAAACCAAACACTCTTAAAAAAAGTCGATACTATTCCAATAAGATATAAATATAGTAAAATTTATAAGGATGAGAAGTCAAGAGATTTTGGAATAATAAATATTGCCAGGTGACTTAGTTAATATTGTCTTTAATTGGTAAGCTTTATTTTCTTAAAATATTTAGCCATCCTACCTCCATCCATTTAGGCACAAAAATATGTAGAAATCTGTAATCTAGATCAAAAAATGCCATGTTATCTCTGCAACTTCTGAGACATAAGAAAAACATTTTTTTCATGACAAAAATGATTATTTACAGTTCTTGACCAATAGTCTTTTAGAGTGGTTACATCACATCTACATGCAAGAACCCCCATAGATGACTTGTCATATGTATTTAAATAGGTGTTTAGAGCTAACAGCCTATTCTTTAAAACAAAAAGGACTTTATTTCAGAGTGACTTTAGCCTTACAGAAGAGTTGTAACGATAGTTCAGAGAGTTTCTGTATATCCATCTCCCAGCTTCAATTAGTGTTATTTTAAATAGCCATCATAGACATATCAAAATGAATTTGCTAGTGATGCACCATTATTAATTAAACCACAGATCTTATTTGTATTCCACCAGGTTTTCCCCATCATCCTTCCAATCCAAGATTCAATTTAGGATACAACAATGCATCTTTTTCAACACATATTCTTAGTCTTTTCTAATATAAGTTGGTTGCTTGGTCTTTTCTTATGTTTGATAACCTTTGAACTTTTGAGAAGTATTGATCTAGTACTTTGTAGTATTTGTCCTTCAACATGGGTTTTTCTGAAAGGAGTATCTGATGTTTTCTCAGGGGTGGGCTGGGGTTTTAGATTTTTTGCGTGTGTGTGTGAAGAATACCACAGAGATAAGTGTTCTTGTTCTATCAAGAAGTACGGGAGAACTGCACTTGTTATGGTTGATATCATAATCATAATCACCTGGTTTATCATAATCACCTGGTTTATAAGATGGTGTCTGCCAGGTGTCCCCACTGTAAAGTCAGTATTCCTCCTTTTCCATGTTCTATTTGTTACAAGTCACTTGCTAAATTCAGGACCTGAAGAAGAGGAAAGGAATTTACTACTTCCTAGAGAAAGGAGTATCAAGGAATTTGTAGACATGTATCGCAGTAATTAACTGTATTTGGTGGGCGGTTGTTGAGGTCATGCAAATATGCACTTTTTTCTTACTTGCCTACAAGAACCATTAGTGCAATGTTCTAATAGTAATTTTCTATTTCCCTTCTTTTATACTTATTATTTAGAAATTTTCTGAAAGGAAGATTTGTCCCTTTTGTCTCTTTTGGTTTTCTTTTCTCCTTCCTCCCTTCTTTCCTTCCTTTCTTCTTCTCCTTCTCCTTCTCCTTCTTCTTCTTCTTCTTCTTCTTCTTCTTCTTCTTTTTCTTTTTTTTTAAAATTAGACTCCATGCCCAAGGTGAAACTCAAACTCAAGACCATGAGATCAAAAGTTGCAGAGTTGCAGTCTCCACTGACAGCCAGCCAGGAACCCCTCTCCCATTTATTTATTAATTCATTCTTTATATCATGGGAATATCTTATGGACTCATGGACATTTATTTTACTCTTTAGATTATAATCCTAAACTATCCTTATTTATTTTGTAACTCAAACTATTCTAGTTTTGGCCATTGGGAGTTTTTTTTCAGCTTCCATCCTAAGAAAGAATTGGTTTTAATTTAATAAATTTTGATAGAAAATGATGTTGGCTAATCCTAATTTTTAACAACATGAAGGTGTATATTTACTCAGTTTTTTTTTCTTTGTAGAAGTATTAGTGGGGTATTGGTTCATCTTAGTTTTATTGATGAAATATCTTAAGATAGAACAAAATATTTATTTGTACCTAAGAGATGCAGTCCTATAACCAAGCTTACTTGAATAGCCATGATTTATACATGGGCTTTTAGGTGACACTTGTGGCAATGACAACAGTGATAATGTAGAAAAATAGTAAAAATGGGACATACCTCCTGAGATGTGTCTAGTGCAATGCTTCATGTATGTAACAGTAGCAAGTTTTATTTTTTAATTCATGAACTGCACCAAGTTTTTGAAAATAATTTAACTATATAATCTAAAGAAGAATTTATTCATGATGTTTTCTTAGGATAATTTAATAGTGAACTCTACAAGCCCTCTTAAAGGTAAAATCGTTGAGTGGATCAATGATTTAACACATAGAATATGTTTGATTCTTCTTTAAAAACGACCAAAGACCATAGTAGGCTATTTCTTTCAGGTTAACTTCGGGTGAATTTGCAAAGATAACTGCCAGCAGTGCAGAGGCTACTTTTCTCTAGTTTTTCAATTTTAGAGCACAACCCAGCTTTTAGTTACTAATTTAGCCTTTAAAACATTGCTTAAGCCTAGAAGATATGGGCTTAATTATTTGCTTCTATTGTAAATTTTAAAATACTTAGCTCATTCCAAAAAATGTATATACAATATTTCAGTTCTCTTAATTACAACAAACCTAATGTTGGAAAATTAAAACACCAATGATAACTTTTTGATTACATGCACATTATTTCAGAAGGGTCAAATGCACATTTTCAATAGCAATCACATGAAGTTATAGGTATAAATGTTGTATCAGAATCCCTAAGACTTAGTACATTTAACATATTCAAGAAGTCTTGGGGAGTATATTTCACTTTGTCTTTACTTTTGTTCTCAGACCCGTGTTTTCAATATTAGTGGAGGTATATTTAGAACTTAAGTATATATTAGAAGTAATTAATGGCAGATTTCAAGAAAAAGTAAACCAGAGTTTGTTTTTGTTTGTTTTAATTAGGGGTGGGTTTTCTTGTTGTTATTATTATTGTTTTGGAAGTTGGCTTTTAAAGGAATTTGAAGTCTATTTTATTTTAGTTATTTATGTTCAAAAACTGTGCCAAAATTTTGTTGCTATTTTCAGGGCCATGTCATTACAACCTAGATGTTGGACATCTTTAAGGACAACTTTAAGGACAACTTTACAGAATATGGGACACTTGGGTAGTACAGTTGGTTGAGCATCTGACTTTTGGTTTCAGGCTCTGATTCAGGATCTCAAAATAGAGTCCCATGTTGGGTTCCATCCTCAGTGTGGAGTCGGCTTGGGTTTCTCTCTCCCTCTTTGTGTGCCCCTCTGTAGTAAATAAATATTTAAAAAAAGATACTTTACAAAACACGGTAAATTGGATGTTTAAATTTTTTAACATTTAATTTTTCTTTTTGAACAATAATGGACACACAACATTATATTAGTTTCAGTGGCCAACATAATGATTTAACATTTCCACACATTGAAAAATGATAACCATGATAAGTCTAATTTACCATCTACCAACATACAAAGTTATAATTTTTCCCTTATAATGAGACATTTTTTAAATAATGAGACATTTTAAGATTAATTCCTTAGAAACTTCCAAATTTCTTATAGATTGTTATTGAATATAGTTATCATGTTGTACATTACACCCCCATAATTTAGTCTGTACCTGGAAGTTTGTACCTTTTGATACCCTTCATCCATTTCACCCATCCTTCCAGACCCCTCCCCTCTGGCAACTACCAGTCTATTCTCTGTATGGGTTTTGTTTTTTGCTTGTTTTTTAGATTCTACATAGAAGTGAAATCATATAATATTTATCTTTATCAGATTTATTTCACTTAGTGTGATAACCTCAAGGTCCATCATGTTGTGCAATGGTCAGGATTCATTCTTTCTTATGGCCGAGTAGTAATTCATGTGTGTGTGTGGGTGTGTGAGTATGTGTCTCTCACATCTTTATTCTTTTATCCATTGATGGATACATGGACACTTAGACTGTTTTTATGCCTGGCAAATAATGCTGTAAATACTGCTTCAGTGAACGATTTCCTTTTGAATTAGTGTTTTTGTTTTTTCCAGATAATTAACCAAAAGTGGAATTGGGGATCATATAGTAGTCCTATTTTTAATTTTCAGGCGGAAACTTATACTGTTTTCCATAGTGATCACATCAACACCAACAGTGTGTAAGGATTTCCTTTTTTCCACATCTTTGCCAACACTTGTTATTTCGTATCTTTAGGATGCTGGCCATTCCGACTGGCGTGAGGCGACATCTCCCTGTGGTTTTGATTTGCATTCCCCTGATGATGAGTGCTGTTAAATGTCTTTCACATTTCACATTTCACAGCAGGTGGTGCTTGTTGGCCACCTGCATGTATTCTTTGGGAAAATGCCTGTTCAGATTCTCTGCACATTTTTAATTTTATTATATTTAAAATACTTTAAAGTTTTTACAAATTCCATTAAACAGTGTTATATTAGCTTCAGCTGTACAATATAGTGATATAAAATTCTATACCTTACTCAGTGCTTATGATGATAAATGAGATCTTTAATTCCTGTTATTTACTTCATCTATCGCCCCACCCTTTTCCCCTCTGGCAACCCTCAGTTCTCCCTAGCAGAGTCTGTTTCTTGGTTTGTCTCTCTCTCCTTTTTTCCCCTATGTTCATTTGTTTTGTTTCTTCCACATATGAGTAAAGTTGTACTTGTCTTTCTCTGACTGATTTTACTTATCATTATATTCTCTAGTGCCATCTTTGTCATGGCAAATGGCAAGATTTTATTCTTTTTTTTACGCCTGAATGATATTCCAGAGAGTGTGTGTTGAGGGGTGAGAATATGTGGAGCCACTTTTCATGTGTCTGTTGCAGAAAGGTCACTTGCATTTTGTCTTTGGAGAAAGGTCCGTGGATGTCTTCTGCCAGTTTTTAAAATTGTATTACTTATGGGGCTTTGTTTTTGCTGTTGACTTTTCTAAGTTCTTTGTGTATATAGGATACTAGTCCTTTTCCTGACATGCCATTTGCAAATATCTTTTCCAGTTCAGGAAGTCATCTTTAGTTTGTTGTTTCCTTTGCTGTGCAAAATTTTTTGTTTTGTTGTAGTCTCAGTAGTTATTTTTGTTCGTGCTTCCCTTGCCTCAGGAGACATCTGGAAAGACACTGCTTCAGCAAATGTGAGAGAAATTATTGCTTATGCTCTCTTCTAGGAATTCTGTGGTTTTGTATCTTACATTTACATTCTTAATCCATTTTGAGTTTATTTTGTGTATTCTATAAGACAGTCATCCAGTTTCTTTTGCATATAACTCTCCAGTTTTCCCAACACAACTTGTTGAAGAGACTGTCTTTTCCCATCGTATATTCTTGCTTCCTTGGTCAAAGATGAATTGACGATATAATTGTGGGTTTATTTCTGAGCATTCTGTTTGTTCCATTAATCTACATGTCTGTTTTTGTGCCAGTGCCATACTGTTTTGATTACTACAGACTTGTAATATAACTTGACATATGGAGTTCTGATACTTCCAGGTTTTTGTTTTTGTTTTCCCAAGGTTGCTTTGTGTAATTGGGTTCTGCTGTAGTTCTATACAAATTTTAGGATTATTCTAGTTCTGTGAAAAATGATATTATTTCAATATAGATTACATTTAATCTATAAATTGATTTGGATAGTATAGACATTTGAACAGTTTTTGTTTTTCTAATCCAGGAGCATGGAATATCTTTCCATTTCCTTGTGTTATATTCCTTTATTTCATCAATGTTAAATACTTTTCAGAATATAGGTCTTTCACCTCTTTGGTTTAGTTTATTCCTAGGTATTTTACAGTTGTGGGTCTAATTGTAAATGGGATTGTTTTCTTAATCTCTGTTTATCCTGCTTATTAATGTATAGAAATGCAACATATTTATGTACATTGATTTTGTATCCTGTAACTTTACTAAATTCATTTATCAGATTGGCGGTGTCTTTAGGGTTTTATAAATATAGTATCATGCCCTCTGCAATTAGTGTAAGTTTTACTTCTTCCATACCAATTTGCATACCTTGTATTTCTTCTTGTCTGATTGTTATTTCTAGGACTTCCAGAACTCTGTTGAATAAAAGCAGGAATAGTGGATGTGCTGCCTTGCCCCTAACCTTAGAGGAAAAACTTTCAGTATTTTCCCCTCGAGTATGATGTTTCCTGAGTTTTCTTCATATAAGGCCTTTATTAAGTTGAGGTATGTTCCCTCTAAACCTACTTTGTTGAGGGTTCTTATCATGAATGCAAGTTGCACAATGTCGAATGATTTTTCTGAATCTACTGAAATGATCATATGGTTTTATCCTTTCTCTTATTGATGTGACATGATGTGTTGATTGATTTGCAAATATTGAACCATGCTTTCATCCTGGCAGTAAATGCCCTTGATAATGGTGAATGCTTTTTTTTAAAATGTATTGTTTTATTTGATTTGTTAGAATTTTGATGAAGGTTTTTCCATCTATGCTCATCAGAGATATTGGGTTATAGTTCTCTTTTTTTGTGCCAGTGCCAAATCTGTTTTTGTGTCTGGTTTTGTATTGGGGTAATGCTGGCTTCATGAATAGGTTGATAAGAATAAGTATTAACTTTTGTTTAAATATTTGGAAGCGTTTGCCTAACAAAAGACATTTGGCCATGGAGTGTTGTTTTTTGAGAGTGTTTTGATTAGTGTTGCAGTTTCTTTGCTGGTAATTGGTCTGTTCAAATTTTCTATTTCTTTCTTTAGTTTTGGTAGGTTATATGTTTCTAGAAGTTTATCCATTCCTTCTAAGTTGTCCAATTTGTTGGCATATAATTTTTCATAATATCATCTTACAGTTGTTTGTATTTTGGTGGTGTTGGTTGTTATTTTTCCTCTCTCATTTGTGATTTTGTTTGAATCCTCCTTCTCTCTTTCTCTTTCCGTTATGAGTCCGATTAGAGGGTTATCAGTTTCATTGATTTGCTTTATTGGTTGTTGTTGTTTCTAGTTAAGGTATCATTTATTTCAGCTTTAATATTTATTATTTTCTTCCTTCTGCTGTTTGCGATGTTGTTCATTCTTTTTCTAGCATCTGTCCAGTTATTAATTAGATTTTTGTTGTTGTTGTTGTTATTGAGCTCTATGACTTCTTTATGTATTTTAGACATTAGCCCTTTCTCAGACACATGATTCGTAAATATTTTCTGTCATTCAGTTGGTCGCCTTTTCATTTTGTTGAATGTTTGCTGTGCAGAAACTTTTTAGTTTGATATGAACTTTTTTATGTTAATTTTTGTAACTACTACCTTGGAGGATGATCCAAAACAAAACAAAACAAAACAAAACAAAACAAAACCTCACCAAGAATGATGTCAAGGAGCTTACTGCCTGTTTTCCTCTAGGAGTTTTATGTTTTCAGGTCTTAATTCAAGCTTTTGATCCATTTCAAGTTAATTTTTGTATATGGTTTATGGAAGTGGTACAGTTTGATTTTTTGCATTTTTGCCATTTGTTAAATAGACCATCCTTTTTTCAGTGTATTTTCTTACCTCCTTTGTTATAAATTAATTGACCATATGTACTTAGTTATTTGTTTTGTTTTCTGGACTCTATTCTATTCCATCTTTGATCCTCCATCTTATTCAAGCCTGCACAATGACTTTCCTTGATGCTACTTGTTCTAGGTCCCTTGGAGGTTATAGTATGCCTTGACCAGAATGCAGGAAGGATTTTTCTGATCATCCTTACCGTGGTATACAGAAGATCCCATTTTAGATAGTAACCAGTGCACAGAAGATCCCACTGTAGATAACTAGGAAGATGACCAGTGCACAATGCTCCCTGTAGATAACCACCCTGCGACCTCACCACCATGTTCTTTGCTTTATGAAAGCTGTCGGTTGAGATCTGGACAGGGCAGAGAATAGCTATGGAGGGAGGAGAAGGGCTGAGTACAGCCTGAATAAAAGCCTGTGTAAATGATAGAGAGTGGCTTGCTTTTTTTTTTTTTTTTGTCTGAAAGTGTCTTGCCAAGTTGGAGGATTCCTTACTGTCATTCCTTCACTTTCTAACAACATTTATTTGTCTTTTCTTCAATTTCTATTTTCAGTGTCCATAGTTCTCAGTGTGTGGGTGTTTCCCCTCCTTGGTTACATTTATTCTTAGATATTTTACTATTTTTGATGCAATTGTAAATGGAACTGTTTTCTTTCTTATTATTTTCCCCCAAGTTTTTATTTAAATTCCAGCTAGTTAACATACTGTGCAATATTAGTTTCAGATCTAGAATTTAGTGATTCATCCTCAGTGCCCCTCACTCAAGTGCCTTCCTTAATACCCTTCCCCTGTTTAAACCATTCACCCACTCCACACACCACTCCTCCAGTAGACAGCAGTTTGTTCTCCAGGGTTTAGAGTCTGTTTCTTGGTTTGCCTTTTTCCCTGCACCCCTCCCCCAACGCTGAAACTGTGTTCATTTGTTTGGTTTCTTAAATTCTACCTATGAGTGAAATCATATGCTACTTGTCTTTTTCTGACTGACTTATTTCACTTAGCATAATATCCTCTAGGTACACCCATGTCATTGCAAATGGCAAGGTTTCATTCTTTTTAAGGGCTGAGTAATATTCTATTCTGTATATATACCAACCACATCTTCTTTATCCACCTGTCAGTTGATGGACATCTGGGCTTTTCCCATAATTTGGCTATTGCTGATAGTGCTGCTATAAACATTGGGGCACATTTTTTTCTTTAATTCAGTATTTTGGGTAAATACCTAGTAGTGTATTTGCTGGATTATAAGGTAGCTTTATTTTTAACTGTTTTCTTGATTTCTTTTTCTGGTAGTTTGTTGTTAGCATATAAAAATGCAGCAGAGTCACCACCATTATGGAGCATTGGGTTCCTTTGGTTAAAGTGTTAATAGAAAAATGGGACACCTGGGTGGCTCAGTTGCTTAAGCATCTGTCTTTGGCTCAGGTCATAATCACAGGGTCCTGGGATTGAGTCCCACATCAGGCTTCTTGTTCAGTGGGGAGTCTGCTTCTCTCTGTGCCTGCCACTACTCATGCTTGTTCTCTCTGTCTATCTGTCTCTGTCTCTCTCTGACAAGTAAATAAATAAAATCTTAAAAAAAAGAAAAAGAAAGAAAGAAAGTGAAAAAAGTGTTTGGAGAAAAGAAAGGACTAGAGAACCCGCCGGAAGATAAATGCTTTGGCCTGAAAGTGACACTCCTAACTTCCCAGAATTACTGGGCAATGCTAATCAGATTCCTTATGAGTCAGAAGTGATTATAATCCTGTATGTTCAAAGGAACTCAGAGATGCTTGTGGGAAGTCTCAGGTGTCTCTACCCCAATCTCAGAAGTAAGGCTAAAAAGATGAGAGTTTTGCTGAGAATTCCTCATAGATGCCTTCAGTTAATTCAAATATATCAGTGGAACAAATACAATGACTGGATTGCCAGATTTCTTATTCCTTATAAGAATGGCAACAACATTACATTTATTTTTGTCATTGTGCTTTTATTTTTTTAGTTGGCTAAAAGTGGCCATCAAAGTGGCATTGTTTGAGTTTAGAACTTCCAAATGTAAACACTTGCAAATTCAGAGAAATTATAAACTTATTTGAGATTAAGACCAATTATATGAAATAAAAAATACATGTTTTACATTCAAACCCAGCATGAGTTCAACTAATAATTACACACAAAACAATAGTAATAATCAGACTGAGTCCTTCAAAATGGATATATCAGCAAGAAATACTATGTGCTTCAACCAAAAAGTTTCCGTGGTGCTATTTAAAGAAAAAAAAAAGGAAAAACTTCATAAAATAATAATTAAGTTCAGGAAGCTTATTTTTTTCTCATAAAGGAGGATACTTACTTTATCCTAAGTGATACACAGAATACATTTTTTATTTATTTATTTTTTAAACTCACATTTTTAAAATGTATTTTACATATTCCCTGAAATATGATTTGTATTAAATAATTTTTAATGCTTCTTGGCCTTTTGGCTAAGATCAAGTGTAGTAAATAATTTTAATGTAATAAATTTAACTTTTGCAAAAATAAATTTTATTTTAAGCATATTGTTGAGTAAGTTTTGATGAAAATAATATACTGAGTGTATCTATAGATATACACATATATGTGTGTGTGTGTGTGTGTGTATGTGTGTGTGTATGTTTAGCCAACACCTCAATGAAGATATAGAGCATTTCTCTTGCATAAGCACTTTTTTTTATCATTTTATGTTTGGTTCATGATCTCTTTTTGATAATCACTTTTATAAAATGTGCAGTAATGGGGAATTTTTAAAATATTAAACTATAGTGAAATGCAAATATTTTACATGAGCTTGCTAAATAAGTAATTTCTCAGGCAAGAGCCCATGTTACATTTCCACATAAAGTCTGTTATTTAAAAATATTTAATAGGAAATTCAGGCAGTTAAAACAAAACAGTGCTAATAAAGTTATGCTAGGTGATGTGAGAACCATTCTAAAATATAAAGAACTTGAAATTATTAAGTTTTAAAAACACACTCATAGTACATGTGTAATGTATGTCATAACAGGGTCCCTTGTTGTTACTTAGATATCCAGGCTAGAAAAGATTCCAACATCCTATCATGTTACCATATCACGAGAAGATATTAGACTTCACCAACAGAGGGGAAACATATGTAGATCCATATGCTTGATAGGTCTTAAGTACTTTCACCTAGAATTGGCACATTACAGTTTCAAATTTCATTAGCTAAGACAAGCCCCATGACCATCCCTACCTTCAAAGTTGAGGGAAGGAAATTTTTTTTTTTTCTCTCTTGCTTAGCCATATTGAGGTTTAATTGACATTGTGTAAGTTTAAGGTGTACAATGTAATCATTTGGTATTTGTACATATTGTGAAGTGATTACCACACTAAGGCTAGTTAATATTTCTATCATGTCACAGTTACAAAGCTTTTATTTTGGTGGCGATAACTTTTAAGACTCTCTGTCTTAGTAACTTGCGAATATACGGTACCTTGTTGCTACCTATAGTCACCATGTTGTATTGCTACTTTCCTGTAATCTGTCTGTTCCTTTGAAAATATAACTGTAAGTGTCACAAGGACAGGAGAACTGGAAAGGTCTCTGAATGCTAAAAATATTAACCACAGATACTCCAATATAATGTTAAATATTTAATCTAATTCAGATCTTACTAGATGTAAAGAACTGTGTCAAACATTGACAGCCATAAGTGTCTTGCTATATGCTTACAAAAGATATGCCAAAAAACCTGAAATTGTTATAAATGTGAGAAATGATTTGAAAAACCTCTATGAAATCCAAAGCACCTTGATTATTTGGTAGGAAATATTTATTTCTTTGGTTTTGAGTTGTTTGTTCTAATTATTAATATTAGAAAGAAGAAACACATGAAAATGACAACTGTGGATTTGGTATTTGGTAAAAAGAACTGTAATGTTGGGTTTGAATATGCTAGTAATTCAGAAAAGATGCAGATAGTTTTATTTGTTTCATTTTGTTTCAAATCAAACAAAATATCACATGATTGATAATATATTTAAAATTCAAACATGTTCAAATAGGAAGACCAGTTCTCAGTTAAATAATGTAAAAATGTAGTAATTGGCATCTGAATAGCCTACTGAAAATTCCTGGGTATATTGTATCATTTATAAATAAGGCCGATTACATTTCTTTTTCTTAGGAAATAAAATAAGTTATAACTCATAAATAACCTTGAAAACCTCTGCTCTTGTTTAAATGCTAAAGGAATAACATATTTGAATAGAATAATTTATGTATTTTGGGAAAAAAGGATTTGTACATTTTACTTTCTTGTAAGGTAGAGTAAAATGTTTCCCCCCTGTCTATTAAATAAGATACATTCTCCTTGTCAAGGAGAAAACTCTTGATTCTCATTTTATGTGTTTTTAATCATTAATTTGAAGAAAACCAGCAAATTCTATTCCAAAATCCTTATGACAGCCTTCATGTGAAGCTGAAAGTTACCTACATTATTTACATGAGATTAAGTATTTTAAAATTGAGAAGTTATTTCTACCAATAAACTATCCACAATGTTTTGGTAGTCATTCATTTCTTCATGTTTGGGAATTTCAGTATATTCTCTCAAGGAGATAAATATATTTCCTAAGTAAAAGGTACTGTATCTGCTAGGTACTTTTAAGTTCAGGGTCCAATTATATTTTGAGTCCCCTGTGATGGTGACTGTTGAAGCCTTGGAGCTGCCTGGGAGTATGAATAACTCACACAGGTCCTGCCATGAGGGAACTTGCAACGGTGTATTTAACATGATGGGATAGAGAGAGAAACTGACACATAGTATCCGTCTATTATCAAAAGCACCAATAGTTCTCCAGAAAGATCTGGGGACATTTTACTCTGCATCATCTCTTTCTCATTTATAAAAAGGAGTATATAATCATACCTTTCCATATTTATTAATTTTGAAAAAATCAATCTTGATGAAAAGTTATATTTATTTTAAAATTCATAAAGACACACAGCTGTTGACTTATTTACATTCTTTTAGACTTGATTAAAAAGGAGACTCCTATATACTATTAATATTAACATGCATAGATACAAATTCAAATGAATTTATAGATAATAGAATGAGGCACTTTAGGCAATAAATAATGACTTCCATAATAATAACTGTGAGCCATGTAGAAGAAGAACTAATAATGAAGCCTGACCTAGTCTGACATGTATTATTTATGTGAAGACAGATGTAGAGCTTTTTAATGTTAAAAAAAAACTTGATAATTACTTAAACCTAAAACTAACTTTTGCTAATCATCAAATGAAGTTAAAATAATAAAGAAGAGAATGAGTAGGTTACAAATGGAAAGATTGCAAACTAACTGGAGGGGCATCTGTGTGGTTCAGCAGTTAACAGTTAAGTGTCTGCCTTCGCCCAGGTCATGATCCCAGAGTCCTGGGATCGAGCCCTGCATCAGGCTTCCCGCTTGGTGGGAGATCGGCTTCTCCCTCTACCCCTGGCCCTGCATGTGCTCTCCCTCTCTCTCTTTTTGCACTCTCTCTCAAATGAATAAATAAAATCTTAAAAAAAACCCTAAAATTTATACACTATTTAAATTTATCAAAAATATTAAAATAAAACATCCAAATATAGTGTTTATTTAAATTGTTTATAAACCCTCTCCCTGAGTTAGTTCTGAGTCCAAGGTCTTGGTGGTTGCATAGCCTGGAGAAAATTGTCTGCCCTTTCGCAAACTACATTTTATCATCTGGAATATGATAGCAATCATAAGAGCAGCAACATCTACTGAATGGGACCATTCTAAGAATGGGTGGAAATACATTATTTAGAATCTCTAATACAGTGTCCAATTCATAGATTTCAATACATTTAAAGTGTTACTTTACTAGTAATGATAGCGCTAGCATAGACTAATAACATCCCAGAAGATGCAGATGAACTTGCAGAACATCAGTCATCCAACAGAATCAGAAAACTAGGAATCAGCATACACTTTTGATACAGTTACCTCAGTCCTTAACCTTATGACTCAGTATTTCAGAAGGATCTTACAAAATAGGACTTACTAATATTGATTAATAAGTACCCATCTTCTAAGATCAACTATTGTCAGGCACCTATCTGTCTGATAGATTCAGTGGATGAAGATAATAGAGAGCATACAGCAACATCTAATCAAGCTTTCTGAGCCACTTTAAGGCCAACCTGAGAATAGAGGCTCTTGGGAGCATTTTATTATTTACACCAGCATCAAGACCAATGGCTTCCACTCCCTCTGTCCATCCTTCCCTCTTTGTCTCTCTCTCTCTCCTCCTCTTCTTTTTTCTTTGCTTCCTTCTTCCTTTCTCTCTCTCTCCCACCCTCTGTTTCTCTCCCTCTCACCTCCTTCTTTCAAGTCTAGAGCTGGCCTATCTCTGTAGTGAATGTAAAATACGAACTGTGTATTTAGGAATGTGTGTGAGTGTGCATACATAAACACATCTGTTTGTCCCTTTGGAAAATTTTTCATAATATTTAATGATACAGTCTCAAAATATCTTCTCTAAAATATCTTACTCTTAATATTTGAATTTAATCAATGGCAGTTAGCCCGGTGAAGCCTTTAAAAAGAATTCTTAAATTCCTTTTAAGCATTTGTGAATTAAGGGCAACCTTTACAAGGACAAATTTTAGTCCTGCTCCTGTATGAATCAATATGAATCAACAGAAATTACAAAAATTTAAAAATGTTTGCTGCAAATGATATTTAATTTTGAAATTAATAGCATTTTTTAATGTTTGTATTTGAGGTGGGTCACTTAATTTATACAAAGAATTAGAATACAGCTTAAAAGTTTACTTAAAATCCCAAAGGATAAAATTAATAAATCAGGACAATAAACCCACAGATAAAAAAGATAATCAGGAATACCATTAACATGGGTAAATGTAAAAAATATGATCTCATGTGATAAATAAGACGCAGTATCTGGCTCTAAGCTCCTCATGCCCAGATCAAAGAACATAATGTTTTCCAAAACTTATTGCATCCATAACCTAGAAAACAGATATAAAATTCTTGGGGTTTTACCATAGATACTGTGCAAGAAGATATTCCTGGTACTCCTTAGTAACAATTTTTTTTTCTTTAATTATTTTAAATTTGATCATTAGATAGAATTTAAAAGAGCAAATTAAATTATTTAAAGTTATTAGTTGTTATCAGAAAAGGTCATATAGTAATAAGGGCTGTGGTTCTATTAAAATACAGTTTTAGAGTGCTCAGTTTGGCAGCACATATATGAAAACACAGTTTTCAGTAATTAAGCTAGGTATAAACTGGTAATTAGAAGATCAGTGAAAATAACTTCATTTTAATAATTTATCAGGGGATCTAACATAGACTTTGTCTTACTGATATATATGTCCATGCATATGGAAGTATATATTATAATTACTCAGGGTGTTTATCAAAGAAATAATTCACTTAACTTCTGGAAATGTCAAATAATTTGCCACCAATTGTTGCTTTTTCATTTCAAATAAAAGGCTTATAGAAAGCGAATAACAATCATACCATTGCTTGTGTATGTGTTTCACCCATAGTTTATATAGTCCCACACTATCTTCTCAATTATTAAGAATGGCCCAGGTATATGTATTTACAAAATGTATTTTTATGTTGACTAACTTTTTAGGATGTCGTTGCATATATGTTAATTCCTTTATTAACACTGCAGGATTTCCAAGGTCAAGAATCGTATCTGATAGTCTTTGGTATCTGCATATTTGTAGGTACTCACCCCACTCCATGGTATTTTATTTTGAAGACTACTTCCTGGAACAATAACTAAAAATTATTGGAAAATTCTTGGATTGTTAGGTGTTTTCCAAGATACATAATGGCCATCTTCCCCAGGTGCTGTAGAGCCTACTATCCAGGATACAGTCTGCTGATTTTTGCTGACATTAGGAAAATCAGAGTCGTTTTCTTTCCAAAGATCATCTTTCTTCGGATGTTTTACATTGCTCAAGTTTGATGGCACCGTTTCCAGTGAGAGACTAAACTGGACTCGGGCACAATGACCGCCTGTGGCCGAGGCAGGGACTCCTGTTCCCTCTATTAAACTTTGCATTTCTTGCCCCGAAGATAATGTGGAGCCAAAGTAACAATCTCCCCTGTCTGAATATTGGAATGGTGGAGACACGAGTACAGCCAACAACTTAATTATGGATTTTAAAATTGGCATTAATCTTTTCTCATTCCTGTATATATTCTCTTCTAATGCCACAAGTCACAGTAAATTGCTCATTAAACTTCAGGCGATGCAGTGGAATGCTTGCTACCACTTATAGGCAATGCTCTCCAAAGTACAATTAGAGGGAGTATTATGACATAGAACAATGGAGACAATTATTTCTGAAGTTTATTAATGCTAATTAGCATATGGCATCTAAGACAGCTGCTGATACTTCATTGCTAAATACTGAGGGACTAATTAGTGTTTGATGTTAATTAGCTTCTTTTGCATGTGCTTTGCCCTTAGATGCATATGCGCTGTCACCATCCGGCTATTAAAAGTCTGGCCTTGCACTCGGCAAGAACATGATGTGGCATTTAGGAGTTCTTTTAGAGTATATGGCATTTTTTTTCTAATATATATGCTCTTAATAGATTCCACAGAAGCTCTAATAATTATCTAGTTATTCCACTTTTCATTTAAAACATGCTAATAAATCATGGAGTTTTAAGTGCTAAAGTGAAGAAGGCCCTTTAATCTATCTTAAAATTTTGGTGCCCTCTGATAAATGGCTCTCAAATATTAGAGTTGACTGGTATAAAAATATCTTGGTTGCATTTATTTCATGGTCAAGCTGATTTAATTTGTGTGCATTTGTTTACACTTATTTTATTTGAGATTAAAATCCATTATTAAATATATCAAATATATATACTTTCCCCCTTAACCAATTCAGTGACTCTTTTGGTTTCTGATTCTTTTCCTCCTTTAACTGAAACAAAATATATTTTGTTTCTTTTAAAACCCGAGGTAAGAATTTATCCGTGAAAACTCCTGTTTTGAAGATATCAAAATTTAGGCTAAGGCAGTGATCTAGGAAGTTTTCATGTTAGTCTTAACTTTCAAGGGCACTGTTTGTTTTTCTGGGGGCTTTGTTGAATAGGTGGTGGGTTGACTAATATTAGCAATTTGCTCAAAAATTTCTGTGACAATCAGCTTCATGTCTATACATGGTGGATAGCTTTTTTTTCAGTCAGAAATGTCTTTTTAATTAGTAAATGAATTTAAGAGTTCAGTTTAGAGTATGAAGCTGTGAATAATAACCCCAAAGCTTTGTCATGGTTTAAAATTCTAATCTCTGGTTTTAAGTTCACAAGGAGAGAAATATTTGTATGATGCTATAGGTGTTCATTTTGAATAATTAGTAAGAATATTTAGGATTGATAATAATTACACAACAATTTTTACCCATTATTTTATAGCTTCTAGATGTCTTGGTGGTTATATAATTGGTATGTATATACTATGGTTCATGGCACTGAAAATAAAGGAATGAAACAGAACTATCTCTGATGGAAATTATACAATCAGTTGTCAAAGTTGAAAGCAAACATATTGAACATCTAATTGGCCAGACAACATGCGAAGAGGGGACAAGGAAGGGAGAACAAATAGTGAAGGAAAAGTGAGTTGTAAATGTATTGATTTCTCAGCAACCTAGTGAAACAGGTTGGAAAATAGGAATTTGCCCATAACAGAAGTTGTTTTTTTATTCACTTTCTCCTCCACCTCATCCACGTTAAGTTGGTGATCATCTTCCTGGTTTTTCATATTCCTTCCCAGAGACTGAATAATGTTCCAGGAAATATTTCCTGAAAGCAAATATTTCCTAAGTGTCTATCGATATAGATGAATGGATAAAGATGTGGGACTTTTGTGTGCGTGTAATGGAATATTAGCCATAAAGAAGAACTAAACCTTGCCATTTTGAGGCAACACGGATGGATGTAGAGGGTATTATGCTAAGCGAGGTTAGTCAGAGAAAAACAAATACGTGGGCAAAATAAAGGGGATTAAGAAGTACAAATTTCCAGTTTTAAATAAAAAGTCACAGAAGTGAAAAGAACAGCATGGGGAATATAGCCAATGATACTGTAATAATGTCTGGTGACAGCTGGTGACTACACTTACTGTGGTGAGACTGAGTAGGATACAGAAATGTTCAGCTGGTATCTTGAACATGTGAAAGGGATATAACATTGTACTTAATTATACTCCAAAAAAAGATTTCAAGAGGTGAAAAACAAAAGACATAAAACAAAAATAATGGGCTGCTTAAGAACTCTGGATATTGAAATACCAACCTGCCTAAGTAAAATTGACAGAGAAAATAGTAAAAACAATAGCCACCTTGATTCTTAGTGTATTTGTGGCATTGAACCTCAGAGTCTCAGATCCTTATCTGTAAAATGAAAATTATCCTCTTCACATAGCAGAATATTTAAGAGTATGTTCTCTGACTGCCTTGCTTCAAGCGGCTCTTGTTTTAAGGGGCTGTGACTTAGCCCTGGGTCAATGTTTTCATCTATAACACTGTAGAAATGGGAAAAAGACAGAGGGAGCATTAAAATGCAAATACTTGACTTAAGGCATGTGGCGTCAGTAATGTACCATGACTCTGGTGATGTCTCTGTAACAACATTTTAGTAAGTCAATAACCCCCAAATTTAATTTCATGAAAGATGTAAGTCCGTGGGTTTGTCTCAGAGTTCTGTGTTTGTTTTCAAGACTTAATAAATTAACTATTATTTTATTATTATTTGGGATGGAAGAGGACAAAAATTTTCTTAAAATATCTACCTGTAAAAGATTTATAATAAAACAGATTCCACTCTAGTTCATATTCAGAATATAAACAGTGATAGACAGTAACAACTTTGGGGTGTCTGGGTGGCTCAATTGGTTAACTGTCTGACTCTTGGTTTCAGCTCAGGTCATGACCTTGGGGGTCTTGGCTTTGAGCCCAGTGTCAAGTTCCACGCTCATCAGGGAGCCTGCTTGAAGTCTCTGTCCTACCTCCTTCCTCACGTGGGCATGTGTAGCTCCTCTCTCGCTTTCTTTCTTTCTAAAATAAATAAAATCTTGAAAAAAAAGAAAAAAGAAAAAAGAAAAAAATAACTGCCCTTGATCCAATTCACTGATTTTTAATAAGTAACTTACAAGTCTTTTGGTCTTTACCTGGATGGCCTTAAAGTTTTCATCTTCACTAAACTAAAGCATTTACTCTTGTAATGCAAAGTCTCTGTCCCTTTTTGGGGTAAATCTTCTTCAGCATGAATTTTATAACCCAGGATTGTCTTTTCTCAAGCACCTGGAAGCCATCCCCCTTGAAATGCAATCTAGAAAAATAGTACTGCTACCTCCCAGTCTTTCTGGAGGGTAGGAGCCCAACTCACCAACTATTACAATTAGGACAGTCCTCAGGAGTTAGCAACCACAGAGGATCTAATCACATTTAGCAAGTCTTCCCTCCTCTGGTAAATGTTCTACTCACACACCCTTAAATCTTAAATCTCTCCAGCCTTTCTTTCCGTGAAGTTGAGTTTAATCTCTATTGCAGTAGTCTTGGATGAAGTCTTCCTTGTCTGTTTAATTCTGTTCAGTGGAGCTTTTTCCTTAATTCTGTTCAGTGGAGCATTAACCTTAGATTAATAATCTTGAAATTTTGATGAGTAACAGGATTAGAGACATCTGTAGAGTATTTCGTATTTGAAAATTCTCTACTAATATTCTAAAATCATAAAAAGTAGGTCAATGCACTAAATATCTTTAACTTTGTGAAAAAAGAGGTTCCACATCAATTTAAATAGCTACCAGACTTTAATATTAATGGTTTTCTAAGGCTTGGCTGTCTCCAGTGATACAGTTGTGATCGTATTAAAGAAGTTTGCCTTTTCTTAATTTGTAATTAAAATTTGTATCACATCTTTATTTTGCTTTGCTCACCTGTCTTTGTTAGACAAAAAAAAAAAAAAAAAAATAGGTGATTTATTTTGAGTTAGGATAATATTCTTTTGCCACATAGTCACATTCTGTTAAACAGCTCCTCCCTAAAATCTGTCCTAACCTTTGTACAGCACTATTATCCTTCTGATGTTCCCTGAAGGTTAACCAGTTAGAACATAGTATGTCTTTGCAGTAAAAACTCAGAAGGTCTATTTTAATCATTACTTTACCATAGATCATTTAATCCCCATTAAAAAGATTTCCTTTTTTTTTCTCTCTACTGACCCTGCTTTGACTACAGTTGCAATGAGTTGTAAATTAGATATTGCTGAAAATTATCTAATTATTTTTCTTCCACTAAAGCATTTAATTAAGCTAGAGGGAAAAAAATAAAGAACCTTACATGTTGGGTATTTTTGTTGTTGTTGCTATTGTTAAGGGAAGAATTTGGGCTCTGCCTGAATGCAAGTAGGTTAATGATTTTAATGAGCCAACATGCCCAGGATGTTGAACACAAGCAAGGCAAGTAGCAACTTCCAGGATGTTCTGATTCTGCAGTCAGAGGCAGAGAATGACCCATGCGTAAAACAGCTTTCCCCTTTACTACTTCATTGCTACGGCGGCTTTTATTTTGCATCCTTTATAGCTGTGTGGGAAGGGCAGATGTGATCTGCTCATGAATTTGGAGAGGAAGTCATTGAGACTCTGTGAGGCCTTCTAAGGCCATTTAAACAACTACTGAGAGGTGAATGGTCTGTCATCCGGTAGTCACAGGGTAGTAATCCTAAACTGGTCCACATTTTAACCATTAAATAATATATAAGTATTCTCATCGCATCTCCTTAAGGCAAGGCAGTTCTGGAAAAATTACAAATGAAACAAGGAGAGGCACTGACCTACATTTGCAATATGCTGACCTATATTTGAAAAAAAAAAAAAAACCCTGACAGCCATATTCCTATATCATTGCTGTATGAATAATATTCCAAGATGACTTAATCTCAAAATAAAATTAATGATTAGTGCTATCTTCCTGAACGCTGAGCTTATTTTGAAGCATTAAATGATTGACTTAAAGTAGGTAATTATGTACTGGTACATATTTATATTGGTTATTTAGCAACCCTTGATTTTTAGGGCTTCTTCTTTGTAGTTAAAAATTAAATGTAATTTAAATTGAAAACAGTCTGTATAAAATAATCCTAGTATGCCAAGGAGACAAATTTTGGGGTGGCAAATTTTGCTCCCTTACACTTTTGTATGTTGATGAACACTTAGATGGGGGTCCTAGCGTAGCTCTTATGGATAATGCCATAGTTAATATTATTCATTACAGATGAGATACTGGTTTTGTGCCAAAATAGTTCCGAAGGACCTTAGGTGTTTTCTATCTTCTCTATATTTGCATGTTCTCATGCTTATCTCTAATAAAAATTGATATCTAGGGGTGCCTGGGTGGCTCAGCCAGTTTAGCTGCTGACTTCTGATTTCTGCTCAGGTCATGACCTCAGGGATTTAGGCTTAGCCATGTCTTTGGCTCTGTGCTTACTGGGGAGTCTGCTTGGGGATTCTCTTTCTCTCTCCCTGTATCCACCCTCCCCACCACCACACACACAACTCACACACTTTCTCTAAAATAATTAAAACATTTTAAAGATTTGACTTATTTATTTATTTATTTATTTATTTATTTATTTATTTATATGTCTCAGAGAGAGAGAGAGAGAGCAAGCAGAAGGAATTGCAGGCAGAGAGAGAAGCAGGCTCCCTGCTGACCAAGGAGCCTGCCTGATGGGGGTCTTGATCCCAGGACCCTGGGATCATGACCTGAGCCACACAGGCATCCCAACAAATCTTACAAATATTAATATCTTATATTTTTCTCATGAAACATTTGATAAAGTGGGAAACTCAGTCTTTGAACCCTGATTTCCTGGGTCCTGGTTCAGGACTGTCCTAAAGTATCCTATCTTAATATATTTAAATTTCCTATATTTTACTTCAGTCATCTGTTCTCTCTCTTTCTTGAGTGATTCATCTATCTACATACCTACTTACCTATCTATCATCTACATCTAGCTCTATGGTGCTTTGATTTATATTCTATTTAAATGAGGGAGGGGTCCCATTTAAGCCTTTTGAGCAGGTAGACAATTTGCCTAGAGACCAGGAAATGTAGGCATGTTTTAAAAACCTTTGTACACTAAAATTTACTTTGAAGATTTTAGTTGTTTAGTTACTTTCAGTGTGGATGTCAGCATGCATATTAAGACAAGTAAATAAAAATGTTTGGGAATGCAATCCGTGGAATTGTTAAGTTAGGAGAGACTCAGATACTCACATTCCAGTAGGTTACAATAACTTGTGATGGATAACTGAGCTCCCTGAAAACCAACTGAAAATTGAGAAGAAATTAAAAACTAACCTATTGAAGGCAATAGCAAGTTGAAGAAGCAATAAATAAAGAGTTGAATGGATAAAATTCTGAAAAGAACTCTTCAGAGAAGTTTTCTGATGATCTATTGCCATTTTGGTTTCTGGATTGATTTACTATTTCTGATCTCAAGCTTGGAGAATTCAGTGTTGCCTGGACAGATGACCCCTTCTAGAGAATGGAAAAATAATAAGGAATCTTAAGGGTCTCCAGGGGCTAAACTAAAACTAAAACAAAAAAGGTAGTGTAAGGGGAATCAAAACACACTCAAGGGATGCCTGGGTGGCTCAGTTGGTTAAGTGGCTGCCTTCGGCTCAGGTCATGACCCCAGCGTCCTGGGATGGAGTCCCACATCGGGCTCCTTGCTCAGTGGGGAGACTGCTTCTCCCTCTGCCTCTGCCCACCACTCTGTCTGCCTGTACGCTCTCTCTCTCTCTCTAACAAATAAATAAATAAAATTTTTAACCCCCCCCCAACACACACACTCAATTCCCCATAAAGAGCTTCTATGAAATTATGGAGTTATACCTGGTTGGAGGGGGGGCTAGAATATTAAGCCAGAAGTAAAGTAAGTAAAGCAGAGTTTTCTGTCATCTCACAGTGCTAATAGACCAGAAATTAGAATTGGGATTATGCTGAGGGCCCAAGATGAATAAATGTGGCTATTTATGAAAACCCAAAATGTCTATCAGGGATAGGGAGGTTTCAGGCTTTCCGTAAATTCAGTTCTAACTGCTCTCTCCCTGTGTTGATGATGTACAACTCCATTCTGCCCAGCAGAAGGAAGGTGAGCTGTCAGAGAAGTTTGATGCCATCTGTAACCTCTACAATTTTATATAACATATATGAATTTTAATTTAAATTAAGAGGAATGCCAAGAAATAGGATCATATGACCAAAAACTAAGAAAAAGCAAAAACAAAACCGAAAGTAGAATTAGACTGGCAGATATTTGTGCTAATAGAATAAGTAGAAAGTTACTTTAAAGTAATTCATTAATTTTTCAATAGAAGAAAATGGAAAAATTGAGAAGATAGGAAGTTTTTTTTAAAAAAGGATACTTGAGTTCTAAGACTGAAAACACAATGCCTGAAATTAAGTTCAACTGCAAGTGATACATCAGAAGACAGGATCAGTGAACTTAAAGACAAAGGAGGAGAAAGTATTCAAATTGAATAATTATAAAGAAAAAATGGAAAATACAGAAAAAAATCACGAGACACATGAGAAAGAGTCTGAAGTCAAGTAGAAGAAGTAAAGTAGAAGGAGAAGAAAGTGAATGGTCAGCATTTAGTATTTGAAGAAATAACGGCCAAGACACTTTTAAAACTTGTGAAGGATTCCAATCCACACATTCTAGAGCTTCGCCAAATGTCAGGGAAGGTAAGTAATTAGGCAACCACACCTAAATCCGCCTTTCTAAAACTGGTGGATACATAGACAAAGACAAAATGTGTAAGTCACAGAGAATGAGATCTCATGCATTTAAAGCATCAACATTAGGAAAGAGGCTAAAGATTCACAAGAAACAATGGAAGACAATTCAATACAATTGAATACAGTTTTAAAAGTGCTGAATGAAACAAATCAGCAGCTTAGAAATCTACAACAGTGAAGACAGCCTTCTTTTTTTTTTTTTTTAAAGATTTTATTTATTTATTTATTTGACAGAGAGAAATCACAAGTAGACGGAGAGGCAGGCAGAGAGAGAGAGAGAGGGAAGCAGGCTCCCTGCTGAGCAGAGAGCCTGATGTGGGACTCGATTCCAGGACGCTGAGATCATGACCCGAGCCTAAGGCAGCGGCTTAACCCCCTGAGCCACCCAGGCACCCTGAAGACAGCCTTCAAAGTAAGGGTTAAGTTAGATGCTCCTTTTCTAGTTTTAGTCAAGATGGACTAGACACATTTCTCTTCATTCCTGCTACTAAGTACAGCTAAAAATCCTGAATATTATGTATAAATAGACATGAGAACATTCTGAAAGATAAAGAGAAACTGGCTGAGAACTTCAACATCTTAGATAATAAGTTCCTTGGGTTTCTTTTGCTTATATATTCAGGATTGGATGTTTACAAAGCTGCAACCAGGATATACTAACAGGCACAAACCAACAAAAATAACCCCTAATCAATCACTATAATTAACGGTGTTAAAGAAAAGGGAGGAAATTCCTATGATTAAGATGCAGAATAAACATAACAAAATCCAGTATCAATTCATGATAAAAACAGAAATTAGGACTATAATAAAACCTAACCTGATTTAAGACAAAAATAACATTTCATCTCTTATTATACATAATACTGCAACAGTGAATGCTATTTTCTTTATATCCCCTCACATTAGGAGCTCTCACAACTTTTATTCCACATTTGACTGGAGGTTCCAGACAATAAAATGAGACAAAACGGAAATAAAAAAAATGTGAAGGAAAAAGTAAATCTCTTACCTGTAGTTGACATTATTATATGCAATAAAATCTATAAACTTAGTAAATCAACAAGGTCAATGAAACTAATTGCATATATTGATATAAAATTTATAAATATCATTTAAAAAACAAAATACAAGGTAGGAGCAATCTAACAAAAATGTGAAAAACCTATAAGCTGCCTTGAGAGAAATTTGACAATGCTTTATTACCTCAATAAATGAACCTATATAGCATTATTTATGGGTTGAAAGAACTAATATTAACGGGAAGACTTTCCCTATATTGATTTATAGATTCAGTGTTATTTCTAGCTCAATTACAAATGATTTTCTGAGAAATTGCAATCTGACTCTAAAATGTAAATGGAAATTTTAAGACTCTAGAATAACCAAATAAATATGGGGTAAATAGCACAGTTAAAGGGCTTGTGCTATCTGACTAAAAGACCAAAGAAAAGTTAGCTGCATTCAAGACTGCTATTAGTAGAGAGATAGACAATGCATACTGTAATAAAGAATATGGTCCTCCTACAGAACCACACCTGATATCTGCTAATCAACTTTCTCCTGTATCATTTAAACTCTACCCTGACTTCCATCTAATAGTTACTTGGTATCAGGGGCTTCTTGATACCCATTGGCTTGGATAAAGTTCTTAATCTCTGTTTGAATCACTTAAATACTTCGAGAAGAATAATCCCCAAGTTTAGTGGAGAATAGTCATATGTTAATCTTGATAGATGGAGAATATTTAATAAAAGTCAACACTTATTTTTTTTTAAGATTATTTATTTGTGTGAGAGAGCAAACAAATAAGCATGGGGAGAGGCAGAAGAAGTGGGAGAGAGAATCTCAAGCAGACTCCTCACCTGAACGTGGAGACCAGTGTGGGGCCCAATCCCACAACCCTGAGATTGTGATGTGAGCAGAAACCAAGAGTTAGGCACCTAACCAACTGAGCCACCCATGTGCCCTGGGTCCACACTTATTCTTGATAAATCTCAGGGCAAAATGCAAACATAAGTGAACTTTCCTAATATGGTAAAGTCTACCTACAAAAAGCCTGTGGCAAGTATCAGTCTTAGATGAGTTACTAAAATCCCCCACCATTCTACCCCAGTTCCAGAATAAGCTTTTTAATATTTTAGGAGTATCCTAGTCAATGGAATAAGGAATTCAAAAGAAAAAATAACATAAAGATCAAAGACAGGAAATAAAAAGCACCCTGTTTGCAATGATATTATTTTGTACATACAAAACCAAGTAACAAAAAAAAATCTTAAAATTAATAAGTGAATTTATCAAATGTATTAAATATATAGGAAATGGACAAAAAACAACTATACTTCTTCAATACCACTTAGAGTATTCCAAAGCATCAAAAAGCTAGAAAAAAATGTAATGAAATGTGGGCCAAAAAATCAGTGTTTATAACTACAAATATTATTGAGACAGTTTTAAAAAGACGGGCACCTGGGTGCCTCAGATCGTTAAACGTCTTTATTCCAGGTCCTAGATTTAAGCCCAACATTGGCTCCCACTCAGCAGGGAGTCTCCATGCCCCCTCCCCTCCTCGGGTTTTCTCTCTCACTCTCTCTTTCAAATAAATAAATAAAATCATTAAAAGAAAAGACCCAGGGTATCAAGGGATATAATTTGCTTATGAATTGGAAAAGTTAGCATGTAAAAAAAAATTTCTTTTCTAAAATGTTCAAGATGTCTAAATGCAACCCAAGGCAAATTCCAGGAGGTAATTTTAGTCAAAATGTACAAACCGATTTAAAAAATAAAGATACAAAGAGTAAAGATCACCTAAAGAAAAACAAAGGTGAGAGACTTAGACTATGACCTATCATGAGCTATACTGAATTTATTATGATTAAGAGAATGTACTATTGTCTCAGTATAAAAAGTTCAGAGGCAGGAAGGTGTTGGAATGGTTATCTAATTTGTAACAGCATAGTACTGTATCACAATATGGAAAGAGGTGTCATTTCTATAAATAATTCCACGTCTGTTAGATCTTTGAAAAAAAATAATTTTGGTTCCTTCCTCACACTGTGTGCAAAAATAAATTCTAAATTGATTTAGGTGTAAATGAAAAAGTAAAACAACCAAGATTGGTCGAGAACATACCAGAGTATATTTATGATCTTTGGGTCACTATTTCTTGAATAAAATACAAATACCACATAGGTAAGCATGCTATATTAGAATTCATTAAAATTAAGAATTTCCATTAATCAAAAGTTTAATCAAAAGTGTAAAAGATGCCACAGATTTGGAGAAACTATTTGCAATGTACCTTCTGGACTTGAATCTAAAATATATACAAGATTTCTAAAAAGCGCGAAAGAAAAAGGCAAATATTTGTGCAGATAGCATTTAGCCAAAAATTCAGTGATTACCATAACAGTTGCTCAGTGTCTTCAATCATCATAGATAAATGCAATTTAAAATAACCTACTTGGTTAACATCCACCAGAAGTCTAAATGAAACAGAGAAAAAGTGCTGGTGAGGGTTTGGAGCAATTAGTACCCTGTCCCAATATTAATAGAAATGAATGCAGACATAGCTACTTCAGAAACCCATTCATGGCTCTATTGCAGTTGATAATATGCATGTTCTGTTTATCCCCATCTTCAGCTTCCATCCGTGTGCCCAGGGAAAGGGACACATAGTGCACCAGGTTTCACTAGAATATTTTAGCAGCATTATTTGTGAAAGTACAAAAGTAAAAAAAAAGAATCCCAAATGTGTATGAAATGCAGGATGAATAAAACTCATTATTCTGGATTTATGCAGTGGAGCACTGTACAAATAAACAGCCCTATCATTGAGTCTTACAAAATATTGACAGAGAGGGTGGATGAAAGGGCATAGATACTGAACAGATTTATTTACATCAAGCTTCAAAAGCAAGCAGATCTACACTGTTGTGTGAGAAGTTTAGATAATGGTTCCCTTTGTTGGGGTGGTGACTGGGGTAGGATCTGATGACCCATCAGGATGCTGATAATACCTTAATTTTTGCCAGGAGTGTATGTTACATGGGTATGCTCCCTTTGTGACAACTCATCAAATCAATTTGCTATTTGTTTCCTTTTCTGTATGTATTTTTAAATGAAAAGTTGCAATCCTGTAATAATGTTCATGAAACTTCAAAGAAAATGCCAAATAAAATAAAAATATAAGTGATAAGGTAGTCCTAGTGAATAAACTGAAAGCTTGACTTGCAGATAAAACATAACTCAGTGTTTTGCAGTTCTGAAATACATTAGCTAGGTTAAAAAAAATCCATATTGATAAACACAATCTCTTTCAAGCATGGGCTCAGCAGGATCACACCCTCTTAGCAACCATAATAAATAGTTGGCATGTAGAGGTTCAACTCCTAGGGTAACACCAGTGGTCTGAGGAGCTTAGGTAAGACTTTTCAATGGTTGTGAACATCTTGGAAAAGTGCTAAAGAATTATAAACAGAAGTATTTCATCTTACCTATAAAAAAAAATTCTCAGTGTCATTTCCTGTTGACTTCCCATTAGATGATCCTATTTCTATTCTTATTTTGTGATGTACAATGTTAAATTTCCTCATGGGTATGAAACAACTATACACACAACTGCATGTGCCTTTATCAGAACTATTTTTAAAAGTAATTAGTAATGTAATAAATGTACCAAACAAATGTAAATTATACCAGGCACTGAATATGAGATCTGAAAAAAATCACATCGCTTGAGATTTAACATGAAAACAACAGAACTAGCATTAGATAGATCTTAATCTAATGGTATCAGCAAACAATAAAATTTAAACTTGGGTGAAAACCTTATTTTATAATTCAACGGTGATATATGCATAGAATTTCAGGCAGAAGATTTTGTTTAATAGAATAACACAGTTTAAAATAGCCTCAGTGTGTGTGTGTGTGTGTGTGTGTATGGGAGAGAGGTCATGCACAAATATGTGATTGTGTGTTTTCAAGAATACAATATAGACCTGAAATAATCAGGTTTCTCAAAAGATGGGCTGAATATTGAAAGCATTCTGGAAAAAGCATTATAAATTACGAATATTCCAAAATATAAAAAGGTTTACAAATCCTCTGGCCTCTCATGACCAAAGCAGAAGCCATTTTTTAATTCTAAATTATACTTGAATGACTGGAAATTTTTCGTTTTTAAGATTTTATCTGTTTTAGATAGAGTTTGAGAAAGAGAACGTGAGTGGGGGAGGGGATGGGCAGATGGAGAGGGAGAAGCCAACTCCCCAATGAACAGGGCTCACTCAGTCCCAGTACCCTGAGGTCAGTGCCAGGACCCTGAGGTCATGACCTGAGCCAAAGACAGATGCTTAACTGACTGAGACACGCAGGTGCCCCAGAAATTTTTCTTGACTAAGCCTATTAATCTACATCTGACATTTTTGTGTAACTACACCATTGTGGGTTTTACAGCAGGAAGATCACATGGAGCAATCCAGACTTGCCATCCCATTTCATTCAGAACAACCCAATTTTATCTGTTTAATGTTGGTATTTGGTCCAAAACATTTTGAGTAAATCCTGGTGAAAATAAAACCAAGCTAAAAGTCTAATGTACACATTTTTATGATGTTTATTAATATATAATTTCCACACAGTATAATCCATATGCTCTTTTGTCTTACAGATTTATGTTTTGGCATATATATATATACATATATATATTCATGAAATTAGCCCTGCAGTCAAAATATAGATTATTTCTATCTTCCCTCATGTCCCTTTGTGGGACACACACCACACACCACTTCTCCCACTTCTGGTGAAACCTTGTCTGGTTTCTGTCTCTGTAGTTTTGTTTTCCCAGATTATAACATTTAATGTCTGATTGTTTTCACTTTGCATAATGCTTCCAGAAATATATCTGCGTTTTTATATTTTTCAGTGGTTCATTGCTATTGATGACTGAGTCATATTTTACTTTCTGGGTTTACCGTGACATTTGTTCCATTTCGTAATTAACATTGTATGTGCTATTTTAAGTTTTTGGCTATCGACCATTATGGCACGATACTAATCCCAAAGGGTCGTGGTGTAGACATACATTAGAATTTCTTTTGGGTAAATAACCCAGGTTTGGGATTCTTGGATCCTATGATATATTTTTCATTTACCTATAAAAGAAACTGCCAAACTGCTTTCCCAAACAGCTGTGCCATTTTTCATATCCTAAAACAAATATGTTATGAGAGTTTAAGTTGCTAGCATTTGGGATTATCTGATTTTATTAAAGTTAGACTTTCTCATACATGTGCAGTGGTATGTTAGTTTTAATTTTGGTTTCCTTACTGACTAATAATGTTGAACCTTTCTTCATGTGTTTACTTACTACTCAAAGCTCTTCTCTGGTAAATGTCTTTTCAGTTGCATGTGTGTGTATGTATGTGTGTGGGTGTGTGTGTGTTAGTTTTCTTACTGGGCCCTGAGAGTCCTTTACATGTTCTGAATACAAGTCTTTAATCAGATATATTTTGCAGTTATTTCCTTCTGGCCTGTGGCTTTCCATTTTCATCGTGTTGTCTTTTGAATAGTGGAAGTTTACATTTTGATGAAACACAATTTATCAATAGTTCCTTTTATATTGTGAGCTTTTATGTCTTATCTAAGAAATCTTTGCTTAATCCTTCACTTAAATCAAGTAACCCTTATTACTTTTGTTTGATATTAGCATTGTGTTCAGGACAGATGAAGTTTTGATACTGATGCTGAAAAGGTATATATGTTGGTATGCATGTATTTGCTTTTACAGAAATAAAGAAATCATATATATGCAGTACTAAACTACATCATTTAAATGACAGCTCTTACTATTATTAAGATAAAATATATTGTTATAATAAAGCTTGAAAGCAGCATTTGTAGTAACATGAAATAAAAATGTCACATATTTAAATCAAATTACCATATCATTTTTAGTTTTAAAACATAAATGAATGTACAAGATATGAATGAGGCTCTTTGCCTTTAAAAATCAAACCTGATTTCCAAAATTTTCCCTGAAACATATAGTATCCTTTTATAGTGTATATTTAAATTTCATCTCAACACAAAAATTGAACATAAAGAGACTAGTAACATGTATTTGTCAATCTGAAAATAGTTCATGTTTAATTGTCCCTTTTAAAGAACTTATATTTCCTTTGACAGCTGTCAGGGACTTCACAATGTATGGTTATCATTTTTGCTGTTAACATCAATAGTTTCTTTCTCTAATAACATATAGAATACATATATTACATAGAATGTATTGAATACAATTTAGATATATGAGGCACAATGAGAGGCAGAAAATGATAACTCATGTATCTGATGCAAACTTGTTCAGCTTTTGTATATGGTTCATAATTGCATCTTGTGTCTCATGTGTCTAATTTTATTGGGGGTATTGTGGGTGAAAGAACATTATAGACTAATGTAAATATTATTTATCCCCGGGGGGAACCTGCCCTTTCTGTTCCGAAGCTTCAGTGTGGAGTTCCTGATCTCCTGATTATCATTATTATAAGAATCCAGTTGATTATAAGAACCCGGTCGGCTCCTGGCTTCATTGCATTCAGCACTTCACATATTCTCTGATCGCGACTTGGCTTCTCAGGACTTGGGCTGTGAGCACTGGCGACACCCCAGACTTCTCTTTGCTTTATATGAACACGGCAAAGGCCCCTGTACCTGGGTACCTCTCGGCCCCTCTGCCCCCAGCCTGTGGAGGCTTGTGTGTTGTTCTCTCTGTCGAAGACACACGGGAAAAATGGTGGGTTGAACGTTCAGTCTTTGACTATAACTCCCATGTCTACCTACACTTGGCTAGTATAAATTTATTAAAATTGAGGATATTTTAGCTTTACCTCTCTCTTGAGAATATCTTCCCCCTCCTGCCATTTCAGCAGAAAAGAAAGCAGGCGTGGCCTCTTACTTCCCAGCAAAGGCTTCACAATTTCTGGAATTTGGTTTTATGTTTCTTACTATCCTCAGCTCTGTGCTGGGTAGGAAAAGCTGGTGTGATTCTGTAAGTTATCCATCTGATTCTTGTTATTGTGATATCTAGATCGTAACTGAAGGCAGGGGGTCGTATGTTGTTTTCTTCTTAAAATAAAAATCGTAAAGATACAAAATTGTCAGCATCTAGCCATTTTTTCCCCTGTATTGTATCAAAATTTGAATTAGACACATGGACTTACAACACATTTCCCATTTGTAACTCTATTGACATTCTTAAAAATCTGCATTGAATGACTTAACATGCCACTTCTAATCACTCTTAGTCTATGCAAATGTTAATTACCTATCATCTGATTGATCACCTGGTGCTTGCCAGGATGTCTCCAAAATGGGGGAGTAATGGGCTGTTCCACATGGAAACTGAGAGACCAGTAGGTGCTCACTGTAGTCCCATGAGACCGCATTTAAAATTAAAATTGTTGGCACTCTCTTTTTTAAATTCCTGTGTGTGTGCCCATAAACTACTGAAATTATAATTAAAATAAATAAAACACACAGAATGTGAGCTTTAAATAGTTCACATCTCACCTGTTCTCTAGATAAACATTTTCTTTCAATAAACAGCCAGTACACAAAATAATTAGACAGAATCTACATCTTCTACTTCCTTGGAACTTCGGAGAGCCTTCCTTTTTCTGTTTTGTTTTCATGAAAACCTTAAAAGGGGCTTCTTTGACAGCTTATCCACAGATATGTTTCTACATGATTGTTTAAAGAGCAGTTACAGCAATTAGTGTCTTCTTTGTGTACTTTGCAATTTGTGGGTAAGTCTCTTGCTTCACAGAATCTGGTGTTTGGATTTTTAGCCAAACAAACGTCAACGCATTCATATTTTAACAGGTTTTGTTTTTGTTTTTGTTTTGTTTTTTTGCTTTGGAAAAGTTAACTTATTCAAATAATGCCTCAATTAAAAGTATAGTTTTTCACAGTTAACATTTCATTATTTGACCTTGGTTGCCTTATACTTTTAACTTTTATTTCCATTCTTATAACAGTTAAAATTAACTGGAGTTTCTTGAATTTCAGCATATAAGACTATAGCTATAAGAGATTTTCCAAAGAAGAATCTCAATTAAGGGCATCAAAATAGAATGAGTTATTTTTGCCTATGCAAAAACCCATCTCATATTAGGTCTGCATGAATAAACTGCTTAACTACTATGTTAGCCAGAGAGAGCACTTCATGCTAATTTCTGTAACAATAAAAACAAATCTCAGTGGCATAGCAAAGCAAAGATATATTATTCATATCACCATCAAAGTAAAGGATGAGTCTTTGCTCTAAACAATTTCTCAATTGCTTTGTGGTAGTTTACAGTGTCACAGTTAATCTGGGATGAACAAAATGGCCTTTGAAGCGATTGACCTCTTCACTGGAAAAAAGCCAAAGATTTCTCCTTCATATTTGAGTGAACAGCTCTGGTCATGGAATGATCCTACTGGCGATACAAGTTTAAGAATGGAAGAGGAGGACATGGGTATGGATGACTTTTTATAATTCATAACACAAATTGGTAACCAAGGTGAAAGTGAAGTTTGACAAGTTGCTGGGTCTGGGGGTCATTCTATGATGAAGAGATATTTTGCCTCATAAGAACTCAGGTGAAAATAGCACACATTTTTGTCAACACCTGAAGTGGTGAGCTTTAATTCATTTTGGTATTTAATTATCGGAAGAACTTGCAATTGGGTGTTGTTTCTGTGTTTTATAGATGGTCACAGAACATCACGTATTAAGAAATGGCTTCTGTGCCATAAAGGGAATATTAGACAGCATAGAAAAATTTATATTTTTCTTTGATTATTGTATTATTTTTCCAAGACTTCATGGTGCATCTATAGTGTTCATTGTAAATCCTCGTCAGATAATTCTGTATTATCTTTTCACTCTTTCAATACAGTCTTTTCAATATGGTCATTAAAAATTTTTAGCAAGGGGTTTACATAAGAAATCCAGCACTCAAATTTAAATTAAAACCTACTCCTTGACATTTAGTACACTCATATAGGAGAACTGCCATGGTTCATTCCTATTTTAACATTACCTATAGGTGAGAAAGAAGTTGTGCATTGCTAGAAATACTTTGAAAATTGATATGAGCTGTTATTAAAATTGGAGATTTTTCTTTTTTTATAAAATATGAAAAAGAGTTTTAAATTTAGTTTTAAATTTATACTAATAAAATAAATTTTCTGCTAATGTTAGATAAAGGCATACATAATATTGTACATAAATTTGTTAGTAATGTCCTGGAAATTGTTATTGATCATGATCTTTATTTTAAAATTAAGCTAAAAATAACAATTCAGAGGTACTATAAGTGAAAGATGGAAAACTTTTACATTTCATGTAGAGTCATTGTCTTTAAATCATAAAGATAGATGAGATAGTACAAAGGAGAAAATTGACTACCTTTTCCTTTGTGCCATGAAATAAATAAAATTATTTATTGCTCTATATGTCAGTTTGCATCCTGGAGAGAGAGTTATATAATATTTGTCTTTTCAATATTATTCATTCATCAGTACCTGATATAGATTATTTCCTAACTTCTAAAAGTGTTTGAGTATATGCTTTTAAAGAATGCATATACATTAAAATGTCTAAAAATAGATGATAATTGGGGCACCTGGGTGGCTCAGTGGTTAAGCCTCTGCCTTCGGCTCAGGTCATGATCTCAGGGTCTTGGGATCGAACCCCGCATCGGGCTCTTTGCTCGGCAGGGAGCCTGCTTCCTCCTCTCTCTCTCTGCCTGCCTCTCTGACTACTTGTGATCTCTGTAAAATAAATAAATAAAATCTTAAAAAAATAGATGATAATAAATACATTGTCTTAAATGGTCACTTTAGGAAGGATCAGAAAAAAAAAATAAGATGAAAAAGGGATTATGCTATACAAATACCAACTAAAATGCTATAGAAAATGTTATAAATTATAAAAACTAAAAGAGTAGTTCAATTTAGTGGAAGGGAACAAATATGTATGAAGTGGATAAAATCTGAAAGATAGGAAGAAAAGTATCAATTAGAAATAAGGCAAAGGGGGGCGCCTGGGTGGCTCAGTGGGTTAAGCCGCTGCCTTCGGCTCAGGTCATGATCTCAGAGTCCTGGGATCGAGTCCCGCATCGGGCTCTCTGCTCAGCAGAGAGCCTGCTTCCCTCTCGCTCTCTCTGCCTGCCTCTCCATCTACTTGTGATTTCTCTCTGTCAAATAAATAAATAAAATCTTTAAAAAAAAAAAAAAAGAAATAAGGCAAAGGATAACAGACACATGAAAAAAATGCTCCATATCACTTGCCATCAGGGAAATACAAATCAAAACCACAATGAGATACCAACTCACACCAGTTAGAATGTTTAAAATTAACAAGACAGGGAACAGCAAATTTTGGCTAGGATGTGAAGAAGGGGGAACCCTCTTACACTGTTGGTGGGAATGCAAGCTGGTAAAGCCACTCTGGAAAACAGTATGGAGGTTCATCAAGAAGTTAAAATTAGAGCTACCCTATTACCTGCCAATTGCCCTACTAGGTATTTATGCCAAAGATACAGTTGTATGAAAAGAAGGGGCACGTGCAACCCAATGTTAATAGCAGCAATGTTCACGATAGCCAAACTGTGGAAGGAGACAAGATGTTCTTCAAAAGATGAATGGATGAAGAAGATGTGGTTCATATATACAATGGAATATTACTCAGCCATCAATAAGGATGAATACTTAAAATTTACATCAACATGGATGGAACTGGAGAGTATATAGTATGTGAAATAAGTCAATCAGAGAAAGACAATTACCATATGGTTTCACTCATGTGTGAAACAAGGAATAGTGCAGAGGACCATAGGGGAAGGGAAGGAAAACTGTAAGGGAAGAAATCAAAGCAAGAGAAAAACCATGAGAGGCTCCCGACTCTGTGAAACAAACTGAGGATTGTGGATAGCGATATGGGTGGGGGGATGTGGTAACTGGGTGATGGCATTAAGGAGGGCACGTGATGTGATGAGCACTGGTGCCATCATTGAACATTACATCAAAAACTAATGGTGTACTATATGTCGGCTAATTGAATTTAAATTAAAAACAATAAGGCAAAAGAGATTAGGGTTTAGTTTATTTATTTTTTTTCTAAAATGGACCTTGGTTTTTTCAAATCCATTTATTTATTTATTTATTTATTTATTTGACAGAGAGATCACAAGTAGGCAGAGAGGCAGGCAGAGAGAGAGAGAGGAGGAAGCAGGCTCCCTGCTGAGCAGAGAGCCAGATGCGGGACTCGATTCCAGGACCCTGAGATCATGACCTGAGCTGAAGGCAGCGGCTTAACCCACTGAGCCACCCAGGCACCCCAGGGTTTAGTTTAGTGTTGCTTTTAGGCAAAAGGGAAAAACAGAATATTGACTTACTACCCAGTCAGTATTAAAGTAGACTGGGGGTGCCAGTAGTGTAATCATCTAATTAAGCATGTGATTCTTGTTTTGGCTCAGGTAGTGATCTCATGGTCATGAGGTCGAGGCCTGCCTTGGGCTCTGAGCTCAGGACACAGTCTGCTTGGGATTCTCTCTCCTACCTCTGCACCCTCACTCTCAGTCTCTCTAAGGGCTCTCTCTCTCTCTAAAATAAATAAATAAAATCTGAGCAATAAAATAGAGTGGAATTTAAACGTTGTCTAGAAGAACAATATGAGATCAAAGTGAGAAGCCAAATTAGAGTGATTTCGTGGAGATCCTGAAATGAAATATTTAGTCATCAAATATTTACTGAGCCTTGCATTCCTATAAGCACTGAGGTTGTAAGAGTTAACTCAAAGAATAAAATTCTCTTCCTGTAGGAGGTGTCTGTTAGAGGTTAGGGGAAAGGTGGAAGAAGGATTAACAGAAAATAATTAAACAAGTAAAAAGTATGCTTCTCAGGATGTGATCCTAATAATAAATCAGGAAAAGAAATGGTGATGTTTGATTCTAGCAGAGAGAGATTGGTAATTTAAAGTTGACTTGGGGATTAGGAAAGGTTTAATTACAGATCTTATATTTGAGCAGAGAACCGGAGGAAATGAGGAAGTGAGCTAGGCAGCGATCTGTGAGAACAGCGCTGAGGTGAGAGCGTGCCCCACATGGAGCCAGCATGACGGGGTGGCCTGGGGAAGGAGAGAGGGGTGGAAGGACAGAGTAGTGGAGCCTTTGGGAGAGCGCTGCAAGGAATCCATCTTTGAATTTACATGAAGTGAGTTGACATTGGAGTGTTTATAAAAAGGAGTGTTGTGATCAATTTTCCATTTGAAAATAATCCCTCTGGCTGGTGTGTACAGAATAACAGGGGAGAGGGGGTCAGGGTGAAAAGGTAGGCAGAAGCAGGGAGACCATTTGGAAAACACTTGAAACAATTAAGGCTGATGGTGTGGAGATGGTGCAGGATGGTGAAGGTCTGCTATTATGGAAACAGAACTTCATTTGGACTGGATGTGGACCGTAAGAGAAAGGCTTCTTCAGAGACACCGTTTTATTCACCTGAGCAACTCTCCAACTCCAGGAGATGGAGTCCTGGATGGAGATGGAGAAAATTAGAAAGCAAAGCAAAAAATTGGCACAGTGTATAGAGAATTTGATTTTTAGAAATCTGTTATATACCTAAGAGGTAATGTTGAGAGTAGATAGAAAGTACAGAGTCCAGGTAGGTTCACGTTGGAGTTATAATCTGAAAACCTATAGCATCTTTAAACTGATAGTAAGAGATGGACTCACCGAGGGAATGAGTGCATGGAAACTAAAGACGGCGAGCATGGACTGACCTAAGATTAAGATTTAATCCTATCTTAAAGCTTGCAGAGATGAGGTAGAAACACCAAGGGAAGCTGGGGGTGGAGAGCACAGAGAGCACAGAATTGGGAAAATTGGTAACTTAGAATACAAATAGGGGAAATGTTTCTAGGGAAAAATGGATTAATTTGTCCAAATGCTTTTAGAGATCTAATGAAATGAATTCATGACTCACTACTGTAGGTAGCAGTTTAGGCCATTGGACTTTGAGAAGACCATCCTCAGTGGAATGATGAGGGGGGGAAAACCCGTGTTCAAGGAAAAACTGTATTCAAGGAGACCAGGCAACTCGCAAATAGTATTGCCGTTTAATTGGATAGAGAGGATGCAGTTCTTAGAGAAACTCTCTTGCTGAGGTAAGATGAGACAGAGTTTCGTACCCAGGGGGAAGGTTATTATTATATAGGAACTGGGACCCTATTTCTAAATCAAGAGATATAAAGGTAAAGGTGTAGTAGATGAAGATGTGTGGTGCTAGAGGGATGCCTTAGTCGATTTGTGGTAGTTTCTATTTTCTACATGGAATATAGAGTGGAGAATGCCAGGAGTAGAGGTCTTGAATTCTTGAGGAGAGAGGAGATCTGAAGTGGTCTTTGGAGAATGGAGAGTGAATGAACTGTTGAGATGGAGCAGGATTGTGGGCAGCATTGAGAGCTCGACACAGAGGATTAGAGCTCATGCAGTTAATGTGAACATGTACTTTCCTGAGTATTTTTCTCTACACACATTCAGCCATGCTGTTTTAGTGACAGAGTTGTAGAGAAATTAGTCCTAGGCAGGGTTATTGCTTTATTGGGTTAATAGGATGACAAAATTGGCAAACAAGAGGGTGAAGAATGTGTGCTCTGCAGTCACTGGATTGGTGGAGCTTGAGTCTATATGGGGCTAGAATGAAAATATGGCTACAAGACTGGAGGAGGGCTGTGAAAAGGTGGTAGAATAAATGGACTGCAGGTCTTACTTGAACTGAAAGTGCATTGAGGGGCACCTAGGTGGCTCATATGGTTGAGCATCTGCCTTTAAGCTCAGGTAATGGTCTCCAGGTCCTGGGATCAAGCACCATGTGGGGCTCCTGGCTCAGGAGGAAGTCTGCTTCTCCTTCTCTCTCTGCCTCTCCCCATGGCTTTCTCTCTCTCTCTCTGTGTCTCTGTCTCAAATGAATAGATAAAATCTTTTTTTAAAGGTTATTGAAGTGAAGGTAGGAGGCAGTCACTTGGAAAAACTGGAAATGGTGGTCAAATGGTGGAGACATTACATTATAATTATGGAGGGGATATGGCTTTCAGAATGACCAAGGTCTAAGGCATGCCACTGGTGTGGTGGTGAGGTACAATGAATGACACATCACTGAGGAATGGTGATATTAGAGTGTTGATGGTCAGATACTGAAAAAACTAAAAGCTAAGTAGGGGTAATTCAAGACAAAAATAAAGGGAGCCAGAAAGTGAGATCTCTGTTGATTCTAGGATAGTGTTGACGGGTTAAGTAGATGGCTTTTAACAAGGAGCATGTGATATAATCTTACAGACAAAAACAAAAGCCAGATGATTTGAAGAAGGAAGGGAAGACCATGGTTTGAAGCATTAGAGTAGATGTACCACAACCCAAGGAACTGGCTCCTGGGCCTGGAAATACCTTTTTTTCTTTCTTTCTTTCTTTCTTTTTTTAAGATTTTATTTATTTATTTGACACAGAGAGATCATAAGTAGGCAGAGAGGCAGGCAGAGAGAAAGGGGGAAGCAGGCTCCCTGCTGAGCAGAGAGCCCAACGCGGGTCTCGATCCCAGGACCCTGAGACTGATGAAGTCCCAGAACCTAAGTCAGGTTCGGTGGGGTGAGGAGGTTCGGAGCCGACGACTAAAGAAAGAATTCTTAAGACGTCATTGGTGCAAAATGGTGGTTTATTAAAGCACGGGGACAGGGCCCGTGGGCAGGCAGAGATGCGGCTGCCGCGCCGGGTTGTTAGGAGTGGCTGGTTATATACACAGGAGTTGGGTAGGTGAGGACAAAGGGGTGTTCAGAAGGGCTATTGGGGCAAATAATACTATCAGGATATTGAAGGCTTAGTTGCTATCAAGTAAAGGCAATTAGGAGTCTGGTGGAATGTTACATTCCTGCTATCAAGCATCCTTGTTAATGAGATTTAGGTTTAGAAGAAATTTAACTTTATTTACTTTTCCTTCCACCCCCGCCTCCTTAGGTTTTATGGAGGGGAGGGTGACATTTGGCTTGAGAAACTGAGTTTTGTGTCCTTGGAAATTGGGCTATTGATAAGGTAACTTCTTTGTTGTAATCTCAAGGACATTTGCAAACCAAGGGAGACTCCTGTTTTGAAGGATTGTGGTCTCAGCAAGTTAACTATTTAACATTTTATGGCAGTCAGGGGTGCCTGAGGAATGCTACACCTATGGAGGGGAGCGGATGAAGGGGGGGGTGCAAGGCGCCAGCTCCTGCTTTGTCCTCAGCCAGCCTCCTGCTCCCTCATCATTCCCCCCTGAACAATTTTGACCCTTAAATCTTTAAGGTGGTTGAAGGTGGAAGGTCTCATCTTCTGTAACTTCTTCGTGCTGAATAGGGGCGTAGAGCTGTCCCTACCTGCTCGGGTCAATATTGATCAGGGTAGGAACGTATAAGGGAGTTACGAAAAGTGGAGGCAGCTGAATCCAGCGCTGACAGTGAGGAGGCGTCCTCGCGCGCGACAAGGATCGTCTGTCGTGGTGTAGTCATTGTAGCAATGGAGTCTCGGCACCAAGTAGAGAAACATGGAACAAAGCAACATATTAAGGTTAATAAGGCGATAAGAATGAGAAGCCCGAAAAGGAGATTTGGCCATAGTCCTCCTTCAAACCAGGAACTTAACCATTCACTGAGAGAGAGAGAAGGATCTTGTAGGGCCTTAATTTGGGTATTCATATCTTTTATTAGTCCTCTGACATTTTTGTGATAGTCTGGAATGTACACACAACATTCTGTCTTGATAATTGCACATGTGCCACCCTGTGCTGCTCTCAGGACATCTAAGGCCATCCTATTTTGTAGGACTGCCCTGCGTATCTGTGAGACTTCGGTATTAAGTAGGGAGATGCTATTTAGTGGATCATTGAGTGCCTTTGTAGTATATTTATTAAGGGCTTCTACATGCCACATGACATCTTCTAGTCCCGCAGATGGAACAAAGATGGATGCTAAGTGATCACACCATTTAAAAACAGATCGTGTCCATCTTTGTTTCAAGTTGGGGAGATTAGCTGGAGTTGTAATGGTTTTAGTAATGCGCCAATGAATCCAGGCAAATCCTAAAGTACAGCGACCTATCCACCCTGGAGGAAGCCAGGGCCACAGGTTGGTTCCACATATCCAGTGGGTTCCATTTGGAGCTGGCCATCTGATGCCAGGTCGCCTTGCACAATCAGTAGCAACCCAATCAGTAGCCTGGAGTACTATTACTTGGGAACACATTTCTAGTGGTAGCCATCCCAGATATCGTGCGTTATTTGCCCAAGTACCACTCATATGATTCCTTTGTTCCCAGCATAAAATTGCCTTCTGACTGAGCCGTCCAATCGTGGGTGTAAGCCACAGATATGTATCCCGGATCTGACATATGCCATCTTCAGTATAGCGATAAGGAGGGTTTTGGAACTTAGGCCCATATTTGATTGGGGAGTTATGGCTTGACAGCAATCCCCTTTCTTCCAAATAGCTCCATGGGCATGCAGTACCAGGAAAGCATATCTGGAGTCAGTATAAATGTTAATTCTTAGGCTTTGGCAATTGCAAAGTGCTAGTGAGCACTATGGTACACCTAGCTTATCTTATTTTTTCTATGAAAACTACTGTCATCAGAAAACTAACTTTCATATTTTTAACAGGGGTATCTTAAATCTGGCCAAATAGAGTAAGCAAGATCAATAACCTTTTTTGCTCTATAGAGAAAGAAGTACAATGGTCAGGTTCAGGCATACAGGTAACTAGGTTTAAAGTTTGACAAGTTTTAAGTATTATTTCTGGCATATCTGTTAGTGTAGCCCAGTATTTAATAAGTTGGCCTCCATCATTCATTGGTGGCCTTTGGCTTCTGGACCCGATGTGACATCATTACAGTCAAGGACTGTCCCATAGTGAGCTTTGAGGCTCTTTTATAGGAGGGCTGTTCCATGCTTAGCTAAAGCATCTATTTGCAATTGCACCTCAACAGAGGTGGCCTCTAGGATAAATATGACAAAGGGGTGAAACCAATAAGAAGACCTTTGAGTGGTCCAGCCTTAACAATATCCTGATTACAGAGGATCATTGTCAAGTGAGAGAACTTATCAAGAGATAAGGGGAGCCCCCCATGAATCATCCAATCCACTCATAAAGAAAGTGGGGTCATCCATTATCTCCACAAGTCCATAGTTAATCCTATGGAGTGTGATAGGTTGGCTTTTAGGCAATTTCATTATCCCAGCCACACATAAGGTGTTAGTTAAGTTATACAATTGCAGGGAATCAATCCCATTTTCCAGTTGTTTAATCATGTGCAGTGGGGTCTGCTAATATCCCCACAAAATAATAAGATCGACTAAAGAAGCTATTGTGCAACTTCTCTGAAGTTTACCTCAAATTGTTTAGCATAGGTAAACAAACATTTAAAGACAATCAAATCTAGAATTTAACATCCATAAAGGTGTGTTACTGAAACAATTTTTCTCTCTAAAATAACCCTCATTTCCAGAGATAGCCAAATCAGGACTAATTCACTTGTGAAACAAGTCCAGTTTTAACAAACTTGGCCTAATTATTTACATAAGCTCAGCAAGAACAGTGAGTGTGATCAATAGATCTTTTAGAATCTGCTTTGCTGGGACTTTGTATAAGGAACCTCTAGGTTGAACTTTTAGTAGCCTCTCCGGGCCAGAAGCCAAGCCCTGTACTTGCCATCAGGCATGCCTGCAATACCTTTGGGTGAATTCCTCTTCCTGAGACTGCACCTACCAAGGAGTGACATTCTTTACTCACCTGGTGAGGCTGCTGGGAACTCTGTAAGCAAGGTATCAGGCCAACAATCCCAAGGGGCTTTATGGCTCCAGGTTTCATAAAGTCAACCTTAGTTCCTTAAAGCTGTCTGGTCATATCTGAGTCTTTTCAAATATGACATCCCAGTCAAAGCCTTGGTAAAATAACCAGTTTCCAATTCTTTCCTGTTACAAGGAGAACAGATTCTTATTGAACTTATGCAAATTGCTGATTGCCATAGAAGAATGAATACTTACTGAGACCTTTTGGTTTCAGAGGGTTCAGATAGAGAGAAAAGGTGAATGCTTTGAGCACTTTTACAAATGAGCACTTTTACATCTCTATAAGTTACAGATAACTAGGAGGGAGTATCCCTAGTCTGGAAGAGCAAACATTAGAGAGAACCAGCAATGTTTAAAGTAAGACAAAACATTAAGAGACATGCCTAAATATAATTAGGGATGTTAAACACCTGATAAAACAAAACATAGAAACTGGGTTTTCTGGGCAGGCAAAGAGAAAACCATTTACATTTTCTTAACAGCAGACCAATTGATCTAAGAAAACATTGTCCTTTTGAACAGAGAATTTCAGTCTTGTACCAATGTATCCTTAAAACCCATTCATTTCAATCTTAATCCATTCTTGACCATAGCTAAAATTCCTTTTCTGAAGATTTCCCTTCACAAACCTTCTACAACTTTCCTTTGCATTCAGGTTTTGTCCCAAGCCATTTCCTTCCAAACAACCATCTCATTTAGGACAAAATTACCTTCCTTTACCTTCAACAAAATGTATTCCCATTCCTTAAATCTTTCTTACATATCTCCTACTTTCCTACATACAGAGTTTCCCTTTATTTCCATCAGTCTTAGTTACACTAAGCAGAACTTTGTATTCTTAGAAACACCTTTAGTTATTAACCAATTGTGAACTGTTACACAACAGAATTCTTCAGGTGGCAAATTTATGAATCAGTTAAGTGGCAAACAAGTTTACCAACAGATTTAAATACTCTTAGTTTCTTTGCAGTAAGAAGTCAAAAAGCACAAACCTACATCCAATAATTAACGACTTAGCATTTTATCCTGTTTGGTTAAGACCTAGATGTCCGCAATTTAATTCCATTTGTCATCCAAGCAAACTTTAAAACTTTCAGGTTACCAAAGACTTTGAAAGCTACTTCAGCAACTACCCATTAGAACTTTGAGACAGACAATTAACCATCAGTTTAGTCATTTCTTTGCTAACAAATTTTAACAAGTAACATAAGCTTATTTAACCTTCAGTAAACTTCGATAGAATAAAGCTTCACATTTACTGCTGTTAACTTCAAAGATGCATCTATCTTAATTAAACCAACAAACTTAACTTAGTTCCAATACTGATTTACGTTCCACCTGGGCCCACTCCAATTTGAATGTTTACCTGAGACATGCGTGGGAAGATCTGGAGTGGGGGTGTTCTTCTTGCTCCTTGACAGTGAAGAGAGAAGGAGCCGTGGTGCATGATCTAGAGGCTAGTCATGCAGGCTGCACGCACCTTGGTGCAGAAACAGAAGGGGAAAACAGAGGAAACAAAGTGCTGCCAGGAGGCAGAGAAGGGATTCCCGGTTTCAGAGCTCATAAGCCCCAACAGAGGAGCAGACGCCATGCTTTCCCACCAGCAAGGGGGGAGGGGTTAGGCAGTCCAAGTCAGGCCAGAGAACACAGGGAAACTTCCCCGAAACAAAGAGAGTTTCGGCAGCTGCTTGGGAATATTCCTTATAGTCTCTGTCTCGAGTTAGACCAACCCCAGTTGGCTCCAGTTATAGCCATTAACACGGGAAGTGAGTGAGGAAGAAGCCCTCACATCTATTAGGAGAAACAGAGAGAAATAAAGCCAGAATCCCCTTTGGTAGGGATGGCCCACCAACCTGGGTTTACTAGAAGAAGGCTTATTTACGTAATTACCATCCAATATGTCAGGAGAAAGTTTACAGCTGACTCATTTGGGCAAACACATTCCACAAAAGCCCCTTAGTCTGGGGTCCTGGTGCAGAGCAATGAAGGCCTAGGTATGAGCTATGCAGGCACCCTAGGTCCATTTGCCCTGCTTCCTGCAGAGATCTAACTGATAGATCCCACTGAGGCCATGCAGTGTTACAGGAGCTCAGTCCTTTCCTAAGTTTTGCAATCCAAATTATTTCCAGTGGGTTAAAAGGCACCCCAAGGTAGAGTCCTTGGGAACTGAAGAAGCCTACTGAGGCCATGCTTCCAGAAAAGTAATGAAGGTCCATTACCAAATCCCCCCTGACTCCTGGGTAGCGTCCCACGCAGGATATGTCAGAGGTTCCTGTGTGTCAAAAGCGACCAGAGGCGTCCCTCAAGAAAAATCGCTATTGATCACCGTTTTGCCTTCCCTGGGAAGGCATTCCTGCCGTTAAAGGCCCTGGAGGGGTGCCGGCGTCCCTCCACTTCCCCATCGCATCCTAGGCTGCCAATGGGTGCCTGGTGAATGGACTAGGAAATTGTGCCATGCCAAGCCATTGTCTATCCTGAAGACTGCATACCGTTTTGCCATATTAACCCATGGAAGTACTAGAAAAGTTTGGCAAGGGGAAATTACCCAATTTCATAGCTTTAGGCGGTTTGCAGAGGACACTGACGAGAAACAGTAAAGATTGAAATCCATCATGGTCTATGCGACATTCCAACACATGTGGTTTTTGCAGCCAACTTCCCTAGGGAACGGTCCCCGGTTTAATTCAATCGGGTACTGGTCTCGGCCGGCTCCCAATGGAGGTCTCGCGGCCAGAAGTGGCTAGACCGGGCATGTGGAGGGGATCACATTAGATCAATCAGGAGGAAACCTCACACGGGAGTCTTAAGATTGGCAGCCGTCCTGGTGACTTAGGTGGCTGTCCCGTGCCCAAGAGAGACAACTTTCTATAAGAACAGGAATAGAGTGAGGCCATCAAGTTTCTGGGTCTTATTGCCATTCCGGCCAGGGTACTAGCTTACAGCCAAAAGGCAGGCGCTCTCCTCCCCGTGGAGTAGCCACGGGCTAGAGGATTACAGCCTGAGCAATTGACATGCAAGTGTTCCAATAAGACCATACTCCTTGAAAAGCCCTGGAATGAGAGTACAGGAAAAGGAGAGAAAGTACTCACCAATTTGCACCGAAGCTCAGAGTCCAAATGTAAAGACTCACAGATCTCCTGGCTGGCTCGCCAAAAATGATGAAGTCCCAGAACCTAAGTCAGGTTCGGTGGGGTGAGGAGGTTCGGAGCCGACGACTAAAGAAAGAATTCTTAAGACGTCATTGGTGCAAAATGGTGGTTTATTAAAGCACGGGGACAGGGCCCGTGGGCAGGCAGAGATGCGGCTGCCGCGCCGGGTTGTTAGGAGTGGCTGGTTATATACACAGGAGTTGGGTAGGTGAGGACAAAGGGGTGTTCAGAAGGGCTATTGGGGCAAATAATACTATCAGGATATTGAAGGCTTAGTTGCTATCAAGTAAAGGCAATTAGGAGTCTGGTGGAATGTTACATTCCTGCTATCAAGCATCCTTGTTAATGAGATTTAGGTTTAGAAGAAATTTAACTTTATTTACTTTTCCTTCCACCCCCGCCTCCTTAGGTTTTATGGAGGGGAGGGTGACATTTGGCTTGAGAAACTGAGTTTTGTGTCCTTGGAAATTGGGCTATTGATAAGGTAACTTCTTTGTTGTAATCTCAAGGACATTTGCAAACCAAGGGAGACTCCTGTTTTGAAGGATTGTGGTCTCAGCAAGTTAACTATTTAACATTTTATGGCAGTCAGGGGTGCCTGAGGAATGCTACACCTATGGAGGGGAGCGGATGAAGGGGGGGGTGCAAGGCGCCAGCTCCTGCTTTGTCCTCAGCCAGCCTCCTGCTCCCTCATCAAGACCATGACCTGAGCCGAAGGCAGAGGCTTAACCCACTGAGCCACCCAGGCACCCCTGGAAATACCTTTCTTTTATTTTTTTAATTTTTTATTTTTTATAAACATATATTTTTATCCCCAGGCGTACAGGTCTGTGAATCGCCAGGTTTACACACTTCACAGCACTCACCAAAGCACACACCCTCCCCAATGTCCATAACCCCACCCCCCTTCTCCCAACCCCCCTCCCTGGAAATACCTTTCTTAAGACAGGTGCATGGGTTACAGAATCCTTAGGGGAGAGTCAAGAGGTCAGAAGAAGACAAAGGAAATATTAGAAGAACAAAAAATATGAGGGATTTTCTGATGAAGAGCCATGAGTTCCAGAGGGCACAGTGGAAGATCTCAAAAATTTGTCAAGAGGGATAAGGAGATCTGAGACGAGACACTGGAGCTTGAGGAAAGACTGACCACATCCTGGGCATCTTGTGGTGACTGAAAGAGGGAGAAAAAACCCAACAGGATAAATTCCAGTGGTGTAAATGCCTGTGAGGGTACGGCTTTTGTGCCTGAGTATGGGCCTTGGGGAGGACAATGAGAGGTGGCACTAGAGTTAAAGAAAAAAAAGAAAACAAAACCATTGCTTCCCATTTTTCTTATGCAATACACCCTGGTGACAAAAGATGCAAACACAAAACTGCTGGTAATTTATTTTCTCCCACCACCTTCATTCTTTATGTAGAGACCTGCAAGGTTTAGTACATAGAACGTGAGGTTTCATTTGAGGAGAAAGACACTACAATAGTGGAGTTGTTTAAGTTGCCCAGTGTTTTATAAGCATGAAAGATTCTTTTGATGGTGAGATACAACAGACTGACTCTCAGATGAAAGGCAGAACTCTCTTTGCAGCTCCAAAGGAGAGAAGGATGCTGGGTGCGGTCCATGGGGCTCTCTTGGGACAAGATGCTCTCTTGGGAGCATCTTATGTGTGGCAAAGAATGTGGAGATTGCTAGGTTTTCAAGCTCCTGGTGGTTTTAATAATTTGAATAATTTTGAGGACTCCAAGAGCATAGGGGATGCTGTCACTAGCTGTCTGTTGTTTGCTCTCAGGGTGGCCTGGGGTGGCCTATGCAAGGTGGACCCAGAAAGGAAAGGCCCAGCAAGGAGGTGTTTGCATTGTGGATTTAATCAGCTATTCAAGAAGAGGAAGTGACCGGCCTCTAGTGGGGGCCTCCAAAATTGGGCCAATACAGCACTTAAAAAAAAAGAATGGGACCCTGGGTGGCTCAATAAGTAAAGTGTCCTACTCTTGATCTTGGGTTAGGTCATGATCTCAGGGTGGTGAGATCAAGCCCTGAATCAGGCTCCTGCTCAGTGCTCATTAGGGAGTCTGTTTGAGATTCCCTCTCTCCCTTTGTTCCTCCCTCTGCTTTCTCTCTCTCAAGTAACTAAATCTTAAAAATAAAATAAAATAAAGAACAAAAATAAAACAAAAACAAAAGCAAAGCTAAAGTGCACCCAATTGAGACAATTGCCAATCAAAGGATTTAGGACACTTTCATCTTACCTTGAAAACTGACCTAGTTAAATTGAGCTTGATGCTAAAATTAAACAGTATTATATATCTACTTTTATTATATAATCATATGGTTCCATTTAGGCAAGAGCTTAGGAAACAATTATGATTTCTGCAAGTTTTTCTCAAGCTACATCTTCTCCCTATAAATGACATGGTGTATTATTGGTAGTGGATAGAATACCCCACTCTCCTGTAAGATTTCAACTCCAGCGCATTATAATATTAACGTTACATCTTTTTTTAAAGATTTTATTTATTTATTTGACAGACAAAGATCACAGGTAGGCAGAGAGGCAGGCAGAGAGAGAGGGGGAAGCAGGCTCCCCGTGGAGTAGAGAGCCCCGTGCGGGGCTCAATCCCAGGGACTCTGCTCAATCCCAAGACTCCGGGATCATGACCTGAGCTGAAGGCAGAGGCTTTAACCCACTGGGCCACTCAGGCGTCCCAACGTTACATATTTTTAAAAGATTACTTATTCCCGAATTCTCATGTATTAAACTTCTGGACCAGCAACTGAACATGGGAGATTTACTTGGTATATTTCAACACCAATCAAATGTTATTGGCAGCTCCTACGGGTCATTCTTTCTACAAAATGAGCATCAGAAGTTGACATGTTTTTAGCTTCTTATGAAAAGTTCCTATGTGTCATAGTTGTGAATTATAATAAATCAAAAACCATGCTTACAAGATAAAAATGTTCAAATAGCATTTCATTTCAAATGCAACGGCTAACAGGTGTTCTTCAAAGTGACACCTGAGTGCTGCTTTTTACAAGGCTCCTTAGACTCTAGCATCTGGCAATATATTATTTCTAATTTCAACTTCTCAGTGGCACACTTGGAAAGTACCAGAGTGACTGTCTTCTGACAGTCACTTCCGATGAACATGGCCCTTGTGTTAAAATAAAAGTTCAGGCTTTAGAAAATCACAAAATTATGAAGCTCCTCATAGAAAACTGTGATCTGCCTTTTTTTTTTTTTTTCAATGCAAATAAAGAAAGCAGTCTTAGTGTAATTCATCTGTGTTTGAAATCTCTTTGCATTGCAGTGAAGTGTTCTTTAATTGACTGGTAAATCACTCTATGATCAGTTTAGCAAATTGTTTCCCTCTCTCTCTCTCTCTCTTTTTTTCTTTGCTGACTCTGGAGAGCATTGGGCTGTTTTATGATAACTGTTATTTTATTCTCCTTTCCCACTGAACTGCCATAACCCCTACATCAGATAAACAATTGGAAGAGGAAAACAAAGGCCATGTGTGAGAATACACAGATGTGCCCAGAATTAAGTAAATATAACATCCCTGCCACAGTGTTATTGGATATGAGACTTATTAGCAGCTGAAAAATTCAAGTTTTCAAAAAGGCTGATTCCCTCCAGAGAAATCTGAAAATAGAATGTTTGCAAATAGCTAGATCTAGCTTTACAGTAATTGCTCAGACCAAACCAGGGGCTACAGTATTACCAGCACAGCTGTGAAGCAAGTTACTTGTACAAAAAATATCAGTTACAATACACTGCTACAATGATTTAAGAAGGGAATTTACTTTGGGCTTTTTGTAATGCTTTTGTGCCATTTCGTGGTTACAGCTATCCTTAATCTTATTCTAAACATCTAGATCCAGGTATAATCATGAAATTTATTTTTGGCTAACTTCTGTGTTTGCATCCTCGTCTCCCTTTGTTGATACTTTTACCAATTACCCATTCAGACATTTCCTGTGTGTGCCTTTTAGAGTGATTTTACTTTCAATCTCTTACGAATTGACTCCTCTAATTGTGTCATCAATTATGATCTAGTCTCTCTTTGAGATCCTGGAAATTCCCCAAAACCTTCAAGCCCAAAGGGATTCATCACTTTTCAGAGCTTTACATTTGGGCAGAGAAGTCTTCAGATCATATTATCTAAACAACTTCTGTCTGTTCCATCTGAAAGAGCATTTCAAATCTTATGTTGGGAATGTTCATCTTTTTTTTTTTTTTTTTTTTTTCATTTCTCTTTGTCACCTGCACAGAGCTGTTTCCAAATCACTGAAAATTCATTTTTTCAAAGTTACATTTAAATTATAGTACTATAATTTTGCCAGAGGAATCAGATCTGGAATACCTTATTGCTTAATATTTTCAGTCTTTCACATCTTTTATATGCCGCTTCCACAGGTTCATTCTCTTTATTATTTTTATACTCACTATTTGAAGAACTGGCTGTGGGAGCTATTGGTATGAATGAAGCATTATAAAATGTTATTATATTTTATTATTGCATATACTGTTATGCCAATAAACATATTGAAAGAAAGCTATTGGTGTTTAGCATGTAACAAATTCCCAGCATAATGTTATTTGAAACCTTCATTTAATGCATGACTAAACCTTGTTTCATAGACACAGTAGATTTGAATGAGAACCAGCTCAATTTTACTTATAATAACAAAGATGCTCTAATAAAAGAGAGATGTTCAATTTACTACTTGGACTCATATCTGTCATTGAAATGGAAATAATAGCTTCATGCATAAAAACACAGAGGGGAAAGCATAGCAAGGCTATAGAAATTTAATTGCATTAAAATTCATATTATTTTTGTATTTTTAAATAGATCATGTTAAATTTCTCATTTTTCTGCCTGACATAATTCACTAAATTGACAGAGATAGTATTCATATGGTTCAGAGGCAAAGCTTAATTATCTAATATTTTCAATTGCTTTGTGATCATTGATCTCAGATCACTTTGATTGTTGCATTTTTTTTTTTTTTGGTGGAAATGAATATGAAGCAATTCAATGATTCATGTCCGAGATTAAAAAATCTTTAGTCTCTATTGGGTTACTATTGAGAGAAGAATACAGAGATTTAATCATGTTGATCTCACTAACATTAATGACCAAGAAAAAGTCAAACCCCAAGTGGGATAGCAAAAAATTACTTACTGAAGTGAACCTGCTTCATATCCACTCATCATTTATAAACTATTATTAAATTATTTTACAAACCATTATTATTGTTAGCTTGAATATTCCATTAAAAATTGTGTTTTGAAATTTTAAAACACTAATTAATCATAAGAACACTATGGGCACATTTTGGGAATTTGTTACAACTTGTGAAGGTAGTGTTTTAGCAGAGAGAATAAGTGATTTCAATATATATTTGCATGTTTTTTCCCTAGTTTACTTAATCAAAAATTCTAGATTTTCACCTCTTGAGGAATGTGTATCTTTGTTCTTTGGGTGGACCATGGGTATAATGTAATTTACCCTGGATTGATGTATGGAAACTTTCCAGAGGAAAGAAAGAGTTCTACAAATCATAGAATTCATAGAAACACTTTAAAGGAAAAGGAGTTGTTGGCCTCCATTGCTAAGTCAGTCTTTGGAAACGTGTAGCTATTAATAAGTATAGTTGCTTGCAAGGCCAGGGAGGAACCTTGTTGGCCCTCCTCTTCCCACCTGAGGTCTGAGTCAGTTGGGATACAAGATATAGGAGTCAGATAAATCAGTATATTAGGTGTGGTGAAGATAAAACCAGATTGGAGGATATGACTTGAATCTGATGGGATCACATAGATGTTCTAATAATTCTTCCACTGCATTAACCTCGTTCACCTCATCACAGGCGACCCACGCTGTCTCTTTCCTCCCCACAGACGCGTTGCCTTCCCTGGTGAATTTCCCTCGTGAATTAGCTGAGAAAGCTCCAAAGAGCACATTCACTGTGAGACACCAGGAATAATTTGGTCATCGGTGCTCCTTTCATTCTCCAAAATTCACTTGCCAGAGAAGTGACAGTTCTCCGAGGGAAGTGTAGTCGAAAGATGGAAAATGGAACTGTTGCTCAACTTCTTCTCCTAGAAGAAGCAAGGGAATAGCGGTTCTGCCCTCAAAACAAGTTTTTCTTAGACTGCATTTTTGAAGCATCTTGCCGTAATTCCTGGGAGTGGATAATCATTAAGCTTTTCTCCTGGCTTCAAAGCCACCTTTCTAAGTTTGGTGTTGTGGTGTCAGGCTTCTGCATTGTCATTGCCGGTGGAAGGGAGGGTCTTCCCATGGGCTTTGAGGAGGGGAGACAGCAAACCAAAGCAGAAAAGGAAATTTTTTTTTTAGCTGTTTTCTCTCCCTGTTTTTTCTTGCTGTCACCAGCCAGTGCTCCTCTCTCACTGGGATGACAGAGGGTCACATGCAGGCATTGCAACCCTGTCTGTAATTTCTCCAGCACTCCCAGAGCCTGTATTTTCATGCCTGCAGAGAAAGCAGCACCACGGGGCTGGTCGCTGGCAACGCCTTCTCAGCCTCACCTCTTGTCCTCCTCTGCAGAGCCTCCCGGGTCCCTGAGGAGACCCTTGCTCAGAGACCACGTGAGCTCCTTGGTGCCTCTCATTTGAGCGTCCCAGTGGTAACAATTTCAACCTTACTCTAGGTGCGAAAGCTGGTCGCTGTTTTCCCCTTTGCTCCCACCCTGTTACCTTAATGTTCTCTTTGTTCCTTCTTAGTTCCCTTAGTTAACATATTTTTATGCATAATTAATAATTCTTTAAGTTAAATTTTATTTGTTAACATAATGGATAGGGTTTCCATTCTCCTGATGAGACCTTGGCTGTTACCTTTGTCTATAATAATATGTTCAATATTGAGGAGAGCTCTTTTGGCTTCCTTTCATCTAGGACTCTTTCTTGGTTCAGCATGATGATAATTTTGTGGTAAATGCATTGTTTGTTAATATACATCCTTATAGGAGACACTAACAATAGCAAACACATGACATGTTGGAATAACCAGCACAGAGAATTTTGGAAATGCCACATCCATTATTGTATCAATTCTATATTGCCACAGGTTGGGTTCCTGAAATTAGAATCTGAAACACACTTATGTGTGCAAGGTAATATTAGGGAAGACCCTTGGGATCAATGTCTGTGCAAGGGAAGGGAAGTAAGCAAGAATGGGCCGTGGAAGAAGACAAGATGTAATGTAGGTTCTGTATCTTGGCCAACCATATCAGCTCTGGCTCTAAACTGATGCCTTAGAATTGTCCCCAAATGAGCCGAGAGGACCTCTTATTGGACTGAGGACATTCTAGGAAGGATGTGATTTTGCCAGTTGTCTCTCTGCAGCTGAAGCAATCCTGGGGATATAGTCAACTGAAGTTAAAGTGAGGCTAATGGGAGAAGGGGGGAATGGACCAGGAGGTGAAAATATTTTTATCAGGGAACTTAGATTTTATATTTCCCAAACTTCATTCCTTTGATGGCTGAAAGGGAGACTAAGTTGAACATAGGGGCTGATGAAGGCAGGGACACTAGAAATCCCGAGGGTTTGAATTAATGTGGGTTGGAGGGAAGTGTGGGTTTAAAAGAGGCGGTACAGCATTTAGCCATAGCTAGCATGCATGGGAAGGAACTGGGAATGTAAAGGTGACTGAGTTTGCAGCATATATAATAAGCTGATGCTACCACCAGAACAGAAATTAAAGAAGAGGGATGCCTGGATGGCTCAGTGGGTTAAGTGGCTGCCTTTGGCCCAGGTGGTGAGCCCAGAGTCCTGGGATCAAGCCCTGCATCGGGATCCTTGCTCAGCAGGGAAACTGCTTCACCCTCTCCTCCCCACTTGTACTCTCTCGCACAAATAAATAACTAAAATCTTTTAAAAAAAATAATAAAGAGGAGCAGATGTAGTGGAGACTATTTAGACAAACACTCTATATCTGAAGTGCCTGAAATAAATCCCACGGTAATCCTTAGACATTTGTATGCGGAGGTCTGAAAATCAAATACAATTTCAGGTTATTATGTGTGGGCAGGACCAACAAGTGGATAAAATGACTGGATGAGGACACTTCAAAAATATGTACAAAACAACACTATAGAGAGATGGTGATATATAATTTTATTGGTTCACTTGACCATGATGTCAGCAAAAACTTCTTATATTTTCTATTTCAAAAGAAGATCAAATCCACTTGACATATGCACTTTTTCTATTGGGGAACAATGGAGTGGGGAAGAAGTAGGGATTGAATATAAGTAAAAACTAGACATTTATTCTTTTTTTTTTAGACATTTATTCTTATCAATTTTCTTCTCATTAGATTCAACTTAACTATCCATCCTATCAAAATGTTTTCTTTCTACATATTTATTTATTTATCTGAGAGAGAGGTGGTGGGAGAGGGACAGAGAGAGAGAGAATCCAGAAGCAGACCTGAAATACTTCCCCAGCCTGACCTGCCCCACTGAGCACAAGGCCAGAGGCAAGGCTCCATCCCATGACCCTGAGATCATGAGAAGAGCCTAAATCAAAAGCTGGCCACCTACCTGATTGAGCCACACAGGTGCCTCTCAACATATTTTTGAATTTCAGTTTTGTCATCTAGAATTTTCACAATCTCTTTATGTTTATGAAACCTAAATTTGATGTGCATGTTATTCATCTTTCATTGAAATATCTGATAAAAATATCATAGATAAATACCAAGGTCAGAACCTTTTAGATTCACATTCCATTATTACTATTATTGTTGTTATTATTAATGATAAAATTAATTGGCATTGGAAATAATCACCTGTTATTAAACAAATTTTCTTCCATCCAATATATACCTAGCCATTTATCCCATAATCTTGTAGAGAATCTTTTAATACCTGAGGTATTGATGTATAAACACAAAATATAAACCATATACCCTTACCTAAGATTATTTGTTCCTTATGAAAATATGCTGAATCCAATGATCCCAGCTTTCCTGAGGACCCGCTAAATTCTTTTTGCAAAAAGCACACACTATACATACACACTTAACACACTTATAGCTCTGAATATTCGTTATGCCTGCTTTTTAGACAAGGCTTATTATGTTAGGTGGCATGCACCCTTTAACATTCTTTAACACAGTCACATTTTGATCCAAAAAAGTACATTGATCTGTACACACTCAATGAGAGTCCCAGTCTCGTTACATAAGTGCGTGCCATTAGGCTGTAAGGCATCGCAATTAAAAGCAGGGGCTCTAAAGCTAGACGTCCTGCATTCTTATTATATTTGTTAGTCTTATAAGCTTAGGGAAGTGGCTTAAGCACTGTGTACCTTGATTCGGATCATGTACCAATGATAATGGGGCTTTCCTTTGATACTTGCTGTGAGATCCCAATGAGCTAACAAACGCAGATCCTGTCGGATACCTACACTGGAAAACGCTCAGTAAATAGTCTCTGTTAGCTACTTTACCATTTATAATAGGATTCTACTCTCTGAATATAGCAAAATATATCCATTCTAGTTTGGGTGAACATTTCAATAACTACCAACATGGGGCCTTTACAAGTCACAGCAGCTGTGGAGATTATACGCTGATGCTCCTTTACACAAACTTCTCTAAGTATGTATCTATAAACAAAATAAATTGTGTACAGGTTATAAATATCTTTGATTTTGTTTAAAATTATTTTCTGAAAAAAAGGAAAACAAATTATTTTCTGAAGTAGTTGTACTGGGCGCCTGGGTGGCTCAGTGGGTTAAGCCGCTGCCTTTGGCTCAGGTCGTGATCTCAGGGTCCTGGGATCGAGTCCCGCATCGGGCTCTCTGCTCAGCAGAGAACCTGCTTCCCTCTCTCTCTCTGCCTGCCTCTCCATCTACTTGTGATTTCTCTCTGTCAAATAAAGAAATAAAATCTTAAAAAAAAAAAGAATTTGAAGTAGTTGTACTAAGTTACATCAACAATATATGAGAATTCTTATTTCACATCCTCAAAAACACTTCTTTTTATCCAGACTCTTAAATTTTGCCAGTCTACTGGGTGTGCAAAGATATATCCTTGAGTATTCACCACTCTGATTCTCAGAAAACTGAGCATCTGTTCTGAACGTATTGCCCATTTGGATTTCTTCTTTTGTGAAGTCTGTGTCTAAATATTTGCCTATATTTCTCTTAGGCTGTCTGTCATTTTGTTTTTGATGAGTAGGAGTTCTTTAAATATTCTGGATCCAAGTCTCTTTCATTGTATATGTAGCAAATGTCTTCTCTCAATCCATGGTTTATACTGCTAGAGGTTGTCTTTTGGTAACAGATTTACTTATTTTAGTGCTTAATAAATTTATTAAATTTATTTAAGTAAATTGGGTTTTATATTTAGCCCTATTATTCCAGGAATTGGGGTTTATATGTGGTTTGAAATCAAGGCCCAATATATATTTTTTTATATAAACCAATTGTTCCCGAAACATTTATTGAAAAGACCAAAGAAAATAAGCAAACCACAGCTTCATGCAATAACTTGTGTTCTCAAGAGGAGCAAAAGATATAAACCAAGCTTACAATTTATACACTTAAGTTTGCTATATAGATAAAGTTTTAAATTTTAAAATACAAGTTTTTACTTTGAAGGTTTAAAATTTACATCTTGGGGCACCTGGGTGGCAGATTCTATTAAGCATGGGACTCCTGGTTTTGGCTCAGATCTCCATCTCAGTGTTGTGGGACGGAGTCCTGCAGGGAGCTCCCAGCTTAAGCAACCTGCTTGGGACGTTTTCTCCCTCTTCCTCTGCTCCTATCCCTGTGCTCCCTTGCATTCTTTCTCTGTCTCTCTCTCTCTCTAAAATAAATAATCTTTTTTTTAATTTTTAATTTTTAATTTTTTTATAAACATATAATATATTTTTATCCCCAGGGGTACAGGTCTGTGAATCACCAGGTTTACACACTTCACAGCACTCACCAAAGCACATACCCTCCCCCAGTGTCCATAACCCCACCCCCCTTCTCCCGACCCCCCCTCCCCCCAGCAACCCTCAGTTTGTTTTGTGAGATTAAGAGTCACTTATGGTTTGTCTCCCTCCCAATCCCATCTTCTTTCATTTATTCTTCTCCTACCCCCTTAAGCCCCCATGTTATATCACCACTTCCTCATATCAGGGAGATCATATGATAGTTGTCTTTCTCCACTTGACTTATTTCGCTAAGCATGATACTCTCTAGTTCCATCCACGTTGTCACAAATGGCAAGATTTCATTTCTTTTGATGGCTGCATAGTACTCCATTGTGTATATATACCACTTCTTCTTTATCTATTCATCTGTTGATGGACATCTAGGTTCTTTCCATAGTCTGGCTATTGTGCACATTGCTGCTGTAAACATTCGGGTGCACGTGCCACTTCGGATCACTACATTTGTATCTTTAGGGTAAATACCCAGTAGTGTAATTGTGGAGTCATAGGGCAGTTCTATTATCAACATTTTGAGGAACCTCCATGCTGTTTTCCAGAGTGGTTGCACCAGCTTGCATTCCCACCAACAGTGTAGGAGGGTTCCCCTTTCTCTGCATCCTCGCCAGCATCTTGTCATTTCCTGACTTGTTGATTTTAGCCATTCGGACTGGTGTGAGGTGATATCTCATTGTGGTTTTGATTTGTATTTCCCTGATGCCGAGTGATATGGAACACTTTTTCATGAGTCTGTTGGCCATCTGGATGTCTTCTTTGCAGAAATGTCTGTTCATGTCCTCTGCCCATTTCTTGATTGGATTATTTGTTCTTTGGGTGTTGAGTTTGCTACGTTCTTTATAGATTTTGGACACTAGTCCTTTATCTGATATGTCGTTTGCAAATATCTTCTCCCATTCTGTCAGTTGTCTTTTGGTTTTGTTAACTGTTTCCTTTGCTGGGCAAAAGCTTTTGATCTTGCTAAAATCCCAATAGTTCATTTTTTCCCTTGCTTCCCTTGCCTTTGGCTATGTTCCTAGGAAGACGTTGCTGTGGCTGAGGTCGAAGAGGTTGCTGCCTGTGTTCTCCTCAAGGATTTTGTTGGATTCCTTTCGCACATTGAGGTCCTTGATCCATTTTGAGTCTATTTTCATGTGTGGTGTAAGGAAATGGTCCAATTTCATTTTTCTGCATGTGTCTGTCCAATTTTCCCAGCACCATTTATTGAAGAGGCGGTCTTTTTTCCATTGGACATTCTTTCCTGCTTTGTCGAAGATTAGTTGACCATAGAGTTGAGGGTCTATTTCTGGGCTCTCTATTCTGTTCCATTGATCTATGTGTCTGTTTTTGTGCCAGTACCATGCTGTCTTGATGATGACAGCTTTGTAATAGAGCATGAAGTCTGGAATTGTGATGCCACCAACTTTGGCTTTCTTTTTCAATATCCCTTTGGCTATTCGAGGTGTTTTCTGGTTCCATATAAATTTTAGGATTATTTGTTCCATTTCTTTGAAAAAGATGGATGGTACTTTGATAGGAATTGCATTAAATGTGTAGATTTCTTTAAGTAGCATAGACATTTTCACAATATTTATTCTTCCAATCCAGGAGCATGGAACATTTTTCCATTTCTTTGTGTCTTCCTCAATTTCTTTCATGAATACTTTATAGTTTTCTGTGTATAGATTCTTAAACTCTTTGGTTAGGTTTATTCCTAGGTATCTTATGGTTTGGGGTGCAATTGTAAATGGGATTGACTCCTTAATTTCTCTTTCTTTTGTCTTGTTGTTGGTGTAGAGAAACACAACTGATTTCTGTGCATTGATTTTATATCCTGATACTTTACTGAATTCCTGTACAAGTTCTAGCACTTTTGGAGTTGAGTCTTTTGAGTTTTCTACATAGTATCATATTATCTGCGAAGAGTGATAGTTTGACTTCTTCTTTGCCAATGTGGATGCCTTTAATTTCCTTTTGTTGTCTGATTGCTGAGGCTAGAACTTCTAGTACTATGTTGAATAGCAGTGGTGATAATGGATATCCCTGCCGTGTTCCTGACCTTAGCAGAAAAGCCTTCAGTTTTTCTCCATTGAGAATGATATTTGCGGTGGGTTTTTCATAGATGGCTTTGATGATATTGAGGTATGTGCCATCTATCCCTACACTTTGAAGAGTTTTGATCAGGAAGGGATGCTGTACTTTGTCAAATGCTTTTTCAGCATCTATTGAGAGTATCATAGGGTTCTTGTTCTTTCTTTTATTGATGTGTTGTATCACATTGACTGATTTGCAGATGTTGAACCAACCTTGCAGCCCTGGAATAAATCCCACTTGGTCGTGGTGAATAATCCTTTTAATGTACTGTTGAATCCTATTGGCTAGTATTTTGTTGAGAATTTTCGCATCTGTGTTCATCAAGGATATTGGTCTATAGCTCTCTTTTTTGATGGGATCCTTGTCTGGCTTTGGGATCAAGGTGATGCTGGCCTCATAAAATCAGTTTGGAAGTTTTACTTCCATTTCTATTTTTTGGAACAGTTTCAGGAGAATAGGAATTAGTTCTTCTTTAAATGTTTGGTAGAATTCCCCCAGGAAGCCATCTGACCCTGGGCTTTTGTTCGTTTGGAGATTTTTAATGACTGTTTCAATCTCCTTACTGGTTATGCGTCTGTTCAGGCTATTTCTTCCTGGTTCACTTGTGGTAGTTTATATGTTTCTAGGAATGCATCCATTTCTTCCAGATTCTCAAATTTGTTGGTGGAGAGTTGCTCATAGTATGTTCTTATAATTGTTTGTATTTCTTTGGTGTTAGTTGTGATCTCTCCTCTTTCATTCATGATTTTATTTATTTGGGTCCTTTCTCTTTTCTTTTTGATAAGTCTGGCCAGGGGTTTATCAATTTTATTAATTCTTTCAAAGAACCAGCTCCTAGTTTCATTGATTTGTTCTATTGTTTTTTTGGTTTCTATTTCATTGATTTCTGCTCTGATCTTTATGATTTCTCTTCTCCTGCGGGGTTTAGGGTTTCTTTCTTGTTCTTTCTCCAGCTCCTTTAGGTGTAGTGTAGGGTTAGGTTGTGTACCTGAGACCTTTCTTGTTTCTTGAGAAAGGCTTGTACCACTATATATTTTCTCTCAGGACTGCCTTTTTTGTGTCCCACAGATTTTGAACCGTTTTGTTTTCATTATCATTTGTTTCCATGATTTTTTTCAATTCTTTATTTCCTGGTAGACCCATTCATTCTTTAGAAGGATGCTGTTTAGTCATGTATTTGGGTTCTTTCCAAACTTCCTCTTGTGGTTGAGTTCTAGCTTCAGAGCATTGTGGTCTGAAAATATGCAGGGAATGATCTCAATCTTTTGATACCAGTTGAGTCCTGATTTAGGACCGAGGATATGATCTATTCTGGAGAATGTTCCATGTGAACTTGAGAAGAATGTGTATTCTGTTGTTTTAGGATGAAATGTTCTGAATATATCTGTGATGTCCATCTGGTCCAGTGTGTCATTTAAGGCCTTTATTTCCTTGTTTATCCTGTCCATTTCAGTGAGGGGAGTGTTAAAGTCCCCTACTATTATTGTATTATTGTTGATGTGTTTTTTTTTTGATTTTGCTATTAATTGGTTTATATAGTTGGCTGCTCCCACATTGGGGGCATAGGTATTTAAAATTGTTAGACCTTCTTGTTGGACGGACCCTTTGAGTATGATATAGTGTCCTTCCTCATCTCTTATTATAGTCTTTGGCTTAAAATATAATTGATCTGATAAAAGGATTTCCACTCCTGCTTTCTTCTGATGTCCATTCGCATGGTAAATTCTTTTCCACCCCCTCACTTTAAATCTGAAGGTGTCTTTGGGCTTAAAATGAGTTTCTTGGAGGCAACATATAGATGGGATTTGTTTTTTTTATCCATTCTGATACCCTGTGTCTTTTGATTGGGGCATTTAGCCCATTAACATTCAGGGTAACTATTGAAAGATATGAATTTAGTGCCATTGTATTGCCTGTAAGGTGACTGTTACTGTATATTGTCTCTGTTCCTTTCTGATCTACCACTTGCAGGCTCTCTCTTTGTTTAGAGGACCCCTTTCAATATTTCCTGTAGAGCTGGTTTGGTGTTTGCAAATTCTTTCAGTTTTTGTTTGTCCTGGAAGCTTTTAATCTCTCCTATTTTTAGTGATAGCCTAGCTGGATATAGTATTCTTGGCTGCATGTTTTTCTCGTTTAGTGCTCTGAATATATCATGCCATCTCTTTCTGGCCTGCCAGGTCTCTGTGGATAAGTCTGCTGCCAATCTAATATTTTTACCATTGTATGTTACAGACTTCTTTTCCCGGGCTGTTTTCAGGATTTTCTCTTGTCAATAAGACTTGTAAATTTTACTGTTAGGTGATGGGGTGTGCGCCTATTCTTATTGATTTTGAGGGGCATTCTCTGTACCTCCTGAATTTTGATGCTTGTTCCCTTTGCCATATTGGGGAAATTCTCCCCAATAATTCTCTCCAGTATACCTTCTGCTCCCTTCTCTCTTTCTTCTTCTTCTGGAATCCCAATTATTCTAATGTTGTGTCGTCTTATGGTGTCACTTATCTCTCGAATTCTCCCCTTGTGGTCCAGTAGCTATTTGTCCCTCTTTTGCTCAGCTTCTTTATTCTCTGTCATTTGGTCTTCTATATCACTAATTCTTTCTTCTGCCTTATTTATCCTAGCAGTGAGAGCCTCCATTTTTTTTTTTTTTTTTAGATTTTATTTATTTGACAGAGAGAGATCACAAGTAGACAGAGAGGCAGGAAGAGAGAGAGATAGGGAAAAGACTCCTTGCTGAGCAGAGAGCCCAATGTGGGCCTCGATCCCAGGACCCTGAGATCATGACCTGCGCCAAAGGCAGTGGCTCAACCCACTGAACCACCTAGGCACCCGAGAGCCTCCATTTTTGATTGCACCTCATTAATAGCTTTTTTGATTTCAACTTGGTTAGATTTTAGTTCTTTTATTTCTCCAGAAAGGGCTTTTATATCTCCCGAGAGTGTTTCTCTAATATCTTCCATGCCTTTTTTGAGCCCGGCTAGAACCTTGAGAATTGTCATTCTGAACTCTAGGTCTGACATATTACCAATGTCTGTATTGATTAGGTCCCTAGCCTTTGGTACTGCCTCTTGTTCTTTTTTTTTTTTTTTTGTGGTGAATTTTTCCACCTTGTCATTTTGTCCAGATAAGAGTATATGAAGGAGCAAGTAAAATACTAAAAGGATGGCAACAACCCCAGGAAAATATGCTTTAACCAAATCAGAAGAGATCCCAAATCATGATGGGGGAGAAAGGGGGTAAAAAGAGGTTCAGAAAGAAAGAAACAAAAAAGAAAGAAAAGAATTAAAAAAAGAAAACGAATAAAGAAAAGTATAAAAAAGAAAAAAAATATATATATATATATTAGATAAACTAGTTAAAAAACATTAAAAAAGAAAAGGGTAAAAGTTAAAAAAAATAGCAGAAGAAGAGAAAAAAATGAAAAAGAAATAAAATTAAATAAACTGCAAGACTAAAGAATCATAGGGAGAAAGCCATGAGTTCCGTGCTTTGCTTTCTCCTCCTCTGGAATTCTGCTGCTCTCCTTGGTATTGAAACTGCACTCCTTGGTAGGGGAACTTGGTCTTGGCTGGATTTCTTGTTGATCTTCTGGGGGAGGGGCCTGGTGTAGTGATTCTCAAGTATCTTTGCCCCAGGTGGAATTGCACCGCCTTTACCAGGGGCCAGGCTGAGTAATCCACTCGGGTTTGCTTTCGGGAGCTTTTGTTCCCTGAACACTTTCCGTAGAGTTCCGGAAGACGGGAATACAAATGGTGGCCTCCTGGTCTCCGGCCTGGAGGAGCCAAGAGCCCGGGGCCCCACTCCTTGTGCGCCCTCAGAGAACCTTGAGTATAGCGCCCAATAACTCCCATCTGCCTGACCTTGGGCTGCGCTCCGAGCTCACCAAGCCTGCAACCGGTTCAAGGTAACCCTGAGCTGTGAGCTCATTGTGGGCTCCGTTTCTGTACCTGGCTTCACCGTTCTAAGTCCTGACTTTGTGCTCTGTTGCTCCGCTGCTTGCCGGAGCCTGCCCCTCCCCCTGGGGTCTATCTTTTCGTCACTTTGGATTCACTTCTCCACCAGTCCTACCTTTCAGAAAGTGGTTGTTTTTCTGTTTCTAGAATTGCTGTTCTTCTATTCCATCTGCCGATGGATTTGCAGGTGTTTGCAATCTTTAGATAAGCTATCTAGCTGATCTTCTGTTAGCTGAAGTAGTCTCAGCCTGCTACTTCTCTGCCATCTTGACTCCTCCCCATAAATAATCTTTTTTTTAAATTAAAAAATAAAATAAAATTTACATCTTGGTTTTGTTGGGGAACAAAATGATGAAGTATAAAACCAACAATTAAAATATCTAGTATCTTGAGATTCAAGTGCATTTTAGAAATGAGTAAAATTTCTAATCCATTATAATTTTAAGGGGGATTGTTCATATTTTATTCAAAGATACTTTTATGTTAGTATGTAGGGAAATACTTTTTTTTTTAAAGATTTTATTATTTATTTGACAGAGAGAGATCAAAAATAGGCAGAGAGTTAGGCAGAGAGAGAGAGAGAGAGGAGGAATCAGGCTCCCTGCCGAGCAGAGAGCTCGATGCGGGACTCTATCCCAGGACCCCGAGATCATGACCTGAGCCGAAGGCAGTGGCTTAACCCACTGAGCCACCCAGGCGCCCCTGTAGGAAAATACTTTTTATGTTTTTTGTGTATCCTTGGGCTTTTCAGCACCTAGAATTCTAAAAGTTTGCATTTTTAAAAAATTTTTTAGTATGTTGTCTTCAGATAATGACTTTTTTTGTTTCTTTGTTTCTACTTGCCTACTCTTTGACTTTTTTATTCATACCTGCCTTTATAGATTTACTGGCCAACTGTCTTCTTTGGGCACTTATCTTTAAAACCTTGTAAATATCTTTGAATGTGAAGTGTAGGAGAGTAAAACTCCATTTTTAAAAGGCACCTTATATAGGGGTACCTGGGTGGCTTAGTTGGTTAAGCATCTGCCTTTCTCTGGGGTCATTATCCCAGGGCCCTGGATCAAGCCTTACTGTCTGTTTCCTCCTGAGTAAGGGGTCTGCTTCCCTTCTCCTTCTAACCCTCCTCACAGCTCATGCTCGCCTGCTCTCTCTCTCCCTCAAATGAATGAAAAAAGACACCTTATAGATATTTTTATTGAGAAATGTTGATTAGAATTCTTGTTTTTCAAGAAATAAAAAAGTTTTAGCCTAGGCTCATATTCAGCTTTTTGTTCCTTTATATGCTAATATATATTTTATTTAGCTGTATTTAAATATGTATGAGATATTTATATTTATTTTTGTAACTCATGTATGGTTGTGAAAACACTGTTTTTCACTGTGAAAGTTCTAAAATCCTCATTAAAAGCTAAAAAATATAAATACTAATGTTTATCTTTAAGATACAAATGTAATCAATTTTTACATGGTCTAAATTATATGAACATAAAAAATAATTGTCATATATTAACTTTTCTCAAGTTAAGAATATTTTAGATATCTTCATATAACCTTATTTAACATTTCTTAATAATTAAATTAATATAAATAAAGTATTATTATTTAGATTAGACATATCTATGTAAGAAAAATACAATATTTAAATGAATTTCTTTGGAAATTTTTCATCTTTATATTATTTGTACATCTGGGACCATAATTTTGCTTCTAGAACTATTGTGAATCATGAGCCTTGAAAAATGTCACACTTTTCCTAACTGTACTCTTGCACGTGCTGTTCTCTCTAATTGAAAAGTTACTCCCAGAAATCTTCACCTAACTTAAACCTCTTCTGATTTCCAATCTCCCATAAATGGTATCTTCTCATAAAAGCCTTTCTAACAACATACATAGGGCTTTTTGTCTCCACCCTGTTTATTATCCATTATGTATTGATTGAGAAAAAAAAAAAGACTTCATATTATGATTTCCTGAGGTCTTCACCTTATCTATAGCTGTTATAGAAAATAACATTTTCTTTACGAATGATTTCCAGAGTAAAAAAAATTCTCCTGTCTGAAAAAGGAATCATAATGGTGACTGACCTTTACCAAGCATGGCCTGTGAGGTAATTACTAGGTACAGAGGGTAAGTGGAAGGGACAGGGTTTAAACAGGAGGTGGATATCCCAGGTCGCCTGGTTCTTGAGTCCTGGTGTTTGTTGTTGTTGTTGCTGTCTTTGTTGTTTTTAGATTTTATTTGTTTGACAGAGAGAGATACAGTGAGAGAGGAAACACAAGTAGAGGGAAAGGGACAAGCAGGGAGCCTGATGGGGGGCTTGATGTGGGGCTCCATCCCAGGACCCTGAGATCATGGCCTGAGCAGAAGGCAGATGCTTAATGACTGAGCCATCCAGGCGCCCGTGGAGTCCTGGCTTCTTACAGTATTGTATTCTTTTTTTTTTAAAATTGTATTTATTTATTTGACAGAGATCACAAGTAGGCAGAGAGAGAGAGAGAGAGGAGGAAGCAGGCTCTCCGCTGAGCAGAGAGCCCAACGTGGGACTCGATCCCAGGTCCCTGAGATCATGACCTGAACTGAAGGCAGAGGCTTAACCACTGAGCCACCCAGGCGCCCCTACAGTGTTGTATTCTAACTGCATAATAAACACCACACACTTGTGCAAAATTTCCACTCAAACTTGTGATTTTAACTTTTTATCTTAAAAGAGTAGATATCAAGGGGTGCCTGGGTGGCTCGGTGGATTAAGCCTCTGCCTTCAGCTCACATCATGATCTCAGAGTCCTGGGATCAAGCCCTGCACTGAGCTCTCTGCTCAGCGGGAAGCCCCCTTCCCACTTTGCTTTTCCCCTTTGCTTCCCTCTTTCTCTCTGCCTGCCTCTCTGTCTACTTGTGATTTCTCTGTCAAATAAGTAAATAAAATCTTAAAAAAAAAAAAAAAGAGTAGATATCAAGAAGATTTTTCCTCTGTCTTCTCCAGAAGTTTTACAGTTTAAGGTCTAATATTTAAGTCCTTAATCTATTTTGAGGTCTTTTTTTTTTCCTTTTTTTGGTGCATAGTGAAAGGTAATAAGGATATGACTTCATTCTTTTGAATGTGGAGAGCCAGTTTTCTCAAGACCATTTGTCAAAGAGATGTCCTTTTCCTATTGTGTATATTCTCGACACCCCTGTCCAATTTCTAATGATTATATCTGAATGGTTCATTTCTGGACTCTGTTTTGGTTCCATTGCTCCATATGTCTTCCTTTATGCCTGTATCATACTGTTTTAATTACTGAAGCTTTGTTATATATGTTGAAATCAAGGAATGTGATGTTTCCAGCTTTGCTCTATCTCAAGATTGTGTTAGCTATGTGGTCTTCCGTGGTTCCGTATGAATTTCAGGATTATGTTCATGCTTATAAAAAATTGCCATTGGTAATTTGATGAGGGTGACATTGAATTTGTAGATGGCTTTGGGTAGCGTGGACATTTTAATAATATTAGTTCTTCTAATCCATGAAAACGTGTCTTTCTGTTGGCCGCATCTCTACCCCAAAGTCTTCATAGGCTTTCCATTTCACTCAGATGAATCCATGTCTTTATACAACACAGTTTGTCCAAATTGCAAGCTGATGAATATTTAGTGGGAAAGATATGTATTTATATGATATGTATAATGTACCAAATAATTTTTTGAATTGACTACATGTTGAAATGATTTTTTGCTACATTATACTTAATAAGATATATTATTAAAACTAATTGCACCTTGTTTTGCTTGCTTATTTAATGTGGATATGGGAAGTTTAAACTTCTGCATTTTGCTCACCTGACATGTCTGCTGGACATCGCTACTCTGCACACCTGCTCCCCCTTCAGGTGTATGCGGCCTCTTTTACTTTCCTCCTTGCCGATTCCACGCTGGCCACTTTGGTCTCCTTGCTTCTCCTCAAATATTTCAGGGTTGCTATTCAGGGTTCTTAGAAATAGTCCCTGGTATGTTTAAATAAATAAACAAACAAATAAATAAATAAATAGCATCTAAATTTTCATTAGACAAACAGAGCTAAATGTATTGCAGAATTAAGTCTATAATCTAGGACTGATTGTGATGCATAATCCAAAAGCATTTCAACATGTCTTTAAGCATTATAGTATTTAAGCTTTTTAATTATGCAGTATGTTCAGTTTTATAAGGTTCAAGGCATGTTGCCCAAATATTGCTTAGGAAGTAATATCCGTTAAAGGTGTGACCAATAAGACATACACGAACCATATATCAACTGAAAAAGATTCTAAAGTCATTGTATATTTCTAGACTTTTGAGGATGTTCTGTAATTAGGTCAAAATGAAAGCAAAATAAAAGATAGCTAAACAAGGCTTTTTTGCTTTGCCTCAAATAAATTCCTCTAAGTGCACTTTTAATGCAATGATCAGAAAAATGTAGATTATATTCCATACTGAAAAGATGAATTGAAAACTCCCATGGATGCACATTAATTTAGGAAAGAAGAGACTTTCAAAAATAATTTGATATGCAAATAATAAACTTTCAAATTTCGTATTTATAAAATAAAGATTAAAAGAGCACTTCCAGGACACTTCTCAATTAATGAGTTCTTAAAATTATTACTGAAATTATTATTATCAACAACATAATCCTCATTAAATTGGACTTTTCTTTCGATAAAAGCAAATACGGAAATCACACTAATTTGCGATGAGAAATGTAAGTAGAACAGTGAACCATTTAAAAAGACAAGATTCTTGGACTGTTTTAACTTGGCTTTGAAGACAGTAAAAATCATTATGCCAATTGTTGGTTTATTTTAAGTTAAATCCACAAAGGTTTTATAGAAGATGCCTAAATAGTTCTGCAAATTTAAACAATGGCAATTTTTGAAATTAAGACTGGCATTACACATTAATTATAATGTCAAAATTAAATAATGTACTATAAGAAACTAAATATTGTGTTTAATTTCTCCCTATCTTTATAAATAGGTACTTTGTATTCATTGGGCTTTTTAGAAAGTCATTTAAAATTTTAATTCATAACATAGAGAATATTCACTTATATCACAATCTTAATGCATGTTATTTATAATACAAAAGAAATGTACATGTAGAAAGTTTAAAAAGCACTCTAGCAAATATTTTGGAGAACTTAAGTCTCAACTATCCCACAAATCAGAGATAATCACTCTTAATATTCCAATTACTGAAAGAGAGAGACAGACACAGAGAGATTATATAATGAATATATTTCATATTTGCATAATTTGGATGCATTACATACACAGATTTATGTAGCATGTATACTGTATTCCTTTTTATTTCCACTATATAAATTTAAAAATCTATCCATATGTAAGGACATGCAGGCAAACCTCGCTTTATTGCCCTTCAGTGTCTGCACTTTGCAGATACTTCATTTTTTATAAATTGAAGGTTTGTGGCAACCCTGAGTGGAGGAACTCTGCTGGCACCATTTTTTGGGTAGCATCTGCTCACTTCATGTCCCTGTGTCACATTTTGGTAATTCTTGCAATATTTCAAATTTTTGATTACTATTATATTTGTTATGGTGATCTGTGATCTTTGATGTCACTATTGTAAATGTTTTGGGGGCACCAGGAAGAGCATCCGTAGAAGACATAGAAGACAACATAGAAGACATAGAAGATAACATAGAAGACAGCAAAAGTTTAATGGATGGGTGTTCTGTGTGTTCTGAGTGCTTCACCAACTGGCCAACCCTCCATGTCTGCCCCTCTCATCAGCTCTACCCCCCCCCAAGCTGAAAATAGGCCAGTTAGTAACTTTACATTCATTTCTCAGTGTTCAAATGAAAGGCAGAATCACATGTCTCTGGCTTTAAATCAAAAGCTAGAAAGGATTAAACTTAGTGAGGAAAATATGTCCAAAGTGGAGATAGCACCCAAATTTGGCCTCTTGTGCTAGACAGTTAATGAAGTTGTGAATGCAAATGAAAAGTTCTTGAAGGAAATTAAGAAAGCTAGCACCATCAACACAGGAATGATAAGAAAAGGAAACAGGCTTATTGCTGATAAGAGAAAGTTGTAGTGGTCTGGATTGATTTTCTAGCCACAACATTCCCTTAGGCCAAAGAGAGGCCCTGACTCTTTTCAGTTCTGTGAAGACTGAGAGGTGAAGAAGCTGCAGGAGAAAAGTTTGAAGCTAGCAGAAGTTGGTTCACGAGGTTTAAGGAAAGAATCTGTCTCCATAACATAGAAAAGTGCAAGTGAGGCAGCACATACTGCTGCAGAAGTTAAAAGAAGTTCTCCAGAAGATCTAGCTGAGATTGTGAATGAATGTGGCTGCAATGAACAACAGTTTTTCAAAGTAGATGAACCATCTTCTTTATATTGGAAGAAGATGCCATCTAGGACTTTCATACCTAGAGTGGAGAAATCAACACCTGCTGACAAAGCCTCAAAAACAAGTTGACTTTCTTGTTAGGAGCTAATTCAGCTGGTGACTTTAAGTTGAAGCCACAGCTCATTTGCCATTCTGAAAATTCTAGGGCCCTTAAGGATTATGTTAGATATACTCTGCTTGTGCTCCATTAATGCAACAGCAAAGCCTGGATGATGGCACATCTGTTTATAATATAGTTTACTGAGTATTTTAAGCCTACTGTTGAGACCCCAATGCTCAGAAAATAAGATTCCTTTTAATACATTACTGATTGTTGACAATGTACTTGATCACCCAAGAGTTCCATTGGAGTTGTACAATGAGATCAATGTTGTGTTCATGCCTCCTAATGCAGCAGGCATTCTGTGGCTTATGGATCAAGGAGTAATTTCGGTTATAGCTGTCATAGGTAGTGATTCCTCTGATGGATCTGGGCAAAGTAAATTGAAAACCTTCTGGAAAGGAGCCACCATTCTAGATGTTGTAAGAGCTCTCATGGTTCATGGAAAGAAGCCAAACTGTCAATATTAATGGGAGCTTGGAAGATATTGATTCCATCGCTCATGAATGACTTGAAAGAGTTTAAGACTTCAGTAGAGAAAGTCACTGCAGATGTGGTGTGAATAGTAAGAGAACTAGAATCAGACGTGAAGCTCAAAGATGGGACTGAACCGCTGCAAGCTTATGATAAAAGTTGACCAGATGAGGAGTTGCTTCTTATGGAAGAACAAAGAAAAAGTAATTTCTTGAGATGGAATGTATGCCTCATGAAGATGCTATGAAAGTTGTTGAAGTGACGGCAAAAGATTTAGGATATCCCCCATACACTTCGTTGATAAGGTAGCACAAGTTTTGAGGGGATTGATCTCCAGTTTTGAAAGAAGTTCTGCTATGGGTAAAATTCTGTAAAAGAGCATCACATGCTACAGGCAAATCATTCATAAAAGGAAGAATTAATCAGTACAGTAAATTTCATTATTGTCTTATTTTAAGAAATTGTCACAGTCACCCCCAAAATTCAACAACCACCATCCTGACCAGTCAGGAGCCATCAATATCTAGACAAGACGCTTCACAGCAATAAACTTGTTGAAAATCCAGTTAGCATTTAAGTCAAGCTATGCACATTTTTAAACATAATGCTATTGACCAGTTACTAGAGTATGTTATAGTATAAACATAATCTTTACAGGCACTGGGAGACCCCAAAAAAAGCATTTGTTTAGCTTTATTGTAGTATTTGCTCTATTGTAGTGATCTGGTTTTGAACCTGCAATATTCTGAGGTATGCCTGTAAATTTTCCACTTAGCATTTTTTTTTTTTTTAAATCTCTGCTTATAGGGGCAAAGTAAGTTACAGAAAACCTTCTGGTAAAACTTAGGAAGAAAACTTACTTTTTGTCAGACAGATGGAAATGATTTCATATCTGCAAGATTAAATTTGGTACCTTTGCAATAAAACAACCAGAAAAAGCAACAGCTTTTTAAAAAGTGCAAAAGGATTTGCTTGACAGTTTATGAATTATAGTGCAGGTGTATGAAGAAAAATATGTGCTTTCTTTAAAAAAATAAGAAACTTTACAGGAAAAATGGTCATCTCAGATTTTTAAAAAATATGTTAGAAGAAAAAAATGGCATTTTAAGACACAGTTTAGTTCTTAAACTTAATTGAGACATTCTTGACTCTTGCTTATTCGATGATACTGGTGATGATTATAGTAATTATAATAATAACAATAAAAAATGAGAAAAGGAAGGAGGAGGAGGGAAAAAAAGAAGAAGACCAAATATATTGACAATGTTAAGGGAGAATACTTCTTTAGGCATGGATTTTTAAAGAGTAAAGCTGGGTTTGACAAATTTATCTTGGTCACTAATTTTTATCATTTCTGAGTCAGTGCATAGTCAACTTGTCAGGTGTTCAAAGCAAGTTGCCGGTGGTGTCTACAAGAAAGTCTAAATATAGAATTGCCATGTTATCATATTGCTAATGGGTACCACTGAATAATTCAGCACCAATAATAAAAAGGAATAAAAATCTGTCCTATATTTCTACATTATGATTCAGGAGAGTAATTTACTTCTAATAACCAAGGTAAATGCCTTTTATTTTTCTCTGGAAGATGTTTTTTAAAGATCTTTCACTTTTGTTTACTTGTAATGTCAGAAAAAAAAGGAGTGGGACAACAGGAAAGGAATTAAGACAGAGGCTCAAGATTTATAAGGTGGTTGATGCTGTGTCACTCAGTTTCAGGAGAGAGATGTGGAATTAAGATAGAATTTGTGTCTATTTTCTGCTTTAGATAAAAAACCTGGAAGACTAAAGAAAGTAGCTTGGGACAAGAAATGATAGAGTTCTCAGATGTCATCACAACTATTTTTCTTTTCCTGTTTCTCTGGTTTTCTTTTCTTTTAGCCTGTAATGAGGATTGAGGTGAGGAAGAAGATGGCACATCAAGGACAACTGCTAACCTATCATCTCAAACGTATCTTCCAGAAAGCAGAAAGTATTCCCAAGGCAGTATTTTGAATTTCTTGAATGATTTGCCACTTAAACCTCACTATTGTAAATACAATTTTATTTTTTTTATGTAAATTCCATAAATATGGTATATATATATTTAAACATATGCAAGTTTTATAGAAAACATTTTGACAGTCCATTAAATATTATAATCATAAAATGACACATGGTACCTAGTGACTTAGTGATATTAATATGAACCCACATCAATATTTTTATGTGCATATCTTTCTCTGTGTTCAAATTTCCCCCTTTTTATAAGGATATAGTCATTTTGGATTAGGGCCCACCCTAATGATTCAGCTTAACTTGACTATCTGCAAAAACCCTAAATTCAAATAAGGTCCCACTCACAAATACTGGGGGATAGAACTTCAACATATTTTTGGGTCACAGTTCAACTCATAACATATATTGTATCAAAGGCTCCCTCTAAATTTCTGGTAAGATGTTGTTGTGAGTTTATACTATCAGGATCCCTCTCTGACCTAATCATTAAGTAATAAAATATTCACTATCAAAGTAACAGGAAAAGGATAAAAACCAAAGTAAAATAGTATTGCCATAACCAAAAACAGGATAGCTGTGTCTTTGGACCACATGAGGAAGCATAAACCTGAAATGGTTAGGGGAGAATTTCTGAAGGCTGATCCATCTCTGTCAGTAGTATTTGGATAGAAGAAATCTCTAGGCAAGACTTCAACATAGATTAGATGTAGCTAAAGAGATAATTAATATTTTGGATGGTGGAGCTCATATTATCATCAATGAAATAGATTAAGTATAGTATCAGATTAAGAAATAAAATTATTATCTTTATTATATTTAGCATATGTAATTTACATGTTAGATTATATATGAATTAAATGTATATAATTCAACTTGTATATGTGGTGATCAGAAAGATGAGGTCCAATATGCATATAATGGTAATTTAGGTGGAACTAAGACTCAGGTCAGCACTGTTTTAAGAGTGGATAAAAAATGTCTTAAAGAAAGATAGTTGCACAGATTTAAAATGCACAGAAGGAACTTTTTTTTTAAGATTTTATTTATTTATTTGACAGAGAATGAGTGAGAGAGAACATGAGAGAGGGGAAAGTCAGAGGGAGAAGCAGACTCCCCTGGGAGCTGGGACCCTGATGCAGGACTCGATCTTGGAAGTCCGGGATCATGACCTGAGCCGAAGGCAGTTGCTCAACCAACTGAGCCACCCAGGCGCCCAGAAGGAAGAATTTTTAAAAACTCAAATTACTATTCTCTTAAACCATGCCATTTCTTTACACACGCGTACACACATACACACACACACACACACACACACACACAAAATAGATTCATGATCTCATATGCAGAAAATCCTAGGGAATCCATCATTAATCAATATTTAATGAGTACTGATTATGGCTAAATATTATTTTCAATTAAAGGAATTAAAAGTTGCATTAAACATATAAGTTATCTATATTCACCTTACATTGTGACATTAAAAGGAAAGATATAAACCGGGCATTTGGAAGTGATTATGAGGAGGCTGTTGTCAGGAGTGGGAATGAGAAGGCAGGTCTGGTGGTGCTGGATGGTATGGGAAGGTTACATGGGGGAGGTAACATCTAAGCAGAGAGCATGGAGGTGGTCAGACTAGAGTTAGCTGGTGATATACTGGGTAGAGAAAGAGATGTGTCAACAAAAGGAGTTCTTGAGTTTTTTACTTAGGAGTAGTAAATAATGGGGTGCCTGTGTGGCTCATTCGGTTACTCATCTGACTCTTGGTTTCAGCTCAGATCATGCTCTCAGGTTTGTGAGATCCTGAGATCGAGCCCCACCTGGGGCTCCATGCTCAGCGGAGAGTCTGTGTGGGATTCTCTCCCTTTCTCCCTCCCATTCTGCCCCTCTCCTCTCCGTCTCTCTCAAAGAAATAAAATCTTCTTTTTAAAAAGTGAATAATGATCAGTTCATTGAGTGGAGAAAAAGTGTGGGTGGGACAAATTGTGAGAGAAAGCAAGAGAGTGAGAGTTTTAAAAAGAAAAAGCAACAGAAACAAAAAACAAAAGTATTTTTAAAGATATATTCATAAGGATAGGATGCTAGCAGCCAGGGAGTTAAAGACTGACAGTTTTAGCATATATATTCAAGGCATCATAAACAAGGGCTAAAATTTCTCCAAACTTATTTAGGGGAAAAATACTTCCTAGTATTTTTAAGCTAATATTTATAATATAAAGATAGTAGCTAACTGGGGGATGAAGGGGAGATAAACCATAAAGTGAGATGAACAAAGTTCCTGAGTTGGCAAATCACTGTTCAGTAATTTTAAATGCCTGGTTAGGTAATTAGAGTGTTTGTGTGCTTTAGTAATTCAGCAAAATACAATCAGAATATGTCAAATTGATCAATAAGGAAAAGAATATTTCTAGAGCATCCATTCCTTCTCACATTATTTCTAAAGGAAGTGTAAATCACTACTGCTGGTTGAGAAAATTACATTGCAATTCTTGTAAAATTTAAGGTTCATCTTATTTAAAAAAAGTTCATCTTGTGATGAAAGTTTCATGACGCCCTTATACAAAAGTAACAGCCCCCATATATAAGTGTAAGTGTATTTGTGTAAGGAAATTAAGTGTATTTGTGTAAGGAAATTTATTTTAGTACTGTTTGGAGCAGCTGAGAACAAACATCAAAGAAACAAACCAAAGGAAACTACACAGACAAGTGAAAAAAACTTAATTGGGCCAAAAAAGAGGAGGAGAAGTAAAGGAGGAGCAAGAGGGGGAAGATAAAAGGAAGAAAAAAAGATTTATGAAAAGAAGAAAAAAGGGAAGGTTTATCAATGGGGAACTTGAAGAAAAAGACGTATTGTATGATTATAAAGAAACAAACTCACACAAAATTAAAAGTTGAGAAAGACTCATGCTTACATAATTTATCCAACATATAGGAGATGTATATGACCTACATACCTTTGTACCGTTTTGCTCATTACAGTATGGATTTTTTTTTTTTAAATTTGAGAGAGAGAGAGACAGAGAGAGACAATGAAAGAGAATGTGAGTGGGGTGAGGGTCAAAGAGAGAAGCAGACTCCCTGCTGAGCCAGGGAGCTGGACTTGGGGCTCAATCCTGGGACTCTGGGATCAAGACCTGAGCTGAAGGCAGACACTTACTGATTAAGCCACTCAGGCACCCCTTGATTTACTTTTATATTTGAAAGTGATGTATGTACAACTATTTCTTCAACCAAGCTGTAAGAGGCAAACCAAATAGACCTAAGGAAAAAAGTCCTCTCAAGTTCTTACACAATTTACTTTTCTCTGGCCTCATTTATCTCAAAGAACTCAAGGGAGGAAGATTTTAATCTTCATTCCCCTTAAGGAATTGATATTCTTCATAGCTATGACAAGACATTCTAGCTGAAATAAAACTTCATAATTTCCAGTAACAAGGTTAGTTCGTCCAATTTTTTCCTTGTAAATCAATCAGGTGTTTGAGTGTGGGGCACTGGTAGCACATATGTGAACTTTAAAGAGGGTGTATAAGCTTTGTTATTTACCATAATTCTCTGATGAGTTTTGCAAGGAGGAGAGGTTATGGTTAAATGTCAGAGTGCTTTGCTCAGGAAGTTTCCAGTTACTAGATTAAGAAAAATGAGAACCGACATCAGTATTCTTTCAAATCTGTGAATGGTCTGAGCCTAATACCCTGTGGAACTGTAGCTCCCATCATGCCCCACTCACCAGTACACTATTGTAAGCTTCAGCTCATTCCACAGGACGGAAGCTCCTCAGCATGTTTGATAGAGCACCATTCATCCACCTCCTAGATCTACGTGCTACATCTCACTTACCCCGAATCTTGTACCCACCCAGTAGTGCAATTGCAGAGTCATAGGGAAGCTCTATTTTTAATTTCTTAAGGATTCTCCACACTGTTTTCCAAATTGGCTGCACCAACTTGCATTCCCACCAACAGTGTAAGAGGCCTCCCCTTTCTCCACATCATCTCCAAACTTGTTTTTTACTCTCTTGTTAATTTTGGCCATTCTAACTGGTGTAAGGTTGTATCTCAATGTGGTTTTTTTTTTTAATTTAATTTTTTAATTTTTTCACAAACATATAATGTATTTTTAGCCCCAGGGGTACAGGTCTATGAATTGCCAGGTTTACACACTTCATGGCACTCACCACAGCATACCCCCCCCCCCGCAATGTCCATAACCCCACCACCCTCTCCCAACCCCCCTTTTCCCAGCAACCTTCAGTTTGTTCTGTGAGATTAAGAGTCTCTTATGGTTTGTCTCCCTCCTGATCCCATCTTGTGGTTTTGATTTGAATCTCCCTGATGGCTAATGATGAGGAACATTTTTTCATGTGTCTGTTAGCCATTTGTATGTCTTCTTTGGAGAAGTGTCTGTTCATGTCTTCTGCCCATTTTTTGATATGATTGTTTTGTGGGTGTTGAGTTTGAGGAGTTCTTTATAGATTTTGGATATCAGCCCTTTGTCTGTAGTGTCATTTGCAAATATCTTCTTCCATTCTGTGGGTTGCCTCTTTGTTTTGTTGACTGGTTTCCTTTGCTGTGCAGAAGCTATTGATCTTGATGAGGTTCCAAAAGTTCATTTTTGCTTTTGTTTCCTTTGCCTTTGGAGACATATCTTGAAAGAAGTTGCTGTGGCCGATGTTGAAGAGGTTACTGCCTATGTTCTCCTCTAGGATTTTGATAGATTCCTGCTTTATGTTGAGGTCTTTTATCCATTTTGAGTTTATCTTTGTGTACGGTGTAAGAGAATGGTCGAGTTTCATTCTTCTACATATAGCTGTCCAATTTTCCCAGCACCATTATTGAAGAGACTATCTTTTTCCCACTGAATATTTTTTCCTGCTTTGTCGAAGGTTATTTGACTATAGAGTTGAGGGTCCATATCTGGGCTCTCTATCTGTTCTGTCTATGTGTCTGTTTTTGTGCCAGTACCATGCTGTCTTGGTGATCACAGATTTGTAGTAAAGCTTGAAATCAGGCAACTTACTGCCCCCAGTTTTGTTTTTCTTTTTCAACATTTCCTTAGCAATCAGGGTCTCTTCTGGTTCCATACAAATTTTAGGATTGTTTGTTCCAGCTCTTTGAAAAATACTGGTGGAATTTTGATCAGGATGGCATTGAAAGTTTGCTTTCAATGAAAGATTGCTCTAGGCAGTATAGACATTTTAACAATGTTTATTCTTCCAATCCATGAGTATGGATTGGTCTTCCATCTTTTTGTGTCTTCTTCAATTTCTTTTTTTTTTTTTTTTAAGATTTTATTTATTTATTTGCCAGAGAGAGAGAGAGCAAGCACAGGCAGGCTGAGTGGCAGCAGAGGCAGAGGGAGAAGCAGGCTCCCCGCCGAGCAAGGAGCCCGAAGTGGCACTCGATCCCAGGATGCTGGGATCATGACCTGAGCTGAAGGCAGCTGCTTAACCAACTGAGCCACCCAGGTGTCCCTCTTCTTCAGTTTGTTTCATGAGTGTTCTGTAGTTACCTGAATACAGATCCTTTAACTCTTTGGTTAGGTTTATGCCTGGGTTTCTTATGGTCTTGGTTCTATATTAAATGGAATCAATTCTCTAATTGCCTTTTTTTTTTCATTGTTAATGTAAAGAAAACAACTGATTTCTGTACATTGTATCCTGTGACATTACTGGATTGGTGTATGAGTTCTAGTAGTTTGGAGGTGGAGTCTTTTGGGTTTTCCATGAAAAGTGTCATGTCATCTGTGAAGAGAGAGAGAGTTTGACTTCTTCATTGCCAGTTTAAATACCTTTTATTTCTTTTTGTTGTCTGATTGCTGTTGCTGGGACTTCAAGTACTATGTTGAGCAAGAGTGGTGAGAGTGGGCATCCTTGTCCTATTTCTGATCTCAAGGAGAAGGCTTTATCTTTTCCCCATTGAGGATGATATTTGCTATGGGTTTTTCATAGACGGATTTTATGAAGTTGAGGAATGTTCCCTTTATCCCTATACTTTGAATCATTTTAATCAGGAATGGATGTGGTATCTTGCCAAATGTTTTTTCTGCATCAGTTGGGAGGACCTTGTGGTTCTTCTCTCTTCTCTTATTGATTTGTTCTATCACATTGATGGATTTGCAGAAGTTGAAACACACTTGCTTCCCAAGAATAAATCCTACCTGGTCATGGTGGATAATCTTTTTAATGTACTGTTGGGTCCTGTTAGCTAGGATCTTTTTTTTTTTTTTTAAGATTTTTATTTATTTATTTGACAGGCAGAGATCACAAGTAGGCAGAGAGGCAGGCAGAGAGAGAGGAGGAAGCAGGCTCCCTGTTGAGCAGAGAGCCCGATGCGGGGCTCGATCCCAGGACCCTGAGATCATGACCTGAGCCGAAGGCAGTGGCTTACCCCACTGAGCCACCCAGGCGCCCCTGTTAGCTAGGATCTTGTTGAGAATCTTGGTGTCCATATTCATCAGGCCCCAAGTCTGTGGGGTTTTGCGCTTGGCGGGAGGCTGCTTGTTTCCCTCTCTTTGCTCCTCCCTCTGCTCTCTTTATCTCTCTCTCAAAAATACAAATGAACAAATTTTTGTTTGTTTGTTTTTGGAAAGAGTGCCCATCATGCATAGTAAATCAGCATATAACCATTCAATTATTGACTAAATAAGCACTGGCAATGTAGACTGAAGTAATGATTTTATCCTTATAAAAGCCTGGAAAGTTGTAGTTTAAAAAAATCATCTTTTAATATAGCTTCTGTGATGATTTAAATTTATATCAAAGGACCTGAAGATATGTTGAAAGAGAAAATTTCAACAAGTGGTCTGTCTGCCCTTTGTGTTTAAGAGAAATTATGTCACATTCTGACCAAGAAATTTGAAGCAAAAGACAAAAAAATAATTTTAAAAAGCTATATATCCTGACATATCATTATTTAAGCTAATTTCTGCTTATGTTTAAAAATATCCAGCTTTCTTGGAATATAGACCATGTAATTATATTCTTTTGTTTTTTCCTGAATCAAAGGCTTTATATCAGATAGAAAGATCCCAGCTTGCTCTAGTACACCATCATTATTAGTCAGAGTATAAATAATTAGTACTGGTTATAGAAGCACTCAGGCTGAGTTGCCAAATTCCTTGTGCTTGAGTAGAAAATATAGCTTTGAATTTTGAGATGAGATCATGCAAGGTATCAGATATATAATTTAAAAAATTGAGTGACCAGAAAAAAGTAACTACTGTCATGGAGAAAATTTATATCTAAATGTTCTTTGCATGGTTATAGGGATCTGAAAACAGGAGAAACATTTTTAATTTTATTTCTTTTACACAGAAGTTACAGATGTATGTGCGTTCACACACACACAAAAGATATATACACTACAAATGGTAATTGTGTCTGTTTGTAAGGTTTGTATCACTAAAACAAGTGAGCTATGTCACAGAGGGAAAGCTGAGGGTTGCTGGAGGGGAAGCAGAGGAAAGAATGGGCTAAATGGGTGATGGGCATTAAGGAGGGCACTTGTGATGAGCACAGGGTGTTGTATGTGAGTGATGAATCACAAAATTCTCCTCCTCACACTAATATCACACTCTATGTTAACTCACTGGAATTTAAATAAAAACTTGAAACATTAAAAATAAATACATACTTTCACACATACATAAATACATAAATAACTTTGCAGAATAATTTATAAATATTAAAATGTGTTTAATTTTTAACTGATTTTATTAGAAATATCTGATTTGGAGATACAGCTCCATTGAACAGGTGTTGCCTGAGAATTCTTTTTACCTTTCTAGTAGCTTAGAAAGTACCATTAATCCCTGGCTCTAATATCAATTTGTCTCAAATTATTTTTTTAACTTTTCAAACCATTTTTTCTCAGGGAGATTGTTTGAGAATTAAAGGTTCTGTAACCTTGGATATATTTTTAAAATATTTTTCATGAGATGTGGAATTTTGAAAAAAAATATTGTTACTATAGTAATACATTATGTCATTTAAAATCATACTATTTATTGTGATCTTAGATTTATCCCATAGAAAAATAGGCAATAAAATAAAATTCTAAATCAAAACACTTTAAATGGCGTTTGCCATCTCATGATATCTTGATCATGTTGGAAATTTTTAAAAATCAGAATTAATAAAACAGTGAAGATTACCTAGGTCAAATATTCTTAAACTGGATTCTTTGAGTGCTACAGAATTTTACAGGGACTAAGCATAACAGCCTGATATGTACTAGGCTGGTTTTTTTCTTTCATGGTTTGGAGAAATTTCATAGATTCCATTCTATCTCAGAGGGGATAGTTTGCATTATTAGCATAGTATAAATCATCATAGGGTACACCCAGAATCTCAAAACCTCAGGGAGATAACTGGTATCTGATTAAAAAGTTTTTTGTTTTAAAGTATAATTTGATCATACATACTGTCTATATTTAACTTGTTTAGAGAGAAACACAAGAAACCAGTGTGCAAAGAGAAACTTTTGTAGATAAGTATTTTTAAAAATCATATTTTTATTTTGAAATACTATCTTCTCTAAATTTTGTTCTGTGCTTCCTTCAACTTTTACTTTACTTCATGGGGTACAAACCTAGAACCATTTTGACTATACTTTGTTCAAATATGTGGCAACTTTTCATTTTCCTCCTCAAAACATGGCACTCCATAATGGGTTGTAGGCTACCGAAGGAATGGTGTCTATCACCTTACTCATTCTATCTTATGCAGTTAAAAGAAGAAATTTTATTTTTTGTAGCTCCTTTATATTGCTGGCTTATATTGAAACTGTAAAGAGCTAAGAACTTTACTTTTTTCTCCATCACATTCTGCTGTTTAAAAGATTTAACAATCATTTAATATTTCCTATTGCCTGGGAGCTTGCAAGCATTTTATATTTTATTTTTTTAAATTTATGTATTTATTTTAGAGAGTATGAGAGAGAGAGACGGAGCAGGAGGGAGCAAAGGGAAAGGGACAGAGAATCTCAAGCAGACTCCATGCTGAATGTGGAACCCCATGCAGGGCTCAGTCTCACACCCCTGAGATCATGACCTGAGCCGAAACCAAGAGTCAGATGCTTAACCAACTGAGCCACCCCCGCACCCCTCACCAAGTGTTTTATAGGCAATATCTCCTTTATTTCTCAAAATATCACAAGAAGAATAGTGTCATTGATTCTAATCACAGCCATAGGGAATACTTGTCAGAGAGTAAATCTTTTCCTCCCTTGAGGATCCTTGACCTTCTGCTCTGGGCTATTTGGATACAACTTGAGCAATTTACATTTGTATCCACATAACTTCATCTTGACAGATTTGTGTCATCATTGGAAGTTATCATTTGTTTTCAGATCCTCATTATGTTTCTATTGTATATAATTAAATCATATGATAGCCATGGTTTATTCAGTTGATAAACCCCATAGGATATGCTAAACAGCAGGATTAATAAAACATGCAAGATGGACTATTGACTCAGGTCATTAGCAAATTTCCTCTAGTTGATATTAATTCATTAATCATTATCCTTTGGGTATAGCTGCATAATTAGGTACACATTCACTAATCAAATTATCATTTATCCCATATATTCCTATCTTATTCACAAATATATTCTGAAATAATTTACCTTCTTTTTAATCTTATTCTTATAATGGCTTGAGTGTGCTCTCTTGAACTATTCATACTTTTAAGAGAGGTTTTTTTTGTTGTTGTTGTTGTTGTTTGTTTTTACCTAAAATGAGACTGTCCATGTCAAAATTCTCTGCCAGATATTTCCTGTATTGGAGTTCAGCAAAAAATATTTAAGTTTGTGATTCTGTCCGCAACCCCCCCCCCCAGAAACTGCTGGATATTTTCTCCTGTATTAAGTAATACTGCTAATAATGAAAATAAAAGCTGATGTTTGTTGTCTGTAAATTTGAGCCAGACAGTGAGACACCATTTATGTGGATTATCTCACTTAATCCTCACCAGGACCTCTGGGGCAAATCCAACTATTATCCCCATTTCACGAACTGAAAATAATACACGAGGGTTCTCTATAGGGTTAGTATGCAGTGAGGGAAACCCTGTGTTAAAGAAGCTACTTATATGAGAAGAATATTCACCCAGGAAATGATGAGCTTTATGATTGTGTCTTATTTTATCTTGTTTCCCATCTAATAGTGTTTCCCAGGAAATTCTGTATGAGTGAATGAATATGAAAGCATATGACATGTGACATGAATATGAAAACAATGACAAGTTTTGCTTCAGGACACCTCTATTTTATTTTGTATACATTATCTGTAGAGTCAAACATCGTTCTGCTAATGAGAAAAAACCCTTGCACCCCATTTGTGGCCAAGTTGGCCGTCCTGCAGATGACGTTGTCCAGCATGATTTTGCACAGGTGTTGTGGCTTTTTCAGGATGTTTCTGAATGCGAATGCTTGGACTTGACCCTCACAGCTCTTAAATTAATGATAATAGCTCTTTTTCTAATGACTATTTTCACAACCAAGGGGAAAAAGTAAACAAGAAGAATCTTTAATTGTCATAAGAGTGATGTGAGGAGCAAAGCGAAATAGTCCCCAAAGCTACACACTCTGTTTTAATAAAAATATTTGCTTCCTCTATTTTTTAATTGTGATAAAATATACATAAAATTTGCCATTTTGGCTTTAAGTGTACAGTCCAGTGACAATAAGTGCATCCACATTGCTATGTGACCAACATCAGAGTCCATCTCAAGAAATTTTCAAGTTTCCAAACCCAGACTCTGTACTCATTAAACAATAACCCTTCATTTCTCCAAGAAGGAACTGTTTGTTGTAAAGAAATCTCATTTGGAAGATCATTAAAACTGCATAAAATGAAATTACATTGTAAGGAAGGTTCACTTCTGAAGTCCAACCCATTTGTGTGTGTGTGTGTGTGTGTGTGTGTGTGTATTCTATGAAAAAAACTGGCTGAGAATATAAGTATTTTCCTTTTTATACTATATAAATCATAGATTAATTTACTTTATTTCCATGCTCAAAAACCTTCACTATCATTTTATGTGTTATAATTAATATTCTGATCAAAGGAGATTAGTACCAAAATCAATTATAGTTGATAGGATACATGTAGGAAAACAAGCTCTGCTTCTATAACTAAAGACAGAAATGTAGGCATGGAGATTGAGGTCCATGTCATTTATATTGTGAAGGATACAGTTACATGGGAGAAGTCCTACCTTGATAATGAAAATATATTTATGGAGAACTGTACTTCTTTGTTGATAAATCAGCTCAAAAATTTGGTACATCCTGATTCTAGCAAGTAAGTCTTAAAACTGCAAAGCAAAGGAAGACCTGGAAAAAAATTGTTTTACCCAATTAAATAAAACTGTTTTATATTGTGTAACATAAGATTTTATATATTTAATAGTACTTTGAATGTGCATTATACTTCTTTAAAGAAATACTCATGTTTTAGAAATACGGTCAGATAGTTTCTTTAGCTGTCCAAGGAAATTCTATGAACAAGCTAGGCCATACACTGATTTTACAGGTGCCAAATATATACAGCCGATGATCTTCTTATTTTAAATGCTTATTTCCACTTGACTAAAATGAAGTGAATCAATTTATTTTGATTTATGAAATGTCATAACCTATTTGTATAAACATTATTGAGATCATTGCCTTGAATTCCTGAAAACCTCTTATAGCCTAGGCACCTTTTTTCACTCTTGAGTTCCTCATCAAGCTCTTTTGCATTTCATTTAGGTAGTAAAAGCAGTTGAGTTGCATCATTTAGTATCTCTTATTTCACCCTCCATAAACTCTACTTTCTGCCTTCAAGGATACAATTGCATTAGCAGTTGGCTTTTTTTTTTTTTTTTTAGACCCAAAGTGTCTTAGGTTTCAGGACTAAGCAAGTTGTCCATAAATGTATTTTCTAGTCCATTTGTTACATCTGCAGTAATAAATGTCCACATTTGGCAATTCTCAGTAATAAAATGTTTGTATAAGCATATGAGACATTTAAATCAGTGGAAGAACTTTCTCACTTGTTATGTATAATGTTCTTACTGTATCTGGTCTAGTATTAACAAGTCCCAGGTTTTAATGGGTTTCATTTATGGTATTCCTGCCCTGGGGGGGGAATTGTAAGAGAAATAAATATGTTTTGGTTTATGAAGGTTCATACGGCCATTTTTATTAGCTTTCTAGCCTCGCAGTCAGGTGTATTTTAACGGAAACAAGCATTCATAATATGCCACCATCTGGAACACTGGTTTTAGCTTTTCTTCCTTTGCACACCTAAATATTCCCATTAATATCTAGCATTGACAACACTCTTGTATCAAATATGTCTTGAGCCTGGTCCCTGAAGAATACCCATTATGAAATTTGCAAGGAATATTTTCTGTAAAGTTGGGCTAGATTTTAGCATTTCCCTGAATTTATGTTACAAAGCAAACACTTTCTGACCTCAGAGACATTTTCAAAATATTATCTGTGAGACAGAATAAAAGCCCAACTTTGAAATCCTGTAAGAAGTATGTCGAATTTTTCATTTAATTACTCTTTTTATAGATAATAATCTTCTCATCTGAGTTTCTCAACCTACTAATTATTGACTATTTTTGTTGTCCTGGGAAACTAGATATCTTGATTTTTAATCACTTAAACTATTTCAGAGTGAGATGAGTATTTATTCACCTTATAATTTATAGGTGGATATCTATCTATTTATATATCTAAACAATATGAACATAGTCAATTTGAACTAATTATTTTAGGGGAATTCCAGAAATTTAAACATTTATTTAAAAAATTAACATTTATTTTAGATGCATATAGACCAATATATCCTGTTCCTTCCCTGGATGTTTCTTGGAAGAAAGCAGGTAATGAATGGATATATTAGTTTTTAACTACAGAGTACTGACTAAATTGTTCTACATAGGCATGTTTGGGAATAGGTAGTCTCTGTTTCTCACCTCTATTGAGGAAAATTTCAGGATTCAGATCAAAGCTCTTTAATCCCTAGAAAACCCCAACATCTGGAAATCTATGAAACTACATTGTCTAGGATCTGTGACAGTTTTCAGGAAATAATGTTTATTTAGGAATACATTATTTGAAAAGAGTAAACATTCCAATCTTAGTTCTTTTTTTTTTTTTTTTAAGATTTTATTTATTTATTTGACAGAGAGAGATCACAAGTAGGCAGAGAGGCAGGCAGAGAGAGAGAGGAGGAAGCAGGCTCCCTGCTGAGCAGAGAGCCCGATGCGGGACTCGATCCCAGGTCCCTGGGATCATGACCTGAGCCGAAGGCAGCGGCTTAACCCACTGAGCCACCCAGGCGCCCCCCAATCTTAGTTCTTGATAAAAAATGATAATAGACAAAAGTAACAAAATTTATAGGAATTAAAAAGTGGACATTTTAAGCTAGTTTCTTTAACTAGGATGACAAGGATAATGACCATTACTAATGGAAATAGTATTTACTGAATTCATATCACATGTGAAATATCCATGTTCTTATTTAATCCAGCATTTGATTCCCTGCTGTAAAATTTCTGGTTGGAATTCACATCACTCGGCTGTAGCATTCTTGTATCGGTTGGAGTCCTATCTGGAAAATAAAAACTACTTTAGGTATTTCTAATCCTGGGAGTTTTCACGTAGGGCTTGGTTGTAGCTGGGTTGGAAAGGCTGGAGGAGCGAAAGAGGAGAGAGTTGTTATCAAAGATTCTGAAGCTTTTACAGCTTGGATGGAAACTCAGCCTATGGGGACCATTAAGCTGCTGGAGGTCCCAGTTTCCAGCACAGCTGCTATTAGAAGAGCATCACCAGTGATCAGAAAAATGGGGGTCCACTCTCCTGCTGAGAGCCCAGACCCCTGGGGTCCCCATCAAGTCCCTCAGTGCTTCTGGTATTAACACAGGAATCATCAGGATCAGAAAAAGAAATGATGTTTCCTTTCCTGACTCTGTCCTTTGGTCTGACCTCCATTGATAAGACGTGTGAGAGGCAACTCACTCGTAAGAGTGTGGGGAAAGAGTCTGGTTATTGTTTGTGTTTGTTTTCATGGCTTGTGTGTTTGGTTTTGTTTTTTGGTAGGCTTACAACCCTGATGCTACAGAGAATAGAATATAGAAGGAGAATGTGAAGCTAAGAGAAAATAGATAGAGCCCAGCACAGATGTTACCATGCCTAGTAAGAGAAGGAAATCTTGTCATTTATGAATGATCTGGAGGATATTATGCTAACTGAAAGAAGCCAGACACAGAAAGACAAATACTGTATGTTCCCACCTTATGTAGTGGTTATAAGAGTTTGGGGTGTGGTGGAAATGGGGAGAATTTAGCAAAGGTACAGACTTTCAGGTATTAGATGTAGAAGTTCTGGAGAGCTAATATATAGCAAAGTGACTATTTCATAATGTATGCTTGAAGGACGCTTGGTGACTCAGTTGATTAAGTGTCTGCCTTCAGCTCAAGTCATGATCCCTTGATCCTGGGGATCTAGTCCTGCACTGGGCTCCTTGCTCAGCGGGGAGTCTGCCTCTCCCTCTCCCTGCTGCTCTCCCGGCTCAGTCAGTTAAGCGTCTACCTTCATCTCAGATTGTGGTCCTAGGGTCTTGGGATCAAGCCCCGTCTAGGGCTCTCTGCTGAATGGAGAGCCTGCTTCTCCCTCTCAATCAACAACTCCCCCTGCTTGTGCTCTTTCTGTCAAATACATAAAGTCTTAAAAAAAAATTCTATCTTAGTCTATTCAGACTGTTACAATAAAAATACCATAAACTGGATGTCTGATCAACAACAAGCATTTATTTTTCACAGTTCTCAAGGCTGGCTTGTCTAGTGTCTGGTGAGGATGTAAGGGCTAGGGGAACTCTGTGGGGGCTTTTGTAAGAACACTAATCCCATTCATGAAGTCTCCAACCTCATAACCTAAGTACTTCCTGGAGACCTTCCTTCCTAATGTTATCACACTGAACGTCAGGTTTCAACATAAAATTTTGGAGACACAAACTTTCACTCCATAGCAAATTTCATTTTTTTTTTTTTGTAATAATATCCTTAGCTTTATCTTTAGGAAAAAAATCTATAGTTCTTTTTGGTGTTGTTGTGGTTGCCAAGAGATTTCATAATAATTCTCTGTCTTTAACTTTGGACAACTCAATTATAATTTAGATATGATGTATCAGGACATTTTTAGTCTACTAATTATTGTTATTTTGTTATATAATTTGTTTGGATTTTCTCTGTAGTCAATGATAACCTCACAAAAATAAATATATTATGATTTTTCCTTCCTGTGTTTTCTTCTATTACTTTTTTAACCTTATTTCACTGGCCAAGATATCCAATATAATGCTAAATAAAAATAGCAATGGAGTGGGGGCCCTGGGTGGCTCAGTGGGTTAAGCCTCTGCTTTCGCCTCTGGTCATGATCTCAGGGTTCTGGGATCGAGCCCTGCGTTGGGCTCTCTGCTCAGCAGGGAGCCTGCTTCTCCCTCTCTCTCTGCCTGTCTCTCTGCCTACTTGTGATCTCTGTCTGTCAAATAAATAAATAAATCTTAAAAAAAAAATAGAAACAGCAATGGGATGCATTGGTTTCCCCCTCCCCCAAGGGAAAATAATGTCAATAATCCTTTATTATGTATCTTGAATTAATTTTTTGTCTTTCTTTTTCAGAGAACTTTTTATTAAATTAAAGGAGTTCCCTACAATGAATACTAACACCAGTGCTTCCACTGAGGTAAGAATGCAATATTATTATTTTTCTTTTTTTCTATTAATGTGGTGAACTTATCAATTGATTTTCAAATATGAAAACATTTTTCTATTCCAGTAATAGACTTCAGTTTCTCACGATGGATTTTGAGTTTCTAGATCACTGGATTTGATTTGCTAATGTTTTGGTCATGATTTTATGTCTGAATTTATAACAAGGAGGGATTGGCCCTTTGTTTCTGTTGCAGAGCCCTTGTCAGGATTTGATGTTAGAGTCAGAACTCTAATTTTGTGTCTTGTGATACAAAATGGGTCCAGAAATGTCCCCCTCATCTCCTATCCTCTTCAAATATTTGAGTGATACTGGATTGCTTTAAAAAATTAGTAAAACTACTGATGAAATTGCTTGAGCATGAACTTGTCACCATAAGAAAGATTTTAGCAACCAATTTTATCTCAGTAACAGGTATTAAATTATTTTGAATTCTATTTATTCTTTTGTCAAGTTATAAATTATGTTTTTCAGAGTATTCATCTTATTTTCACTTTCAAACTTGGTAATTCAAAGTTGGTCATAATGTTTGCTTCGTATATGAAATGATTCCTGATGCTTGGGTTTTTTTTGTTTGTTTTTTGTTTTTTCTGTATTCAGGGTCTCCTGTTTTTCCAGTGGAGCTAGCTGAGTGCCTTTGGTTTCTTTCTATTTTATATTTGAACAGCATTAGTTGGGCTTATCAAGTTAATTAATATTTACAAAAACTACTCTTGACTTTTTTCTATTTTATGAAGTGGACTTTATTGATTTCAGCTATTATTTTGCTTTGCTGCCTAGATGCTGCTCTCTTATTCTTTGAGTTTCTTAAAATGAAATTTTAGATCATTGCTTTTAAACTTTTTGACATTAAGGTTCTAAATTTCCCCGTAAGCAACTCTTTACCTGCATGTGATAGGTTTTAATGTATTTTTATGAAGATTCAGGTTAAAAAAATATTTTCTAGTTTTATTTGTGACTCCTTTTTTATTTTGTTCTATTGGTCATTTAGAAATAACTTGTTTTGTTTCTTAGTGCTTTGAGATGTCCCACTCTTTATAATGGACTGTTCTCTTCCCAGTAATGTCAGAGAGTATACCCCGAATGACGGCAATCCTTTTTAATTGATTGAGGCTTGCTTTACAAACCAACATGTGGCCAGTTGTGAAGAAAGTTACATATATTCTTGAAAGTATGTGAACTCTATTTTTTAAATGATTCTGATAATCATACGGATCATAATTAGTACTACATTATCATATTATTATTAGTTTTATATTGTTTCTTACTCTATGTTTCATATATTTTATATATTGGTATATTTCTTTCTATTTCTTTATTAATCACTTTTTATTTTTCTGTGTTCCCGAATACTAATTCCATAGATATAAATATATTTACCATTCTATAAGAGATTATAAAATATATCCTTGACTTAGCCTAATCCTCTGGAGATGGAGTATTTTTTAAATTATTTCCATTTATATTAAATGCCTCCCTGCTTCCAGTAGTTTAGCTTAGAACTGCTCTAATTTTTAAATGTTATCTCAAAAATTTTAATTTAAATGTTATCTTGCAAAATCTTGCAAATTTTGCTCAGTGACTGCTATCAAATTTAATTTCCTGTTGTTGTTGTTGTTTTTTTAAATTTTCCTTAAATAATTTCTTAAACTGGGTAACATCCATTGAAAATATAGAAACCTGCCCTCAGGACCTGAACCTAAACGGGCAGTGATGGGGGAACGGTGGGTCATTGGAACGATGAGTCTTGGTGCACTTATCCTCTGATGACTACTTCTCGGCTAATCGGAGTCCAGTGACTCTGCATCCCTCTGGTCTCTCTGCGTACTCTTGCCATACTTGGAGGCATGCAGTAGCCAAAGTATGTTGTGACAAAAATGACTAAGAAAGGCCCTAAAGTCACAATGGCATTTCAGGTTCAGTTGTTACCACAACTAATCAAATTGGTGACTCTAACCTTTAGTTTAGCTCCTGGTTGGCTCCATATTGCTCCTCAGTTCATTCTTGATATAATGACAGGAGGCCAGGACAGACAAGTTTATCCAGGCTGTACGACAGGGTGTGTGATGTTTCCAAACTTTAGATCAAATTGGGAAGAAGGAAGGAGACAGTCAGGACGTTGTAGTTGACCCTGTTAAATTTTACATCTTATTTGAGATTATTTTCACACTATTTTAAGGCTTTAGAATGTCTTATTTTGGCTGTCTTCTTATTTACATTATATATTTGAACATTATGAGACCTGCAAATTTGATACAGAAAATTGTGTTTCCTAGGTAATGAAATATTACTTAATAGAAAGTAATTTATTTCCATAGTCAACAAAATGTTCCTTTTTATACATAAATGAGAAGACAAATTTGAGAGGTATCCTGTAAATGAAAATGAATTCCGCTAATATTTTCAATACCTCCTCTGATACGATCTTTCTCTGCGGGCACCCACTTTAATATCTTATGTCTTACTATTAGTGTCATCCAGTTAAGGGACTAGAAAAATTTATTTAATTTAATATAAATTATTGTATATGTAACTATACCTATGAATATTAAGTATTAAGAATGTCATATTCATTAAACACCTCTTATTCAAATTTTTCTTTGGAATAGTGACATTGTATGTGAGAGGTATGGCTTTGGTGGTGTCTTAAATACTTCATTTTTTATAAAAATTCAAATATACCCCCACAGACTATAACTTGTAATTTTCAAGGTCAGACACATCTAACTGCTAAACTTTAAATTCAGTCCATATATCTGACTATCTTATACTTATTATAATGAGACAAGCATTTCAGAAAGGGTAAATAATAATATGACTATGAAAATATTTGCTGATAGAGCATATTATGTTAAACTAAATTATCATAAGTAATTATTTTTCAAAATAGTTTCATTTTCATTGTTCCCAATTGCATATTCCACTCAGTTCTCATTCTCTTCAGGCAGAGAAGATTTCATCAGGTGAATACATTTTAATAAAAACACTTGTTCACAAGTGTTTCTGATTGGCCTGTGGTTATTTGTGTTAAGCATCTGGGTAGAGAGCCTCATTAAGTACCGTCTTGGGTTTCAGGCAGAGTGTGAAGTGGGCAGGGTTTGTCTCCAGCATTTTATGCACCTTATTTTGTAGGCTCTGTGTCCTCTTCAGAATTTCTATGCCAAAAAGCCCTGTTCTTATTTGCTCTTCTTCTCTGAGTCTCTCTGTAGTTAGCTGCAGGACCGGCTGCGGTTAGGTAGGGTGTGGGATGGCGTCCCAGGTACTTGGCCTTATTCAGCTAATGTTTCTAAACTCAAGTCCAGCTCTTTAATGTCCATCTGTGAAATGGACATCAGAATCGTACCAAGTGTACTTTTGTTCTGGGAATGAGCTAATGCATATTTAGATTTTCACACAGCACCTGGTACGCAGTAATCACTCACTGAACGTTTGCTGCTGTGGTGTTAACCATGTGTGAACCACTCTAACAAGTCTCAGCCCTGTAACTGCTCAAACAGAGTAAGCCCATGTTCTCTCAAATAACAGTGCGGAGTGGCTGTTACCCTGTGAAAGGTGGGCTTGGCTTCTTGCAAGTCACTCAGCGACCCAGAGTGCTTTCTTTTTTCTCCTCTTCCTCCTTCTCCTCGCACACCCCAGCTTCTCCCCTTCCTTCTTCTTCCCAGTGGCGATGACCCCTCTTTACGGGTATCGTGATAACTTACTCTTTGGAGTCTTCCTTCCGGAATTCTGTCTCATTAGAGCACTACTCATCTGATAACACAGTCAGACTAACTTGGGCCTTCCTCATGACAGTTGTATGTCTTACCTTTCAGTCTTCAACTGAAGCTTGATGATTTTTTTAAAAGATTTTATTTATTTGACAGAGATCACAAGTAGACAGAGAGGCAGGCAGAGAGAGAGAGAGAGAGGATGAAGCAGGCTTCCTGCCTAGCAGAGAGCCCGATGAGGGACTCGATCCCAGGACCCTGAGATGACCTGAGCTGAAGGCAGAGGCTTAACCCACTGAGCCACCCAGGCAGCCCTTGATGATTTTTATACAGATGAGTAACAGCGAAGGCCAAGCATCCCTTGCGAAGTGCCCACTGGAAAGGCCCGTGAGAGGAAAGATATTCTCCAGGTCATATGATTTTTAACTCCCTGTTGGTCCTATATTTTGGGGTTGTATTTTTTTTAAGGTAAATAGGCAGCTTCTCAGTCATTCTCTATTCTTAAGTGACTATACTAATAGCACCTAGAGATTTGAAGCAAATTTTAGTTAATTTGTTAAGAAAGCTCTGAAAAATTCAGTACTTTTTATTCATTAGTCATGACTTCATTTACTAATTATTATTTTAAATTTATTTTTTATTGATTTTCAGCATAATAGTATTCATTATTTTTGCACCACACCCAGTGCTCCATGCAATCCTGCCACCCTAATACCCACCACCTGATACCCCCAACCTCCTACCACCCGCCCCTTCAAAACCCTTAGATTGTTTTTCAGAGTCCATAGTCTCTCATGGTTCATCTCCCCTTCCAATTTCCCCCAACTCCCTTATCCTGTCTCCCCATATCCTCCATGCTATTTGTTATGCTCCACAAATAAGTGAAACCATATGGTAACAGACTCTCTCTGCTTGACTTATTTCACTCAGCATAATCTCTTCCAGTCCCGTCCATGTTGCTACAAAAGTTGGGTATTCATCCTTTCTGATGGAGGCATAATACTCCATAGTGTATATGGACCACATCTTCCTTATCCATTCGTCCACTGAAGGGCATCTTGGTTCTTTCCACAGTTTTGCGACCGTGGCCATTGCTGCTATAAACATTGGGGTACAGATGGCCCTTCTTTTCACTACATCTGTATCTTTGGGGTAAATACCCAGGAGTGCAATTGCATGGTCATAGGGAAGTTCTATTTTTAATTTTTTGAGGAATCTCCACACTGTTCTCCAAAGGGGCTGCACCAACTTGCATTCCCACCAACGGTGTAAGAGGGTTCCCCTTTCTCCACATCCCCTCGAACACATGTTGTTTCCTGTTATTATTTCATTTGAAAACACCTGAAGCTATCAGAAGTAACCTCCGCAGGTTTTGAACTGCTGAATCTGTTAACCTACCCCAGAGTTAGGCACATATTCTCCCTTCTCTCGGTTACCATGAATGAATACACTGCTGCCCTACCCAGGCCTCGTCCACCCTGGAATCCAGCCCCCTCAGGAGGGACAGAGAAGCTCTTGTGATTTTGAATCCTCTTTGTATAATGAGTATGTTTGTAATGTGTGGGGTTCTTGCTCTTCAGAGCATGGAGCCCGGGGAGGAGGTCCTCTTGCCCACGTGGTCTAGGAGGTCGTGTCTGTATGAGATTATTTTGACTTAAGTGAATCAGTTCAGTAGGATTTTTCTCTCATTTTCTCTAACCTCACAATAAAATCAACCCTTTCTTTTATATTTAACTTGTAGGATCTAGTATCTCTTCTTTTGTTGTGTTTTGTTTTGTTTTTTTCCTCTTCCTTAGTGTCTTGATCCTTTTCATTTTTCCAAAGCTGCTTGCTGGAAGTATCTGCTGGTCCAGTCTTTCACTTTAACCTGCATTAGGTACTTCCTTAGACTTTCCTGAAAGTGCACCTTGTATTGGATGGCACTTACTGTCACTCTGTGAGTGATCATTGAGTCAATGGCTAGACCACTGGTGCTCAAGTAAGAATTATCTGAAGATATTTTAAAATTTACTGGTATCTGGGCATCTGTCTCTCTCAGAGATTAAACTTAGACAGTGGTGCTGCCTGGTAGATTGTAAAGATCACCTGGTGATTCTAATTCAAAATGAGGGTTGAGAACCAGTGGATTAGACTTAAGACACATACTCATGATTAGCTTTATTTATAGGATTAGGTAATGAGGTCATGATGGCCTAGAAAGTCAGGTTCTTAAAAAGAAAAAGAAACACTAAAACAATAATGGCAATAATAATAATAATAATAATAATAGTAATAATACCTCAAATGTCTAAGTAAGCCACCTACCCTCAAATTTCCATCATTGGTTGGAAGGAAACCACCCAGAAGTTTCCTCATTCTATCAATTGGCAGACTGCTTTCTACCTGGAGAATTCACCTGATTGGTCTCATAGAGGTCAGGTATACATCGCTGTTCAGTGAGGTAGGAGTAGGAGGCTGAGTTCAAAAGTGAAAAATGGCCCTTACGCACAACTCTCTAAGAAAACATTTGTAATGAAAAGGCTTATGGAAATACTCTAATGGAACTGATTTCCACTGGTCTATTTTAATGTATAAAACAAAGAATATGTAATTTGGGCTTTTTCAGAATTTTTTTTACATTTATTTAAGCTTTACATATGATTTTACAGAACTTCCCAGAATAGCATCTGCTATTTCTAAGTTAAAAACTGGGAAAATAGTTCTATTTCCTTACGTTAAGAGCCCGTTATTCTTGTTGACACACTCACTTCCCTGCAATGCATCATCACATTAGAATAAGAGGTCGTAAGAGTTAAAATGAGCTTCTACTTTTAGGCATAAAATCTCCTGACAGTATTTAGCATGGAAAAGATATTCCATCAATGTTATTTCTCTTGATCAAAGTTATGTGATTAACAGTTTTTAAGGATTAGATTAAATCCTAAAGCTCCTGCCATTTGGGGGTACTTTCAAGTATATCTTAGGATATTTGTTCACTTTCTTAATGCATATTTACACAAGGTAAAATTCAGGAAGTAGCTGGTAAAATGTTAAATACAGTCTTATCTCAGAAGTGCAGTGTCCACACAAAAAATTTGTCAGCAGTGTTTTCTTAGGCCATTGATTCTTCATAAGATAGAATAAAAAAATAAGAAAATTCATTTCATAGCAATGCTCTTTGGAAACCATGCCATTGGCTGCCTCATTAAATGACAACCAGCAAATTTACAAGCGAGAAAAGTGTTTGCCTTCAAGCATGGGTGTTGTTAGTAGAAATGCAAACCCCAAGTGTGGTTTGAGCCCATTTTCTCTGATACAGTAGAATGTCATCAGATAAAATAAGCTCTGTAGGAGATTGTGTATGGTTGATGGTGAACATTCTCAGAGTTCTCAGACAGAGAAATCTCTCTTCCTTTCACGTACAGAAAATCCGACACAAAGTCAGTGCAATCCCCACTTGCTCTATTAGATCGGAATTCAAAGCCCCGAGACTGTACGAGAAGCAGGTGACCAGATGCTTCCATGAATTGTCCCTCCTCATCTAATCTCATTTCGGCTCCCAACCTCTGTCTATAAATCAAAGTCATTTAAAGAAATATTTCGAGATATAATGTCCCTGCAGTAATCTATAAAGACTTTTAATTAAAGCTCTTTAAAAAAAGGAATAGACGTTTAACTGGAGAGTCGTGTTCCTGCATTTGTTTTCTACATATGGTTTATTCTTTTAGGCGAAATTTGCATGATGGTTTGGAGGCAAATAGAATAGTATGTACTGTTATCAGGAGGGGCTTTTCACAAATGGTTTCATGTTAAAATCATTAGTTTTATAATCTTTCAGAGGATATTCTAAATAAAGCCGCACTGACGAAAACCTCTGAATTATGTCTCAATGCCCCTGTTTTTAAAAACACAGTGGCATATTACTGCACACTAATGAGAATGGATAAAATATAACAGTGACAACACTAAGAGCCACCAAGAAGGTATATAACTCATACACTGATAGTGGCAATGTACAGCCACTTTGGAAGCAATTTGGAAGCTTCTCACAACATAAACATACATGTAATCATATGCCCAAGCAGTTGCACTCTTGGGCATTTATCCCAGAGAAACAAAAACTTACGTTCATGCAAAAACCTGTAAATGAATGTTTATAGCAGCTTTATTAATCATAGTTGTGATCGAGAAACACCCCTGTATGCTCTAATGGGTGAAAGGGTAAACAAACTGGTATGTGTTCCCCACGTGTAGTCCTGCTCATCGGGACAGGGAAATGTAGTGCTGGACAGCTCTCAGGGAAATGATGCTCAGTAAAAAAAAAAAAAAAAATGCCATTTCCAAAGGCTACACACTGTATGAGTCCACTTCTGCAATATTCTTGAAATCACAGAAGTACAGAAATGGAGAAGAGATGAGTGGTTGCCACGGGTTAGGAAGAAGGATGAATGGAGAGTCCGGGAGATGCGTGCGGTGACAGAAGGGGATTGGAGGGGATTTTGCCCTCATGGAGTCATTCTGTGTCTTGGCTGTACTTGTAAATATGAAAACCTACTCAGGGACACAGTGGCAGAGAACTAACTACACAGTTGTTCACACACATGTAAATGACTACAGTTGTCCAGGTTGTGATACTGTATTACATTTTTGCAGGATGCTATTAATGGAGGACTTAGGGGAAGGTAGACAAGATCTCTTGTATTATTACTAATAAGTGCATGTGAATCAGCTCTTATTTCAAAATACAGATTTAATTTCTAAAATAAGTAAGTATAAATCCATGTTATGTTTTATCTGAAAAAGCCTTAAATGTCTTTCTATTTCACCCAGAATACAAGTCTCAATTCTTACAGTAGCCTAACAGAGCTCTATTTGATCAGGACCATATTTGTAGAGCCCTCTTCTGGCTCTACCAATCATAAGCCCAACCTCACTAGATGCTCCGTTGTTGCTCAACAATTATAAAACGTTTGTGCAGCCTCTTGTCTCCAACTGGCTTGCTCTTGCACTGTATATCCCTACAACTACCTCTCTTACCTAATTGAAGCCTTTGATCACATCTCATTGTTTAACGAGACATATGTAAAACCATATTTAAATGACAACCTCTGCAGCCCCTGTATTGGGCATGCCCTTAGACTCTTGGGGCTCCTCCTTGTACCCCAGCTGTTGCTGTGGCACCCAACTCAGTGCAGCTGTATTCTGACAGCCCTGGTATCTGCGACTTTCCCTCTGGTGCTTGTGCCTTATTTCATCCTGGAATGCCGGCAGAACCCAACTCCACGGGGCAGATGCCGCACAAAATTGTAACTGTCGTACTCTATGTCTCCTGGAGCATCCCTTTCTAACGTGTGAGGAGAGCCGGTGGACGCGTCCCCTTCACTGGCTCCTTGAGGGGACCTTGCTAAGCCACATTCCCCAGGGCTATTTGGAAGGTACTCACTTCTCGATTGGATTTTGTTCCTTCCACAGCGTATCCTTCCCATTGCTGTTCTCTGCATCATTTGCCAAAAAAGTTGCCTGCAAACATGTAATTTGTCAATTATTCTTTTAAAAAGCTATAAGATCTTGGCTCTCTCAAGCCTTAATCAGATAATTTTTTTTTCTTTCTTTCTTTTTTACAATGATTATCATCTAATATGATGTACAATGGAGTGATTTATCCTTTCTTAACTTCCATGATCCACCTTCTCTTGTAGAATGTAGGTTCCACGCCAGTAGAGATCTTTGCTTTATTCACCAACACACCCTCTCATTTCTAAACAGAAAGTTTTCTGAGGAACATCTTTAAAAATCATACATGGTTCTTGAGGCCACCATTACTGAAGGGCGATACAGAATTGGGAAGGTCATCCACTGACGCAGCCCACAGGGCAGCTCCTCTCAGGCACATTGTTGGCTTCTTCAGAGACATCACATTTGGTATGGATATTGGCATTCTCCTAATAGATGCTGGAAGTCATGGTCTCAAAGGGAATTGGTGAAAGATAGTTATGGAAGATGGGGAATTGACGCAAGGAACTGTTGTAATGGAGAGAATAAAATCCAGTAAACATGCAGCAACAGAAGTTCGAGACAATATGAAAGTGAAGAAAGCCCTCCTCTCCCTCAGGTGAATGACTGCTTCCTGAGGTTCCGTGGCAATTTGAGAAAACGCCCACTTACCTAATAGCTTCAATTGACTCAAACAGCCCCACGTCTGGAGATAACTAAAAAGCTTCCTAAGCTACACAAAGAGATCTTATCTAAGACTCAAGAATTACAGAAAATGAATGTGATTGGTGAATTGTTCAACTTTAAAGAGAGAAAAGTGCTTACACACCACTGACACAGGTCAGTGCTTAAAAAAAATGGGTGTGCAGGAAGTTGAAGGCAAAAAGAGAGGCAAGAAAGAAGAGGGAAATACCAAGTGAGCACCAGAAGGACTAGTGGGATAGACAACTAGGTGATGAGAAGGAGCTGTGCATGTGTGGATTAGAAGCCAGTAACTGATAGCAGGAAAAAAATCAGAAATGGTCAAGAGAGAAGAGAATGCACAATGAACAGGAGGACTGGGTGGCTTTCTTGAGGAAAATGGCGGGGGGTGGGCACGATGCTCTGCCCTTTCCGCCCCTCCCCCTCCATCCCTGCTGGTTAGTGTTCATCTACAAGAGAGGAGTAGCCCCTGAGGGAGTTTGAAGTTGGGATGTGATGAGGGACGGAGACGCCCAAGCTAAGTAAATCCTTCAGATGTCCATTACCTGAAACTGTTGCTTACCTATCTGGGTGCAGAGGTTGAAGACCTGCCAGTCTGAATGGTTAAGAGGGTGGGAACCTTCCCGAGCCCCAGCACAAAAGGAGAGACTCTGGGTTGATGGACTGGCTCCCTGCTGCGGGAAACTTCTTCATGGTCCTCTGTCCTCCACAATGTGGCCCTAATCTTTGTTTCCAAAACCATCTCCCATTCTTTTCCTAAACTCTCAAACTTTCACTGGCCACTCCCACAAGACAGCCTGTGTTTTTCTTATCAGTGTCATGTTCATATAATTTCCTTCTCAAATAAAATATTTTCCCTGATGGTCTCTGTTTAAAAACTCATGTCTTTCCCCTTGATGACCAGATGTACTACCTGGAAAAGTTTGCTCTGCAGTCCTGAGCTGCATGTGAACTGATTCTTACCTAATCCACTGGCCACTCTATTTGCCTCCTTACCATGGGGTGCCTTACATATGATGTTTATGATTATTTGGTCACGTGTCCTCTCTTCTCTATTATGTCATTAGCCCATTGAAGGCACATAATATGAAATCAAGTTCTTCGCACTACTCTTGAACTCCTGCATCCTGGGGTTCAGTTCTCTAAAAATAAGCAAGTGACTGGGGAAATAGAGATTCATATTTAGCTTGAATGGGTATCTGGGAAGTTTTTTTGTTTTTTTGTTTTTTGTTTATATTTTTGTTTTTTTATTTGACACACAGAACTCACAAGGAGGCAGAGAGGCAGGCAGAGAGAGAGGGGAAGCAGGCTCCCTGCTGAGCAGAGAGTCTGATACGGGGCTCAATCTCAGGACCCCAAGACCATGACCTGAGCTGAAAGCAGAGGTCCCAACCCACTGAGCCACCCAGGCGCCCCTGGGAAGATTTGATGTATTAGTAAATTATTTGTGTAGCAGTCATAAATCAAATATCTTCATACAAATTCTCCAGATTTAGACTAAGTGATTATCCTGAAACTAATACTAGTGAATTACACATAAACTAAATAAATGATGAGCACGGTGTACATCACTGTTTTCCAGAATGATAATCTTAAGTCTCCTTATTTTTGCCTCCAAGCACATGGATTTAGTTTCCTCAGTTTCTCAAGTAAGGATAGCATAATATTTTGGATAATGAATGAAATAGTGCTAACTTGTTGATGAACTTTTAACTGTTACTGTATTTCTTAGGACTCTTTGTTTGTATATCCCTAGGAGAAGGTTATTATTATCATTCCAGCTCTTACCCAAATATAGATCTTGTCTCATCTGTATTTGCATTATCCCCCTATATACGCCCGTTCTCATTTCAAATAGTCCGACATTCCCTCTAAACCTGTAGCTACTTCCAAGTTGCAGAAGAAAAATTTCATGTACTCTGCTTCTTTACTTCCCATTCACACCTGGATTTTGCTATCACAAGTACAGTAACATTACTTCCCCCCCCCCCCAAAAAAGATTGCATTTGCTAGAGAAAGAGGAAGTATAAGCAAGGGGAGTGGCAGGCAGAGGGAGAAGCAGGCGCCCTGTTGAGCAGAGTGCCTGACAACTTGAAGCTTGATCCCAGGACCCCAAGGTCACAACTTGAGCAAAAAGCAGATGCTTAACCAGCTGAGCACCCAGGCACCCTGCAATACTATTTTTAATAGACTCATTAGTGACATTCTAGTGTCAAAACTCCAAGACACAGATCATTGTTCTCTAACTAGACACATTTTCCCATGTGTCCTTCCTCCTCTCCTTTTCTTCCTTCCCTTCCTTTTCACTTCTTTTTGTGAATTTAATTTTTGATTTGACCTCTTGGTACAAAATAAGTTATATTACTTTAAAGAAAAAGAAAAACTGTTTCAAACCCATAAAAAAGTTGCAAGAACAGTGCAAAGAACAACCCCATCAAATGCACCCACATTCTCAGCTTTTAGTTTGTCACGTTGTTCCGCCACTTTTTCTCTGCTTGTGTGCCTGCACACACACACATGCTGTCCTGCCCCCCCAGCCCCAAACCCTCCAATATGTATCTCCCCTAACATGAACACTCTCTTTTATTGACATTATACAACCCATGGGTGCAGAAAAGAAACTGATACAATGCTACAGTAACCAACATTTGTCACGTAAATTTTGCTGACTTTGCCAACAAGGTTTTGTTTTCTTGTAGCGGACTTTATCCAGGAACAGGTATTTCAGTTGTCTTATTTATCAGTAGCCCTAAATATGGAACAGCCTTTCCTTCCTTCTTTTATCTTTGACTGTCTTTAAGAGCATGGATCTTTCATTCTGTGGGATGGTCCTCAAGGTTTCTTTCTTTCTTTTTTTGCTCATGTGAAATTTTCTCTTGAGCAGGCTCAGATCATTCATTCTGGTCAGGAATGGATACTGAAAAGATGCTGTTCTTTCCTCAGTACGTCACATCAGTAGGCACACTCTAGTGACCTATCCTTTGCTGATTTTAAAATTTATTACTAGGGAAGTTGCTGTCTGCCATGTTGTCTTCAATATGAATTCACCATGTTCCTCCTTTTCCCACTTTGGTATAGGGGGGAGTATTCTGGCAGTATGCCATTATACTTAGCATCAACATGCCACCTCGCTTAGCTTCTATTAAAAATGTAACTTGTATCATTACTATTAAGGTGATTGCCAAAGTATGACTTATGATGATTTCTTTCCATCATTACTTTTCCCTTTATTCATAAGCATTCACTTCAAGGAAAAGCTTTCCCTTTACCCCATTAAGTTAATTTTAAATTTTATTTATTTATGTTAGGGTTGTATAAATTGACTTATAATTTATTCACTATGTTGTAATCCTAATTTCTCTTATTCATTCTGATACTTGAATTGTTCTAGTTGGACCCACATAGCTTCCCCCAAACTGGATCTTGAGTCTTTTGACATATACTAATCACTTTTTGTGCACTCATTTTCCTTTGTGGCAAAAATTGTTTGTGGATCATCTTATACTTTCCTATTCGCTGGCTTGGGAATCAGCCTTCTCCCCATTGAGGCCTAATGGATTCAAGTGGAACACAGTATTTAGAAATCAAGATCTATGTTCCTCGTGTTCTAATTTAAAGGCCATTCCATAAGCCTGACATCTTCTGGATAACATAATATTGTTAGGACCCGTGGATCACACGGTCATGGGATTGCTACGTTGGCTTCTAGGTCAAAGAAAATATTATACAGTATCCCATGTTGGTGACTTAGAAACTCTGTGAGCTCTTGGATGATGGTGCTGTCAGAGGTTCTGTGAGCCAGTAAATCAAGCCCATATCTGAAAGAGGTGGCTAATTTAATGCATTTGGCATTGCTAAATACTGTCATTTTTCAGTTGTATATGGTGGTCATCAAGTAACAATTTGATGTTATAGCTCACCAATTCAGTCAAATAATGCTTTCCACAATCATACACACTAAGGTCAGAAAGCTTAAAATCAGAGGAGGTTAAGATTTATATTTTATTAGATCAAAAACGTGTTTGTCCATATATCTGTATTTATGCATGGGTCTGCAGAAGGTAAGGCTGAGATCTTAAGTCATGATAAAATTAATGAAAAGGAAAAAAAAAAGCCAATGTTCTCATCACATTAGATCTTGGATAATGGATGTCTCTTTGGAATATGAACAGATGACTATGAATTCAATGATAGCATTACTGATGACTGAATCTTTCTCACATTTGTGGCTGAAAACACTACAGAGACCCTAAAGAATATATACTTGCAAGGTTGCATGTGAGAAACTTTGTTAGCTTAGAAGGACAACAATGCTGTGGAAAAATTAAGTAAAGTAACATGACTTTATTCTTCACACAATTACAAATTCTCCATGAATATGAAAAAAATTTATTTCCTATTAAGGGGATTATCTTGCCTTTCCTAACCCTTCCTCTTCTTTTTTCTTTTTCCTGCTCCTTCATTACCACTTGTGTTTTCTATTATTTATGCCTCTTTTTCTGCTGTGATTTCTCATAACTATGCAACATCTCCCAGTTTACTAAAGCTTCCCTAATCTGTGCTGAAATGTCCAACGCAACCCCTCTTTTCCTGTAATCATCATTTCTGAGAAAAAGAAGGATCAGTAAGAAAGTCAAGTGTTATATTTCACTATTTTTAATGTGGTTTAACTACATGTGTACACACACACACACGCGCGCGCACACACACACACACACACACACACACACACACACATATATATTTATTGATGTACTAGTGCTCCTGAGTTCTGTTTTACAAATTTTATTTTGGTATCTACTGGGCAATAAAGTTATTTTTAAATATTTCTAATGATACACAAAATCAGATAAATATGTTCAAGTGAAGCTGAAAAGAAAAACATGGGAGATGTTTAATATGTAAATCTTATTTAAGCATGACAAGTAATTAGTCTATCTTCAGATTAGATTGGCTAATCCCATTAGTCAATATTTCTTAGCTTTCTCTGTACTGTTCTCTTTCCATATTAAGAAGTTTGGTAGATATTACAATCATATTCAGGAATTTGCAGATAAACTATTTTCTATCCCATCAGTATAAAATAAAAAAAACATATCTATAGTGTGCCACATCATTAAAAAGGAAAACAAAAAGTGGATAACCATTTCCTTATTTTCTTATGGTGAGAATTCATTATCCCAACAGATTAACCATACTTCTAAATAACTCAATTTATTAGTATAGGTAGCTCTTTTTTAAAAAATTTTATTTATTTATTTGACAGAGATTACACGTAGACCGAGAGGCAGGCAGAGAGAGGAAGGGAAGCAGGCTCCCCACTAAGCAGAGAGTCTGAGTGGGGCTCGATCCCAGGACCCCGGGATCATGACCCAAGCCGAAGGCAGAGGCTTTAACCCACTGAGCCACCCAGGCACCCCAGTATAGGTAGTTCTTATGTTTTAAAAATATATACTATTTATCTTAAATATAGAATTAAATCTCCAAATTTTTACCTTTAATTAATTTACACTTACATACATGTAATTAAATATTAATACGCAATTATGTAACAATACATAAATCATTAATAATAAATTTATTTATGTAATATATAGTTATCATTAATATACATTACATGGGATTTAATACATGTTTATATATTAATGTGTGTGTAAAAATATGTATTTAAAGTTCTTGAACACAAAAGTGACCTAGGAAATAGCCCTCAGATCTCATAGCAGAAGTGCCACTTGCCTCAGAAGGAAACAGAAGGATTTCCAGGGACTGAGAAAATGTCCTCACTTTGTTACTCTATACACTCTTTTTATGTTTGGCCCCCGGTTTGCTTGTCTAGTTCATGTCCTTTTCCCTCCCACACTTCTTTTCTCTCTGTTCCTGGGAAGAATCATATCTGCCTTATGTTCTTAATGGAAACAAACAACAGGCTCTGGGGAGTTTTCTTTTAACCCTCCTAATTTCTTGGAGATTTGCTGGTTCACCTGCATTCAGGGTCTTAATTCATATAATTATAACAACATCATAAGTCAGATACAATCATTACTTCGACTTTAGAGAAAATAATTGTTTTACACAGTTAAACTATGAATATATATATGTCCCACTGCTTTCTCAAATCTACTAAATTTGTGGAATTCTGTATTGGGGACCATAAAACAAATCCTAAGATTTCCCCCAAACGGGTATAAACAAAATTTAATGTTCCATTTCATACTTGAGGTGTTTGATATCGAAGCTCATGTACTGAGAGCACGATGTGGTAGAAACTAGTATGACTTTCCGTGCTCTTTCTCAAGCATATGGCAGAATATTTAAGCTTACAAGAGTTTTAAGGCTGACCAAAGAGTGAGCAAAAATATTTTAGTTTTGTAGTGACTGGTGTTTTGTTCTTCTGCTGTCCCAGTCGTCTTTCCTTTTCTGAAGAAAGATGAGTGCCTGCAATATGGCAGTGATGGGCGGGGGGCGGGGGGGCGGGGGGGTCTGCCAGATTATTCTATCAGGGTCAAAACATGGAATTGCTTTTCTTGTTAAGACTCCAAAAAGGGGGCGCCTGGGTGGCTCAGTGGGTTAAAGCTTCTGCCTTCAGCTCAGGTCATGACCCCAGGGTCCTGGGATCGAGCCCAGTATCGGGCTCTCTGCTTAGCAGGGAGCCTGCTTCTTCCTCTCTCTCTGCCTGCTTCTCTGCGGACTTGTGATCTCTGCCTGTCAAATAAATAAATAAAATCTTAAAAAAAAATGACTCCAGAAATAATATCCAGCTTCTCTGTGTATATAAAAGCTACTTTTGTTTGACTTAATAAAAAAAAAAGGCAAAATTAAAACATCTTAAGATTAAAGAGATGGCCTAAAGGGAAAAAATATAGGAAAAATATCATCCTTTTTCTTCTCTTTACTATTAAACATGTAGTTAAACCTAGTTGATATTTCAACAGAAATTAAAATTAGACATTCAAAAGAAGAAAATGTTTCCTGAGATCCACCCATTTCCTGGTTGACAGATTATGCAATTTCAGGTCATTTTTATCCCTATATAATTTAGGTATAATTATGTGTGAAAAAAGAGTGCAGATTAGCTAAATTTGTTAAGAGCAAAGGAAATCATCAAAGCCCTCGCTTCCTTCTGCAGTGGGGTCAGGGAAGGTGGTGACTCAGGTAAACATTTTCAAATAATAATGTTGCCTTTCAATAGATACAGTTGTAAACCCGAGGGAAGGGCCAATGTTTTGTTTTGTTTTGCTTTTTTGTATTGTTGGTTAGTTAAAATAATAACCTTACTCTCAGCATGTTTGTACCTTGACAGAAATATCATACCTGTTCAACATAATACAAATGGAAAGACTATCTGAAGGTTATCTGGAAGGTACTATTAGTTCATTCACTATCCGCTGTTGATTAAAGTAGCAGAGTTAGTGACAGTACAGATCACATTGTGTGTGTGTGTGTGTTCATATTTTTTCAGTTGTTATGCAATGTTTTCAGCCCAGAGGGACAAGGAATTCCAGAAACTGTGGTTTATAGCACTGTTGACATCAATCAGTTTTTTCCCCTAGTCAACCCAGCAATCCTATCCTTCTGTTAATGCCCAAGCTTCTGTGATGCTTGTTGAACTGATTAGAGTGCTTTGCTGGTTCCCTTACCTATCATTGGTTAATGGGTTATTGAGAATTTTGTGCCATGGTCTGAGCCTTTGATGATCTCCAAAGTTAAATGAATGATGGAGATTTATTCTCTAGTGGATAAGACATGGCAGAGAATCTGACTTGCTAGTCTTTTTATTGGTTTATCTGTCTCACTACTTATGAACTCAGTCAATTAAGAAATCTATGACATTGGGAAGGAGAACAACTCATTGAGATTTGATCTAGTATTCTGAATTTATTTTACTCCTTTATTGATGTATTCACTTAGTTTTGCTATGACTCTATTGGTATCTAATCACATGTACTAATTTAACAGGTAGTTTCTCGAGTTTGGGTGATTGTACATAGGAAGTCATTACGATAATCAGGGAATACATCAGATTTCTTCATTCTAAATTTTTTTTGTTACATTTTGTAGACAATCTTCTACCCACCCCATACCCCAATCCAGGAAACTGCTGATCTACTTTCTGTTATTATAGATTTTTCTTTCCTAGACTTCATATAAGTTTAACCAACTTCACAGAGTCTTTTGTTTGATTTTCCCCACTAGGATACTATTGCTCTCTGTATCAATAGTTCATCCATTGGTATTTCTGAGTAATATTTTATAGTATGGTAAACTCCAACTAGCTTATACAACAGACAGTTGTTGGGCATTTTGGGTTTTTCCACTTTCTGGCAATTTAGAACCATGTTTCTTTATATATTTAACCATTCATCTTCTCATAAACACAGTTGTTTGTTTGTTTTTCTCTTGAGTAAAATTTAAAAGTGGAATTGTTGTTCAGGTAATACATGAATGGTAAAATTTGTGATACTTCTATTTCTGTGCCATTCTATTTTCCAACTAGGATGATATGACAGCTCTAGGTGCTCTACACTGTCACCAACACTTCGTACTGTTAGTCTTTTGAACTTTACCAATTCCCTGAATGAGTAGTACATCACATAGGGGTTTTAATTTGCATGTCTCTTGTGCCTAATGATGTTTCACATCCATTCATGTACTTATTGGCATTTTTTTTCCAGAGTGCTCAAATATTTTGAACATTGTTTTATATGGGTTGTTTTACTACTTCATTGTAAGTGTTCTTTTTGGTTTTTTTAAATTTTTTATTTTTTATAAACATATATTTTATTCACAGGTCTGTGAATCACCAGGTTTACACACTTCACAGCACTCACCAAAGCACATACCCTCCCCAATGTCCATAATCCCACCCCCTTCTCCCAACCCCCCTTCCCCCAGCAACCCTCAGTTTGTTTTGTGAGATTAAGAGTCACTTATGGTTTGTCTCCCTCCCAATCCCATCTTGTTTCATTGATTCTTCTCCTACCCACTTAAGCCCCCATGTTGTATCACCACTTCCTCATATCAGGGAGATCATATGATAGTTGTCTTTCTCTGCTTGACTTATTTCACTAAGCATGATATGCTCTAGTTCCATCCATGTTGTCGCAAATGGCAAGATTTCATTTCTTTTCATGGCTGCATAATATTCCATTGTGTATATATACCACATCTTGATCCATTCATCTTGATGGACATCTAGGTTCTTTCCATAGTTTGGCTATTGTGGACATTGCTGCTATAAACATTCGGGTGCACGTGCCCCTTTGGATCACTACATTTGTATCTTTAGGGTAAATACCCAATAGTGCAATTGCTGGGTCATAGGGCAGTTCTATTTTCAAAATTTTGAGGAACCTCCATGCTGTTTTCCAGAGTGGCTGCACCAGCTTGCATCCCCAAAAACAGTGTAGGAGGGTTCCCCTTTCTCCGCATCCTCGCCAGCATCTTGTCATTTCCTGACTTGTTGATTTTAGCCATTCTGACTGGTGTGAGGTGATATCTCATTGTGGTTTTGATTTGTATTTCCCTGATGCCGAGTGATATGGAGCACTTTTTCATGTGTCTGTTGGCCATCTGGATGTCTTCTTTGCAGAAATGTCTGTTCTTGTCCTCTGCCCATTTCTTGACTGGATTATTTGTTCTTTGGGTGTTGAGTTTGCTAAGTTCTTTATAGATTCTGGACACTAGTCCTTTATCTGATATGTCGTTTGCAAATATCTTCTCCCATTCTGTCAGTTGTCTTTTGGTTTTGTTAACTGTTTCCTTTGCTGTGCAAAAGCTTTTGATCTTGCTAAAATCCCAATAGTTCATTTTTTCCCTTGCTTCCCTTGCCTTTGGCGTTGTTCCTAGGAAGATGTTGCTGTGGCTGAGGTTGAAGAGGTTGCTGCCTGTGTTCTCCTCAAGGATTTTGATGGATTCCTTTCGCACATTGAGGTCCTTGATCCATTTTGAGTCTATTTTTGTGTGTGGTGTAAGGAAATGGTCCGATTTCATTTTTCTGCATGTGTCTGTCCAATTTTCCCAGCACCATTTATTGAAGAGGCTGTCTTTTTTCCATTGGACATTCTTTCCTGCTTTGTTGAAGATTAGTTGACTGTAGCGTTGAGGGTTTATTTCTAGGCTCTCTATTCTGTTCCATTGATCTATGTGTCTGTTTTTGTGCCAGTACCATACTGTCTTGATGATGACAGCTTTGTAATAGAGCTTGAAGTCCGGAATTGTGATGCCACCAACGTTGGCTTTCTTTTTCAATATCCCTTTGGCTATTCGAGGTCTTTTCTGGTTCCATATAAATTTTAGAATTATTTGTTCCATTTCTTTGAAAAAGATGGATGGTACTTTGATAGGAATTGCATTAAATGTGTAGATTGCTTTAGGTAGCATAGACATTTTCACAATATTTATTCTTCCAATCCAGGAGCATGGAACATTTTTCCATTTCTTTGTGTCTTCCTCAATTTCTTTCATGAGTACTTTATAGTTTTCTGAGTATAGATTCTGTGCCTCTTTGGTTAGGTTTATTCCTAGGTATGTTATGTTTGGGGTGCAATTGTAAATGGGATTGACTCCTTAATTTCTATTTCTTCAGTCTTGTTGGTATAAAAAAATGCAACCAATTTCTGTTCATTGATTTATATCCTGACACTTTACAGAATTTCTATACAAGTTATAGCAGATTTAGAGTGGAATCCTTTACGTCCTTTAAGATCAGTAAGTGTTCTTTATATCTACTGGTTAATAGTCCTTTGATAGGTGTTTTGCATTATTTTAGTATTTTTCTGTGAGTTATTCCTTTTCTTTTTAAAAGATTTTTATTTATTTATTTGACAGATCACAAGTAGGCAGAGAGGCAGGCAAAGAGAGAGATGAGGAAGCAGGCTCCCTGCTGAGCAGAGAGCCTGATGCAGGATACTATCCCAGGACCCTGAGATCATGACCTGAGCCAAAGGCAGAGGTTTTAACACACTGAGCCACCCAGGTGCCCCTCCTGTGAGTTTTTCTTAACTATGTGTTTCAAAAAGAAACACATAAGGAAAAAAAAAAAAAAAGGTTGTTCTAAATATATATGAAACACATTTTAAACATTTTTTTTTTAATTTGACACAGAGAGAGAGATCACATGTAGGCAGAGAAGCATGCTGAGCAGATGCTGCTCAGCACATGCTGAGCAGAGAGCATGATGTGGGGCTCCATCACAAGACCTTGAGATCATGACCTGAGCTGAAGGCAGAGACTTAACCTACAGAGCCACCCAGGTGCCCCTTAAACATTTCATTTTTAGTTATGTTTTTCTTTTTGTTTAGGAAACCATCACCTAACCAATATTAGATGGTTTGATGGGTTAGCTCTTACATTTAGTACAATGAACCAGTTTGCATTATTTATGTGTATATTTATATATGTGGTGTGAGGTCAGTGTTTTTGTTTATTTGCTTTTGGCAGATACCCAGTTGTTCCAGGAATATTTGATTAAAACACTACCCTTCTCCATTTAATTGCTTTGGTGTATCTGTCAGAAATCTATTGGTCATCCAACTGTGGGTTGATTTTTAGAGTATCTAATTTGCTCCATATATTTGTATATCTATTTTATGTCATTAAAATTATGTTTTGTTGGCTGTAAGTTTATATTAAAAGTTAAAAACAGGTTGCCTAAGTTTTCCACATATGTTCTCATTGACAATTATTTATTTAGTTTTTGTCTACTTTTCCATTTGAATTTTAGAATCAGCCTATCAATATCTTTATTAAACTCTTTGGTGTAAGTTGGTTGGCATAACATTGAATCTATAGATCAAACTGAGGACAATTAAAATCTTAAAAATATCACTTCTTCCAATCCATGAACATGACTTATTTTTATATTTGGTTATTTAATTACCCTTTGAAATATTTTAAGTTTTCAGGTTCATGTCTTATAAAAGATTTGTTGAATATATTCCAGAGTGCTTAATGCTAGTGTCTCTAAATACTTAATGTTACTGGAAATGAAATATAATTTTAAGTTTTATATTCTGTGTTCTTTTTTTCAAAGATAGAAATAAAACTGGGGTTTGTATTTTGACTTTGAACATAGTATCATTGCAAAATTCACTTATTTTTAACAGTTTTTTTGCTTTCTTGATTCTTCATGGTTTTTTACACGTACCATCATATTATCTATAAATGAAGACATCCCTTTCTATTTGGTTTATCTTCAGTCTAATTTTTTTTTTTTAATTGCTTAATGGCAATGGCTGGAACACTTTAGCACAATGTTAAATGCACATAGTGTTAAGGGATATTTTCTTTTATATTGTTTGATATTAGCTCTAGTTTTTCATTAATGAAGTTACAAAACTTATCTTCCATTCCTGCTTTATTGAGTTTCTATCATGAAAGTGACAGATTTTTTTGAATGCTCATTTTACACTTATTGGGATGACGGGATGTTTTTCTCCTTTATTTTACCATTAATAGGTGAGTGAATAAGGAAAGCATGACTTAAATACAAATGAATGTTATTCAGCTTTAAATAGGAAGGAAATCCTATATTACAGTATGGATGAATCTTGAGGACCAAAAGCAAAGTGAAATAAACTAGTTACAAAAGACAGATACTGTGTGTTTCCACTTACAGGATCTATCTAAACTTTTAGAAACAAAAGTAGATAAATATGAAAGGGGTTTGGGGGAAGGAGAAAGGAGAGGTATTGGTCACTGAATATGTAGTTTCAGTTTTGTATGATAAAAATATTCTAGAGGCTTATTATAGACCAGTATGCCTATAGTTAACACTACTGTATTATATACTAAAAAAGGTTAAGATGATAAATTTAATGTTGTATACTTTTGACAATTAAAAAATCAAGTCATGTAATTCTAAGCTTGTTATTTTCTGAGAGAGGTGACTACTATAGAATTCTGTGTTGCAACGCAGAATTGGTCAAAATTGCATAAAATTGACTTGCCAATTTTTTAAAAAATATGCTAGTATTTTGATTGGGATTGCACTGAATTTATAGATTAAATTGGGATTGACATTTTCAAAGTATTAAGTCATTCAATATATGTTTATAGTCCATCTCTGTATTTATTTATATTTTCTTTAAAATCTCTCATCAGGAGAATAGGAATTAGTTCTTCTTTAAATGTTTGGTAGAATTCCCCCGGGAAGCCGTCTGGCCCTGGGCTTTTGTTTGTTTGGAGATTTTTAATGACTGTTTCAATCTCCTTACTGGTTATGGGTCTGTTCAGGCTTTCTATTTCTTCCTGGTTCAGTTGTGGTAGTTTATATATTTCTAGGAATGCATCCATTTCTTCCAGATTGTCAAATTTATTGCCGTAGAGTTGCTCATAGTATGTTCTTATAATAGTTTGTATTTCTTTGGTGTTAGTTGTGATCTCTCCTCTTTCATTCATGATTTTATTTATTTGGGTCCTTTCTTTTTTCTTTTTGATAAGTCGGGCCAGGGGTTTATCAATTTTATTAATTCTTTCAAAGAACCAGCTCCTAGTTTCGTTGATTTGTTCTATTGTTTTTTTGGTTTCTATTTCATTGATTTCTGCTCTGATCTTTATGATTTCTCTTCTCCTGCTGGGCTTAGGGTTTCTTTCTTGTTCTTTCTCCAGCTCCTTTAGGTGTAGGGTTAGGTTGTGTACCTGAGACCTTTCTTGTTTCTTGAGAAAGGCTTGTACCGCTATATATTTTCCTCTCAGGACTGCCTTTGTTGTGTCCCACAGATTTTGAACCGTTGTATTTTCATTATCATTTGTTTCCATGATTTTTTTCAATTCTTCTTTAATTTCCCGGTTGACCCATTCATTCTTTAGAAGGATACTGTTTAGTCTCCATGTATTTGGGTTCTTTCCAAACTTCCTTTTGTGGTTGAGTTCTAGCTTTAGAGCATTGTGGTCTGAAAATATGTAGGGAATGATCCCAATCTTTTGATACCGGTTGAGTCCTGATTTAGGACCGAGGATGTGATCTATTCTGGAGAATGTTCCAGGTGCACTAGAGAAGAATGTGTATTCTGTTGCTTTGGGATGAAATATTCTGAATATATCTGTGATGTCCATCTGGTCCAGTGTGTCGTTTAAGGCCTTTATTTCCTTGCTGATCTTTTGCTTGGATGATCTGTCTATTTCAGTGAGGGGAGTGTTAAAGTCCCCTACTATTATTGTATTATTGTTGATGTGTTTCTTTGATTTTGTTATTAATTGGTTTATATAGTTGGCTGCTCCCACGTTGGGGGCATAGATATTTAAAATTGTTAGATCTTCTTGTTGGACAGACCCTTTGAGTATGATATAGTGTCCTTCCTCATCTCTTATTATAGTTTTTGGCTTAAAATCTAATTGATCTGATATAAGGATTGCCACTCCTGCTTTCTTCTGATGTCCATTAGCATGGTAAATTCTTTTCCACCCCCTCACTTTAAATCTGGAGGTGTCTTCGGGCTTAAAATGAGTTTCTTGGAGGCAACATATAGATGGGTTTTGTTTTTTTATCCATTCTGATACCCTGTGTCTTTTGACAGGGGCATTTAGCCCATTAACATTCAGGGTAACTATTGAGAGATATGAAATTAGTGCCATTGTATTGCCTGTAAGGTGACTGTTACTGTATATGGTCTCTGTTCCTTTCTGATCTACCACTTGTAGGATCTCTCTTTGTTTAGAGGACCCCTTTCAAGATTTCCTGTAGAGCTGGTTTGGTGTTTGCAAATTCTTTCAGTTGTTGTTTGTCCTGGAAGCTTTTAATCTCTCCTTCTATTTTCAATGATAGCCTAGCTGAATATAGTATTCTTGGCTGCATGTTTTTCTCGTTTAGTGCTCTGAAAATATCATGCCAGCTCTTTCTGGCCTGCCAGGTCTCTGTGGATAAGTCAGCTGCGAATCTAATATTTTTACCATTGTATGTTACAGACTTCTTTTCCCGGGCTGCTTTCAGGATTTTCTCTTTGTCACTGTTTAGTAGTTTTTCATGTAAAGGTCATGGAAAACCTATGCTGATTTTATTCTGAAATTATTTATTTTATACTATCATAGTGTCCTGTAACTTTGCATTAAATTTTGAAGCAATGTGTAGTAAATTTAGGAAATTATCCTAAATCACACTATAGTTATTGGGCTATGTTTATTTGTAGGAATGGATGACCAGAATACAGTGTTCTATCAGCATATACACACAAACATACACAGGTCCATATACACACATAACATACATACATCACACATAATACAAATATGAATAAGATTAATGCATAAATATTTACACTGTTTTATATAGAATATGGTGGTATATCATTGCATTGTATCCCCACCCCCTCACCCCCAGAGAGCTGATTTCCCATGTTCCTGTATCTGGTAATGAAGACGAGAAATAATTATTTATATTTCACCCATTCTGAGTGCATCAAGGACCAGCCCACTTCTTTTTTAAGGTTGAGTTTACCTAAGTTTTGCAACTTTTCATACACCAGGTACTGATGCTTCTCTAGCTAATGGCTGATCTCTGATTTATTAGATTTTGAGTTTGGGTAGGATAAGATATTGCATTAAAATCTGGATTCAACCGTGAGATTTTTATGAGGCTGAGTGTTTTCTGTACATCAGCACTGCCCTAACAGCACATTTCTCACACACGTTGTGCATGTACATATGTGTTCATGGAAAGAGGGGTGGCTGGGGGAATTGTCAAGCTGAGGAAGTTATAGATGCGTTTCCGAAGCTTCCAGATTCCAGTCAATCTGCTACTATCCTATGGTTAGTAGTGTGGCTGGCCTGTCCCCAGTGGGCAGAGTTTGAGGTTTTTGGCAGACTTCTCAGCCTCACCTCATGAGGGCCCAGCTTCTGATCCCAAGACACACATGTTTATCCCTGAATTCTCCTCTCTCTAGAAATTAGTTCACTTAGGCTTCCTTTCGTCCTCTGCCCTTTTAACAATTCCACAGATGCCTATGATATTTATCCCATCGTTATTTTTACTGGTGTTAATCAGAAGAAAGAAACTCTTCATTCTTTTGAATCTAATTGGAAGTTTATGCTATTTATTTGTAAAGTCTTTTTTTATAGCAAGGTCTTTTTTCCTTTTAATTTGATTCAGTAGAGAAGTGTAAATGGAGGGAACTGAGGAAATGTTCAGAAACTCAAGTGTTAATTTTTTCCATGTTCTCAAAAACCATTTGGTTATTAAATGATTATTTTTGCCATTTTCCTCTGTATCTTATGTATATTGTTTGTTTACATACAAAAGCTCTATAAAAACTTTAAGCTGGTTTTACTAATGGGGAAACTGAGACCCCACATTTGGAGACGCTTCTCAAGATTGCATAAGTAGTAGTTGTCAGGTCCAGGAGTCACACTGACAGCTGACTTCAGAAGTAGCGATATTAAAGGTGATGTGGCTCATCTTTCCAGAACATATTCCTTCTCTTTTAGTAGCTTAACTTCTGTTCATGTTAAGACTCAAAATATGTGTGGGGTGCCTGGATGGCTGAATTGGTTGAGCGTCTGAATTTTGGTTTCAGCTCAGGTCTTGAGCTCAGGGTCATGATCTCAGGGTTGGGAGACTGATCTCCCTCGTTGAGTTCTGCACTTGGTGTGGAGTCAGCTTTACATTCTCTCTTCCTCTGCCACAAACAAACAAACAAACAAACAAATAAACGAATAAAATCCTTACAGAAAAAAACATTCACAATATGTGTAAGCATCAAAATTGGATCCACCTTGATGCTTTATAGGTAAGTTTGTGATTCCTGACCTTAGATTCAAGATTAATGAAATATCATTAAGTAGATTCTCAACTTATTGTAAATAAATCTCCTTTAATACTTGATATTCTGAATAAACATTGTCAAACCATAGGCTGTGACATTCTTCAGTTGTTTGTGAAACATTACAAAAATTCAGCGATCATGTCACATATTATTTATCTAATGTGTTCAGTTTTTCATAGTGTTTCTTTGGAACTTTTATTTATCAGAAAATATTAATATTTCCAAATTTAGAAAAGATAAAATTCTATTCACACCATTTGAGAACTGAGGAGATTTACTCAAAATATTCGCTTAGGGTATAGTAGTGATACTAATAGAACCCAGGTTTATTTCGCAAAGAACCATTAAAAATAACAAGAAACCATAAAACAAAAACCCGAAAGCTGCATTCATTGTTCACAGGTTCCACTCAGCACACATTGCTGTACACTGTTAAAGGTAAAAATCATCAATAGCACTGATTTTCCATGATAACATTCAGGTCAGTAAATGTTAAGGACTATTGAATAAAATAATGCTAATTAACCAATATTACTACAATCTACCGAGATAGTGACATACTATTCGTCATTGAATTAAGGCTATATCTTGGAATGTGGTCTTTTCTCTGCGTGTAAAACATACTTTTTTTTTTTTTTAATTTTTATTTTTTATAAACATATATTTTTATCCCCAGGGGTACAGGTCTGTGAATCACCAGGTTTACACACTTCATAGCACTCACCATAAGTGACTCTTAATCTCATAAAACATACTTTTTTATGAACTAAATAGCATTTTGGAATTGGTTTGATTTTGTCATTGCATTTAATAACCTGCCGTTCACACCCATTTATTTTCTCTTCTGCAGCACTTAACACTAGGTAAATCACTGTACCTCTGTTGTGAGGAGTGTCTTGAGAGTATACTCCATTATTATTGATATATTTAGTCAGAGAAGACAAATATGTTGAAAGGAGTATAAATCAAAAACATGTACACAGAAATATTTCAAAAGATTGAATTTAAAAATTTTTTTTATTTTAATCTGCCAACATACTGTCATCAACTATATCAAAGATAGAAAAGCGCTTAGAAATGTCTTTAGCATGCAAATGGGTGCGCCTTTGAATTTGTAAAGAAAGTTTCTTTTTTCTTATTTTAACATAGGCGGACAATTTCTTATTTTTTGTGGAATTTATACACTGGGGATCTAGAGATATAACATTGCACTCAAATAAAAAACTGTTCAAAAATAAGACTTTTTTTGGTAAGATTTTATTTATTTGAGAGCAAGAGAGAGCAGGAGCAGGGTAAGGGCAGAGGGAGAAGGAGGCTCCCCACTGAGCAGGAAGACAGGAAAATGACTCCATCTCAAGATGCTGAGATCATGACCTAAGCCTAAGGCAGATGATTAACTGACTGAGCCACCCAGTTACCCCTAATTAAGGCTTTAAATTGTTGGGTATTTTGTATTTAAAAAATAAATTCATGTCACTTTAGTATATTTCTATACACTAGATAAGCTTTTACAAGTTAAGTATTTAATAGTTTGAAAATTTTTATCACTAATAAATGTAAGTGAAATTTCTCGTTTAAATTTTGTTTTGCTCCCAAAATCCAATTGCTTTTACCATTTATATTGTTTTAGTAGTCAATTAGTAATTTTACTAGAAATAATTTATTGCTGACTATAAGAGAAACTTTGCTGTATTTTCCTAGAGCTACTTACAAACTCTTGAAATTGTAAAATTTAATTGTAAATTATACTATAATTTAGTTTAATATTTTAATTGTAATTTAATATTTAATGGAGTTTCTATATAATATAGTACAATACCTTGATGCTGTTTATACAATTCATTTGAATAATCTCTCAAACTAATGAGTTTATATGCCAACATTGTTCTTTCTTTAAAAAAAACAAAAACAAAAACAGATACTTACTCTGGTTAATTAAACAGAAAAAGGAATCTTGGAAAGATATCTGTGAGCTCACAAAATTAATTAGAAAATAGAGAACTGAGAAAGAAATGGAAAGAAGGAGAGAGGGGAAGAGAGAGAAGGAGAAAGGAGAGGCAACGGGTAAGGAGAGGGATACAGCCTTGGTTACAATCCATCGGTTACAATCCATTGCCTGAAAATAGTTAAGACCCAAGAACAGCTAGTTAAACTACTTTTAGAGATGACAGCAGTCAACTCCAAGCTCTGTGAGTCATTACTGATCTTGCTGATCTTTGCATCCCCCCTTAACATTTAAATTTCTGGGAAGAATAGTCACTTTTTAAAAAAAGATAGTATTTAATTTTTAGAGGGATAGGGAGGGGCAAGCGTGAGGGAGAGGAAGAGAGAGAATCTCAAGCAGGCTGCACACTGAGCACAGAGCCCGATGTGGGGCTCCATCTCGTCACCATGAGATCATGACCTGAGCTGAATTCAAGTCAGATGCTTAACTGACTGTGCTACCCAGGCACCCCAAGAATGTTCACTTTTAAACACTAGATCACATTTGAATGCCTTACATAGGAGCATCCCAAAATTCACATAACAAATTGTTTCCCCCGATCAGGAAAGATGTTCATATAGATAGCTCTGAAAATAATAGTTTACCATGGTTTAGATTCTTAAAATTATTTTTTAATAAATCAGTAACTATATCTTGTATGAATATGTACATAGATATTACCCACTGTTTTCCAAAACCACCAATTTTCCCAATCTTTACACTCAGCATATACATGATAATGTGAGAAATAGAGTTAATAAATTAAGTTTTCATAATTAGGACATGAATGGGATCATAACATGGTGGCTTTGGGTATGAGAATCAGAGCAATTGATGCCAGTATAAATATTTTTGTGAATTTCTGTGAAGATCACTATATGAAAGCAATACTGACTTGGAAATAAAGTTTTTTATCTTGTTTCCTCTAGTTTCATATAGAATTTAAAACTATGAGTAATATAGTATTTCACAAGAGAAATGATGTTTATTGTGGATTTGATCTGCTAGGTCTGGATGTGTTGAGTTTGTTGGTTTGTTTGTTTTAATATCCCAGTTTCACTCCCGGGGAAATACCAGAAAAACTCGGTGCTAACCAGGATAATACAGCTACTCTGCACATGTGTGTACAATAGTTCACCTTATACACTGTAACCCTGGAGAAAACATGTTCTCCTAGACTGAATCCAAGTGTTAACAGATATTTCATCCTTCTTGTCTTGAGCCTTGTGGGTGGTGTAGCTCCTGTCCTGATGTCCAAGAATGGCTTCTTTATCCCAGAGTAAAATAAGAAGGTATTAGGAAATAGTCCTAAAAATGTACTACTTTGGAATGATATTCGTTGACATTTCATTTAATGCTTTAATTTCAATGGGAGAATAGTTTAAATGATGAATTAATTCCCTCAGCCTGCCCCCTTTGAACAATGTGAAATGAAACATTGTGACTTGCACAGAAGTGAACATGTGGACTCTCAGATAAACAAATTAGGGCACTAGAGGGTGGTAGAGACAGAACACTGGGGAAAAGGAGATAGAATTCTAGGTAGCTGAAGGAGGAGGGTAAAACAGTCCAGAATGCTCTGAATTAGTTCATTCAATAGGGCATTTAGAGGGACCATGAATTTAGCATGTATATAACTGGTATATACATCATACATCTCTGCTCATCAGTTACCCTGACTGTGTTACAGAATAGTTAAATTGGTTTCTTGAGTCATTTCTAAGCACCAATTTGAATTAATGTCTATCAACTGTTCTTATGAGTTGCTTTCTTTAGTTTATTGGTATTTTTTAAAAGATTTTATTTATTTATTTGACAGAGAAAGAGATCACAAGTAGGCAGAGAGGCAGGCAGAGAGAGAGGAAGGGAAGCAGGCTCCCTGCTGAGCAGAGAGCCTGATGCAGGATACAATCCCAGGACCCTGGGATCTTGACCCTAGCCGAAGGCAGAGGCTTTAACCCACTGAGCCACCCACGTGCCCCAAGTTGATTGGTATCTTAAAATATTTACTAAATAAATATTTTGAAAAGATTTTTGAAATGAAACATTCTGGTTACAAATAACAGTTTTAAAGTTTCATTTATAACCCATGGGTTATTCAGAACTGTTTTGCTTTGGGGCACCTCAGTGGCTCAGTTGGTTTAGTGTCTGACTCTTGATTTTGGTTCAGGTTATGATTTCAGGGTCATGAGACTGAGCCCCACATGGGGCTTCAGACTGAGTATGGAGTCTGCTTAGGATTCTCTCCCTCTGCAGCCCCCGGCCCCCAGCTTCTCCTTCTGTCTTAAAAAAAAAAAAAAAAATTAAAGAAGTACTTTGTTTTATTTCAAAATATTTGGAGATTTTCCAACTATTTTCCTATTACTTGTTTCTACTTTAATCCCATATGGTGATAGGACAAACTTTACATGACATGCATCCTTTTAAACTTACTGAGATTTGTTTTATGATGCAGAATATTTTCTCATGGTAAATCTCCCCTGTTCACTTAAGTGTGGATGTCTATTTTAAGGATGGAAGATATCGTGAATGTTAATTAGGTCAGGTTGGTTGATAGTATTGTTGAAGTCTTCCTTATCCTTAATGGTTTTCTCCCTGCTGGTTTTATCAATTATTGAAAGAGGTGTATTGAACCAACAAATATAAGTGTTAATTTTTCTATTTTGCTATACAGTTTTAGCTTCGTGCATTTTGAGTTTCTATTATTAACTGCACACATATTTAGAATTGCTATGTGTTCTTTTTTTGTTTTTTGTTTTGTTTTCATTTTAAAATTGTATTTTTTATTTATTTATCCGAGAGAGCGCGCGTGCACAAGCAGGGAGAGTGGCTGGCAGAATAAGAAGCAGGCTCCCTGCTGAGCAAGAAACCTGATGCAGGACTTGATCCCGGGACCTTGGGATCAAGACCTCAGCCAAGGGCAGAGCCTTAACCGCCTGAGTCACCCCAGGGTCCCTAGAGTTGTTATATGTTCCTAATAAATTTATTCTTTTTTCATCATGAAATGGTACTTTTTATTCCCAGCAGTATTCTTTGCTTTAATGTCTACTGGGTTGAGATTAATATAGCCACTCCAACTTTTAAAAAAAATAAGTCAGCATGTTAGCATCTTTTTGTTTTTAAAACAACTTTTTTAGAGCAGTTTTAGGTTTACAGCTAAATTGAGAGGAAAGTACAGAGGTTTCCCTTAGACCTCCTACCCCCATGCGTACATTGTTTCCCCTTTATCAACATCTCCCACCAGATCAGTTCTTTTTTTCCCCCCTTTTAACCAATAATGAACCTATATGGACACATCATAATCACCTAAAGTCTCTAGTTTACCTTAGGGTTCATTCTTGGTGTTGTACATTCTATGGGTTTGGGCAAACGTATATTGCCATATATCCATCATTGTGATATCATACTGAATATTTTCACTAGCTCCCAAGTCCTCTGCCCTATTCATGTCTCTCCTTCCCCAAACCCCTCCACCAGGACATTAAGAACCACATTTTTTAATTGTCTTTGTAGTTTTGCCTTTTCCAGAATGCTGTATAATTGGAATCATACAGAATATAGCTCTTTCAAATGAACTTCTTTCATTTAGTACTATGCATTTAAGGTTCCTCCATGTCTTGATGTCTCATTTCTGGTATAGCTAGGAATAGAATTTCGTATTCCATGGTCTGGATGAACCACAGTTTATTCACCTATTCTCCTATGGAAGGACATCTTAGTTGTCCTTTTTTCATCCTTTTGCATTTAACTTATTTGTGTCTATATTTAAAGTGGGCTTCTTGAAGGCGCCGTAAAGGTGGGCATTGATCTTTTTCTTCCAATCTGAAATATCACTTTAAATTTATTTTTTATTCTTAATATGATACCATCATATTGTTTTTTGCTCATCTCATTTATTCTTACTTCCTTTTTAAATCTTTTTTTCCCCATATTTTAGATTCTTTGAGTAGTTCTGTGATTTATTTTCATTTCTACTCTACCTTTTTAGTTATACCTCTCTGGTTTTGTTTGGGTTAGTACTGTAGTTATTGTAACATATGTCTATAATTTATCACAGCTGAACTTTAAAAATTAACAATATGCCACTTAAAATACAAGGATCTTTGAGTAGTATTCTCTTGGCTTCCTCCTGTCCTTTGTACTATTATCATGCAGTTTACCTGATAGAGAGAAAGAGAGGGAGAGAGAGAGGAAATACAAGCAAGGGGAGTGACAGAGTGAGAGAGTGCAGATCCCAATGCAGAGTTCTATCCCAGGACCCTGGGATCATGACCTCAGTTGTCCCTACCTGTACATATTTTTAAACAGAAAGACCACACTATCATTATTTTTGCCAGCCGTGATGTCATCTAGCTTCTATAGTATGCCTACTCTTCTCTTGTCTTCTTCTTGTGTACATAATGTGTTTATTCTCTGCCTTCTCTTAAAATTCTCTGTTATTGGTTTTTGACACTTCACTGTTGAATTAGTTGTTGTTGTTATTGTTTCCTTAAGGACTTTTCTAGTCAGTTGAGCTTTTAGCATTTTTGTCTTTATATTCTTTGTCAAATTTGGAAAATTTGAGACCATTGATTTCCAATATTTTCTGATCACCTTCCTCTTCCTCCTCTCTCTTCAGCTGCACATATATTAGACCACTGGATATCATCTCATAGGTCATTGATTCTGTTACAGATTTTTCCAGACTTGTTTATGTCACTGAGTCATTTTGGATAATTTCTATTGCTGTACATTCAAATTCATTGATCTTTCCTCTGTGTTATGCAATCTGCTATTGAAAAGTATAATTTTTACTGCACATATTTCATTTTTAATCTCTGGAAGTGTGATTTGGTTTTTTGTTTGTTTTGTTGTTTTGGGTTTTTTTCATTTACTTCATTGTTCTCATCAAGTCCAGGCTTTCTTTTACTTCCCTGTATATGTGGAGCTACTGATGACCATGGTCATTTAGTTCTCATGTCCGTTACTTTTATTTTCTGTGTCAATTCATGGTCTGTATGTATTGATTATTTTCTCTTTTTTTTGTATGGGCCATATTTTCCTGCTCTTTTGTGTACGTGGAAATTTTTTATTGGTTGGCAAACTTTGTGTGTTTACATAATCAAGTGATGGATTTTGTTCTCTTCCTGTATATACTTTTGAGTTTTCATCCTCAACTACAGTTACACTAGCAGGAATCAGTTATATTCTTGTTGAGATTGCTTTTATGATCTATTAGGGGAAGTTTAAAGCAGTCTTTAATATTGGATTAATTTTGTTACACCATTAAGATGGAGAGTTTTATGTCTCTACCCAGCGTTCTTTGGATACAGAGTCTTTTGTTTCCGTCTTATGGGAGAGGGAGTATTTCTAGGCTTGTGTGATTTCAATGGGCATTATTTTTCATCTTTTCCAAAGGCTCTTTCCACAGCCATGGGTAGTATCTATGTGGATCTCAAGAATCAGTCGTTTCAGCACTGAGACCAGGATTCAAGACGGCCCCCTCTTTATAACACCTGAGCTTTCTCTGTGTGACTCCCCCAGTACTTTCTCTACAGATTTTAACTACTTTGGCTTTGTGAACTATCAACTTTGTTTCTCCCTCTCAGTGAGTAGGGCAGATTCTACATATGTGTATATTGTTATATTATATTCACTTACATATATTTAAGAAAGCTTGTTTTAAAAATCTTATACTTTCGTGTTAATAAAAAAAAATGATGGGGCAACTGGGTGGCACAGTCAGTTAAGCGTCAGACTCTTGGTTTCAGCTCGGGTCATGATCTCAGGGTTGTCAGATTGAGCCCCATGCCAGGCTCCACACTCAGTGCATAGGCTGCTTGAGGTTCTCTCTTCCCCTCCCTCTACCCCTCATGCTCTCTCTCACTCTCTTTCTCTAAAATAAATAAGTGAATCTTAAAAAAAAAAAAAATGATGATTCCTCTGATTACCTCAATTAAATTTCAAAAAAATCATTCTGTGTATAACCAGACTGTGGGTGACTGTTCTTATTTTCTCTATATAATAAATGAGGGGCTCATGCAGGGAGATGAGATTTTTGACCCAGGCCAAACTACTGGTAGGTGTGTGACTGGAGTTTGAAGCTCCTTAGCATCTGCGGAGCACTGCAAGTCCATGCTGACGTAGAGAGCCAAATTAGCTTCTGGGAAGACACCTCCCCACGTTGTCTCTTCTGTCGAAGACACGAAGTTTAGAGCTAAGATTTCTGACTCTCCAGCCTGTGGCCTATCTTCTTTTCTACCTGTAGAAATCTTTTAACTATGTTTCTCTGAGTTTCTGCTGCTATGAAAGTCATCACATGTAAACCATAACTGTTAATACATTTTTGTAGATAGAAAATACCTTTATATAAAATTTTTGACACATTTGAGTGCATATTTACTTAGAGCAATTGGATTAGTTTCAGAGTTTTTCCAACATGTCACCTATTTTGAACAGCAATTGTGAGGCTATCTCAGGAACAGACTTAAATAGACTTCCCGAAATCTGCTATCAAGCACGGATGCCTGTGGATTGCTTCTTATGGTGTCCAATCCTGCATTTACAATTAGCTAAAAAAAGTATGTTAAATATATCAATCACTACTACTATTTGCCATAACGAAATACTGTATAAGGGTAGAGCTTTTTGTACTTGCATTAAACCCCAAAGGAAAGAGAGCAGAGAATTTAGCCAGTACAGAGTAAATTCACTTTTACTGTCTCTGTCTTTCTTCAAAAAAGTAAGTAACTCTGTGAAGTTTTTGGAATTAGCCATGTGCACTCTGTATATCTAAACTCCAGCCACAAACAATTAAATTTTTCTTTGTGAAGAAAATTATTGCCTCAAAACAATCTTTAATTTTAATTGTACTCATATAATCAGATCATAGTTTGCCTTTCTCTCCTGAAGAGGATTTTCTTCTAATCCAATTTTGTTCCTTGTTATTTTGTATTTGAAATCTGCCTTTACTCCTAACTTTTGATTAAAAAATAATTTAGATCTCAAAAGTATTTGTAATATTGCCTATCTTAACACAGACATAATAATGCCAGTGTTTCTAAGTGTCTCTCCTCTATTTAATAAATTAAATGTTGAACATTTTTCTGATTTTAATATGGGTAATAAATCCTCCCAATTAATATACTACATTTGTCTTTCTGCAGTAAATCTGATATTGTTTATATGCAAAGTAAAATATAATAAAAGGAAAATTTAATTTTCCAAACTAGGAAAAATTTAGAAAGATATATTCTTATAAGAAGGAAAGATTTAAAGAGAATAAAGTGGAACATATTTGTTGATTCTTGTTATCAAACCCAAGTCTTTTCTTTATCATTCAGTCTATCTTACACCTTTTTCACTATTCTAGTTTACAGATAATAGACCCAGTATCATCAGGTACCAAAAGAATGAACAGTTTGGTCACTTCTTAAATTAACCATCTATAATTAGCAGAATAATATCTGTCTGTCATAAGCTATAGATATTATATATTCTATGATACTTCCTCATTTGATAACTGTGCCTTCAAAGTGTGTATCATTTAACTACATTTGTTATTCTCATTTAAATATGTAAATGCACGCTGGCATCAACATTTAAATTTTTTACTTCAGGGCTCCCAAGTGGCTCAGTTGTTTCAGTGTCCAACTCTTGATATCAGCTAATACTGTGTTCTCAGGATTGTGGGATCAAACCCTGCATTGGACTCTGTACCAGGCACAGAGCATGCTTAAGATTCTCTCTCTCCTTCTGCCTCTCTCTCTCTCTCTCTCTCCCTCCCTCTCTAAAAGAATTTACAGGGTAGGAGGTATTATAGAGGGTACGGTATTATAGAGGGTACGGATTGCATGGAGCACTGGGTGTGGTGAAAAAATAATGATACTGTTATGCTGAAAATAAATAAATAAAAAAAAGAATTTACTTAAATTTGATTCATTATTTAATGTACATCTCATGGATATTACTTGAAGACAATAAATGCAAAGGTTAGCCTTCCCTTTTAGTGGCAGCGTAATATTCCTAGCATGGATATACAGTTTAGTTTTACTAGAAAAAAATCAAGTTGTTTCCAATATTTTTTACTATGAGCATTTCTGGAAGAAGTGTTTTCACACCCATTCATCTCTTTACTGATGTTTTTTAAAACATAGCATATTATCCCCACATGAATGTATGGAATGGTTCGTTTCACCTGTTCATTATGCTTAACTGTCCTGAATATTGTCAACTTTTATTGAACACATAATGTGTGAAAATCATATTAAATCACATGACAAATTTGTACCTCCATCTTTATTGTGCCAGATACACAAAACAAAACAAAACAAAACATCCAGAAAACATATCTACCTTTTTTCCTACTTGAAATGATCTGTCACAAAATCTTTCATCTTGTTATATAAAGGAGAATTTACAGGACCATTTGTTCACATAAATATTAAGAAACCAAGATTATAATTATGTGGGTCCTTATCTTATAATACAAACACAGGTATCATACCTGCTATTGAATTTGGGCAAACTCTATGACTGCTGAGAACAATATAGAAAGTGGAAAGCTGGAAACCTATGAGTATATGGGGTAGCCGACTAGCTCTGTGGGCTAATTCTACCAATTATGTATTCCTGAGCAAGTCACACTGTAGAAAAGCCACAGTTTTATTCTTTCTACAATTAGGGAATTGGGTTAAGTGTACCTAAATTCCTTCATGGACCTTTAACATCCTATCCTATCTTTTCAAAGATTGCTTCAATAGAAGTATCCTTCCCTAATCTCCCAAATGACTGGAGAGTCCTTTAATTAGTTTGCTAAGGCTGCCATAACTAAGTACCCCCAATTGGGCAGTTTAAACAAACAAATGAATCATTTTCTATACCTTTCTAGAGGATGGAAGTCTAGAGGGAGATATCAGCAGGGGTGTTCCTTCTGTGGCTGTCAAGTCAGATCTGGTCCAAGCCTCTCTCCTTGTCTTATGGATGTTTATACTCTCCCCCCGTCTTCACATGACATCCTCCTTCTGTACATGTCTGTGTCCAAATGTCCTCTTCTCCTTCTTCTTCTTCTTTTTAAAGATTTTATTTATTTGACAGACAGAGATCACAAGTAGGCAGACAAGCAGGTAGACAGAGAGGAGGAAGCAGGCCCCCTGCTGAGCAGAGAGCCCGATGCGGGGCTTAATCCCAGGACCCTGGGATCATGACCTGAGCTGAAGGCAGATGCTTAACAACTGAGCCACCCAGGTGTCCCAAACATCCTCTTCTTATAATGACACCAGTCACATTGGATTAAAACTCACCCTCATGACCTCATTTTAACTTAATTATTTCTGTGAAGACTATCCAAATCAGTCACATTCTGAGGCACTGGCTGTAAGGACTTCAATACATGAAGTTTGTGGGGGGCCTGATTCAGCTTATAACATCCACTGACCTACCATAACGCACTTGTCACTACCAGATGTTCAGATACATGAAGATAATTTTTCTGTGATATCTGTTTGCCTATTACTTTTTGTCAAAACTACCTTGTAATTATTATAGCTATATAGCAAGTCTGGATGTTTTGATGTAAGGTCTTTATTCTCTTTTCAAGTGTTTCTTAGCTCTTCTGATCTATTTAAATTTTTGTGTTAATGGTTGAATCATTTAGCAATGTGGGGATCTAGGCCATTTAGGAGGAAAACTTTGGTAAGTGAAAAATTTTGATTATTCAAATTATATGGGATTAGATTTGTATACCTTTAGAGATACATTAAGCCATTAGGATATTTCATCTAGAAATATTGAGAGTGAATATGACCAAGTAAATCTTGAATCACACATAGTAGGGAGAAATGATGTGTCTTGAAATCATCTTAGAGGAAGGGAAAGATATCTCTGTTTATCTCAAGATCAGGTGCTAATAGAATTTACAGCTCTAGGATTTATGGTTTGTAACTGTGCAAGTCATGAGAAGTTAAGATAATTCCCTGAATTATTGTCATAATTGTTTGTGGCTAAGAGGATCTATCTTATACCTTGAGCAATAATACTTCCACAGCTTGCATCAAAGTATCTTTTGGGGACACATTCTAACAAACTTGTATAACTTCTAAACTATTTCTTACAAATGGTTTAATGTAATTCCCTTGTCATCTGTTATTTCTAGAAATAAACCCTCTTTGCAAAAGTCCATGCTATGTTTCTCTCTTTCCACGAGGCAGGTATTTCTCTATGTTTTATTCCTTTTTATTGTATGATGTCATGTTTAAAGGATAGGTTGACGTTCTGCAACTAATTTCCTCTTTGAGATCTTTTTAAAAAATTTTTTTTGAGGTTTTTGAGATTTTGGTTTTTGTTCGAATCATTATAACCAGGGAACATTTTCACTGAAAAATCACGGCTGGGATAAAAAGGACAGAAAGTTGAGTACTTTTTGGAAAGTCAAGATTAAAAGCGTCTGACTCACAGTTTGATACTTTGCACAGACAAAAGTTATTTTGTAGGAAAGATGACATGGAAATTGGTAGGGGTAGTGTGGGAAGGAGAGAGACTATGTTATTTAAATACATATATATATATATATATATATATATATATATATATATACACACACACACATACATACATACACACATGCACATATATATACACATACACACACATACATATATAATATATATGTATGTGTGTGAGTCTGTAACAGAAGAGTCTATAACTCTTCTTAGCACACAATGAGAGATTTATGCCCTAAATAAAAATTTAAAAAGAAATTTATTTAGGGCGTAAATCTCTCATTGTGTGCTAAGAAGAGTTATAGACTAAAACAACCAATCTCAGAACAATAAAGTAGAGTAAGTATATAAATATGCAAGTGAAAATGAGTAGAGGGTATTTTCAAAAATCTTGTTTCTTTCAGTTGAAAACCAGTGTGTTTATAATATAAACATAAAGATATCAAATCATCTCACTTCTACATTCGCATATAGACGTGTGTATGTGTCTAAAATTTGTAACTCACCTGAAATCTGTTTGTGCTGTTGTTGCTTCGTGGGCTGCTGCTGTGGCCGGTTGTAGCTCACCTCTATGTAGGAACCAAAGCAGCCTCCCATCAGGATTTCCTGTGCCCCAACTCATAGTAATCCAGATTTTGCCTTTTGCTGAAATAGTCTTCTATTCATATATTTTACTCCAGACCCTCTGAGCTGAAGACTGTGGCAGAGTATGATAAGCTGTTTAGGATGATATATATCTGTCCAATCCTTTGTCAGCCCTCATTATCATCTCCCTGCACTTGGCACTTGACATACATGTTCTAATTTAATCCTCTCAACAACAGTATGAGTCAGTAGTTCCTCCTTTTCTTCCCCTCTAAGGTGAGATTTTCGGTAATGAAGGGACGTTATAAAGAAATCAGGCTTTATCATCAACACAATGTTAGCAGGTAGACTGAACATAGGGAGTTTATCCATTTCTATGGCTTTTCCCTTAAATGATTTTTGAGTTTCCTTTAGGCTACAGTGAAAATTACTCTTGCTGTGTCTCTGTCAAATTTTACCCCTTCCAATTTTAAGATTGTTTGAATTTTTCATTCTGTAATCTTCTGTGATTACCTACTGATGTATATGAAACTGGTGAGTCAGCTTACATATGACTGAAATTAATGAACTATTTTAAAGTTTTCTTCAGTGGACCTAGATAATCTTTAAAGTAATAATTTAGATTTTTCACCATTTTTATGTTTTTATTTGGTTTCCAAATTTCCTTATTTATTTTTGAAGTGAGACCCCATGATAATTATTTTTGAAATATAGATATGAAAGTATGAACAGAAACTTCATTTGAAAACAGTGGCAGAAATACTTGACTAGAAGAATTTGGAAATTTGGACTAAAAGACACAAAGTTTTTGCTTATTTCTTTGTTTTTCTGCCAGAGATTTGGTATGTGTTTATGGATACTTTAAGTATTTTGAACCTTATTTTCTCCATTAGTCAAAACAGACTTTAAACTATTTGTATTTATAGTTTTATCTTAACACCTGTGAGGTTATTTAAAATAATAGAATTCATAGTTATATGATCAGGATATTCTTTATAGTCAGTATCTGGACAGCTTATGAAATTTATCATTTCTTCCAGAGGAAATAGGCATTATTTTTCTCTACCTTAAATGCTATGTCCTGTGGAACCTCAAGGAAATTGACCAAGGGTAAATAATTCCTTGTATCCCTGAATACCCTCTGTTACATGTAGCCATCTATCCCACAGTCACTTGGGTGGAATGGTCAATTTTTTTTTAAGAAGTGTAATTGTTGGGGCGCTTGGGTGGCTCAGTGGGTTAAGCTGCTGCCTTCAGCTCAGGTCATGATCTCAGGGTCCTGGGATCGAGTCCCGCATCGGGCTCTCTGCTCGGCAGGGAGCCTGCTTCTCTCTCTCTCTCTCTCTCTGCCTGCCTCTCCATCTACTTGTGATTTCTCTCTGTCAAATAAATAAATAAAATCTTTAAAAAAAAAAAAAAAGAAAGAAAAGAAATGTGGAATCCTGGTCTCATCCCAGAGCGACTGAATCAGAATCTGCATAAAAAAAAAAAATAATAAAAAAAAAATAAAAAAAAAAGAAGTGTAATTGTTGGGGCCCCTGGGTGGCTCAGTCCTTAAGTGTCTGCCTTTGGCTCAGGTCGTGATCCCAGGGTCCTGGGATTACCCTGCATCCGGCTCCCTGCTTGGCGGGAAGCCTGCTTCTGCCTCTCTCACTCTCCCTGCTTGTGTTGCCTATCTCCTTGTGTCACTCTGTCAAATAAATAAATAAAATCTCAAAAATAAGTGTAATTGTCATGCTAAGAAAAGCAAGAAAACTCAATATCAAAAAAATGCTCACTTAAAGCCAATGAAGTCAAAAGGAGTGCACAAGAAATAAAACTTAACAATGAATAAATGAAACAAATTGAAAATAGTTACAAGTATGGTAGATATTCCTCCAGTGGTATAAATAAGAACTTTAACTATTAGATAGAAGAAGAGTTATAAATATATTCATATCAATAAGACATCTAAAAACTAATAAAATGTACCATAGAAATAACATCTATTTGGCTTTGAAAATATAGAACTGTCATATTTATACATTTAATTATTATACTAATATAAAAATTCACCTCAATGAACTGAGATAAAAAATGATGGACAGCTTTGCCTGTTAGTAGTGACTATATAATTGGGTTGCATTATTTAGGATGAACCCGAAATACGTTTTCATTAGATATTAAAATTTCCAGTTTATTTAAAAATTTCCCTGTTGTAAAGATAGTTTGACATAAAAATTGTTCTTCTCACATTACCATTAAGCGCTTTCAGTACATAAAATCCTCTTCTAGCTGTTCACTTATCTAAATGTCACATTTACATAATGCCCAAAATAAAATGCGTTGTTTTTATATATGTATATGGCTTTTGTTACCTTTCTCCAGTAAAAGAAGCATCCATCTACCTATCATCTATCTGTATATCTATCATCTATCTCAATGCTGTTTTAAAATTTGTGTTGCTCTAATTGGTGAATATTAATACTACCTTTTGAAATAAATATAATTTTTATATATGACACATGTGAATAGATAACATTTGCATGAGAATGCAGAACATAGGAGAGTTGACAATCCATTTCTCTATTAGCTTTTATTATTAAAATAGATCTTAAACCTTTACCAGATATCAAGTGGTAGACAATTCATGACTTCAACATGAAGTTCTCATTTTCTGTCTTGTATCACTTGAGTTGCGGAGGGCACAGATGTCTTTCCAGGCTGCTTGTTGTGGCTGAATCTGCCCACTCCAGGGGCTCCGGATGGGAGTGGAGACAGTTCCCCAGCTAAATGTTGCTGTGGATTCTCTGCCGATGTGCATGTCAGTGAGGCAGGCCATCCTGATGTTGTCATAGGAGCTCTCATTGTACTCAGGGGAGGAGTGAGCCTGTCTCAGCTTTTGCGCTTACATTGGACCCGCACTTCAGTCTGAGTCTCCTTTTTTTGTTGGATGGGACATATAAAATGTCCTGCCACTTCGCTCTAAGCCAATTTTTGTTCTGCTTTTCAGAGACCTCCTTTGGTTATCTCTTGTATTATTTTCAGGAATTACAGCTGTGTTTAGCAGAGTAAGTGTAGAGAAGTGGTGCTATGCTATCCTGTCTGGGCGCAAGTCTGTCAGTTCTTTGCTGTAATATTCTTTCCCCAAAAAAACATATTTCGAAGAGATACAATTTGTATGCACTTTTATGTGTATGTATGTGTGTGTGCACATGTACACACTGTAATGGGACATCTTATATTTAATCACCCATTACTATGGCACTTATATAGTTTTTCATGATATTTTTCAGTCATTCTAGAACTACCTATGTTGATGAAATGCTATTTGCATCAAAAAAGATTTACAGTAATTGTATCTTTCTATGAATGGAAACTATTACCACCAAAATGTTCTCTTTTCCTGCTTAACGCTTAAGTTTTGAAAATGACTTGCCTTTTCATATTACACTGAATTCACCTTCTCCCATTTTGCTACCCATATGATTGTGAATATTTTGCTCAATCTTTACTACTTCCGTTTATAACATAGCATGAAATCAAGGCTTTGGAACCAATGACACATGGGTAAAAATGCTACAGTCTTCCTGTGTTGACTGTGTAATGTTGGGCAATAAGCTTTACCCCTCTTCATCTCCGTTTGTCATATTTAAAGTAGAATTGTAATAGAAACTATCTCATAGGTTTCTATGACGAGTTAATATGTGAGCTTACTGGTCTCATGGCAAGATTTTCGTATATGTTAGTGATGATGATAATTTTTTTAATAGAAGAAAATAACTATTAATTTTATTTTAAAGTTTGTTTTAGTCAGCATCTGTGATAACCTGATATGCTTTGTTCATCATTATGTTTTATTTGTTGATATATTTATGAATCCACATAAGAATTTGCTTCCATACATATCACTTAAAGAGGAAGTCATATTTTATTTCAAATTAAGTCTGGTTTAATTTATTACCAGTGTTCAGAATGCACAATCTACTCATTCTTAATTTCTTTCTTTATTCATTAATTAATTTTGGCAATAAAACCTTTGGCCTCTAAATTTAATAGGCCCAAGTTCTGTGAATGGTTGACAAGGGGACCTACCTGTGGTGGTGCCCAGGTTGAAATTTATCTTGAACAGGAAAATGATATCTAGTGGGGAGATGGGAAAAAATGAGCACACTGTAAGGAGTAATTCACAAAATTGGGTAATAAATTAGTAAATGTTTAATAAGCATTGTGCTAATGTGCTACTTTATATTTCTCAGAAAAAAAATTCATGATAAGTGATATAGTTATTATGTGTTCAACACTTATGCTCTTTTATATTCTCTGTAAATTCCCAAAGAATCTTGTATGAAGGACATCTTTGAGATTAATAGTAATATTTCTCTTTAGTGCTCTCTCCCTCATTTTTCTCAGTTTTTGAGAGCTGGATCCATGCCATTTTAGTCCCCCCCCCCTTCGCCAATGGGCATATGGACAGCCATCCAGCACATATTTGGTTAAACGAGTAGATGATAAATTATATGACCTTTAAAAGTTAAAGAGAGTAGATCAGTGGCCTTCCTACTGAGAAGTCCTCACAGAGACTATATATTTTTTTCCCATAAAGTCAACCTATTATTGGTGGTATTTGGTTGAAATGGAAAGTCAACTTGTATTTTAAGATCATAAGCACTGAGCTGTCCTATCCATGAGGGTGTTTATTCACTCAATTGAGTTTGCAGCATAAGTGGGAGAAAAAGTATGGTGTACATTTGAGAATTAGTGTGTGTATGAGTGTATGTGTTTGGGGAAAAATAGGACTGTTATAGGTGTTTTGTTTTGGTTTTTGTTTGTTCTTTTCAGAGAGGGAGGCTGAGGGGAGGGACAAAGGGAGAGGGAAAGAGAGAATCTTAAGTAAGCTCCGTACCTAGCATGGAGCCCAACGTAGGGCTCAATCTCATGACCCTGAGATCATAACCTGAGTCCAAAACAGGAGTTGGATACTTGACCAACTAAGCCACCCAGTGCCCTGACTGATAGAGGATTTTACCGAGAATAGAGGGAGGCTCTAATAGGGTGTTTTTGTTTGTTTGTTTTGTTTCTTTGGCTCTAGAGTGGTTTTCATTTTAGTCTTATATATAACTGGGCAATTTCAGAAAGTAGGATTTAATGTGTCCAGATTGATGTACTTCTTTTTATGGTTTTGCAGTAACATCAAAGAGCATATATGAATAATACTTTGATTTATTTCCAGTAAAGCTTCTTGATACATTTACATCTCAAAAGTCTGTGGCATGTGTAACTATAGGTGCTTCAATTCTATATCCACAGGTATTTTTGAAACACAAAACTTGATGAACACTTATTTTAACAAAAAAGCAGTATAAAATTATGCTTTAGGTAAGGAAGGCCCACATTAATAAGTGTTTTTATTCAGAGAATACATAGTCGTGTGTTCTTTAAGAAGTGATACATCTTTTCAGGTGTTCTTGAATTTCCATTATGAGAATATATCTGTTTAAGATTCTATTTGCTGCTTTAAAAGCTATCTATTTTGCTGGAAATGATGACTTTTACGATGTATAAAAACTTGTAAAGCTGTCGTTCACTCTGGTAAAAATGCAAGGATCATAGAAAACTTGATTTAAAATATGCACATTTTGGGAGGCTTAATTCTGGTGTGCTCTGCATTGAATAGATTAATCAGTTCATAGATTAACTATAAAACTCTTCTGCTTTGTTATTGACAAATAAAGCTAGAGAAACAAACAAGTAGTCTGATCATTTATAAATTTTGTAAGAGGCTCCATCGCTTGCTAATAAGCATTGGTAACATTCCTCATATTAGAAATAGCAGAGCTTATATGGGTGGAGAAGTTGTTTTAAGCCATTTAATGAGCAGCACATATTTTTAAAATATTCCTACTGGTAGTTATCCTGCTTAATAACATGAAAAGATATTCTCACATTACTCTGGATTCATGTAACTACAGAGGCGATACTCAGTAATTAACCTAGCCTCACATTCTTCAGAGGCACCTAAGAAGATGTATTTTACTTTCGGTAGTATTTAAGCTGGGTATTTCCAATTTTTTTCCCTCCTATAGCATACAGTATTTCTCATAGCTAAGAAGCTATATTTCTACTAATTAACCTCATGGTTTTAGAGTTTTCTTAGTATTATTAACCCTCACTCATAAGATGCAGTGACTTATTGGTATTTTGATAAACATTACTTTAAAGAAAAACAGAAAAAAAAAATGCTGCTGATGTATTGTGTATCTTTCCAGAAATATGTAATAGAAAAAAAACTATGATTATGATGAAAACTTTAAATTTCTTTCTTTAACTTGTCCATTTTAGGTACAGATAATTATTTTTTAAATGCAAAGATGATAGAAATTGAAAAAATAAAATGTAGTATGATGATGTACCTAAGGTAGGAACTATGCCCTCTGTTTTTTAAATAAAAAGTATATAGTGGCATCTGGGTGGCTCAGTGGGTTGAGCCTCTGCCTTCGGCTCAGGTCATGATCCCACAATCCTGGAATCAAGCCCAGCATTGGGATCTCTGCTCGGCGGGGAGCCTGCCTGCCCCCCTCTCTCTGCCTAGTTGTGATCTCTGTCTGTCAAATAAATAAATAAAATCTTAAAAAAAATATATAAGTATATTTGGATAACACTGATGTATATAAGAATTCTATTAGTAAAAATCTGTAGAAAAAATGGATCTCTACTCAATATTTATATTTTCTTTTTTTAAGTATTTTATTTATTTATTTGAGAGGTAGAGAGAGGCAATGAAAGAGAGAGAGCATGAGTGGAGAGAGGTCAGTGGGAGAAGCAGACTTCCTGCTGAGCAGGGAGCCCAATGTGAGACTCGATCCCAGGACTCCAGGATCACGACCTGAGCCCAAATATCCTTAACCAACTGAGCACTGATGTGCCCCACTATTTATATTTTCTAACTTAGTTATAGTTTCATCACAAATACTTATTTTTGCTTATATAAAATTATTTAAATATACATTATTATTTATTTCTATCTATACATTTTACAGTCTTAAAAATTTAAACAGAATAAAACAAAAGATATGTACAGTTTATACATATCTGTATATATTTTTAAAAACAATCTTTCATCATGCTTATGTTTTTTCAAAAATAATAAGAAAAATATTTATAATTCTTAAATGTTTGTATTGAAGGCAAAAGCTTACTTGAAGTTGAATTCATGTCTTAAGGAGGTTACAAAAATGTTTCCCTAAAATATGATGAATCTTAAATATCAGGATATATCAAGTTAAAAGATGACTTAACATACCACTGTAGAACTATGGAATTTGTCTATTTTCTCGAATGTAGCAAAGTGCCCCCACCCAAAAGGTTTTCAATCTCTGTTTGTTTGGTGGAAGACGTTCCTGGAGCACAGATATAAAAGTTGCTCTGGTGTGGACTGTCGTCCAACGGTTGAAGATCTAGTTGTCCTCTAAAACCACAATAAGAATTAATGTTCCATATACATTGTATATATACATCTATAAAAAGTATGTATTATGTAGTCATTGGACATGTGTAAACCACAAATTCAGTTCAGAATACAGGTCACAGGTGGGTGGAGCTTATGATCTCACTTTTGGGGTTTGGTTTTTGGTTTTGTTTGATTGTTTTGTTTTGTTGTTTTCCCAGCAAGGTAGGGAAGAGAAATGGGAAAGCCCTTGGCCATACTGACTCTTGGCAATACCCCAAATGGAATAGTAAAGGGGCAGCCTATCACATTGGCTGATGCAGATCTCAGCAATACGGTGGGCTTCCTTAAAGAAGAATGAGTCAGCAGTAATGCAAGGTTCTGCTAGTGTTTTCAAGTTTGCACACTATGCTCGAGTAGCAGTGATAGACTGAGGCCACCTGCGTTGGACAGGTAACAGGCACAAAGCATCAGAACTGGAGCAAATGAGCCAAGCGTCAACTGAGGGGTCTGGGTGGTGCCATGGGATTTGCTGGGAAGCAGTGCTGGCTCGGGCAGCGACAGGTCCCAGACACCCAGCCACAGCCACTCAGCCAACAAGGATTTATCTTTCCTGCAAACAGTTTGCCAACTTCAGCAGTCTCCCATGTCCTCACTACCCCAGGACCCATCTCCATTTTGCTTTCCTTTAATTTGTGACTTTTACCCTCCGTCACAAGATAGTTTTGCACCTCCTGGAGGAGAGGCAAAAATTCACACACACACACACACACACACACACACACACACACACAGAAACAAAAACTTGCTAAGTTTTTTAGAAGCTCTTTTAGTGCCTTCTAGTAACTTTTTAGCATTTCATCATTTCTAAGAGCAAGTGATTCTGGAAACATTTTATTACTGGGGCAGTGCTGCCCAGAATTAAAGTAGAGTTTTATTGGTAAAAAAAGAAGGGAATGGACATTTGGTGGGCAGTCAGCAATTATACCAGGAGGCTGGAAGCCTGGTGGCCTCACTTGAGCCAGAATTGACACTAGTCTACTAATATGCAATTAATTTGCATCTGAATGTATCCCTTGTCCACTCTGTTCTGAGGAAATAAAATGTCCTTTTATTGTCTCATCCGCATTGGAAATGAAGTTTCAAAATAATTATTGTAAAATATATTTTTATTAGATTAGAAAAAATCTCAACATTAATGGATATTTTATATTCAGTAACATAAAATTGGTAAAATTAGTTTTATATACCAGGCAGCTCTATTTTTAAAATATAATAATAATTGATAGGAATGACTGCAAAAGGAGGGTCTATTATTAAAGAGATTTGAAAAATTAATGCAATAAGGGGCTTAATAATTGGCTGGCATTTGAGAGGATTCCAATTTTCTGATCCTCCAAATTTCCTCTCTTCCAATGACATAGTATCAGTAGAGTATGATTCACCAAGACTCAATGTCTGAAAGTATTAAGATGTCCTTTCACATTTAAAACAACTGTGACAGCTGTCTGGCAATCACGAGGAATAATGATGCGGAAGACTTTCAGAACTGGCTCGGGCATCAATCGATGTCATCTGTCATCTCGAGATTTCTTTCCTGCTAAAATGCCCATGAAAATTATAGGAATAAATTTATTTTGCTTGGAGTTATATATAGAGATAATTTCATACTTAGGAAAATGATATAAATTTATTGAAAGCATGTCAGAGAAAATGTACTTGATGAAGAAAACTATCAGAAAAAAAGAGCATTTGATGAAGAAAACTATCAGTTATGCAGTGTGGTGACCATTGCGAAATGTGCTTTCTAACTCATTCATAATCTCACTCTAATTTGCACCCATTTGTGGATGATGGATTAAACATTCTGCACCGTAATAATTTTGGTTTTGATCCATAAAATTTGAGGATGCTCCAGCCACTAAGAATTTCTAGATAAAAAAAAAGGCATTGGTTTTTATTTTCTAAATGTAAACCAAGCACAAGACTGTAGGTATTGAGACCATTAATAGTTCTGAGGATTTATATATTGAGTGTAAAATTTAAGTGCTTTTCTTTATTTTGTTATTCAAATAATTATTCATTAAAAAAAGTGCTTTTATTTAGCCTAAAGCTCTTTTTTGGCCATTATTATGTCATGGAAACACTTTTGCATTAAAATGCCTTTCAGTTTCCAGGAAGCCATATATGATAGTGATCTCTCTTTGGTATTGTTCATTGCATATTGGCCTGGATGCTCAAATGGCAGATCCTCTCTTGGGGGTTCCCTTATGGAGGGTGATTCTACTTAAACCTCCCCAGTTTCAGAAATAGTTTCCTCTAAGCATCAGACTGTGGCTTAAACGAGGACCTGAGTCTTTTGTGCTTCATTTGTTTCAGATCACTTTGTTTGTGTAGGGACTGGACTTACACAGCTGGGGCCGTATCAGGGAACAGAAGTGAGGCAGACTGAAGGTTACCTAAGTTCTTAAACTCAGCTTCAAGCTCCCCTAAGATTTTGTGGGTGGATTTTTAAGATATCTGTAAACTCTGACAACTATGACCTATATTTCACCTTTATCCTTCTTTGAGTAAAATGTCTATTTTTTATCAAATTCTTAAAAGAATGACCCATAAATATTAAAAAATGACTGGTTCAGGTGCATCTGTATGGCACAGTTCATTAAACCTCTGACTCTTGATTAGGCTCAGGTCATGCATGATCTCAGGGTCCCAAGATCCAGCCCCTGCCAGACTCCCTCTGATCTCAGCACAAATTTCTCTTGAGACGGTTTCACCTCCCCCCACTCCCCCAGCTCATGCCTGGTTGCACACAGGTGTACTCTCTCTCTCTCTCTCTCAAAACAAAACAAAACAAGACAAAACCTCAACTCATCCCTACAGACTCCCTCAGTCAGTAAGAGGCAGGGCAGGATTCAGGCGCAGACCTCCTGAGCTCCCCCTCAGGGCATTTGCCCTTCACCACACTGCTTCAGTCGTGGTGAAGGTAATTTTTCTCAGGTGAAGGAATGTTTTTCTCCTTCTTTTCCTGAGAGGTAGTGAATATCTTTCTTTTTTTTTTTTTAATATTTTATTTATTTATTTGACAGAGAAAGACACAGTGAGAGAAGGAACACAAGCAGAGAGAGTGGGAGAGGGGGAAGCAGGCTTCCCATGGAGCAGGGAGCCTGATGCAGGGCTCGATCCCAGGACTCTGGGATCATGACCCGAGCTGAAGGCTCAGACGCTTAAGGACTGAGCTCCCCCCGCACTTCAATATCTGTGTTTCTTAGACAAGATTGCAAGCTTGGGCTGCATGTAATAAGAGACAAGAACATCTCTGAAAGAGAAAAAAACAAAGCCAATGAAAGTTGTATGGTGGGAGACTGTGTGTGTGTGTGTGTGTGTGTGTGTGTGTGCACGCACACACGCATGTTTTATGGTAAGAGCGCTGGGCACACTCAGTATTCTGCAGAGCGAAGCTTTTGCTAAGCTCCTCTGTCCCCGGAGACACTTAGTCCTCATGCTGCCCAAGACTCCCCATCACAGGCAGGCAATTTTCCAAGGGAACGGAGGAGAGCACTTGCCTACTGCTATCTCCAGGTGGCTTGAAAATAATCAAGAAAACAAGTCTTGCCCAGAAATATTCAAAATGCCACCTCCTATCCACCATGGATTGTCTCTCTCACTTTCCATCTGAAAAGGAGTACAAAACAAACATATTTATATGAATGTCTGAACAGATCTGAGCGCCATGATATTAAAAACCAGGCGACATTTCTTTCTGTGTACACTTCCAAACCTTTTATGTAGTTTAAGTGCAGTGGGTCTTCATTTAATGCAAGCAGAGGAAAGACATAAATGGATATACACACAAATTTAAGCCTACTCAGTGGCAGTATAAATCACTTGTTATTTTACATTTTAATACATCGACCATCCCTTAAAGCTAGTTGTGTTTCTAAATAATTATAGACTCCACTTAAGTTACACATCCTGAAAATAAATGCTTTTTCTGAGATGGTCCCTCTCGTGCTTGCCTGAGAAGCGTTGTGGAATCCTGCGCAATAGGCTTGCCTCAGCTCTTCCTCCTGTGACTCCAATTACTCATACACTGTTGGCCACTGGTTTTGTCATTTAAATCTGCAGCTGACATGACTATGCAGATGAGATATTTTTACATGCAGTGCATGTGGCTTTGTAAAGTGCACCGCATAGAGCTTTCTGGAGAGAAATTACGTCTGTTCATTCACTTTTACATTCTTGATATGTGCAGAAAAAAAAATGCAGTGAAAATAAATTGTTCTATAAGGCATAACTAGCTTTAATTTTTAAAAAGTTTTAGGGAAAATGATTCATTGTTTAAATCAACTGATTTATATTATGTCATAGCTAAAACTGAGTTCCTCAATCCGTGTACACACAGTGAGGAGATTTTAACCAAAATTTGATAATACAGAAGAAAAACGTAGGCTATGTATTAGCTTGTGCTGCTGTAATAGAACACCAAGATGAGGCGCCCTGAGAAAAAGACATTTACTTCCCACTGTTCTGGAGTCTGGGAAGTCAGAAGTCAAAATGATAGTGAGCACTGTCTCCTGACTTGTGCTAGGAAACCTTGCTGGACCCCCTCAGGGCAGAGAACAACAGTGCTGATCTTTTCCTAAGGACAGTGCCATCATGGGGCACCCACACTTAAGGGTTCTTCTCCCCCTAACTCCTTCTCAAAGGCCCCACCTCCAAAGACCATCATATTAGCTGATAGGACTAAAATATATGAATGGGGGTGTCACACCCATTGTCCATATGAGGCTATTAAATATCTATTAAATATCAATTTACCCCTTTTCTTCTTCGGGTACTTTACATTATGAAATGATAGCATTCATTATTTAAGGATTCTCTCTTCAGAAGGAGAATGGAAGTCAGCTTTCTCACCCTGTGCCCATATTATCTGTTTATATTTTATCCTTATAGTCATTTCCTATATAATGTCAAGTCTTCGTCCCATCCGAGTAGGCACAGAGATCACTGCATGTCATGTAGGCACACAGACCTCACTCTGCCTGCCTCCCGGGGTTCACACTCTTCTCTAGTGTGGGTGGAACCTGGGGTTTGCTTCCAATCAGCAGAATAGGGTAAAGGTGATGAGATGTATGTCGGACTCTATAGTGAGCAGACTGGTTGTCTTCTCCTGGCTTGTTTAGAAGAAGCAAACAGCCATGAATCTTCCAACCCACGGAAATCATTTCTGTCGACAGCCTGAAGGAACCTGCACATGAATCCTTCCTCAGTTGAGCCTCTCATGAAGCCAGAGCCCCGGCTGCCACTGGGGTGCAGCTTAGTGAGAACCCAGCTAAGCCAGGCTCAGATTCCTGCCCCATGGAAACTTCTAGATAAGAAGTGTGCATTGCTCTAACCTGCTTAATTGATGGTTAAACAGCCATAGGAAACCTATACAGTTCGTTATACCCATTTACAGTCGCAGAAACCATTACCAGATAGCTAGATAACTGTCCCAAGGAAAAGATGAATAAATCGATTTAGAAAAAAAAGCTAAAAATCTCCATCTAACCTCAGGCTAAAACATTTATCCCGTGTCACAATCATTGTTTCTCTTTAACCCTAATTGCCTCCAAGTGACAGAGAAAGCTGTTCTGTCCGGGTGGAATCTTTAATTCACTGTGGTGGATGGCAATTGTCCTAGCTGCAGCGGTTTCTGAGGGAGGCATAGCAGAGGCAGATCCCAAGAGTTGATCTCCCTTGCAGGATCCACTAGGAGACAGTCAGGACTTCCTCCCTCACACAGGCTTTCTGCAGCCCAGCAACTTAGGGAGGGCACGGATTGCATGGAGCACTGGGCGTAAATAATGAATTCTGTTATTCTGAAAAGAAATTTAAAAGAGAGAGAGAGAGCGCTGAGCTGTTTAGGGACAAACTGCTTGGTTCTGCGGGATAAATATAAATAAATAAATACACACACACACGTATATATGTGTTTATGTATATTTAGGAAACAGGATAAGCCGCATATATCTATGAACTAAAGATGAGTGTTTTGTACTGGACCGCCTATGAAGGAAGGAAGGCCACTGGGTGGCCTTATGGCATAAACGAAATGGCAGTGACACGTAGTTTTAAGATGGTTTTGTGTGTGTGATTTGACGTTTCTTAGAAAAAGAGAGAGGAGTCAACCTGCTTCAGAAGGGTCCCTAATATTGATCTGTAAGTCCAGTTTTAATATAGGAGGATCTTTTAAAAAACATAACAGTGCCATATGAGTTTCAGGTGTACAACATATGACGTTCTTAAAGCAGCAAAATCAAAGTGATGCCCCCCCCCCTTCCCAAAATGCCATTTCCCTTTCTGTGCCGCAGTGTTAAGTTTCTTTAATTATCTCTTCTGAGTGAGGCCGTGGCAGGAGGCTAGAGGAAGGGGCTTCTTCCCCTGCTGACTGCAGTCAGGAGTTAAAGGGAAGGGCATTTTAAAAGCAACAACTTCAGGACTTCAAGATATTTTACAAAGTATTGCACAATGATGTCTTCAAATACATAAAGAGCAACCTCATTGTTATAAAACATGTGCAGAGAAGGTTTATTGCTCTGCTTTTGTATCTCTGCTGAGGGCAGAGGCACGGTCTCTTGCTGTCCATTGCTGGTGTTCAGTATCAACCACAAAACAACTACCAACCAGGCTCAAAAGAAGAATAGGAAAGAACAAAAGAAAGCAAATGGGAGAGCAGGGTCGCTGCACTTGCTTCTTCCCTGCCAGGTGCATCTATTCTTTGAAAACTCATCACACTATATCAAAGATGACTGGTGTAGTAGGAAATTAAGTTGCTTCTCTTTGGGTCATGTTGGGTAGGCAATGGTTCTTTCCAGAAAACCGTTACATCTTGCTGTTCCTCCTGCTCTCCTAATCATCTGCCCAGGAATCTCTGCTGCGTAATAACTGTATGCAAAAATCAGAACATATGGTGTGGAAAACTAATTACTATATCAATATTTCACTTTGTTGTCAGGGATGGAATCTTTGTAGCAGTTCTACAACTGGAGCTAAGTAGCCGTGCCTGCGTGTTGAATACTGTCAGGAGTGATGTGCCTGCTCCGCTGAGCTCGGTCTTATGGCAACGTCTTGAGGAGCTGCGCTTTCGCTGTATTTATGAAGCAGTCTAACCTCTAGAGGGGCGCTTACTGACCTCTTCAACAGTCATCTTTCATCATGATCAAGCCTAATTAGGAGCCATATGCTCCCATGGTTTACACACCATGGATCTACAACTTAAAGGAAAACCTGCTCAAAATCCAGGCTGTAAATGAGAAATATTACTTAGGGTAAGGGTATGCTCATCACTCCAACAAAGCTGTTCGGCAGACAGATAGTTGGAACATGGGTGCAGATGGTCACTGGGTGGTGTTGGTAATGGTAAAGGAGAGGATGTTGACGGTGAAGGACGTACCTGATAACATTTACTGGTGATTCATTGTACACGACACATGTCTAGTGTAGTGTAACGCAGTGTATACAGTTTCAGCAAAGATTCTCTCATGAAGCACTTAAAAGACTTACCAGACAGGCATTTTGATGAGCATCTATTTAGCAGGTGAGGAGACTAAGGCGAAGACTTTTAAATGTCTGAGCCCACATCAACCCACCAAGTGAGTTGCAAAGGTGGGATTTAAATATAGTTATTCTGATGGGATGCCTGGGTGGCTCAGTTGGTTAAGCGGCTGCCTTCGGCTCAGGTCATGATCCCAGCGTCCTGGGATCGAGTCCCACATTGGGCTCCTTGCTCGGCAGGGAGCCTGCTTCTCTCTCTGCCTCTAGCCTGCCACTCTGTCTGCCTGTGCTTGTGCTCTGTATCTCTCTCTCTCTCTCTAACAAATAAATAAAAATCTTTAAATATAGTTACTCTGAAATGAGGCCCAGCACTACGAAACAATACTCCTCTGCTCCCATGCAATCAGTGTGACTGCATTTATCAACAACCTGCCACATTTTATCCCGTGGAGACAACGTTCCATAGGTCGTAATTGACATGGTTTGGAGAGAATAAGGACTGTGTAATTTTGATCTGGAAATTCTGTTTGTGGACATTTTCCCAACATATATTTGTGTGTGTGCGCGTGTGTGTGTGTGTGTGTGGTGCGGTCGTAGTAAAAGACTGGAGACAATATACAATTCTATCCGTAGTTCGGCAGTAGGTAATTATGATAAATCAGCATGGGGAAATATAACACAGCCGTTCACAAGAATAAGGCAATCCTATCAGTTCAGATACGGTGAGATTGTATGATATATTCCTGAAGTCCAAAGTCGAGATGAAAACGATGCGGCAGTAATGAGCTTCGATAGCTGCGTGCCAACAACCACAAAAAACGCCGGACAGATAAGAATTTAAGAGAGCAATTCAGGGTATTTGAGTCTAGGAGGCGAGGGACACTGTTGCTTATATTCTTCTTCATTTGCTTTCAGATTTCTTATGTAAGCAGACTATGGTAATGAAAATCAAGTACTTGAGGTAACAGGTGAATTTGCAGAAAGGACAGCAGAGCAGGTTTCAGGTTCACCTGCAACAAATCATTTACTCAAAGGTGGACTTCCGCTCCTTGTCTTGAAGCTGTCAGTGTTATCTGAGAAGAGAGGCTGGCGGGGCGCGTCTGAGGTGTTCAGGTGGGGGACAGCAGGCTCCGGGGCTGGTCTGAAAGAGTTCCGCCCATCACCCAGGTCCTCATGGAACAGTATCCTGTCTACTGATTCTCTGCTGTGGCTCCTAGCTGACCCCTCTGTTTCCCTCCAAGGACTAGAATAGGTCATAGTCATGTCAAGTGCAGAAAATGAAGGAAATTGTTTAACAGATGACACCACTGTATAGTGGCAGAGATGGAATTAAACTGCTGGTTTCCTGATGTCACATCAGTTCTCTTTTACACTATATATAGAGAAGGTGCATTTCACTTCCTGGAGTAGGATAAAGAGAGAATGGGGAGAGACAGCAGCACCGAGCGCTGAGCGCAAACAGATAACTGGGTGCCTGATGTGATGCCGTGGTCCGTGTCCCCCTAGAATTTTCTGGACATAAAACTGCTTTCAACAAAAAATGTAATTCTAGCTAAAGGTGCCCCAGGCTTTTAGTGGTACTTGGTGTACTTTGATGGTGCATGAATAAAACGTGCTAATAAGTTTCCAGGTGCACAGAAACCATTGCCACAATGACAGATTTCAGCGTTTATTGTTGGAAACAAGCTGAGGGATACTTTTCCGGCCTTTGCTCATGGCAGTTCTGGTAAGAGGGACTTTGAGACGGATGGTCAGTCGTTTTGGCTTTTATAATGAGCTCCCTGACCTGGATTGACAAGTCTCCTTTTGTGAATCATGTGAGACAGTAGCTGGGACCTCATGCTTGCAAAAGGCAGGATATGACTAAAATTGCCCCATGCAGATAATCGCCTCGGCCTCACTCTCCTTATCTTCCTCTGGTGCCGAACGGGAATTCCATTTCACATACACACATGTGCACACACACACACACACACACACACTACTATGTCATGTATATGTATTACGTGTATTTATAACTATATATCTTTGTTAAAGAAACATCGAGTCTGGAGGCGCAAGATGTTTTTTCCTAGATTCCATCAAATTTTCTCATCATGAGAAGCTAGTGAATTTTCTAACACAATTTTAGTAAATGTAGAATAGCATTACCTTATTTGAGGATTTGGGGGAAGTTGCATGTGTACACACACATTCTTTCACACCTGCTGGCTAATTCGTGGACGTTAAAAATGCTTGTTTTTATTTGTGCCTCATTCCCCTCCTTCTTGAGGTCGTGAAGGTGATAGGGACCATCATTAACGTTGAGGATGGGCACTGTTGAGAAGTACGGCAGGCCTGAGCTGTTGGCCTAATGTGCTGTTGAGGATGACACCGAAGTAGTTATGCTATGGAATCTAGAAAAGAAAGAAGGCCGGAGTGTGGGATGAAATGTGACCTGAGGGCTACATTATGAGCAGAAAGAAAGGGAAGATAACATCAAGTGAAAGACAAAGGAAGCGGCTGTATTGCTTCTGTTTCTCTCTGTTTGCTTCCGTTTGCTTCCGCTTCTAGGTCAAGACTAATAAAATTCACACTTTTCAACTATATTATTATACATTAAATGGATTGGCCTGAGACTATATCTGCCATTTGTAAAAAAAAAAAAAAAAAAAAAAGTGTATACACACACACACACATATGAGTGTGTGTGTGTGTGTGTGTATGTGTATATAATATATACATATTTAGGATTGCCTGCACTTTCTTATAAAATTTTTACCCTTTAAATCTCACTTTTTAATTTCTTGATGCTTTGGCTATATAATATAGATAATATAGGATAGAGAAACACCAGTCAATTCTGTTTCTCCTTGTCTCTTTCTGATAAAACATGGTGATGTTATTTCTGTAAGATTCTTAGAATAAAATATTCTGTCATCTAATTTAATTTGAAAAAATCTCATTTGTTATGAAATTGTTTTTTAAATATATTTAATAAAACTTATCATTAATATTGAACACCTCTTACTTAACAATATGTTATTGTGACTAAAGGGACTTTGCTAGTGTATGGTTGGTCTATCGTATTTGGTAGAATTGTGAATTTTCAAATATATGCATATGCATGTATGATTAGGGATACTAATTTTTTTTATTAGAGTCTAACAGGGAAGCATTGTTTTAATTAAAGAAAAATAAAACAATAGCTACTTCAGGCTAAATCTATATTAAATTCTTCGACAACATCAGTTCAATAATCCTTTAACTTGTAATCACCTCTTTCTATGCTGACAGAAACCAGAGCAACAAACCATCCTATCAAAGACAATTTTTTCTAAGTTAACCTGATCGTTTGCTTTCCCGAATGCATTTTTCCTGATAAGTAGCTAAAACACCTCCATCTGGTTTATGACTGAAAATGAATTCATAGCTTCTTCTTTACCCAAGAGTTTAGAGAAGTCTTAAGAAATATCTACATAGATCATGTCCTATAAAAAGAATGGCCAATATTATTTTCCTCCTGAGCTATATCAGGTAAAGGTACTGGTTTTGTTAGATGATATTATAGACGCGAGGGTTTTATTCTTTACCGTATTTGTCAGTCTAACAATAAACTACAGAGAATTACTAGAGAAGAGAACACTGGATTTTGACCACCCCTAGTATCAATCCTCTCCCATAGTGTATAAAAGATAGAGACCATGAGACTTTTCTAGGCATTTATGCAAACATTTTCCATTTGAAGTTTAGCTAGTGTATAGAAGTTAAACAGCTTTGCCACTTGTGAAAATTATACCTGTTTGGTTGAAGAAACCAGTTTTTCCATTAGTTTTTCCATTAAACTTCTGAATTTGAAAAATAGAAAACACTATTTCTTATTGATTTTAAAGACACCTTCCAGGAAGTATGAGCTATATTTCATAACGTAAATGGAATTTTAAAACTTCTTTGGAGAATCTAGGGATAAGGTTAGTAGTTACATAGTAATCATGTGGTTTCTTTTCAATAGATAATCCCATTGTGTTTTGCAAAGAGATTCCTTTTCATCTCCGTTGGTTCTTCCAAGGAAACTTTAGTTTCCTTTTCTCTTACCTGAGCCCTGTTGTTTCTCACTGGAGCATCATTGACCTTCTCTTAGTCTCCTCCCTCTTTTTAGTGTCAGCCTCTTCCAATTCACTGAATTCTTACTTTCCCCAAAATCCAGGTTCATTTTCTTACCTTCTTACCTTAGAGGAAAACTCTAGAAGCTTCACTTTCTCCAGGAATACACTGAACCATTAGAATTTGTCACTGAAATCTTTAGCAAAATTTACTCCTTCCTTATCTCATCTCCTTTTCTCCTGTGTATATGCTCACCTATCCAGTTCATGTCCACTCCCTTTGTTAAATATCACCAGGGTGTGAGGCACTGCTTGTAGGCAGGTTTTGGAAGATGTAGAGATGATCAGGGCAAGAGCCTTTCTCTTGAGAAGCGTGAAGTTTAGACCAGGAATCACAATGGAAACAGAAATGTGGACTCCTGTGGAAGCACAGAGGAATGACACAACATTTCTGAAATAGATGCACGCCGACCCTTTGGTAGACGTCTAATAAATTGCTTACATCTTCTTTCCCTTCCAGCCAAACAGTACCAAATCTCAGGAAAGGGTCGGATGAGTTTGCTGTATGTGCGTGTGAATTTTGTGATCGCAGCCTGTCCTCTAACGCTTGCATCCTACACTTTTCCTGATGGTTGGATGACTTGGCTTTACGAAACAAATTTTCTAGCAAGTTTACCCGTGAAAGAAATATTTATAAAGAGAGAAGGACTACGAGGGTCAGCTATTTTGTTTTACCACTCCTGGTGTAGGCTTATGAAAATTCATAATGACCACACCAATGGGAGAACAAACACGCTGTAATTTCAGAGCTAATATGGGAAGGAATAGGACACCATCACTTGCTTTTGGCAGAGACATCAAGGCAGGCAATGCATGGGCAAGCTTTATAGGAGGGAAAAGGGGAAGGTTCAGATTTGCTCTAATTGGAGGGTGTGGCACAGGGATGTTGAGGGTGGCTAACTAGAGGCAGGACATCCTCTGTCATTGATTTGAGGAGCATACTTAGCTTTCTTTGGTTGGTCATGAGTTGGAAGCAGGGCTGGTAGGGGGGGCTGTCAACACGAATTTGCTAGTCATTGGCCAAATCTTGACCAAGCTGATCTCTCTGTGACAGTTGCCACAGAGTAGTTTGATCTCTCAGGTGAGTTGCTACTAAAGTTGTGGGTCAACATTTTCTTTGCCATGTATGGTCTGCCAATTGTCTACTTGTATATTCATTCATTCTCTCAGACTTGAGTTAGAGTACACTGCTAAGCTGATACTTTACTTTGTTACCACATAGTGAAATAGTGAAATTTTAACAAACAAGCAAAAAATTCTCAGTGAACTAATTAATAATTCTTTAACTCTCTGACTTTGGCTATATTAGCATGAGGTTCTTATCAAGCATGACACCCTTATTAATTGAGCTGTTTCAAGGAGAGACACAAATTAATCTCTGCATTGAAGAGCAGTAGTACTCTGTCAAGTCAGACGTGGAAATGTTTTTAATTTCATAGAGAACATATGTGAAACCATAATAATTCAAAGAACTTTGCAGTCTGGTCCTGGAAGAATGATGCTAATGTAGAGTGAGTTACATCATAGGTCTGTGATCACGTCTCGGCTGGACCATCTTAATGGCAGGTCTCCAATATGCTTCATTTATTAATATCTCTCAGGTGCAGATTTTGCTATTCACACATAATTACAAGAATAATGAAAAAAACTGAAGTGTAAATATGTGTTAAACTGAGAAGTATCACTCTTGTCAAAGCTGATTGGACATTCATGTACCTACTTACTGTACTCCCTGCGAGAAATCACATTAAGTCAAAGCAAAATCAGAATTTGCTTTGAGAACATGTCGATATAGTGGATATGTCCCACTTCCCTGTTTCCCAGCACAAAGATAATCTGATGAACCCATCTCTAAGTGGACAATGGTTTCCTTGGGCCAGAATAAATTTCCTCCTGAACCGTGCCTCTAAATTCAACAGCTGCTTAAATGATTTTATTTTTTTATAGAGTCCTCCCATTACAAATTCTTTATTGTCAAAATCTTTTTAAAACATTTTATTTAAATTTATTTTTTTTAAGATTTATTTATTTATTTGAGAGAGAGGGAGAATGAGAGAATGGGTGGTAGGGAGGGGCAGAGGGAGAGGGAGAAGTAGACTCCCCACTGAGCAGGGAGTCCAATGCTGGGCTCCATCTCTGGACCATGCGATCGTGAATTTTAAGATTTCTTTGATTAAAATTTGTTTTTGGGAGATGCCTGGGTGGCTTAGTTGGTTACGTATCTGTCTTTGACTCAGGTCATGATCTCAAAGTCCTGGGTTCGAGCCAGACTTGGGCTCCCTGCTCCACAGTGCGTCTGCTTCTCCCTCTACCTGCCACTCCCCCTGCTTGTGTGCTACCAATCTCTCTGTGCGCCAAATAAATAAATAAATAAAATCTTATGAAATAAAATAAAATTTGTCTTAGATTACTATCATTCAGGTGGCAGTGGAGCCCTTGTAGGTAAGTTACATACATCTACTTTGATGTTTTTCACTTCCCTACTCAAGTTCTATGTTTCACTCTAAAGTTCTTAATCCTTTGCCATGGTTTTAGAGATAAACTTCTTGAAAACTGTCTGAAATCACCTGTTTCTACTGTCGGTAGCTTTGGCTTTGCCATTTGTCCCAAGTCTATTATGTTTTATTGTTGTTAAAGTCACAAAGGAATTTTTCATGGGTCTATCTATGAGACAGATTTTGTTCCTAATTTTGCTTGACATTGCTGAACATTTGAGTCCTCCAAAGACCTCTTACCCCTCTCTATGCACAGCAGTGGCAGGCTTCATATATGAGAAAGAGCCTTATTCTTTAAATTACAGGAACTGGAATGAATAAAGAAAGACTTTGTGTTTGCAATGTGGGTTATCCTGTCTCAAAAGCTCATTAACATTTGTAGCCCTGAGAGGCTGGAGAAAATAGAGCCAGACAAAAAGGGAAAGAAGGAAGGAAGGAAGGGAGAAAGGGAGGGAGGAAGTGGTGGACAAGAGAGAGGGAGGAAGGAAGGAAGGAACGAGAAGGAGAAATTCACAGAGGATTCAGGATACTCTTTCTAGATTGTTTTCTGGAAGGTTAGGCTAAATAAGAGGACTAACTCGGGTTGGTGGCTGCAGCAGTGAGTAGGAATGTTTCCCACAGACAGGCATGGGGAAGAGATGGTGGAGGATTCCCTAAGTGGTTTCTTTCTAAGGAAAAGAGGTCAGAAATCTGATAGGGTGTTACAGAGAAGTAGGAATCCCATGAGTTGTATATTTGAATAAATACTTGAATAATATACAAATTCCTAAGTAGTCAAGAACATATAAATTAAAATAATAATGAGACACCATTTCCCACTTCTTTGAGAAAAATTTAAAAAGGAAGATATTGCCAAGGGGAATGTCAGCATTATGGTGCTCTGATACATTATCTTAGAAATGTAAATTGTTACACTTTGTAAATAGCTCTTCAATAATACATTTTACAACTAAAAGTGTATTTATTTCAACCCAAAATCCCACTCCTGGGAATCTACCCTATATAAATATTAGCCCATGTACTTAAAGATCTGTGTACCCAAACATTATTTATAGTAGCAAATAGAATCAAATTAATGCCCATCAGGGGAGAGTAGCTGAATAAATGATGATACTTCTAATGATAATATTCAAAATATTAAAACAAGTAAAAGAATATAACTTTATATAAATATGTCAAAATAAAACATATGCATTTTTATTAAATAAGAATTATAGGACAAAAATGCTTGTCAAATGATATGTTAGTACAAATTATTCACCAGATCATTTCAATAATCTCTGAAGTATTTATAGATTAAAAAAAGTTTTAAAGATTTATTTATTTGAGAGAGAGAGCAGGTGCACATGCAGGTGGGGATGGTAAGAGGGACAGGAAGACAGGAAGAGAGAATCTCATGCAGACTTTGCACTGAGCTTAGAACCCACCACAGGACTGGATCTCAGCACCCTGAGATCATGACCTGAGCCAAAACCCAAGAGTCTTGCCTTTAACCAACTGTGCCACTCAGACAACCCTATCTGTAGATTTAAAAAAAAAAATTGTTTGAATATTTATTTGAGGTGAATGTCTTTAATTAAATACTTCTCTGTATTGGGCTACAGTCTGATACATGAAACTGTACTCACGTTTTCATGACGCCACAATGAATTGGTTGTCATTTGTCAGTCTCTCAAAATCAACGAAGATTCTTTCATCTGCTAACTTAACAATTGTATTAAAATAATTTGATGATGTAACTTACATATTTAGTACATCCATTATCAACCTATTCACAAATAGTTAACAGGAGTGTCCATTTACCTGAGTAAAGCATATACATGGTTAAACGTAAGAGTACGGACTCTCGTGACAAGTCGCAACTCTACCCCTAACTTTGAGTGACCCCTCTACTTCTATTTCTTTATATGCACAATGAAGATGACAGCCTGCTTTCATGGATTTCAAGCAAAATAATTTAATTTTAGCATGGTGCCTTGCTCAGGCCACATTAACTTGGTATTCATGCTTTTGTTGGGTGGTCTGTTGGTATATTTTAATAACCTCCCCAAAGACCTCTTTTTTTGGAGAATGGAATTTAATAGGGATAAGTCATCTCTGGCTCCCATGGCAACTTTCAAATACAGGAATATCTCCCGTGCCCAGAAGGCTTACAACACCTGCTCACTTGCTTTCCCTTTCCTTTTTGGCTTTCTTAGAAATCCAGCAGGCAGTGGTTTTTGTTTTGTTTTGTTTTTTTCTTCTAATTCTCCTTTTTTTTTTTTCTCCTTAATTAACATATAATTATTTGTTTCAGGGGTACAGGTCTGTGAATCATCAGTCTTTCACAATTCATAGCCCTCACCAAAGCACATACCCTCCCCTGTGTCCATAATCCAGCTACCCTATCCCTACCCCCCACCCGCCAGCAACCCTCAGTTTGTTTCCTGAGATTAAGAGTCTCTTATGGTCTGTCTCCCTCCCCAGTTCCATCTTGTTTCATTTATCCCTCTCTTCCCCCCCGACCCCCCCACTGTGCCTCTTAAATACCTCATATCAGAGAGATCATATGATAATTGCCTTTCTCTGATTGACATATTTTGTGTAACATAATATCCTCTAGTTCCACCCACGTCATTGCAAATGGCAAGATTTCATTGTTTTTGATGGCTGCATAGTATTTTATTGCATGTATATACCAAACCTTTTTTATTCATTCATCTAGCCTCTTCTTGGTTATTGTGGACATTCCAGCAGGCAGTTTCAGTGAATCACCCCATGAGGGCTAACTCTGGGGAGCACTGACCCCTGGTGGGTGCCACTGTTTTAGGGGGACAAATGGGCATTGCCTACAGTGGTGCCAAGACACTGTTAAACTCATTGGCTCTGAACCTGAGAGCTTGGTGCATTCTGCACAGAGGGCACTTGGGGACCCAGCTGGCTGCATGGAACACATGGTGGGTTGATGCTCAGATATGGGATCTTGGAAGAGGGACCAACTAAGAACTGGGTGTGGGGGGGAAACTGAGGACCAGTCATTAACTGGTCATTAACTGTTCATCTGCACTGAAGATCTCTGCTGGAAAAATCCTTAGTGTGGTAAAAAAAGAATTTAGAAATTGCATTTCCTGTCTACCTATCTGTCTATCTATCATCTCGTATCTACCTATCTATGTGTACCCGTATTTATGTGCATAAACAATATATGCAAAAAGTCATTCATTCAGTATAATTAAATTTCAAGCGATTTTCATTTTCTTCATAATAAATTTTGGGAAATTTACTTTTTTCAATAAACACAGATGGTTTGTATGATATCAAAGAACATAACTGTTACAGAAATCAAAAGCCCTGTCCCTGTTTTTCCTGGAGCACATGAAGCTGCCCATCCTTCCAGGGGCCACGTGGCTTCATAAGGTGAGAGCCGAGGCACAGTGAGCATTTATGAAGCAGGGGCTCTGCCCAGACACTATTAAAAGGGCCTTGTGTAAGTGTGGGCACTGAATTCTCACAACATCCCGAATGCTCAGATAAAAGGTTCTGCGTGCGTCACCTCTTCTACCAGGGAGTATGGAGCCAAGTCACGTACTTGACAGAATGTCAGGAGCTCGCTCCCACCATGATTTTCATGTGAAATAATGACTAAAAGAAAAAACTGAGAAGATGTTGACATCATTATTTCAAAGTCAAGCGCTTCATACAAAATTGAGACAAAAACAAGTTGAAAAATATATATAGTTAATACGAAAATCGAAGATGTGATTTCTTATCTCTAATACTTTAAGTGAAAAAGAGAAAAATTGATAATCTGATAGCAATAGAAATAAAATCAATGGAAAGAAGTATGATATAGCAATTATGTATCTGGCCCCTGAATTTACCCTACATTAAAGTTTGGTCACTCAAAATGCAGATTTTACCATAGTTATTATAAATAAAAATTTGGATCCATAATAAAATGATCGAATTCACTAGCTTATTTTGAAAGCTAAATAAAGCCATCTGCTTAAAATTTTAAAAATGTTTGTTCTGCATTGCCTGAAATGTAGTAGTAGTTCATTAGTAAGTTTTTGTGGTAAATGATCATAATTATTAACCTACAGTTCAAATAACACTTACTAAAAATGTCATTAAATGACTAGCAAATACATAAAAGGGAAGTTTGCTGGATTTGTAACTTTATTTTTTCTATCAAATTGAAAAATAATACTAACAATAACACCTAACAGGGTTTATAAAGGTCTTGTTTAATTAGACTTTAGTACCAAAATAATTTGATTCTTACACTTCAATATCTACATATGCAATAGTACTATTTTAAATGAGTTATGGTACATTCCAAATAGTCAAGATATTCTCTGTTGTTTCCCCTTAGGTCTAAAGGTAAATTGTCTAAAAATAACAGTGGTTTTTATCTTGTCTAAAAATAACAAGTTTTTATCTTGGCTTCTATTTTTGTGATTATTCCTGATTTTACTTAACTCTTAAGAGGTCACAATGGTGTGTCTGCTGGGTGGGATTAACAATTGTTTTTTTTCTCTTGGAGATAACAGACACACACACTCTACCTATTCCACATCTATATCTTAATCTAGCTATAGGCAACTTCGTGTATTTCTACAGGAAGATAAACATACCTATCTCTATGTATCTATCTGTTTTGTTGTTTTTTTGCTCTAGTGTCACACTTATTGCAATAAGTGTGGGGAGAAACCACTTCATACCAAGACGACTCATGTTGCCAAGTGAACAGTGTTCATTAACTATTGAAATGTGCTTTCTGAACTCCCTGTCCAAGTCTCTTGCATATTTTTTGGTGGGGGCCTGACTTTTTCTGATTGGTATTTAGCTCTGTATACATTACCAGCTCAGTCCTTTATTGATTATATGTATTAAAGATACGAACTTCCAATGCATGGCCTGCTTTTTCACTCTTTAAATGATAATGACAAAAATTTGATTTTAATATAATCCAGTTTATCTATATTACATTAATGATGAAAGCTTTTTTATGTGAGACTTATGTAGCACTTAAGAAACTCTAAGCTAAATTCTTAATTCTTTCTTAAACTTCTTATGTAATCCACATGATCACTATACTTTTCATAGTGAAATTAATGATCTGGCTGGAAATAGTTTTTATAGTTTGTTGTAGTATGCTGGTTTCTTTTTCATGGCTTCTCCTCCTCCTTTTGAACTTGAACATGCAGCTGAACAGGACCCTCCTTTCCACACTGCTGTGTGTCATGTCACATGACTATGTATGAGTGCCTGGTTCTGGGGTCTCCTGCCTAACCTGAAACCAGTTCCTCACGGTATTAATGATTGGGTGTTTATGGTGGTCTGTTGACATCAGGTGAAGCAAGATCTTTCTGTTCTCATGAGTGCTTTAGTTACTTTATCATTGGCTACTCTTGGGAGAGATTACAGTACGCCTCCAATTAGCTATTTTAAAACCCTTTAAACCTTATCAAAATGGTATATTCACAATTTTACTGACTTTAAGGACAAAATTCCTTCGTGGTGCCTATTCTATGAAGCTGGCTGAAAAATCTTTGATGGTAATGACACCTGTTATGTAGCTGGTCCAGCCAGAACTTTTATCCATAATAGTTAATCTTTCTGGTAGATTGCATCTTATTTCAGCTGTGATTCTATAAATATATTGATAGTACTTATCTTTTATATTATAAAATGTAGTAAAGTTTAAGACTTTACTGAAAAAAATATATATAGTGTTTTTCAGTTTTAAAAGATTTTATTTATTTGACAGAGAGAGATCGCAAGTAGGCAGAGCAGCAGTCAGAGGGAGAGGGAGAAGCAGGTTCCCTGCTGAACAGAGAGTCTGATGTGGGGCTTGATCCCAGGACCCTGAGATCAGGACCTGAGCTGAAGGCAGAGGCTTTACCCACTAAGCCACCCAGTCATCTCTTGTTTTTCATTTTTGATTGCCACAAATACTGTTGTGTTTTTTGTTGTTTTTTCTGATTCATCACACAGATTGGGGGCAGGGTGGACCTTGTAAATGGTGTTTTACTCAAAAGAAGGGAAAGTAGGGCCGCCTGGGTGGCTCAGTGGGTTAAAACCCCTGCCTTTGGCTCAGGTCAGGATCCCAGGGTTCTGGGATCGAGCCCTGCATCGGGCTCTCTGCTCAGCAGGGAGCCTGCTTCCCCCCCCCCCAACCCTCTCTCTGCCTGCCTCTTTGCCTATTTGTGTTCTCTATCTGATAAATAAATAAAATCTTTAAAAAAATTTAAAAAAAGAAGGGAAGGTAGTTTAAAGTTGTACCACACAAGAAGAAGAATATTATTCTAGTTAAAACATTGTAAAATACAGAAATAAGGGCAATTTGTGGTAGATCGAGAATATTATTTATCTCAAACTACAGTGAATGTTCCAGAATACACCAGCATTTATTTGAGCATAGAGCTCTACACACAGCTCTTTCCAGCTGGCTAGAAAGTCAGGGGCATGGAGGTTGTTCTCTGAAGAATAAGCTGGAATATTTCTTGTGCGTTTCTTGGTAACTAACACAACCTCTTCTTCTTCTCCCATTATGCTCATTCCTTTAGGCAATGCCATATTTCCCTTCAAAATGTAAGTCAAGGGAACAATAAGTAATAACTAACTAAATAATAATAAAACTAGTTAATAGAGCAATAAATAAAACCACCTAATTTCCCAAAGAAATAAACAATAAAATATAAGTAAACTAAGAAAAGTTTAAGAGAGAGGTTCCTGGGTGGCTCAGTCTGTTAAGGGTCTGCCTTCTGCTCAGATCATTATCCTGGGGTCCTGGGATCGAGCCCCACATCTCACTCCCTGCTCAGCGGGGAGCCTGCTTCTCCCTCTCCCTCTGCTCTTCCTTCGCTGCCCTCCTCCCCATTCATGCTCTCTCTCCTTCTTTCTAAAATAAACAAATAAAATCTTTAAAAAAAAAAAAGAAAGAGGAACATGTTAAAAGGAAGCATAATTTAATTATGTTTCCAGGATTTTGGTTTAATTGTGACACATATATCTTCACTGAAATACTTGTGGATCTTAATGCATTTACAATATAAATATAATGCTATTTTTTCAAATATAGATATGAGAGAAATGGTGAAGTTATCTCATTTAATATATTAAATCACTTATTTAAAATGGAAACCTGGGGCTGCCTGTATGGCTCAGTGGGTTAAGCCTCTGCCTTTGGTCGTGATCTCAAGGTCCTGGGATTGAGTCCTGCATGGGGCTCTCTGCTCAGTGGGGAGCCTGCTACCCCCTCTCTCTCTGCCTGCCTCTCTGCCTACTTGAGATCTCTCTATATATATCAAATAAATAAATAAAATCTTAAAAATGGAAACCTGTGTCCTCCTCTCACGTCTGTTTCCACTGCCCTACATCCTTCTCCCCTGTTTCACTGTATCTCCTCTCTGCTGGCTCTTCTCATGTTAAATCTCCATACACTTTATTTATTTACAATGTTTATTGCGTATTGTCTACCAGATCACCATCTGCCCTCTGACTTCCAAAAAAGCAAGGGTCATAAACTCTTTCATTCATTCATGTTGCAAATGTCAAGGAGAGAGTAATTTAATAATACTTTTAAAGGCCATACTCAGGGAAGACCTTACAGAAATAGCTTGAAAGAAAAAATAAATCTTGGCAATGATGCAGAGAAAGGGGACCCCTCTTACAGTGTTTGTGTGAATGCAAGCTGGTACAGCCACTCTGGAAAACAGTATGGAGGTTCCTCAAGAAGTTAAAAATAGAGCTACTCTATGAGCTAGCAATTGCATTACTAGGTATTTACCCCAAAGACACAAATGTAATCCAAAGAGGGACATGCACCCCAATGTTTATAGCAGGAATGTCCACAATAGCCAAACTATGGAAAGAGCAGAGATGTCCATCAACAGATGAATGGATAACAAAGAAGTAGTAGTATATACGATGGAATATTACTCAGCCATCAGAAAGGATGAATACTTACCATTTACATCATTGTGGATGGAACTGGAGGGTATTATGCTGAGAAAAATAACTCAATCAGAAAAAGATAGTTATATGGTTTCACTCATATGTGAAATATAAGAAACAGGGCAGAAGATTGTAAGGGAAAGGAAAGAAATCAGAGAAGGAGAACAAGCATGAGATACACTTATATATAGGAAACAGACTCAGGGCTGCTGGAGGGGGGTGGGTGAGGGGATGGGGTCGTTGGCTGATGGGCGTTAAGGATGAGCACTGGGTGTTATAGGCAGCTGATGAATTCTTGAACTCTTCATCTGACACTAATGATGAACTATACGGTGGCTAATTGAATTTAAGTTAAAAATACATGTATTTGTCTTTAAAAAAAAAGTTAGTCATGCAAATATTGAGAATAGATAATAAGAACCAACAAACACAGATTTTTTTTTGTGGGAGACTTGTATTCTTCTATGTCATAATGACAAGAAGTATTCCAGGGACCCTGGGGAATGATTAGTGAGGGGCCAGGCAAAGAGGGAGGGAAGATAGCATGAGGCACTGAGCCTCACAGGCCCATGTCATGGTTTTGTTTTATACTCTGTGTGAAATGAGAAATATCGATGCGTTTTGAATAGAGGAATGACATGAGCTGACTTATGCTTTAAGGTAGGCACTCAGTAAATATCGAGTGGAATTGAACTGAATTGACTTTGAGGGAGCAAAAAGCTAGAGCTCTTGCAAGTTCAGCAACTTATCAGACACTGATATATAACAAATATCAAAAAATGATTTTTGGGAAATGTATCAAGAACAATGGGAATAAAGTTAATTTATATGAAATAGTGGCTAAAGTTTAGAATGGTGATTTTTTTTCCTTAAGACCTAAAAATAATTTCTCAAGAGAATGTGGAAAGTGTAGACACACACACACACACACACACACACACACACACACACACACACACACAGAGATGGCACGCAACAGCTTCCTGTGGAAGGTGGAAGTGGTCAGTGTTTTAGCAAAGACATTTGCAACGAGGGGATAAACTCTCACTTCTGGAATTCCACTAGCTCTTATGGAATTCTCCTTTGGGATTATTTAAAGTGGATACTGTTAGATACAAGCTTTTGGTAGCCATACAGAAAATGTTTTTGTATTCTTTTTAAAGATTTTTTTTTTATTCATTTCTGAGTGAGAGTGAGTGAAGGGAAGGGAAGGAAGAGAGGGAGAGAGAGAATCTCAAGCAGACTCCCCACTGAGCGTGGAGCCCCATCCAGGGCTGACCCTGCCATCAGGACCTGAGCCTACAAGGAGAGTCAAGTGCTTAATTGATTGGGTCCCTCCAGCCCCCAGTGCTTTTGTATTTTAAGAATGTTACAAGAAGTCAAAATGTATGCTCTCCTTTTGTGCTAAAATTCTTATCACAAGATTTTGTATCAGAATTAGCTGCATGGGGGGCATAGTTCAGGGGTAGAGCATTTGACTGCAGAATTAGCTGCATGCATTTGAACATTTAACAGATTTTATTTGCTCCCAGGATGTTTCTTTACAGATATATACAAAATATAGTATTTTAATTAATTGGAATTCAACATGGGGGTTTTCCTATGATGGAAAATTATCATTTTGTCTTTAATACCCACATTTTTGTGTGTCTTTTTTTTTAATTTGGGGTTTTTTTTGTTGTTGTTTTTTAATTTTTTAAGAATCTTTATTTATTTGAGGGAGAGAGAGAGAGCATGAGGGGGAGAGGGCAGAGGCAGAAGCAGACTCCCTGCTGAGCATGGAGACCTAAACAAGGCTCAATCCCAGGTCCCTGAGACCATGACCTGAGCTGAAGTGGACACTTAACTGACCGAGACTTAAAATTTTTTTTTTTAATTTTTTAAATTTGAGTCAATTTGACACACAATGTTACATTAGTTTCAGGTGCACAACAACGACTGAACTTCTCTATGTGCTGTACTATGCTCACCAGAAGTGTAGCTACCATCTGTCACCACCCAACACTTTTAATGCGTACTTTTAATTCATTTTTAGGAAACAGCTTTTAGACTCTACCAGTCTTCATGACTGTTTGCAGTGGCAGCTGCTAGCTATTCCCAGACCAGCAGTGGAATTAACAATTTCACTAGTACATTGTATCAACAAGGAAATAAACAAAAACAGAACATGCTTCTATTAGGGACACTACTGAGAAAAATCAATGTTTTCCTAAAGGGGAAAAAAAAATGACAATGGAGGAAAAGTGTTTCCTTTTCAGGCTTCTCAGAGGGCATTTAGCCAGAAACTAAACTATAGATGCTCCTGACTTATGATGGTTTGACTTATGATTTTTTTGTCTTTACAATGACTGGAAAGCAGTCTATGTTCAGTAGAAAGTGTACTTGAGATTTTGAATCTGGATCCTTTCCTGGATTAGCAAAGTATGCGGTAGGATCCTCCGTTGTGATACTGGGCACCTGCCACAGCCTCTAGGCAGCCAGTGATCCCAAGGGTCAACAGCCAGTACCCTGACAACCATTCTGCACCCACACAACCATCTCTTTTGTGCTCCCGTATGGTATTCAGTAAATCACGTGAGATATTCCGTACTTTATCTTCAAATGGGCTTTGTGTTACATGGTTGTGCCCAACTGTATACTAATAGACATGTTCTGAGCATGTTTAAGGTAGACTACGTCAAGCTGTGATGTTCAGTATTGTGTATTAAATGCATTTTCATTTAACAATATTTTCAACTTAGGATAGGTGTTTCACAAATTGAGGAAGACTTTTGCATAATTAAAAAAGTTTAAACATTATAAGTGTAACCTGTGGAACACCAATAGAAGAGAGTAACCAAAGATACATGGGAGAAATCTGAATTATCAGAGACGAATGGACATACTCTTGTAAGTTATTTTGAGGTTATAAAGAACTCCTTTAGGAAAATCAACAAATACTGATTTTCATAATAGGGAATTTGAGGATAGTTTGAGAATTTTGTGATTTCACTCATTTGCTCAGAATTTTATGTTAATAGAACATATTGAAATTTTACTTCTATCAATACTCTATAAAGTAACCTGGAGCAATCCTCTGACCGAGGGCAACAAGAGATGCTTGACATATATTTTTGACAGAAAACTGATAAATAAGTCATCAATAGCATTCTCATATTAAAGGAAATTCTAGAGGCCCTCTTTAAGATATGAGAAAAATTAATTAGGTGCTATATATATATACATATATATGTATGTATATGCCTAAATAGTAATGATTGTGTATCTGTTCATTTACAAATAAAAGCATTTAAAGAGTTCTGAAATCTTTTTCCTGAGCAAGGATAGATGAGAGTAAAACTTTTATTTTAGACTTTGACTGCTAATGAGTGTGTTGAAAAATCATTTAAATTATATTAAATTATGGGTACCTGGGTGGCTCACTTAAGCATCTGCCTTCAGCTCAGGTCATGATCCTAGCGTCCTGGGATCAAGCCCCACATCAGGCTTCCTGTTCAGCAGGAAGCTTGCTTCTCCCTCTCTCACTTGCCCAGCTTGTGTTCCCTCTCTCACTGTTTCTCTGTCAAATAAATAAAATCTTTTAAAACATTAAATTAAATTAAATCAAATCATTAAATTAAAACCATTTAAATAACTCTAATTGTATATGTAGAACAGGGAAAAAGAACAATGAAACACACCCAATCAGATCAGAAAGGAAAGCATGGAAAAAGATATTTAAATGGTAAAATAAATCTGGAATCCAAATAAAGAGTAATATAAATTTTTAAAAATCTATGAGTGATTATATTACATATAATTGGAATAATTCTCCAAATCAAGTCTTAAATGATCAGACTTGAGTACAAAAAAGAACCAAACATTGCTTATTAGAAACACATAAAATACAAATTTTTGGATAGTTAGTTGATGACTAAAAACATAACCAAATATATCTGATATCACTGTATTAACACCAATAAGTGCTTAATGGTAGATAGGTTTACTAATGATAGGAGAGGTCATTATAAGTTTTAATTCACAGGGAATTTGTAGCATTACATGTCTACATGCAATTAATAACATCTCCATTTCATATGATAAAAAAAAAACTAAGAATAAAAAAGTCAAAGCCAAAATTTATAAGTAAATGCAAACATACTTCTTTCAAAAGCTGACTGAATATGAAAAAGAATTACAGAGCAATGAAATAACTCGCATGCCATTTTTTGATAGATTTGACATACATAAAACATCACAACAGCCTCAAATACACTCTATTTTCAAGAACCTAAGGCGTATATAAGAAACCTAAAAATATACTAGTGTTGTGAGACAAGTTTCAATAAATTTGTAATGACTGAGTTATACAGAAAATTTACTCTGACCACAGTAGAAATAAGTTGAAAATCAGTAATGGAGAATGAGATGGTCTTATATGTTTAATAATAATTCAGAAACATACTTCTAAGTAATTTGTGGCCCAAAGAAGAACATGTAATATAATTAGAATGTTTATTAATTTAAAAATAATAAAATATATTCTCTGTGGGATGATTTTAAAGTAGTCCCTAGAAGAAAATGTATAGCTTCAAAATCATAAAAGAAGAAAGGCTAGAGGTGCCTGGGTGGCTCAGTCATTAAGTGTCTGACTTCAGCTCAGGTTATGATCCCAGTGTCCTGGGATTGAGCCCTGAATTGGGCTCCCTGCTCCGTGGGAAGCCTGCTTCTCCCTCTCCCATTCCCAGTGCTTGTGTTCCCTCTCTTTCTGTGTCTCTCTCTGTCAAATATATAAATAAAATCTTTAAAAAAATTAAAAGAAGAATGGCTAAAAAGTAATGATCTTAGTTTCCATCTCAGGAAAATAGAGAAAGAATATAATTACACTCATATGACATAGAAGACAGGGAATTGTAAAAGTAACAAATTAATGAAATAGCCGGTAACACTAAAAATGTATTTCAGTTTCCTCCTTGGTTGTGAGGACTAGATAGTGATTTGGGGTTCCCTGGCAGTTATGAGTTGGTTATTAGGTAAAACTAATAAAATTCAATTTTAAATAAATTTAACATAACAAAATATGACAAGACTGAAAACCAAAACAAACAAACAAAACAAAAACAAAAACAAAACACTCCAAAACCAAAAAACAAAGGAGATAAGGTATATGTATAACAGGATGCCACTGAGCAAAGTTGGGGTAATTTAAGCATCAGGGGCGCCTGTGTGGCTCAGTGGGTTAAAGCCTCTGCCTTCAGCTCAGGTCATGATCCCAGGGTCCTGGGAACCGGCCACATGGGAGGGTCTCTGCTCAGTGGGGAGGCTGTTTCTCCCCCTCTCTCTCTCTGCCTGCCTCTCTGCCTAATTGTGATCTCTCTCTGTCAAATAAATAAATAAATAAAATCTTTTAAAAAAAAAACAACAAAAAACTACCTGCTATTTGTTTAAACTTGCCAAACAGAATTGAATGCATGAAACTGTACTTCTACATGAAACTTAGAGGATGCTAAATGAAAGCTGGTCATTGTCTGAAAACCACAAAATGAAAATGTTTCGCATTTTCTGTGTGAACTGTACTCCAGGTCTACCAAACAGTAGATGAAGATTGCCAGAATTATAGTGTCATTATTTTATAATGAACAGCTAAATAACATTTCAAGACCACGATCGCAACAACTATTGAAATCAATAGGTGATTAAAAACAAAAAACAAAAAACATGATAGTGAATTTTATAATGGATGTGTTAGTCCCAAAATGCCCAAACACACTAAATTTCAGGTCAAAAAGTAGTGACGACCAAACATTCTATGTTTACATTGTGTTATTCCGGGAAGTATAGAATTGCCAAAACAAGGAACTGAATCTGATCAAGCCCCTAGACCTACATGGCACTTTAACAGAGTGTGTGGGTCAGAAATACATATTAAGTAACCCCAGGGAAACAATCAGCAAGCTCCAAAATGTGTTAGATAAAAAGAGAGAGAGAGAGAGAGAGAGGAAGTTTGGTTGGTGGGAGATAGACTAAAAGGCTTCTCTGCATATGAACCAAACAGTGAAGGTTTTTGGATAACAATTCACATCAACTTATCAAAAAATAAGTAGGTATTTATTTATTGGAAGAAATATATCGAGGAACACTGAGGGGAACTGAAGATTCATTTTTATGATATTCGATCATGATTATTAACTTTTGCAGATAGAATGGAATTGGAGAGTACAGCAAAATGATCTTTTGCAGATAGAATGGAATTGGAGAGTACAGCAAAATAGTCTGGAGACGAGGGAGGATGGATACAATGATATCGACTGTGTGTGGGGAGTTGCTGATCGGGTGACTTTTAAAAGTTTAAAATCGGTGTAATTCTCTAATAGAAAAAAAAAGGAAAAATCACATAGTTGCAAGTAAATTTATGAAATGAAAATTCTAACAAATGAGAAAGAGGAATCATTAACCTGAAATTAAATATAGAAAAAGAATTCCAGAAGATGGCATACTAAATGTTGAACTATTGATGAAGATTCTTGGTCTTACTGTCTTTATTTAAGTTTATGGAGTTTCTGGAGGATGCAATAAATTAAAAGAGAGTACAAAATGGACAAAAATAGACACAATAAAATGTCAATCCTTATAGAAATTTGATTGTATAGAAAATTTAAAATATTATACAAATTATTAGTTAAGAAATGAGCTAAGATTTTCAGATACAAAATCAGGATACAGAGATCAGTTACATTTTTACACTAGATTAACTAATGAGAAAATATAATTTTAACATTTACAACACCATAAAAATAAAACTTCTAGTAATAAACACATATGCACATATAATTTTTTTTGCTCAGAAAACTACTCAAATTATGTAGGGAGAAAAAAACAAATGGATGGATGTATTGTGCTGATGGATTGGAAGACTCCATGTTTCTTTAAATAGTCAATTCTCATGAAAACATACTCCAGAAGTTGTGTTATACCAAATAACAAATGTAAATTCCAGGTGGTTATTTTCCCCCAAACAGAATGCAGTGTTTCCATGGCAGTGAAAGGAACCAATATTAGACAAGACAATTAAAGAAGAAGTAAAGACAAGTTTTCTAGGTGTCAAGAGTTCTGTGCACCTGCATCATTTAGGAGCGTCTGGAACGGATGCAGGGATGGAGGGACACAGAGTAGCATCTCCAGAAGGAGGCACACATGCATAAGAATTTTATCTTGACACACATGGTCCCATAGAACAATGAGGAAAGAACACTCTTTTCGGTACTTGGTACCGATCAGTTGGAAAACTGTAATGTCTGGTGCTGAGCTCCTACCATACATAGCATTAATTCCAAGTAGACTGTAGATTTAAATTATAAAAGTCTTCTAGAAAATAACATAAAAGAAAAACTTCCTGTCTTCACAGTAACGTGTTTTAAATTACACAATACTTCTAATATAGGGGAATGGTTGATAATTTAGAGTATATTGAAATTAAGAAGTTTTGTTCATTAAAAGCAACAGTTATGGGAGTGATCAAGCAAAACATGAGCTGTGAAAAGATATGTGCACACATGCGTGCAACTGAAGTTGTCGTCCAGAACACACAGACGTCCTAAAACCATTTTAACAACAGTGTTCAGTAAATGGACGCAAACCTTAAAGACGTACTTTGAAAAGGGAATGTGTGCAACTTCGCTAATAATTAAGTAAATTAAAATTAAAATGAAAACTGGCACTGGTAAGAGAATCAGAGGATGGGGAGCCCACAGTAGGATTATTTTTCCCATATTAATGATCTGTGAATGTGCCCTGTAGCATATGGGTTCATTGAAGTGTTTATAACAGCCATATGATATTTTGCTTTCAAATGACTTACCCCGCTGTAGTAAGTAATACAGGTTCTAAGATGGTACAGTTAGGGTGTTGAATGTCGTTACCTGTCGTCTGAAAGTGGAGGAAAGTCTTAACCAGGTAGGGAAGACCATTTGGAGTTAGCAGAATGAATATTAAACTCAGGGCACACATTCTCTCTTTCTCCTTCCTGGAGAGAAGCATGTGACACTTTCTCATCAAGTGGAACCTTATCTTTTGGAAGAAAAAAGATGTCAGCCACATGGACCAAAAGACCCACGGGTCTGAAGTAAATCACGAGGACATTGGTGGATGGGTTATTTTTAATCTGGTTCAAGACTAGCTGGCTATGGGGGCACCTGGGTGGCTCAATGGGTTAAGCCTCTGCCTTCGGCTCAGGTCATGATCTCAGGGTCCTGGGCTCAAGCCCCACATCAGGCTTTCTGCTTAGCGGGGAGCCTGCTTCCCCCTCTCTCTCTGCCTACTTTTGATATCTCTCTCTCTGTCAAATAAATAAATAAAATCTTAAGAAAAAAAAAAAAAAGACTAGCTGGCTATGAATGGAAGTTTGTATTTGAAGTGAAGGGGGAAGAGTCAGAAACCTTTCTCCAGATAAAGAACTGAAGTGTCTGTCACAGCTTCATTTGTGTCAGTTTTATGTTTCCTGGTGACATTAACTGGTTAACCTATTTCTATGGGGGGTGTAGCCCTTCTGTTGCCAGAGGATATGTATTGTCTTTCTATGGATTTTCTGACAGCAGTTTCTAAATTCTGTGCAATTCCCACTTTCTCTTTCTCTCCTGATGTGATGCCTTTCCACTAGGCTAAAATTTGTATCAGAATAATTGACTTTAACGGTGAGGTTTAAGATATGATAATGAGAAGGATGATGATAATAATATAATAATACATTTCTTCGGACGGTCCCTAAAGTACGATTGTCAAGCATTCGACCTCCTGCTCATGTTGGGGTTCAAAGGTCTGTGTCCAATTTCCTCACCGTCTCAAAGGTCCTAGACGAAAGCACTGAAGTAAGGAAACACGGGGCAAACTGAGAAATCACAAGGAGCTCGGGGTCCTTCATGAAGTTAGAGTGAGGAGTGCGGAGAAGGCCCCCACACTTTGGGCTTGAGGTGGGGGAAGGATGAGTATTTGGCCCGATCCTCCCCCAACACTGAAGATGAAGTTCTGTTCAGTTTGGCAAGCGTCTGTGTTGTGGTTTCATCGCTTTCTAACTGGGAGCGCTTCCCCGCCTTGTACACCACTGTGTTCTCTAGACTCACTTCTCTACAGTTTACATTTTGTGACTTTAAACTCCTTCAAGAATCACTTAGATGTACTTTTCTAAGATTTTGGCAGAAGGATAAATGTCAATTTTTCACAGTCATCCAAAATTATGGAATTAAGGAAGATGATTTTTACTTCAGATTGGGTATCAAAATGATATGAAATATCATAGAATACTGATGAATAAGTATCATTGTATAGATACTAACTATTCAATTTCTTCAAAATTGAATCATAAATTTTTAAAATCATAGATAAAGCTGTATCAATTTATGGCCTAAAGCATGCATAAAAGATAAGCAAAAATTATGCTGGCTTTTCATATTAAAAAGTCTGTATTTCACAGTCACCACAGAGGTGGTTTTTTCTCGTTTTATCTTCGGCTTAATTTAAATGGCAAGGTGAAGCTTCTTCGATGTTCCTTTTTTCCTTCTACTTCATGAAGAGCACATTCTGTTTAATCCGTCTTTTCACAGGAGCTGTTTGTTTGCTTTTTAGTATATAACTGGCATGTCTCTACCTCTGTTTCAGAGGAATGCAGAAACATTTTTTCAAAGAAGAGAAAGAAAGCTTTTTTCTTGCTTTCTTTCTTTTTCTTTTTTTTTTTTTTTTGTTAAAAAGATATTGCTCGTGGAGAAGGTAATCTTGAATTATTGATAGGCTCACCCATTCAAAAGGGCTGACCGGGGTGACTGTGGTTGCTGTCTGCTTTCCCCTGGCTTCCGCCTTAGGCAACTCCTGCAAGATGCTCTGTACCCTGCCAGAAACACCAGCCTTGTTCTCTGCTCCTTTCTCCTGCAGGGCGATTTTTGAAGGCTTGACTAGTTTACCAGGACAAAGCAATAACCCAAACAAAACACAAAACCCAGTGAAAATATCCTCCTATGAGGGAATCTTGGCAACGGATGAATGCTGGTCACAATGATGACATGGACAAAGGAAAAGATACCACCTACTAACAAGTCATCACAGGAGTAGTTACAGAACTGGTCTAAGAATGATTTTCTTGAAATAAACAATGAATGAAATAGTTTTTCCATAAACTGTTTTCATTTTACACCAGGCAATTAAAAAATGTTGAGAGAGAGAGAGAGAGACATAGAGAGACAGAAAGGTTTTTATTTATAGAATGAGGATTTCCTTTATTAAAATTTGGCTGCTCTGTGTTGAGGGAGGAGCATATAGGAACACATGAGCACTTAGCTTTATTTTTTTAAAAAAGAGATTCTGGCAGAAACGTTTTCCCAAGATTGTGGTCTATATTTTGCCCCACAGATAAAGATTAAGAAAGAATGCAATACTCTTTGTCATTTTTTTATTTTCCCAAATGTTCATCAATGTTCATATTTTTACCTTACCAGTCTCGGAGAATGAACGAAAGCACCATATCCTTATGTCAGAGAGTGCTGATTCAGTGACCCAGAGTCTTTTTTTTCCTCCTAATCCATGAGGATGAGGGAAAGAAAAAGATGCCAGGATTCATACTTGCCAGATAGAGTCGAATGGAACTTATTTTTAGAGCATCTCCTGAGTGCCTGGAACTGGTTCGCCATCTCCATTTATGTGAAGCTAAGCCAATGAGAACAACCTCTCCACTTGTTTTGTTAATATCATCTTATCCTCACCCACCCGAAGTATCTTCAGTAAGTAGTTGTATCCTTGGAAACTGAAAATATTGTTGTATTTGCTTTGCTGCTATTCTCTATAGGATTGTGTCAAGGTTAATGTATTAAATGTGACCACATAAATCATACTGAAGGTTCAGCTTTCCCAAGGAATTCCAATTGTGTAAGCATTAACTGAGCCTAAACAAATATTGAACTCTAGTTTGTAGCATACATGATAAAGTGTGAAAGGGTACAGTGTGACTCTCTTAAAAATAAGAAGCATTAATGTATGAATATGGGATTGGGTAGATATATATACAGTAAACAAGATAAAGTCATCATTGCAGAAACTGGGTAGTGATTGTATCTGTACTCACTGTATGCTTCCTGCAAATTTTCTCTTTCAAGATTTTTGTGATGAAGTGTGGGGAAATGTAAATTGTGATATAAACCAAATAATGACATGCTGCTCATTAGATGTTTATGTAGGAAACTCTCAATAAATTTTACTGAATCCTCATAAATGAGTGACTTTCTTTAACCTTTGTTACTTTTTAAAAAGTTTTTATTTAAATCCTAGGTCATTAATAAAGAGTGTAGTGTTAGTTTCAGGTGTGGAGTGCAGTGGTTCAACACTGTCATACATCACAAGTGCCCATCACAAGTGCCTCCTTCATAGCCACCGCCTACTTTACCCATCCCCTCCTGCCCGGCTCCCCTCTGATAACCATCAGTTTGCTCTCTACAGAGTTTGCTCTCTGCTTTTCTCTTTCTTCTTTGCTCATTTAGTTTCTTAGATTCCACATATGAGTGAAATAATATGGTATTTGTCTTTCTCCGACTGACATATTTCACTTAGTATAAACTCTCTAGCCCCATCCATGTCACTACAAAGGGCAAGATTTCATTCTTTTTAATGGCTGAGTAATATTCCATTGTGTGTACATATATGTGTGTATATACCAGATCTTTTTTATCTTTTCATCAGTCAGTGGACACTTGGACTGTTTCCAACCTTTGGCTATTGTAGATAATGCTTCTAAAAACATCGGGGTGCATGTATCCTTTTAGACTAGTATTTTTGTATCCTTTGGGTAAAGGCAAATCAGAACCATAATGAGATATCATTTCACACGTGTCGGAATGGCTAAAATCAACAACACAAGACATGACAGGTATTGGCAAGGATGCAGAGAAAGGGGAACCCTCTTGCACTGTTGGTGGAAAGGCAAGCTAGTGCAGCCACTCCGGAAAATGGTGTGGAGGTTCCTCAAAATGCTGAAAATACAACTACCTTCTGACCCAGCAATTGTACTACTAGGTATTTACCCAAAGAATACAAAAATTATATGACCTTCTTTAATATTATGTCATCTAACAACTAGGAAACCAAGTAAGACTGTGGATTCCTTAGTGACTACTTTAGAAATGAAAAGAGGCTCTAGACTGTATGGTGAGTTCTTAAAACAATTATTCCACATGCGAATGGAAATTAGTCATGCAGGAGTCAGTGTTCTCCTCCGAATGTAGGTGAGCATTTCCTGAGCATATTTGGGACTAAACTACCTGCCTGGGCACTTGTGTACTCTGATTCATAAAACATCTCTGGATTTCTGGTCCCAGCTCTGTTTGGCAACAAAAGTAGAAAACTCTTGAATGCCCTCTCAGTATGCTCTCACATAGTTGGCTTAGTGATCTAAAAAGAGACTATTTCTTTCAAGTAGTCCCTCCACATCCCACCCATTAAAAGTGGAGGTTTGACTAGGTAGAATTACTTTTTTTTAAAAAAAGATTTTTATTTATTTATTTTAGAGAAAGAGAGAGAGCGCGAGGGAAAGGGAGGGGGAGGAAGAGGGAAGGACTATGGTGCAGACCCTGTCCTGAGCCTTGAGCTCAGCGCTCCGTCTCCCAACCCGAGATCGTGCTTAACCAACGGAAACCACCGAGGTGACTCCAGGTAGAATTTTGAACTATTCTAATTTTACTTGCCTGTGATTTCCAAAGTGTTTAGGAGTAAAACTATGGAAAATGTATATTCTGGTGTCAGAAACAAGACACAATTAGGAAATTGTAACTTCTCAAGTTTGGCTTAAGTTGTATGTGTTTTATTATTTTGTACACCACACAGGATAATTTACCAAAAAAAAAAATATATATATATGTGTGTGTGTGTGTATATACATATATATATATTATATATGTATATGTAGAAGGAGTGATGAGAAGGCAAACACAATGACCAAGTTTCAAAGCACTTATCAGACATTAATCACTAAGGAAAAGCACCGCACTCGTGTTCTGGGAATATATAAACCGTCTTTCTCAAAGACAATATGGTAGAACTAGTACTGCCCTTATGCAGTCTTGGAGAATGCTAAAAAGAAATGTGCTGGCTTTAGGAGTTGTTTGTATTATGTGAGATGCCCACCAACAACTTGCACTACTATTGCTAGGGGCTTTCAAGAGAAATGTCAGTCCTCACAGCAAGTGATGAGATTTGACATATGGCATTAAAGCATCATTAAAACCACACCTGCTGCAGAAGAAGCTACGTCTTTCAAGAGATTTTCAAGCAGAAAAGGTTACACTGAAAATCCAAAAGGCTAAGGCTTATTTCTTTTCTTTGCAGACAATTAGATGCTCTAAAGAAAAAATAATTGCCCAAATATATTTAAGAAAAAAACAATCTGCCTTTGCAGCATACTGGTTTTTAAAAAAATGTCATGTTGGTGCTACCCCTAGAACATACAGTAAAATCTAACACAACATACTGATTGTGAGACAAGTTTTATACTGTAGCTTACCACACAGGGGCTTAAAAATGTCAAGGTCTTGCTATTTGGGCAAAATCTGCCTTTTAGAACTTTTCACTTATGTTCTATGTTATGTTTCTAGTTATAAAAAGGAAGGCAGTATCATTTACTGAGCATTAATAACTACAATAAGCAATAGCGTACATATGTTATCTTCCTGTCTTAAGTGGTGATGCATTTAGATGAGGAAACTTGTCAGGGTGGTAAAATATTTTTTTTTCATGCTTTTATAACCCACGTGAGCAGTGTTGGAATTTGAAGTCCAGGTAGGTCAGATGCAAAAAGCATATCCCTGTGTCTTTATGCTATGCTGTCTACTAGGTTCCCAGTTGGAGTATACGTAGCAAAGGAAAATAGGGTTGGTCTCTTAGCTGAAATGCTTTATTATATCATTGTTGCGATGGGGCACGTTCATAAAAGGAAAAGAAACATGACTAAGCAGATGTTGAGCATGAAGTGGCTAGCATAGGCAACAAGCCTGCCCCCATCACGTGGGGAGGCAGCTCAGTGCCCAGACGTTCCAGAAAGTCTCCTGCAGGATGGATGCAGCCCCACTTGGGGTTAGATGAATAACAAGGATTTAAGTAAAAAGTACGAGGGACGCAATATGGATATGAATGCTGTGCACAGTGTCTGTAGACATTGCGATCTATAAACATGAGCTGTTTAGTAAGCCCCTGAAACGGCTTCTGTTTCTGCTACAATAGACCGAAATATATTTACTCTTCCTGCCTCCCAACTCCGACAGATTGTCATGGTATCAGCCAGATCTCTTATCGCAACACATGACTGATGGAAATGGTAAATATTTTTATAGTAAAATGTTCATATTATCAAAATTTCATCATTGTTAGGAAATATTTATATCTCAGTAAGGGAAAAATGTCTCCTACAAATAGTAGTACAATTTCCCATGGGAAATCAAATTTTAATTCTACTCTCCTAGGAAGAATGAAGGATGTCTTTAAAGTTACGTCTGGAAGAGAAAATGATGGACTATGTAGTGAAAGGATAATTGAAATATCAGCCCAATGAAATGCATACCCCAAAGCCTGCATTTCAGAACACATGCAAAGGAAACATGACCACTGAATCATTGAAAGTAACTTGAGGACACTCACAGCTCAGTTTTACCAAGCATTTCATCATTTAAAAATAAAATCAGAATTTTACTGTGTGCAGATAATGTGCTAACTACCAACCCTAAAATGATGAGTGAAAACAGACACATTGCCTGCTTACTGGGTGAAAAGGAAGGGGGGTGATGGGTAGTCGATGTTAAAATCCCATAAGAACATGCAAATTTAAGAACTGTGAAATCCTTTAGAAGGATTATGAAAGCATACAAGAGGGGGTCCTGAGTCAATGTGAGTCTGATGGGATTTAAATAAAATGAAATTCAAGAAAAACTGGCTCTGGAGAGAGGAAACATGCATCAGGTCCCTGATTGAGGATGGAGAGAGCTGGATATTTAAAGAGATGAAAGCCAGTCTTTGTGGAAGAAGAGCCAGTGCTGGGGAAGTGGAGTAAATGTTATTTGGCTCCAGAAGAGCGCTGGGTAGAAGTGTTATAATCACGTTTTCTTTCGTGTAGCTAGACAATAGGATTGCATTTTAATTTTTCAAGCAATCTCTCTGGCTCAAGTATGGAGAACAAACTGGGGACATAGGGTGACAAAGGGGTAATTTTGGTGCCCGATGTCAGAGCTGACTGCTGCCTGACTAGGGGATGGCAGGTCTGGGGAGACGGTGTTGGATTCTAGGGCTGGAAACAAGGGGCTTCTGTTTCCTGCGGAGTTGGCGAGGTCTGTGCACAAGCTGCTTCCCTCTCAGTCACAGGAGTGGGAGGGAAGGGCTTGGCACTGGGGCGGCAAATGTAGGGGAGCCTTGGGGGGACAGAGAGGAGGAGACCTGGTGTGGGAAGGGCGTGATGGCCGCTTGAACAGAGACGGACGGCCCAGGGAAGAGATGGTTGTGGGGAATGAATTTGCCTGACTCTTTTGTTCTTTCCTCTCCTCTGCACTGACCTGGATGGACTCTGACTCGGAAGAACACAGAGTGGGTGCCTATCTCTGTTCTGCCATATTAGCAGCTCCCAGTGCCTACTGGAGTGGGGTGTGGACAGCCTCTACTGCCCAGGCCACTGCATGGCCCTCCCTCCTAGCTGCCTCTCCATACTGCACAGGCCCTGCAGGGAAAGACGGGGTGTGAGGAGCAGTGCCCAGCCCTGTGTGTGAGGACAGGAAGGGGACAATGGCAGGAGACAGCCTCTACGTGAAACTAGGGGCAGTTTCACCTTTGATGGAGGACAGAGGACCAGAAATCAAAACCCCCAAACCTTGGCTATGGGGCCATACCCTTTCCTCCCTAGGTCACCACTCCTAGACTGTTAAATTCTTATCAAATGACAAAAATCAAGAAAATGAGATTTGTCTTTCCCCATTTTCCTAGCCTCTACCACCACCTCTGGGAATAGATAAACACTTAGTATTTCTGATTCCTAAAAGGGAAAAATGAGATTGTACGTGTGCATGCAGACACACACACACATACACACACACTATTCAAAGCCTACTTTGAGGGACATAATATGTTATAAACTCAGAGAATTCAGCTGAAATTTAAGTGAAAACACTACCTTATCTAGTGAAGAAATATGGATAGGCAATTTTGGGGGGAAAAATCCCAGGAAAAATAATATTTGTAGTACAAACTTGGCAGGACTCAGGGAGGAAGTCTTTGGAGATATTGGATCTGTCTGGTTGCTGAGATAAATTTATCTTTCTTGGAGTCAAATATACTTGGATATTTTATCCTGATGCCTGTAAATATTTGAATTGTGTGCTTACCCTTCCCCTGCCAATGTTTCTCCATTCTGGGTTTAAAATCACTAAAGAGAATTCTGATAATTTGTCTATATAGGTAGATTTAATGAAGAGAATGTGCTGGAAAAATAGTATGAGTGGGTTCTTGTTAAGTCTATTTATCTTTGTAACAGATTGAAGGGCATTTTCAATTTCGACATCAATCTCAGAGTCTTGGCTAATGTGACTCTCTCCTTAAGAGAGAGGCACAAGTGCAGATGCTGACTGTCAATTCTCCTCCTCTCTGAAATAAGGCCAGGTTATGGCTCCCAGCAAATTAATTTAGGTGATTGCCTCATTGCAGCTGTCCTGGGAGTCAGCCTTCCCTCCCCCCCCCCCCCCCCCCCGCCTCACTGACATCCACTGGCACTGGAATGCACAGCATATCTTCCCCATCTTCATGCAAGAAATAATGACTAAGCAAGACATAGGGAACAAATGTTTCTTCTAAATAAGTTATTCACCTAAAATCATCTAGACTACTGTAGCCAACACCATTTGGAAAGAGTGACTAAAATGCAATGAAGTTGACTAACTTGATCAGTCTCTTAAAAATTAATTGCTCTACTAGAAACAAAACAGGTTTGAGTCTACTAATATTTTTTCATCATTAATAAATAAGTTGGTTAATTATGGTTCTGGCTAAGAAAGATTAAGAGAGACTGGATTTGCTGGTCTGCCTGAAACAACTTAAAGCAATAGAAGAAAATGTGTAAAATAAATGCAATAACCGTCTCTATCACCCTGAAATCAGGCAAAAAAGGACAGGTCCTTGAGAAGCTGAGAATGAAGAAGACAAGCTCTAGAACTTCCGTAGTCGACGGCCTTCAGGGGGTCTCCCACTGTAAGGACAGAGCGGGTATTAGTTTTCTGGGGCAGCAGCAACACAGTGCCCCAGAATGAATGGCTCACAATTCAAACAATTCAAATGTACTATCCTACACTTCAATATATTAGGAGGCCTCCGTGGGTCCTAATGAACTATAGGAACATGGCAGAAGATCTGCATTTCTTTCTAGAGGTTGTAGAGGAGAAGTTATGTTTTGCCTTCTCCAGCTTCTAGAAGCTTCCCACTTTCCTTGGCTCATTTCCCTTTTTTTCCATCTTCAAAGTCAGTGCAAACAGACAGTTATTTCTCACACTGCATGTCTCTGGCCTTCTTTTCTGTCTTTATCTCCTTTGAAGGTCCTCATGCTTACTTTAGTGCCATGCAGAAAATCCAGAAATCTCTCACTTTTATAACACCAGATGTTTGACAACCTTGCGTGCATATGCAATCCTTGAATCTCCTTTTGTGGATGATAGTAAATGTATAGGTAAACATAAACTTTTTCTTATTATACAAATTCCTTTAAGAGGTAATTCAGTTTTTAAAAGAAACATAATAATAGTGTAAAATGGCTTTTTTAACATGGAAAAGTGAAATGTGTGTCCACAACAGCATAAAGGCTAGGACAGGATACATGAAAGTCATCAGATTCTAACGTAAGTTGTAAGTTCTGCTGTAGGATACTTACACAGCGCATTAGCTGTAGAAACATTTGAAGCTAGACCGATAAGTTAAAGGCACATGTTCTAATCTCTGCGAAGACAAAAATGAGAGTCAATATGTTGCCCTTTTACTATGCATTAATAAATTTAATTTCACTTTTACACTAATGATTTTTTTTTCGTTTATCCATCTTTCAGAGTAACATCTATTCTTGGTTGAATAAGACCATAAAAGTGAATTTATTAAGGTAACAGATGTTTGACTGTGAAACATCTAGTAGGAAGCCTACAATCCTATAGCTTTATAATTTATACTTCCTCTGCTTTCTCTTCTTTGCTTTCTTCTCCATGTTATTCCCATTATTACCATGAGGAGCACATCTCATCTGGGGTGACATCATCTGGACAGGAGCATGTCTCATTTCTTTACTGCTATGGACCCACACCCTGGTTTTTCAGTTTTCCAACAAATATTTGAATTGGCTTTTATGCTTGCGTTTTATTACTTCCAGAGTAGTGGCTTACTAAATTCCTTTATTTCAAAACATGAGTATCTAATTCTTTTTTAACAATGTAAAGGGGCAATCCATTACATTTTTCAGCCCCTAAGTCTACATCTCTTTACTGATGGAGGTGTTTCCCCCTGGCTGTTAATGAGGAAGTGTGGGGAAGTGGCTTCCCGTGGTTTTTTGTGTGTTTTGTTTTGTTTTTTTTTATCAAGATGTGCACTTAATCATTCTGGAGAGTTTCCCCACAGCTCAGCTGAGGACACTGGGCTTGTTGGTGGAAAGTAAATAATCGTGGTCTAGTTCAGCTGCCTCTCTCCTTTATAGCCGCTCCACGAAAGTCATCTCCATGACATTTTGGAAGTTCCTTTTCCTAAAGTTGTTCTCTCCTATTTCTCCACCGTCCTTCTTTCACAGTCTTGGATTTATCCTGTGGCACAGGCGGTAAAACCAGAGAAAAGGGTCCCTATAGACAGGAAATAGCATTCTGGCCCCTTAGTCCCTTCCGTTCTATGATTTCCGATCTTTTTATAAGCATGACTGACAAGCATTTTCCCTTAGTTTTGCCAGAAAACGTTTCTCCCTTTCCTACTCATAAAATATACCCAGCTTATGACTCTTCACACATGCTCCCCAAATGTACTTTTTTAAGAATAAATTTTCCTTCTCACGATATAATTTCACCATAGTCTTCAAATCCCCGTGTGTCTGCCCTTCCAAGAAAACTTCTGAATTCTCCATTCAATTTAGTAATCTGTCCCTTTTGTCACCTATTGTCCTTTGAAGTCTCTTTATGAGAGATTCTTTATTAGTTTGTTTCCTTGGTGCACATGATTGAGGCACTTCTTCGATGCTCATTTGAAACAACAAGATGATCGACCCAGGGGCCATGCAGTCCTTAATGGATTTGTTTTTGTTTTTGTTTCTGGAATCTAACATCCTTCTCTTAACCAAGTTAACCAAGCCTAATATTTGTCAAAAGATGTACTGAAAAAGAGAATGAGGCTCATTAACAGCATTCCCATCAATCAAAGAAAAAGTGAAAAAAATATATAGTTGTAGTCTATCATGTGCGGTATATAATGCATTTTAGCTCATGAAATCTGTTTACCTGATTATAAGAAATATTAAAATGTATTTAAAATTCTCTCAATGTAAAGATAATAGACTCAAACGGCATGGTATAATGTCTCTATCTCAATCATGGTAGATATTTCATTTTTATGTAATTTATTTCCCTTCAAGATACTACAATTGAAAATAAAATGAGTGGGTGACAGGTGTTTCTCCTTTACTCTCCCATGCTCCTTTGCCACTCCAGCTGAGAGATCTCATAAAAATGTCAGCTCTCCACCGGCAAAGCACGCTGCACCTGTTTGCCATGTGCTTAGTGACTACTAACATTTATATATCGCTGTATTCCAAGTTAAATAAATTGATAGAATGCAACTCAAAAACACAGTGCGTTGCATCTCTAATTCCTTTTAAATAGAAATGTTTTCTCTCCCAATCTTAATGCAAAAGAGCCATTTTTTATTCCATTCAGCAAAAACGTGGCCACTTTGATATTCAATTTAATTTGGAAAATGGTGCTGAAAAATATTAAAATAAGATATATGCACTTACCCAGACAGAGTCTCTCTGATCTACTTCAGAATTGCTTACTAATGGCATGGAATACGCTAAGCTAGCTGAGATTTCATTCTCTGCGAAGGCTTGTACAAGTTAATAATTTGTCAATTTATGCAATTTCCATTAGAGATGTAGAAAGCTGTGGGTGATGGCAGGAAGTAGTATTAGCACACTGACCTGTATAAGTAGTCCTTTGGCTCTGCCTCCCTTTTTCATGAAAACTTTTACTTACTTGCCTTCTGAGGTGGTTTTTTGGTGTGTTTTTGCACCAGCTTGCTTTCATGTAACAAATGTATGCTCAATTTATCAGAATAATATGAGGGAAAAAAAAAAACAAACAACTTCTCATTGTCCTTTAGAAAAAAATTATACTTTTCCATAATAATGACAAAGATAGATTTGTAAAAACTAACGAATGAGATGACACTGAGATGAATGTAATGGAATCTATTTTTTAAATACATACTTTACACATATATTTTAAAGCCGTGGCTTAATCTTTCTCATAAATTGCTGGAAAACTTTTCACTTAAGGGATGACTTCTCATTCCAGGAGGCTGCTAACTGCATTTTGTATGCCTTGTCCCGTATTTTAAAGTTAGGATGTGTGAGTTTCCTTTGCTGTCTTTTTTTGTTTTGTTTTTAATGAATCTTAATCTCCATGTCCATGTGGGCATCCTCACCAAGGTGTAGGTCAGAGAACACAGATGTAAAAGACCTTAGTGGCCCGAAACATAAAATAAACATAGAATTCCCATGAGGGATCCTGCTCTCTCTAATGAGACATGTGATAATTAACATTTCCATAAAGGAATAATCACCCAGCATACACAGATTACATCTTGTACATCAACAGAGGTGGATGAGTAATAATATACTTTGAGATGGATCCTGAGTCAAGGTCTGTATTCACAACCAGTGGAGAACCATGTCAAGATCAGTTTACTAGCCTCTCAAACTGTATAGACTAAAGTGTGACAATATTTTGTTATATTTGACCTGCAACTACAAAATGATATGCATTATTGATATTTTTGTGATTAGCAATTACTCAGTGAATTGAATTTCTAGAAAAATTAGAAACTTCAATTGGAAAGGAACTGGCTTGGGTTGTAAGAAGCTCCCTCTATTAGCACTTAAACTTCAAAATTTAGTTAACTGTTAAGATAGAGAAAATGATTTAATATCAGTAAGTGCAAAATTGCAGCCATATTAATGCACACACTTTAAAGATGTACTTCATATAGTCATGTTTTAAAAATATATTAATAATGATATGGCTCTTGTATTTTTGAAATTATTAGATTTCTTCTCATTAAAAATGTGTTTAGTGTTGAGAAGAAGAATCTTGACTCTAGAGCTAATGAGTCAATTTTTTAAAAATAATTCTCTGTTGAGGTCTATTTAAAGAGAAATTACCAGTATCAAGTGAAAGAAGTATAATTTCTATGTGCTGAATGCACTTAATGTTATTTCTTCCAGATAGCATGATTTGAAGGTCAAAATCAGCTATATTCCAAATAACTAAATAATCCTGGGTAATTAAGTTTAATATAAGCTTTGGGAGTAATTATGACTTCTTCGTTAGACTACATCAAGGACACGCAGAGATGTAAGAACAGTTCTTGGAGATTCTCATACTCCAGTAAAATGAGATAATTGCCTAGCCAAAATAGTTTGTAAGATTTGGCTTGGGGTCTGTTTTATATCTAAACAAAGTAAAAATGAATTTTCAGTGTCAGTATCAAGTTGTTTTGCTGTTTGTATTTTTCCTTTCAGGATATCTTAGGACCAAAGTAGATTCAGGACATTTTCAAAAGCTTTGTTATATTTACAAATGGTCTTAATGCTATAGGTCCATTCTTAATGTATCAAAAATTTATATGAGACATTGACAGAGGTATAGTTATTGCCTTAGATACATATAACAGTTAAATTCTAATTACTCATTTTTTTATGAGTCTATGATAATATCCAATCATTATATGGTTATTACTATATTTAATAAGTGATAATATGATATTATAAAAATAATTATTTTTAACTCTGAATTTTTTAATCTTTTTCTCTGGGATAAAATGGATGCTATGGGATACCTAAGTTAGAAGAGACCTCATAAAACTCCAAGGGGGTGTGTGTGTGTATGTGTGTGTGTGTATTCCTTTGCCACAAAAGCATTTTCTAGTATTTGGAAAATCAGGAGTGAACAATTTAATAGTGTTTTAATAGAAAAGAGGTTCTGAAAGTGTAATTCAGGGGCATTTTGTATGTTCTCACATTCTTGTCACCCTTTAAGGGTTATCTAAATAAACTGTCATCTATTAATAATTTCCTATACTCCATATAAAAATATATTACTTCTCACTTAGACGAACATTTGTATAATTTACATTTTATTTGGGTTTTTTTGTTATACAATTATAAGACGAGGATCTAAATTACTCACATTTATGTCTTCCAGTGTTTTTACATAATGTCTCACACAAACATGGAACACAAGGATATTTATTGGATTAAATAGTCTCTATTAATTGGATATGAAATCTTAAAAAGTATTGTTTTCAAGACTAGAAATGACTAATGATCAAAATGAAATCATTCATTCAGCAGGCAAAGAAGTGGGGTCTATATGCCAGTGTGTTTTTTACTGTTTATTTCCCTATATACACAAGTGAATGACTTTAATTTCTCTATGAATCAAACACCCATCTGTTAAAACATTTCAGATATAAGTTATATTGAAGCTTTCACTTTCAAGCTGATTATTTCAATTTAATATGGAAACCCATACCTCCATTCAGGTGAAATAAATGCACCAAATGGTGTGTAAAACCTTAAATTGAACAGTAGAATTCTTTTGGCAGTTAGAATAGTGACCCCACAGATGGCTACAGTTCAAAAACTTGAATATTCTATTTTTTCCTGTGGACATATATAATGCAGATATTTGGGAAAATAATAGTGTGCTAATATCCAAGCTTAATAAGTAAAATAATGAGGTTTAATTGATATATGAATTTCCCAAATAAAAATCCATACTTAAAGCCAGTTTTCTCAGGAGAAGTCTGTGGTCTCTTTATAGAACCTTTTTTACTTGGAAGAGGAGTCTCATGGATGGGAAATCATATTTTTTTTCTATTAAAACATAGGTATTTTACATTTTTATTTTTGTCTTTGCAGTTTGTATTGCTTTAACAGAATGGGCTCATAATGATAGCGATGAGATACCATGATTCTGGGCGTGCCTCTGTTTAGGTGTGTATTCTTAAACTTATAAACTTTCTAAACCAGATTTGTAATCTTTTACATAAAGGGTTGAATTAGGAAAGGTACTATACACCACAACAATTAATATTACTGACTCTGGTCTCAAAAGTCTTGACCTGAACTTCCAGCTCCACTACTTTTACTAAGTCAAGATACTTAGTGTCACAGTCATTGTTGTTTGTTTTTATTTACGTTTATAATCATGAAGTCATATCTGCAGAATGTATTGCCAGCATTGATGAGGTTACATGAAAATTCAGTAAGTACTCCACGGTTAAGGTCCTCAAAATTATTATTCGGTGGTAACTAATTCTTCTTGTAGCTGGATCACTGCATGAGAACATACACACTGGACAATTGTTACCAACGGACCGCCTGGTCGGGGGGCTCGGTGACACTCACTGTAAGCTACGTCACACACTGACCGAAGCACAGCAGGAGGTGTGGCATGCCTGGAGAGGGGAACCTGGCCGGGGGATTTTGTTAGCAGCAGCAGCATCCAGTCCGTCTAAGCTTTGCTCCTACTAATTGTGTTATTAATTATGCTGTTTCTCATGGGGAAAAAAAAAAATCCCACAAAATTGGTGACTGACAGTCATGACGGGGCAAGTGGAGAGCACCAAATTTCAGGTTGTAAATATAATATTGTCATCAGAAACTGGTCATTAAAGCTTGTGGTGATCCCTTGGGATTGACACAAATAAACTGGGATCCCTTCTCACCATCGAAGCAGAAGGTCTTGACTTTTGTTTTCTGCATTGGGAAATGTGGCCTGTGAGTCCCACTCTTTGCCTGAAGATAGGGAGAAAAGGGACAGGATTCTTGTGCACGATGACTTTTGGGGTTTTCAGAATGAGATTTTTGTGAATGCAGCTAAGGGGTTCTGGAGCAAGGTCTAGAGCTTTCCGTACCCTCTTTTACAAATTGCTCTGTCCTTCCCTGGGACTTTGCATATTGTAAGATTGCTTGTGGAAATGTTTCTCAGCATTTGTGTTGGATGATCCCACATTTGAGGAACAACTTTAAACCTGTTTCCCAGGTAAGACTCTCGTCTGCATGATCTGTAATCTGAAATTTGCCAGTTTTCCCATAATTTAGAGATGATAAGAATCAAGATGGCTTAAGAAGAAAGTTATTCTTTGCCCCCCCCTCTGTATATATATATATATAATCTTGTTTTGTATTCTGCTTTACCAGGCAGCATACTAGAGCTAGAGCCCCAGCTGTCCCACAGAAACCCATTCTTATCTTTGCATGAGACCACAGTCCCTCAGACGGCTCATAGCCAAGACTTAGAATTTTTCCAAAAAGATGTGGCCTGACCTTACTGAAGCTTTCTGAGTCTGCCCATGAGTCTCCACAGCTTCCTCCAGAAACTTCTTTCTTTCCTCTCTTCCCTCAGGGTCAGATTTAATCATGGCCTGAGGGCTAGCTCACCTTCTTCCAGTCCGCTCTCTAGTTCTAGTCACAGGTGTTTCTCCTCACACATGTAGTTCCATCTTTGTCTCTGTTTCTCAGAAGACTGGAGAACAGTGTAGATCATCCCTTTTTAATCTTTCATTAATAATCATTATTATGATGAAGTGTTCGTCATACCTTTCAGTGGGTGGCCCACTAAAGTTACTGGGTCCTGCAGGTGTCCTCTTTCATTGGATCTATGTATTGACTTATTTCCCCCTAAACCCTCCAGTACCCCAGAGTCATCAGTCTGATATAGTAACTGGTCCTTATTACATCACGGGCCCTCCTTAATGCCCAACCCCCAGGTACCCCATCCCCCAGCCTCCACCACCTCCCCAGGAACCCTCCGTTTGTTTCCTATGATTAAGAGTCTTCTATGGTTTGTCTCCCTCTCTGATTTCGTCATTTCATTTTTCTCTCTCTTCCCCTTTGATCCTCTATTTTGCTTCTTAAATTCCACATATGAGTGGAATCATATAACTGTCTTTCTCTGATTGATGTATTTCGCTCAGCATAATACCTTCTAGTTCCATCCATGTTGTTGCAAATGGCAAGAGTTCATTTTTGATGGCTGAGTAGTATTCTATTATATCTACACCACATCTTCTTTATCCATTCATCTGTTAATGGACATCTAAGTTCTTTCCACAGTTTGGCTATTGTGGACGTTGCTGCTATAAACATTGGGTTGCAGGTTCCCCCTTGAATCACTGCATTTGTATCTTTGTGGCAAATACCCCATAGTGCAATTGCTGGATCATAGGGTAGCTCCATTTTCAACTTTTTGAGGAAACTCTATACTGTTTTCCAAAGTGGCTGTACCAGATTATTATTATTTTTTTTAATTTTAACTTTGTAAACCATAATGTGTTATCTAGGTTCATGATATTTCTGACGGCTTCACAGTCTTTCTATTTCTCAGCTACAGCTGTGCTGTCATGTGTGTTTCTAAGTGCTTTCCTTCCAGTTATGCTGACAGCGTGCATCTGCCAACCATTGCCTCCGTTTTATCTTAGGACAGTCAGGTTGCCTTCAACTTCCAACCACTCAAAATAATGCTGTAATACAAAGCTTTTACATGTGCCTTTATAAACATGGATGGGAAATTGTTGAGGTTCATTCTCTGGAGCAGATATGAGGTTCACAGGCTATGCATGTATATACTTTATTATCTTCCTGGATTGCGCCCCCCTGTTGACACTGCCACCAGCTATCAGTAAGGATTACAGTATCAGTGCATTACTACCCCAGGGGAAACAATTAGTCTTTGTCATTTTAATTTACTTTTCCAATTGTTACTGATTTTAAGCAGGTTTTTTTTTTTTTAACACGCTTGTGGCTTTGTGTGTTACTGTCTCTGAAATTTCTTGCTTGTATTCTTTGTGTCTTTTTTCCAATTCAGCTGCAATTTCCATTTTATGTATTCTTATTAGCAATCCTTTTTAACATATGGCTAGTACAAGTCTTATTTTGATATGTATATATTATTCTTAATTTTACATAATAATCCTTATCAACATTGTGTTATGGCCTCTGTCATTTTTTAACAATCCTTTTCTATGCTCAGATCAACACCATTCTTCCACTTTTTTTTTAAATCCCATTTTTTATTAACTTTCACATATTATACTTAATATATTGGAGCTGATCATTGCATGTGATCTTAGGAGGGATCTGATTTTTTTTATTGATTCATTTTTTTTATGTAATGAGCCAGTGTTTCCAAAATTAATCACCAAACAGTGCATCATTTTCTCATTATGTTCTCATATCATCTTTTATTGCCCAAATTGTCTCTACCATGTTGTCTTCTTCCATGTTAAATATATTAACTTGAGTTTTATCTGTTCATGTTGTCATATTGATCTGTTCGTTTGCTTTTGCACTAATACCTCACTCCTTTAATTATTATTGCCTTGTGATGTTAATATATGTTAATATTTATTAACATCTTAATATCTGTTAGGTAAACTCACTGCTTTCATTTGCTCTTAATTTTTAATAGTAAATTTCACAACCATAGATTTCCTTATAATACCTGTTATAACTTATCAATTTCATTTTTCTGTATTGCTTAGTTTGCATATTTTTTCACCTTTCACCTGTTAACATGGTAAAATGCATTAATAGATATTTTTATGTTGGACTATCCTTGGCATCCTTAAAATGAACTTTAGCTTACATTATGCTTATTTGTAATTCACAGTTGAAATTTGTTATGGAATATTGTTTTGGATATTTTTATGTCTACTTTCATACATGAAGTCAATCTATAATTTTCTTTTAATGTACTGCAGTTTTCTGGTTTTAGAAATATTACTACACTAGTCTCACTAAATGATCTGGCCAATGCTCACTCCATTTCAATTTTCTGCAAAATCGTCAAAAAATAGGAATTAACTGTTCCTTAAATGTTTGGTAGAAATCACATACATACTTCATTGAGAAGGGGTCATGTGGGTAAAGACTTGAAGAGTTGCAGGGGACCCACCATGCAGGGACAGAAGATCGGCTTTTCTTGCAAAAGACAGAGTAGCTGGCGGGAAGGCTGCGTTGTAAGAGTAATTGCTGTAATCAAAGAAGATCAAGAAGGCCAGTGTAGCTAGAGCTCAGTGATTTAGACAGAAAGTATTTTATGGTGTGAGTGTGTTTTCAGATCAGATAGGTATCATAGTTCACGGGGGTATGTTAGCTTTTACTTTGCATGCAGTGGGGAGGCACTGCAGGGTTTGATGCTGAACAGGGACATAATTGACATTTATTTTACAGAATCACTTAGCTATTTCTCTAAAGTAGACTGTCCGTGAATGAGCATTGAAAAAGGACAACTATTAGCAGGTAATTGCAGTAATGTAGATGGGAAGAGATGGCTACTCAAATTGACCTGGTAGCCATGGAAATGGTTTAAAGTGTTTAAATTCTGATATATATGCTGAAGATTGTGCTGGTAGGATTTCCTGAAGGATGTATGTGATAGAGACACAGAAGAAAATGGGTCATTTGGGGAAGGCTTCTGATGGAACAGATTTGGAGAAAAGGAGTTCAAATTAACTATGTCAATTGGACATTTGGCTAATAAGCTCAATATGTGACCATACAGAACCTCGAAGTAAGACAGTGGTCCACATACACCTTTGTATGAAGAATATTCATGCATAAGGGAGAGCAACCACAAAGACTCTTCTGTGGATGGGTGTGTGTATAGAGTAACCCCATATGCAAATTCACAGTGACCAACTTAGGAGGGGGAGGAGTAAGAGAAAAAATCAGAAAGGCAACTCGCAGATTCTGAAGGAAGGGACTCAAGCAAGGCCATGCAGACAGAGCTGGATGATAAGATGATCAAGTACGCAGGACATATGAGAATTGGGTCAATCAACAAACATTCACACAGAGAATGTAGCAGAGATGGAGAGCAGGGGGAAGTGAAGGGACGTTGTACTGAGTGCTGCTGATTCTTTCATCTCTAGGATGGATGCTGCCTGAATCTTCTTCCAGGATCAGGATTTGATAACTGGTCCAGAAATCTGTAACCACTTAAATAAGGTTAGCTCTAGGGTCAAACAAAGTTCTCGGATGAAAGATGATTTGTACATGAATTCTATTTCCTTTTCCTGACTGTTTGCCTTCCATAGTGACAGAGCCAGGCTCTGAATGAATTGTAATGTCAAAATATCATGCATATGTATAGCGTTTCCCTTCCTTAATGTTGCCCATTATTTTCCCATTAAACAGCAAATACTTGGCAGACTGTTTTTATTAATCATAACAGTAAATAATATTTTCTTGATCAGATGCTGGAAGAATTCTGAAGGATTGCAGGTGCCTAATTGAGGTGCTCTTCTGATTTATTCCAAACAAGAAACTAGTTTTCGGCTTTCTCTGATCCTGCTGCTTTGAATAACCTGTGTAAGAAGATAGCAAACAAAATGATTTGGCTTCATATTAAAAATGTTATCATCTGAAAACATGAAAAAGATGTGTTATTCTACCATCTTCCTTATCAGATAAGAATACACTCACCCAATATGAAGCCTCTAAACCCAAGATTATATTGATCGCTCTGGAAATACCACTCCACTTTGAAGGTACTATTTAAACAAATGTACAATGGAAGTGATTCCTATACTTAAATACAGTTAAATTTTTTTTTTTAATCTATTAAACAGTCACAGTTCAAAGAAGTAGTGAGACCATTTTCACATTAATTTAGTAACATAAATTAGGACATCTGGTTCTTGAGTTTTTCTTTCTCCCTCTCTCTCTCCCTCCCCTTCTCTCTCCCTCTCTTTTTCACTCCTTTTCTCTCTCCTTCCCTCCTCCCCTTCCTCCCTACCTTCCTCTCTTCACTTTCCTTTTCTTCTTGCAACACCTTTTGAATTGATACTCTGTGTATGTTATTTTTTAAAGAAGATTTTATTCATTTATTTGACAGAGAGAGATTACAAGTAGGCAGAGAGACAGAGAGAGAGAGAGGAGGAAGCAGGCTCCCCACTGAGCAGAGAGCCCGATGCGGGACTCGATCCCAGGACCCTGAGATCATGACCTGAGCCGAAGGCAGTGGCTTAACCCACTGAGCCACCCAGGCACCCCTGTATGTTGTGTTTTAACTGAAGATACAAAGCAAGTCCCTTCAAGTGTCTTAAAGCATCAAGAAATTAATTGTATCACATACCTGGAAGTCAGTGTTTGAGCAGGATTCAAGTCAGGCTAATCACAATGTTATAATATTATAAAGCATACAAACAGTAAATCCTTAGAGCTGTAATGTGGAAAAGGGTGTGGGGGACTCCGGCACGGTTAGGCTCCTTTCTCCCTAATGGAAGTAAGTCATGCTGTATAAATTCTAAATTATAAGCCAAATAAATTCACCAGAAAACAAGAATTAAAATAAACAGCTGTGAAGAAACTTAGGCTTTTTTTTTTTTTTTTTTTTGCCTGAATCTAGGATTTGTCTTTTAGGAAATGATGAAAGCAGGTTAGCAATTTTTTTTGACTGGAAATTGATATAAACCATGTCTTAGAACTGAGCCTTTGATCTTCATACACAGGAGTGGGGGCGACAGGCCTTCATTGTGACTCATTTTATTTAATGTGTACGGGTGTTTTCTTCTTCAGAATTTTAATAGCACAGATGAGATGACCAGATGAGGCCCCTGCAGCCACAAGGAAACCTTGGTGTTTTTAACAAAGATTTTGAATACTTAATGAAAAGATTGTTTTTAAGTAACAATGTTCAGTAACAGGTAGCTATCAGATGTGTTTATGGAAATCCTCTACAACTTATCTATTTCCTGAACACAAGACTACGATGATTTAACACTCAAAAAGACAGACTTTTGTGTGACCCTTTCAGTCAGAAAATAAAATACACCTGTAACTAACATAACATTGTATGTTAATTATACTTCATTTAAAAAAAGTATAGTGTTTGTTCTCAAGATGGTCTGTCTGTAGGATGGCTCTGGGATAAAATATAATTATTGGTGTTGGGATTTGAGATTTTATTCCCGGCTCAGTCATGGATTGTCATTTTATTTTCCCCAGTGAGTGTCACCATAAATTGTTTCATGTTTTTTTCTTCCTCCCAATCATATTCTTATTCTGATTTCCTTTCAAACATTTCTCCCTCTGTCATGTCTTAGACATTTTCAGACAATCCGGGCTCATAACCTCAATGCAATTTTTGACTTAATTCTGGCTAACTTGCATTTGTACCAAATTTGCACCAAATTATGTTCATGTTGATTCATCATTTTTCTTCATCCCTTATTTTCTTTTCCTTCTCTTTCTTTCTTTCTACACTCAAGGTGGGACTTGAACTCACAACTCTGAGATCAATAGTCCCATGGTCTACTGACGGAGCCAGTCAGGTGACCCTTTCTTTTTCTTCTTATGGGTACTAATCTCACCAACTTAAGTGTAGATTATTGTAATTGGTATTACTGAATTTATTTTTTAAATACAATCTGTCCAGGAACAGTATTATCTATATACCTAACGTGAAAATATGCTGATCTTCTTCTTTGTAACAAATGGCATTGCTCGTAGGGCCTTTAAGAATTAGATTCTGGTGTACATTATATTGAGATTTTTCTCATCTAACTGTTTTCTTATTTCTCATCTTCTTTGGCACATCAAAAACTCATGCATCTAACTTAGCATACTCATTATTCCTTTCATCTTTCCAGTATTTAATTATTTTAGAAAATGAATAATAGAATAGTATTTTAAAACAACTTCAATTAGATAGCTTAATGCCTGTGTAAGATCTTGTGATCAAAAGGGTCAGATTGTCAAAACAGAGGGGCACCTGGGTGGCTCAGTTGGTTAAGGGACTGCCTTTGGCTCAGGTCATGATCCCGGACTCCCAGGATCAAGTCCCACATCAGGTTCCCTGCTCTGTAGGGAATCTGCTTTTCCTCTTACCAGCCCCCTCATGCTATCTCCCCCTCTCTCTCATTCTCTCTCTCTCAAATAAATAAAATCTTCAAAAAAAATCTTTAAAAAAATATAGTCAAAACAGACTTACAGAGCACCTGATTCATAACCAGCTAATGTCCATGAACATTAGCACTAAGGATGCAAGAGAGGAACAGGGGTGTATCCAGCACAGAAGTGCCAGAGACCTCCAGTCCTCATGAGACAGCTTCTGGAGGTCCTTCTGGACCCAGAGACACTCTCTGGTTATGATGAAGGTCCCCCAACACCCAGGCAAGGCTGTCAGGAAAGTTACTGAGGCTGAAGCCATGTTGACATATTCTGCTAGTCATTCAGCAATGTTTGTCTATGCAGACAAATTCCATATAACATAGGAAGGGTAGGATGGGTAAGCCCGGTGAGCATTAGTATTTTATCAGTGAAATATTTTATGAATTGCTGTTGTATGGTGAAATAAAAAGCAGACCCACTTTTAGTAGGTTTATAAACTTGCTTTTTTTTTTTTTTTTTTTTCCTTCATGTACCACCTTAAGGCCCATACCTGGTTGATTTGCTCCCACTGCAATGTGTAATTTTCAGGTTAATATCCACTGATCAATGTGAAAAACCATTTAGGAGCTACTAGAAACATTTCTAGATCATGATTTAGGACATAGCAACACCAATACACAGTAACGCTAACCCATCAGATGAAGTTGTAAAATAGTCTACTCACAAAGGTTAAATCTTCCATAGTCATCCGTGAGATGGGAGGGAATTTTAAAGTCTGCATGTTTTCTTCCCAGAAGCATCATAATGAACCCAAAAGGATGTTCTGTCAACTAGATGAGATCACATTAATATAGACTTATTGTTTGAGCCCCAGATCAGAGTGGGACAGACCGGACGGATCAGTAACTGTCACTTATTAACCGTAGACACAACAGGGAATTTATTTAACTTACCCATGGCACATTTATGAATTAATAAGATTGGGATGACAACTGCTTTCGGTATAGGTGCTTATAAAAATTAAATAATGGATAAAGTGAAATATAATGGCACTTAATGAATCCTAGCCATTAAAATATATATATATATAGATATATATATATCTATATATATATATATCTCCATATTGTGGGGCCCAGGGAAGGGTGACGAATAACTCATTCCTGAAGGCAATTAGAGTTGATTCATTTATATTTGTTATTTAAGTGAGAGATCTACTTTAAGAAATGTAAATTAGTTTGAATACTGGTATGTAAACAGATAGAAAGGAGATCATTCTTTGCTTTGATTGAAGCATGGGGCATGTGTGGGGTGGTTGTGTGGATGGTGGAGAGGGACTGGAGTGACCCTGGTTCCGAAAGCCTGCATTTTCCTACGGTCAGATCCTATAGTGCCCCCTAGAGGTCTCTCGGCCTTGAGGAATGCATGGAGGTAACTTCTTGCTGGCACTGGTGGGTCCTGGCTCACCTCCTATTACACACACTTAGCTTGCCCTAGTCAGGCATATTGGTTACCTCTCCGTTTTGTGAATATGACCTAATGATTCATATTCTTCACTAGGTGTTTATATTAAAATATCTTTTGGAAAAATAATTTAAATTCAGTGGCTCTTAATTAAATAATTTATCTAATTAAAGCTATGTTTATCTGGATACTTGCCACTCCTTTATATTTTTCCCTTTTCATTGTGTGTGTGTGTGTGTGTGTGTGTGTGCGCGCACAGTTAACACTGTCTTAATGGGAAAAGAAATAGTTGGCTTCCATAAAATGATTGCTTTTACATAGACAAGACCTTAAACATGCAGACATTCAGACAAATATCAACTATAAAACACAGACCAAATATTAGAGATCTTTCTTTCTTAGTAAGCTAAAAAGGTACATTGCAAATCAAAATATCCAATCCATATATGAAAACTTTGCTCCCATAGGAGCATCAGTGATATCTTTCTGATAAAAAAAATCTCGACTTTATATTATTTGTTGTTTTCTCAGTAGCATAGACCTCCTGTCATCTCTTTGCATTCCTTTAGGATTTATTATTCTCTGCACTAATTTTCTACTTGATCATCTTGGTCACTTGATGGTTAGACTTCTTGAGGACAAAGAATATGCTTAATGTTACCTTTAAACCACAGTGTCTAGAATTCAACTTGGCACACAGTATATTTTCAGAAGTATTTTTTAGTAAAAAATAATACTCATCTTGACATCCCGTCTACCTCTGATGCCTAATAGTGAACTCTTAGGTTTATACTCTTCCTATCCTGTTATCCTGAGGACGATTTATCTTGCCATGCACTGTCTTCCCTAGATTGAATCTGTCTCTAAATATAGAGAGAAATAGCAATTTTTTTCTCAGAAGTCTAGAGTCCTGGTCTCCTTTTAAGACCCAATAGCAGACTTGATTTACATGGAAGAAGATTAGTTTGGACATTCATTTGGTAACATGGAACTTACCCAAGTTGAATTAAGGATGTTAAAAATGGGAAATAGTAAGGCTTTGATATTTTAACATTCTTGATTAGTAGTGACTAGATGACACTGGCAAGACTTATCCCTTTTAAACTGGAGTGGGATTGAAATATTTTCTGTAGTTTTTGCTTTGTTTTGTTTTCTAAGGTAGCAGTTACAGAGGAAACAATGTCTTTATTTGAGAGTTGAATTTGAAATTATTGCATCGTGAAAATGAACATGAAATGGATATGCTAATATTACTTTCCTCTGCAAGAGGATGTATTTATGAAGTGAAATTTTAAATGGTAACATTTATGGTTAATGTTTTAAATATATTATAGTGCTTGATTATTCAACTTTGGTTAAGGTATCATCAAAGTAAGTATGTTTGCTTATCATCCCAAATTAAAGCTGTCTACTAGAAGGTAATTCTTTAACTAGAGGTTTAAAATGTTACATCCTTGGCTGCTTGGTTCAGTATCAAAGGGTCTCTGAAATCTTAAAGTTTGATGCAAATTATCATGTGCAAATTTGTTGGGGGAGATAGTGGTCCTTCAGAATCTCAAAGGGTTCTATAATCCCCCAAATAATGGACATACAGGAACAAGGCAAAATTGAGATCTGGAAGGATAACCTTCAGAAAAATGTTTTGTTGCATATTTTTCTCTACATCAAGGTATCTTAAGCTCAATATTGTACTTTAAGTTTTTCTCTAAGGTGTACCAATAATTGTAGCTTACTATTTTAAACTTTATTTATTCATTTATTCATTCTTTCATCAATTTCAATTGCTCAGTAGTTTCTTTATGCCAAACGCCCTTTCTGTCCAGAGGATACAAATGCCCCTGACCTCACAGAGTGCAAAGTCTGGTGTCAAAGACAACTGTTAAAGCAACAACTGCTGTTCAGCATCTATGAGATCACAGCTGTGTTTACTATAGGGTGAGGCAAGGTTGGTAAGACGTGAAATGTTTAAAGACAGCCTTCCATGTGAGAGGTGCAGTATGGTGGGTAGGCATGAGAAGTAAAAGTAAAGCAAGAACATTTTAGGCAGTGCATGGTTTGTATTAAGGTGCATGTCATAGAGCTTTCAGATTGCTACTCTTGAAAAGAATAAATAAATGATAATTCAATATTTATATTATGAAGTAAATAACTTTTGAAACCTCTTTATCCATCATTTTATTTTAGTAGATTAAAATTAATAATGTGAAGTAAAATTCTAAACACAGAATTATGTTTCCTAACTCAATAGCATGCTATAGAGAAGCCTATATGGAAGAAAGCACATTCAGAGAGCAAAACATGGACAACGTTGCCAGGGCTTGGCAAGTAATTTCCAGGGCATTCTAAGATGTGTAGTTTTATCACTAAAATGAAAACAAAACAAAACAAAAATACATAGAAAATAGGAAATACATAGAAAAATTAATAGGAGATAAGTAAAAAAATAATTTTCCACATAATGTTAATGTTTTTAACCTCTAGAATACTGGGTACTGGGTTAAAAATAAGAAATTTGACTCTTAAAAAAAAGAAATTTGACATTTGTAATTGTAGTCTGACCTTAATAGGTAATTTATAACCTTTACTCTATTAATATTGAATTACATAATTTTATGTATTTATTTGCTGAGTAAGGTTCATCAGGAAAAATAATTTTAAAATATTGAAAAACATTTACATTTTTATGTTTAATATATTGTGCAAACTGTATGTGTATGTGTGAATAAAATCTATTGATTTGTTTCCCTAAATGAAAGACAGTATTATTGTTTTTAAATATTTTATTCATGTATTTGAGAGAGAGAGACAGAATGTGGTGGAGGGGAGCGGGAAAAGGAGGAGCCGACTCCTGCTGAGCAGAGAGCCCCCTGCGGACCTCCATCCCAGGACCCTGCGATCATGAGCTGAGCCAAAGGTAGATGCTTAACCCACTGAGCCACCCAAGCTCCCCTGAAAGACTTTAAAATAAGTCTGGGTTTCTCGGGGGGGGGGGCACAAAAAACCAACAACAGGAAAAGAAATAACTGATGAACTGAGGGGTGAAAAAGACACTAGTACCAACAAAGACAAATCAGTGTATCGTTTGTATCTACAGTGATTTCAGGAGGAGGGAGAATTGTGCTCTGATGAACATCATACATAGGGACAGAGAGATGCTTACGTCTGTTGATTTAGGAAAATGGCTTCTATTGAGTCCTGTCCAATGCTCTAGCCGTGCGAGTGGCTTCCTTCACTATTCAAGTGAACTCCCTTTCGATGTTCTTTATGCAAATCTGCTTGGAGAACACAAAATACTTAACAAAGAATGTATTATTGAGAAGATATATTTTTCTTTATGAATCTTTTTCAAAAGACTTTCCCAAATTTCTGTTTTTCAATTTAGGACATATATTTTAATAATTTTATATGAAGAAGAAACAAAAGAAATAGAAATTCTTTTCCTTGCTGCCTTAAAAATGCAATGTATATTTTTTGAACTAGATACTGACAAATATTTTTACTCTGTTGCCCTGCATAAGCAATATAGGTTTCACAAAGGCACTGACTCCCTCAGACATCAATCATCAGTATATCTGGCAGCTAAAATCAGTCTGCATTGTACTTGTGCAGAAAAGAGAATAAATAAATTGATAAATCTTGGGTTTTTCTTTAATATATATATGTGCTGTTCTAAATTATAATAGTTTTTAGTTTTAAATTAAATGCCTTTCCCAAAGCATACTATTATCTTTCATTTTAAAATAATCACCGATTTTTAAATGTGACAAAAAGGGAACTGCTTATCGGAGAAACTAGAATTTTGCCATCAAAAATATTTTGGAAGTATTGCAGATATTGTGTGATTTTACTATTTTCTTACTTTAAATTTTATTAATGCTTTTACATTTGTATTAAATCTTAACAGTCTGGGGTCAAATTTTTTTGTGACAAGGAGAACTGTTAACATTGTTATTATGACTGTGTGTATTTAGATCTTAACTAAGTCTATAAAGGAATTTATCTATGATCTCTTTTACTATTTATGTCTCATGTTTACAAAAGGAAATTTTAAAATTCTCTTTACAAGTTTTAATTACCCAGTTAACAAAACCACAATCTTAAAGGCTTGTTAAGTGTGACAATATGGTAACATAGGATTTGTTTCGGAAGTTGATGCCACACAAACCCAGCGGATCTTTCAGTAACATTTTTAGGTTTTTGTTGCTAAGTATAGCTTTGGATAAAGCACTTTGCAAAGTGCTGAATTTCCATGATGGTTCAATACATGTTGTCAGTGGAAATATTTACTTACCTGTAGGATTTCTATAGATTCCGTATTTCATATTTAGACGTATCCCACAATCTATACACGGAGCTCTGTAGTCTTTCTCGTAATGTTTTCATTTGGATTTCAATGGTAAACGTTCTTAAATATTTGTAATGGGAAATTACTTTGAGAATAACTAATGATCAATATTGGGATCTTTTTGGTTTGTTTGTTTTGCTCTGCAGTCTTTTTCTCCCACGTTATGCATTTTCTGTCATTTTTAAATGCCATTCCTCATTTTCAAAGCCACACTTACTCCAACAATAACACCTTCCTCATATCCTCTGTGTATAGATGTTTTTTCTACATCTGCTGACTTAGCAATCTCAACACTTACGTTTAACGTCTTCACTTGCATTGTTCTAGCTGTCTTAACTGCATTCTGGGATCCTGGAAAATTCTTGCTGCATCTAACATACTTTCAAGTTTTTTCTTACTGTCCAAATACACCATTTATGTAATTTCCTTACTCAAAATGCCCAGACTTGTCAGTGCCTTCAGAAAGCTTTCAGCATAGAATTTAAGCCGTCTACAATCTACTTTTGATCTATTTTTTTCCAGCCTAGTTTTAAAGTATAGACCCTTGCTTCACTTGAACAAACTAAAATATAATGATTTTGTCTGTTCTCCAAATATGTCCTATGAGTTATCTTTACTGTGATATCCATTCTACTTGGCAAAAAAATCTCTTTAATATCTAAGTCTTAAAAATTGAACTAATCTATCCAAGGCCATTCAAATATGAAATTCTCCAAAAACTTTTTTTCCCAATCGTACACTCAGGTGTTCTTCTTTTTCTGTGATCCATATTATCTTTCTTCAAATCTTATGTGAGTAAATGTCCTATCTGAGATTTTACTCCCTTAGATGATAAAGTAATTCAGAAAACAAGAAGAGAAACTCTCTTAGGTTGAAAGAGAGTACCTTGTCATCCTTGGAAGTAGATTGTTAATAAGATAAATTCATAGGGAATACCCATGATGATAATAACAGAGAATATGCTCTTTATTTTGGATTCTTTTTAAAATATATATATATATATATATATATTGTAAAAAATTGACATAGAACAAAGGAATCTTGCCTCTGAGGGCTTGACATGAGAGCAGACCTTGATGCCTTCTTTAATCTGGGCCCTAGGAGGCAACCAGGTTTGTGGCTGGATATTTGCACTTCTGTTTTTCTCCTATAAAGCTGACATCATCCTTCCTAGAAAATACTCTGAAAAGTGGCCTAAGGAGTGATGTCATCTGTTTCTTGAAAAACCATGGTAGACTTCAGTGGGTTGAGAAATTTGCACCACTGTCATGTTAGCAAGAATCCATTGTTTTTGCTCAGAACTAATCCAGAACAGCAAATCTGTGATCAGGAAAAATATTGGCAAAGGACTGCCTGGATGCCAGTTCTGTCTAGTATCTTGTCAGATGGTGGCTTTAATCTTTTGGATTTACTAATACCCATAAATCTTTAGATAGTTCAGGGGGTAAAGATACTTCAGGAAAGGAATCTGGACTTTCTGCTAAGAAGCAAAAGGATACATGAATGTTTCTTTGCAGAAGTTTACGATGTCACTAGTTATTGACACAAAGTTATCTTTCTTCTCATTCATTCATTAAAAAAAAAAAAAAAATGCTGCAGGCAATGTCCCAAGTTGCAATGACACATATGATCAAGACAGGCAAGCGTGTGTCCTCCTATGAGATATAAAATCTGAACTCAGAGACAGCCAGCCAAAAACAAACAAGCCACAAAATAACACACAAAAACCAAAGACCACAACCACATAATTAAAATTAAAGCACGAAAATGCAGTGAGTGTCATACAGGTCATATATTTTACCCATCTTCTGCACACAAAGGGCAGTCCTGTCTAGAGTATACCTGAAGCTTAGAGTTCTCCTTTCAACTTCAGACCCGTATAATTCATTTCCACTTGGATATAAGTACCTTAAGTGTGACCTATTCAGGTATATTTCCTCCAGGCTCACCCTACATTCATGAATATCTACAATTAAAGGGAAAACAGTCAGTCCTGTTGCAATAATCAAACTCCTGGAAACATTTTGGCATCTCCCACTGCAACATACTTCACAGGCAAAGAACTTGAGGTCTTGCTGATTCTCACTTATAGTTGTTAAGGGGCTCCCTGACCCACTCTACCACGTTAGGTAAAAACGCCAGTATCTAGCTCATTTTATTCCCTCCCTAAGTCAATCTGCACTTATTTCTTCGTCCTTTTGGTAAATTCATGTTGTATTCAGGGACCATTTTTTTTTTTTTAAGCAACATGTATTAAGAAGCCAAAAATGTTGAGGTTTCTCTGCACTTAACGGTACTCTGAAAGAGCATGTATACCATTTGTATAAAATGTATACTATCATATAATGTTTATCTTTTCAATATTATAGCAAATGCTACTCTTGCATATGGTAAGAATAAAGTAATAAGCTAAATATTATATTTGATATTTAACAATAGCATCATGGTCATTCTCCTACTTCAAAAGAACGTTGCATTGCTGATTCATCATCTACCTACGTTTAGAATTAGACAATTCAGGATAATTTTGGAAGGCGATGGGTAGAAATTCTTAAGCAATTGTGTTTGAGCAAGATCTTGGTGGCAGGTAAAGAAGGAAAGGCAAATATTCCATTTTTCCTGTTAGCCCATAACTCCAAGATTCCTGTCATTAGCTGCCACAAATAGAGAAAATCTTCAACTCCCAACAGTGGATAAATAATGGGTCAGACTTTAAATTTTCCTCTCAGGGCTATGCAAATTTTATTAAATAACACTGGATTCACCTTATGGTAAACATTTCATGTATCAGCATGTAGTTGAGACAGGTGCTTCCACTAGACTCTCAAGCATCATAAAATTATGCTAAAATTAAATTAAAATTTAAGGGCACCTGGGTGGCTCAGTTGTTAAGCATCTTCCTTCGGCTCAGGTCGTGATCCCAGAGTCCTGGGATCAAGCCCTGAATCGGGCTCCCTGCTCAGCGGGAAGCCTGCTTCTCCCTTTCCCTCTCCCCCTGCTTGTGTTCCCTCTCTTTCTGTGTCGCTCTCTGTCAAATAAATCAATAAAATCTTCAAAAAAATAAATTAAATTTCAAGTAAAGGAGTACTAAAAATGTAACTTTGTATAACTGAGTCCAAATCAAAAACCTCTAATTCAAGCAAACTCTGTTATTAAAACAAGGATAGATATACATGAATCTTGAGAGAATTTTGTACACTTGTGATTTTTCTTAATTATTTCAAATATCGCCTATCATTACTTTTCCTACTATTGGCTAAATAAATGGAAGATAAGTTGAAAATAAAGTCTGGTGGCTCCTGGTTGGTGCAGTTGGCTTAGAGTCTGACTCTGGGTTGCAGCTCAGGTCATGATCTCAGGGTTGTGAGACTGAGCCCCACGTCGGGCTCCATGCTCAGCGCAGAGTCTGCTGAGTTTCTCTCTCCCTCTGCCCCTCCCTGCCCTGTGCACTCACACTCTCTGTCTCTCTCAGATAAGTAAGTAAATATTTAAAATAAAATTAAAGAAAACCACGTGTGGTGTAATTCAAAGCAGGGTATGTTCTTACAGAGCAACTATCTCTTACTAAAGGCAATGTTATTTGATGAAGTGTCCTCAGAGCTCAGTCTTTGGCTGATGCTGAGTGGCTGATACACTGCATATACTAGTATGTGTGTCTTTTAGAGCTGATATAGATTATTTTAAATTGTGGATTTGATGATACACAGGAAATAGCAACAAGAGTAGTTTTAAGCACTATTTTGCTAAATAGCATTTCATTTGTGAGACTGTCTAACACCAACAAAAATGGCAATTGAACATTTCTTACCAATTTCTTTTCTTAATTTAATAGATATTTGAAACTATGATGATTTAAACTACATTCAATGGATTTATTTTAAATGGCTTCCAAGCATCATTTTAGAACATCTGGCATCAATATGTTTCAAAATAATGCTTTTTCAAAATGCAAGAAAGCTGGATTATTGAAATTTAAAATATACTCAGGTTTTTAAAACTTATTTTCGTAGGTCATGAAATAATACATATACCTCTAACCACGTGTAAGTTAACATTTTTTCCTTGCTGACCTACTGTCTTGAAGTATCATTGCTAGAATTTCAGCATGTCTTTATAGAGGTGTATTAAAAAAAAAAAAAGGGGGAAACACAATGGTAATAATGTTGACTATGTTAAATAGGACCCAGAGAAAGCACAATACAAAGTCATATTTCCATGTTCAATTAGTAAAGAAGTTTTGTTGTTGTTTTTGTAGCTGTGTGTTTTTTAACTTATAGGACATAATTACTTTCCAAATTAGCTTACAAAATAGACCTTCACAATACTGAAAGTATATTTTGAGGAGAAAGCATCCAATGGCATATAAACACATATGGTTTGCAAATGCAAACCTATATTTTGAAATAGCTTTATGTTTGCAAAAACAAGTGAACTGAATTACAGATAGTATTTTGTCTTAAAGATTTGTCTTAAGATTTGCTGACCATGATGAATTAAACATCCTCACCATAAGCATTGTGCAGAAAACCATAAAAATCTGGGGGCGCCTGGGTGGCTCAGTGGGTTAAAGCCTCTGCTTTCAGCTCAGGACATGATCCCAGGGTCCTGGGATCGAGCCCTATATCGGGCTCTCTGCTCAGCGGGGAGCCTGCTTCCTCCTCTCTGCCTGCTTCTCTGCCTACTTGTGATCTTTCTCTGTCAAATAAATAAAATTCTTAAAAAAAAAAATCTGACCAACACCTAATTTCGCATGTTGCTATTTTTAATAGCTATTTAGCATTGTTCACTGTAAATCCTGATTAGCAATCAAGCTGGGATTTCAGGTAGGAAAAGAGGGTCACATTAGAGGAGCATCTCTGTTCTATCATTGCTTCATCTACACTCAGACTTCTCAGTCTTGATTCTGTGACATTTTGGGCCAAACCATTCATTGTTGCAGTTGCTGTCCTTTGTGTTCTAAGTGTGGCTGGGGATGCCAGCTGCAACACTGTCACCAGGTGTGATATCGGCCAAAGTCTGCAGACATGGCTGGAAGTTTCCTTGGGAACAGCACTTTCCCCATCCAACACCGTTGATTTGGATAGTGAGCACTAAGATGACCCGGGAGAGGGAAGAGTAGTGTCTACTTTATTTTTATTTTTAAATGTATATTGTTTCTTTTCCATGGATGATCTATGTATTACATTAATTGTTGAAATTTGAAGATGTAGGCATTGGTGGAAACTGGATACTTCTTTTAGATCATCTGCTTCTATTTTTAATGCACTCTGTGCAACAGAGAATGGAGAGATTGCAAATGTAGAATAATTTTCAAAATTGGGAAAGTATTGGAAAAAGTACAGTATAATGGAGTGGTCTGAGGATAACAATGAATAATAACAGATGTTAACTAGACTTAACAGTGATGGTCATTTTGCAATACATAGAAATATCAAATCATTATGTTGCACACCTGAAACTAATATAATGTTATATGTCAATTATACTTCAATAAAAAAGAATATATCAGTATAAACACATATTCATATATAGTTCACAATTAGAGGTAAATGTCTATGGATTTATTTTAAAATATAAAGAAAAGTTTTATTGAAGGGCAGTGCTTTCTGTTTGAATGTTCTCTGATTTTTGCTTATACATCACCACCTTCTCCAGAGTATTTGCAAAATATACAAGGTAGGAAACTTGGTCATGAAATTTGAATTGAAAGATTGCTAACCACTGAAGTCTTTTTTTCCCATAATCCCTCCAATATGTGTAATTTTATATCATTTGTAGTGGGGATATCATTCTTTTCCCTTCAAATTTCATACCTAGACTGTAAAGTAATAAAACCAACACATTATTTGGAAACGATCTTTAACATCTTCTCTCCTCCCCTTCTGAGATAGGTGACAGGTGTGAAGACTCAGATGGGAATCGAGTGTGTGTCCATCTGTTCTCTTCCTTTTTCTCTCTTTCTTTCTTTATTTTCCCTTTCCATGGGTTATTTTTGCACTCTTAAGCATCCCTTTTGCAGAGTGGATGAATTTAGTTTGGAGAAAAGTGTTCAGAAGTCTGATGGGGGATGTGGTCAAACTGCTCTCCAGTCCAGCTTACCATTGATAATGTTGTGCTTCCATCTGTCTGTTTCTGGATCTATGAATTGGTTACAAGCAGGAGGCATCTAATCTGAATCTCGCACCTTAACTAAAGTGGTTTCAAAGGTGGAATTTAATATTTAACCAAATTCAAGTAAAAGTGTTTCATTGCCCAATATACGTCTTTTGGAGAATCAGTTTTAAAAGTCTTAACGTATGATTAAGAATAATATAATGTATGGTTTATACTCTTGTTATTACATGATAATATAAAAACATCTACTTGAACTGAGATATTTAAGTGTGACTTTTGTGAAATTCCAATAGAGTTAATTCTTCCTCACTCATATTTTTTTTGTTTTGTTTTGTTTTTGTTTTAACTAAAGCAGTACTTGCCTTTAGGAACTAGTCTCCTGTCTTAATTTTCCCAAACAGCAAAAATACACGTTGTTATTGGTAAAATATCTCCTTTTACATTCACTCTGTATATTCTTTCCAAAACTCAAGTTGGAAGAATTGAAACTGCCTCCTGTCTTTATTTACCTTAAGAGAACATCTTCAATGTTGCAAAAGGAGACTTCTCTATAAACGGTCCCAAACCAGAAGAATCAAACAAAAAAACAACTGCTTTAACTTTTTCAATTGTGTTATTTATTAGAATTAACATTTGCTTTTGTCAACGTGTTACTCTAAATATAAAATTTATATCTGGTTGTCTGTGTAAATATATATTAGGGTGAGCTATGCATTCTGGGCTATTGCATTACATTTGCCAGACAAAATATCTTGTGGTACTTGAAGAATACTAGCAAAATCACACTTTGAAAAGATGATTTTTAAAAATCATGTTAGACTTTCAATACTGCTATGATTTACTATTAGAGGAACAGATCTATCTCTGGATCTATTTCACACATGTATATGGACATTAGCAAGTAATGTAGTTTCTCACGTCCTACCTACTTTACAGGGTTGTTACTGTAAAATACTACAGGCGTAGTATTTTAAAGATGCAGGCAGATAATAAAGAAAATTATTTTTTTCAAAAATTGAATATAAGAAAGAAAATGTAACAACAAAAATAAAATATTCCTATTCTCTTCTAGAAATGAGCTCTCAACTAGCTTCTGTCTCCCTTCTTTCCTTCCTTCCTTCCCTTGTTCCAGGGACTCATTAGCCATCTGCAGCTTCACAAATATTACTATAGGATAAAAGTTTTTCTTTAAACAAAATCTTTTTTGGTATTTGGTCTGAAGTATTAGGAAGTATTAGATTGCTTAACATGTAAAATACTAAAGGAATAGACTTACTCTAAATGACTTTGAAGGAGTCTCCTTCTATAGATGGATGTCATGTTAAAATGGACACTTTGATTTTGCTGCGCATTACAGGAAAGGATTAAATTTAAAAATGTGTAACAAAGCATTTCCTTCAAATTCTCATATTGCATGTTAATTATTTCCTGAACAACATAAATTCATTTTCACTTGCACTTAGTAATATAGTTATACATCCCAAGTGTCCAACCCCCCAAAATAATAATATAATTATACAAAACAAGGGTGTAAAAGCTCTTGTATTTCAATATGATTGTTGCTTAAGTTACTGCTTGAATTATTCTGAACACATCCTGCAGTTTCATGAAATTTTATGCCTCATAGGCGCATTGCTCTTCCTTTATAAAGTAATACCAACTTAAAAAGAAATTATCTAGCAAATAATATGCTACAGAATATGCCTTTCTTATATGGCGTGAATAAGGAAGTGCATATTATGTATACTTTTTACCATTCATTTTTCAGTTCTGATTTATTTTCAGATCTTTTTATGAGTAAAAGTTATTTTTCTACCCCCATTTTATTTTATTTTTTATTTTTTAAGGAATTACCATATATGGAAGTTTTTTAAAAATATTTTATTCGTTTATTTGACAGAGAGATAGAGATATCACAAGCAGGCAGAGAGGCAGGCGGTGGGGGGCGAGAAGCAGGGTCCCTGCTGAGCTGAGAGCCCGATGCAGGGCTTGATCCAAGGACCCCGAGATCATGACCTGAGCCGAAGGCAGAGGCTTTAATCCACGGAGCCACCCAGGTGCCCCCCATTTTATTTTTAAATCAATTTCATATTCTTTCAACTATTATTTACTGTCACACAGAAAATTTCACACTCTTAAACACAACCTTTTCCCTACTACTCCTTACTTCTTATGATGTAAATGTAAGCAAATTACTTATTTATATTTCATCTAGGTTTTCAGTCATTAAAAAATGGGTCACTCTTCCTGAGGCCACACAGAACAACAGTTATACCTCTGTCATACTTCCGTGCTTCTGTATGGTTGCCGTTGTAAAGACAGCAACTCTCTAACTCACAGAATACGCTCAGCAGTCATCATTATTCATAACGTCAGGTCAATGTTTGCATGTCTAACTGGCGTACGTATTTATAAAGGAATTATGTGTTTGTGCAGAAATAAGAGACAAGTAACTCATTCCTTCTCCCAGAAGGAAATTGTTGAAACTTTCCTTCTTCCAGTCTTAGCAAAGACACAATTTTCATGTCTGTGGTAAAATAGGAATGTGAAAAGTAACAATGACCCTAATATTCTAAAGCAAATCACATGTCCTATTATAGGTCATCTTGGGTCACACTTTTTGATTCAAATTCTAGAGGCCTTTTTAGTTTTACATGGTGTTTCAGGTTTTGTTTCTCCCTTAACATAGTCAGTGTTCTAACATACTAAAAAAAAAGAAAAAAATTATTTAGTATGAAATAATGTAAGATTCAGCAAGATGGTTTTAGCTTTTAAACAAAATTACATAATAGCAAAAGAATTTCTAAAATCTGGGAGGATGGAATGCACTTAATAACATTTGTCAAATTGGATAATCGCCGTCATAGTTTTTAAACATACTAGAGGATCAGGCTTAGACAGAGTCCCTAGAGTTCCTAGAGTCCCATGAATCCAATAATCAAGCTTAGACAGTTGAAATATTTTAAAACATTTGACCACTCTATTTATTGTCTCAATTATTTAAATGTATTCAGTTCATATCAAGAACGGTCCCTGTCAAAATGTCCTCTTATATAGGGTTGCATACTTAGGAGACAAGCTTTATCTTATTTTTTTTTAAATTTTATTTATTTATTTGACAGACAGAGATCATAAGTAGGCAGAGAGGCAGGCAGAGAGAAAGGAAGGGAAGCAGGCTCCCCGCTGAGCAGAGAGCCCGATGAGGGGCTCGATCCCAGGACTTTGGGATCATGACCTGAGCTGAAGGCAGAGGCTTTAACCCACTGAGCCACCCAGGAGCCCCGACAAGCTTTATCTTTGTTTCACTGTTTTGCTGACAAAACTGCTATGTTGATATCGCACTGCAGGGTTTTCAACCATGTGAACAGAAAGCTCTATGTACCTTTCATATATATGAATATATGTATATACACATATATATGAAAGAATATATATTTACACACATATATACATATGCATATATACGTATAAAATGTATATGTTATAATTTCTTAACTACTTTTTTTCAGTGTTGTATATTTATTTGTATATATGATTATCTACAGTACTCTGCACGCCCTGAGGAGATCTGTGCTCATTTAATCTTGCATATCACATTTTGTTGATAGAGTACTTTGCATTTAGTACAAAGAAAATGCAATTTTAGTGAATGTACCCTAAATTCACTACAATTGAATTCATTTCTGATGTGAACTCATGATCATTCAGCATATTTAAAGTCATTTATAATTTCTATGTGTTTATTTACAACAGACTTTGAACTTCTGTATTACAAAATCATTAGGTTTAACATTTTTTAATGTGTCATTTATTCACCATTATTATAGTCCCATGAAGTGGACTCTAATATGGCTTATTGAATGCATGAATAAAGTAAGTACATTGGTAACTTATATTAGATACTTTTATTTAAATCAAGTTATAGTTTTGTGTGCCTGTCTATCCATGTTTCTATGCACCCATCCATCCATTTACCAAACTGTTAAAATTACTCTAAAATGATTATGCCATATTTTACATCCCCATCCAACAAGTTCATTAAAGTAAATTCAATGTAACCTACAATTAATAGATAATGCCTTTTTTAATTATTGCATTATTTTTAATGATGCATGTTAATTAATAGTAAGATAAGTGAACTGCTAAACTTTCACTTAGTTACAATGAGATGAAATTCCAAGAATGTTTTATAGATAAAAGCATAAAAATAAATTTTCCTAGTTTCTTTTGTAACTCTTTATAGTTGTAGAGTTGAGGCCTTTGAAAGAAGTTTAATCGGATTAATGATCGGACTGGTTTTAATAACAGTAGCTTTGAACTCATGAATCCAAGAATTCCTGCCCAATCTTGAGACATACTCTTCAGACTAGAAGAGCTGTGGCCTGTTTTCCAACACTGTCTAAATAGGGATACTACTAGAAAATTTTCTCATGTATCAGTGATCTAATTTCCTTTAGAATAATAACATCAGTAAATTGCAGTTCTGGTATTAATTGAGGGATATCACTCATTTTCTTATGTTTTTCCCCATGTCCAGTGTCTCCTTCTACTGGAGACTTAAATGAGATGGAGAAACCCCTTTTAGTAATTCAAAAATGAGTATTGTCTAAGAAGTTTTTATTCATGCATTGTGTATACCACAATATTTATTAACTAGTCTGTGCAGTAGTACATGGCATTGTATATGGTATAAAGTGGTTTTATAATCAAGCCACAGATCAAATATTATGGGAATTTCAAGAGGAAATGATTATTTGACTAAAAATTATGAAGCGTTCCAATGATCATGTAGTATTTGAGCTGAGTCTTTTAAATCTAGGCAATACCTGACATGGATGAGCATCGAAAACCACCACTGTGACCACTGCTGTTCCATCCCCACACTGTAATGTCACCCCTGCCACCACTGTCATGACATCACCAGCAGTCTGAATACTGAAGGCCATTCCTAGATCTGGCTTCATAGTCAGAAGACATATAATCTGGCTCCCAGAATCTTAAGAGGCATTACAGATATATATCATATCTCATGATTGCTGGTTTAAGAATTATCAAAACTTATGAACAGAAAGAGCATGCCCATGTAATCTTCTTCTCCAATTTAGCCCTGGAGAGAATTTGCCATGTTCAGAGCATTTGGCATCTTCAGATATGGCAGATGTCTATGATGGGAAAGAAGTTTCCATGTTGTTTCATACTGCTCAGTATCTAAGCACGGAATCCTTATCCAGATTATTACCTTTGTATCAGAATTAATGGATTTTATGGGACAAAAAATTAGACACATGGTTCATGTGTGGGTAGAAAAGAAAGATCACAGTGGCAGTGAGCTAAAGAGATTGAAAGATATAATCAAATTACTTCTTTAGTGAATATTGTTGAGTAGAACCTGAAGTAAATCAATGGACCAGTAGAAGTGGCAAAGTTTAATTAGTTGCTTGGAATAGAAATATTAGCAAATTCTACTATGAAGGAAAAACTTGAAAATGGGGCCTTCAAGAACTCTTAACCTGAAATATTCAGAAATCCTAATTAGCCATCCCATATCAGAGACGCAGTAGTGAAAAAATCATAACATGTGAATAGATTATTTTCCTGGTATCCATAAAAGAAACCATTATAGTAAGTGAATAACAGTTAATAATAAAACGTTTAATCAAGAATTTATTGTTATGCATAAAAAGGTCATCAGAAGGTCTGCTAATTAAATTCAGAACTTACTTAGACACACTCAAACAAAAGAAACTCAAAGAGAAGCAGGATTTTACCAATCAATTAACAGTGGTACAGTTGGTCTGTGAGGAAAGTTGTTTGCAAACAGAAATCTAATTTGGGTTCATTGATTGTATTTTTATTCCATCCTTAAGGTCATTATAGGCATACTATATTTAATTTTCCTGAGGCTCTTTGGAAAATAAACTACAGCTCTAGAAGAGGAAAGCTTTATTGTGAAATACAGACCTCCTGAGGAAACAAAGCAGAGTAATTGTGTAATGCAATCATTCCAGAAAGCAGACTACAACCTTAGGAGAGGTTAATTTACTTAATCCTAATTGAAACATCTCAGCTTCAATGACAGCAGATTGTTTTCTTTTAGCACAGACTGTTACTGTTTCACCCTTTATGCTGTAACTTAAATAAAATGCTCTATGCATGCTATTTGACTTTTTAAACTCTAATAATTATTTTTTGGAAGAGTTTAAATGAAACATAAGCTAACGTAGATGGACAGAGGAAAGGGCATGCAACTAACAGTGGGATTTAAGGTTCTAACCTTAGCTCTTCCATGGACAGAATCTTTTACTCTTACCAACTCATTTTTATTTTTTCTAGTGACTTTGGATATAGTTTCAGAAAATAAGAATAAAACAAACAGGAGAACCTCCAAACAGTAGAGTCGTTCTGTGCCTTATGTAGCATTTACTAAACCAAGTGAGATGCTACTGTTCATCTTGTTTTATGTGCTCTCCTTTCTGAGGTAATATTCTCTCCACCTTTCCACGGCAGTGCGTTTTCATCCAATACCAGGCTTTTTTCAGATGTTCTTAGTTAATTTAAATATATTCTTTTTTAATTGAGGAATAATTGATATACAATATTGTGTTAGATACAGATATATAACAGAGAAATTCAACAGTGATTTAAATATATTTTAAGTGATAGCTTATTCAGTCTGCACTTGTATCTTATTTTTCTCAAATTTTTTAATTTATCAAAGATGTGTTTGGGGCACTAGTTTTTGTTGCTGTTGTTGTTGTTACTAAATAACTCCTTCCATGTGTTTCTGGGTTTTCGCCAGTTTCATTGAGGTTTAATCGACAATGATTGTGTACAATGTGGCATTCGTATAGACCATGAAATGATTGCCACAATCACGCCATTTAACATACCGAGTAACTCACATAGTTAGCACTTTGTTATGTGTGTGTGATGAGACCATGTAAGATTTACTCTTAGCACTTTCCATGATAAGACACAGTATGATTAACTTTGGTCACTATGTCGTGCATCAGAGCTACTGAACTTATTCACACTGGATAACTGAAATTTCGTACGCTTCCATCGACATCTCCCCATTAACCCAATCCCCAGCTTCTAGTAGCCAATATTCTACTGTCTGCTTTTATCAGTTCCAGGTTTTTTCTTTGTTTTGTTTGTTTTAGATTCAAATTCAAATTCAAAAATTAAATGAGTTCATGAAGTATTTTTCATCCTGTGCTTAGCTTGTTTCATTTAGTATAATACCTTCCAGTTTCATCCGTGTCATAAATGTCAGTATGTCCTTTTTATTTTTTTTTAAGATTTTATTAATTTATTTGACAGAGAGAGACACAGTGAGAGAGGAAACACATGCAAGGGGAGTGGGAGAGGGAGAAGCAGTCTCCCCGCTGAGCAGGGAGCCCGATGTGGGGCTTGATCCCAGGACCCTGGGATCATGACTTAAGCTGAAGGCAGATGCTTAACGACTGAGTCACCCAGGCATCCCTAGTATCTCCTTTTTAAAGGCTGAATAATGTTACAGTGTATATAGATCTGCACACCACGTTTTCTTTATCCATTTATCTGTCGATGGATACTTAGGTTGGTCCCATATCTTGGCCACTGTGAGTAATGTAGCAATGAACAAAGGAACAGATCCTTTAAGATGTTGATTTTGTTTCCTTTGGATATAGAAGCCGAGGTAAGATTTCTGGATCATTTGGTAGTTCTATTTTTAATTTTTTGAGGAACCTCTAAACTGTTCTAAGCCTCCATTTCCCATAATGCTTAGACCAATTTATACTCCCATTAATCATGCACAAGGTTCTCTTTTAGCAACACCCTCGCCAACTCATTTCCTTCTGGAAAGAAGACATTGATGTATAAATTCCCTCCTAATTTCCTATTTTTAAGTGATAGGTTGTTTGAATATCTTCCTCAAATATTATAGTGTGGTTTTTTATCTTAATCGGAATATCATCCTGAACTTACAGATTCTACTTGATTCAATGTTTTTAATACACTAGAATTTTTATGTTTGTTATGACTTTCTTGGTGATACTCCCTCCAGGTGCACAGAATCTGTTAATCACTGAAAAGTGCCTTTCTCTGCTGCCCATTAAAAGGTGTTTTATTATTTTACTTCCTTGTCTCAGGGTCAACTTGTTCTTTCCAGACTAGAACTCAGCCATTCCTTCAGACTCAGTTCCCTAACACAGGGAGATGACACTAGAATCAGTAACTTGAGCTCTTGAAGTTACAATTGTTACTGGGATAATATTTATTTCTAGACCATTTCAACGAAATTTTTTAAAAATGTGAATTTATATCAATAGCTTTCATTCCGTTTCATTGTCCCTAACTTCATTGTGTTATTTAACCGCTTCCCCTTTTGCAGTTTGGCATATTAGATAGCAGTCGTTAGTAGCAAATGTGTAATATAAATGGCTCTCAAACAAATGTTTATTTTTCACTAGTGATATCAGAGGTGGCAGGGCAGCCGTGGCTCTGCATAGCTCTGTTGTGCTTGGTGTAGCTTGGCTCCAAATGTTTTCGTTTTTAAAACGCTGACTGAAGGAGCTGTCCTGCATTTAAGATATGGCCAAAGAACATCACATTGCGAATCCCCAAATCAAAGAGGCTGCCTAATGTGCTTTTCCTGCAGGATGAGCGGACGAGACACAAGACAAGTGGGGAGATGATATATAATCCTATTGTAAGGAGGGTCAAAACGTTGGTAGCAGTAATCCAATTTGCTCCAGCCTTCCTTCTTTGTCACAAGTATTGCTTTCATCTGCACACAATATAAACAAATCCTTCCCCAAGACTCTCCAAGAATTTCATGTAAAGCTGGCATAAAGGTTAAACTCCAGGTTCCTCTAATGCTAATCCAAATTATGTTATGATGCAGGTTTTTGTTGTCTTTTAAAATCTGGAGTGAAAAAGACAACTTTCCTTATCAGAGATTTCCTTAGATACATTTAAATGGGCCACTGCCCTGGATCTTGTTCTTTTGGGGGAACATGTTCTGACCTTCCTCTGGCTGGACCTCTAAAAACAAGACCGGAACCTATGCCCTCCTGTCTATTACACACTTCAGCTGCTACGACTGTTGAATTCCTCTTGCAGCTGGCCTTGAACATATATCCATAAGGGAAAGGCTTATATAGTTCTTTCTTTATCTATTGAGAACCCACTGTCCTAACAGCGTGTCCCTCACTAAACCCAAAGGGTGGCCAACTGGCCACTGTCTGTGGAAAGAAGAAAAATATGGATCATTGGTTGTGATGTCTTTATGCATGCGCCCAAGGACCCCCTAGTACGAGACTATCTGGAGTTGAAAAGAAGGAGATGGAACGGAGAAACAGATAGAACAGAGAAACAGGGTTTCTCCTACATCAGCGCGGTGGGGGAGGTTTGTAAGAAATTAACAATGCTCAATGCTGTCTTTACTTTCCAGGTCTACACACACACACACACACACACACACAAACACACCCCCCCACCAAGGTTTTTTTGTTTGCTTGCTTGCTTGCTTGTTTGTTTGTTTGTTTGTTTGTTTTTTTCAAGCTGACATGGGGAATTTATTTTGTAGAAAAGTAGCATGTAGAGAATGCCACAAAAAGTCCTGGGATGTCTGAAGTGCTATACATAAAAACAGCAGCTGCTCGTAATGACAACACTGGAAGCTACGCTGAACGACTCTATGATACATCCTTTCAAACAATTAGCTCAGTTTATAAAATGTAATTTGTATGCTTACAATATGCGGGGCACTCTTTCTCTTTCTCTGTCGCGCACAATTTAAGCAGCCCTGTCTGCTATGCATCCAACACACAGTGATCAGACATGAACAGAGTAACTGAAATGAAGTCTGACAAGAGGAGGTGAAAAGTAGGAGGCACACACCACTCACTGGTCTGGAGCAAATCTGAAATTCCACTGGGAAATGTGGCAAGTTTTATCGGTTGTGATGGTTAATTTTATGTGTCAGCTAGGCTGGGCTAATGTCCAGATAGCTGTTCAGGGTGTATCTATGAGATATTTAAAACAAACCCATAACTTTAACCGATGCTGTTTATGAGTACTGAACAACATGGAAACGAGAGACGTATGGACACTGTAGAACATTTCAAACATGATTTAAAAGAAATCAGGAAATGTTAATGACACTGTCAATTTTATGAAAGACATGCAGATATTAATACTTAATTAATACCAATTTATATTTTTAATCTTTGAGTTTATCACACCTGCCTGGAAATAGAAACAGACCAGAACTTGGATTGAAAGAGAGTATATCATTAGTAAGGAGAAAACTTGCTGAAAATCCAGTTTGGCAATATTGTAACGTGTATTTCCAGAGAATGCAGGTGAACTAGGAAGTGTGCCGGAATGAAAGTGACTTTCGTCCTTAGATCTAAAGTTTAAGAAGCAGCCTGACTACACAAAGAAGTAAACATTGAGCAGAAAGTCCTTCTTGAGAATTCTGTTGACTACAGTTTTTTGCGTTCACATTTATAAATATTTATCCACATCTTTTAATCCCTGCAGTTTCTGAAATTTTTGACTATTTTCTGTCATGGAAATTCACAGTTCATCCTTTACCTGTGTGCCTGTATACCTTTTGTGCTTTCAATAAAACAAGAGAGTTGGCAGTTTCAGGATACTCAAGAATAGTCATGATATAAGAAAAAAATAGAACTTTTTTCCTCTCTGTTATTGTTCATAAATACCTAATGGAATATTACTGTTAGGGCAACAGTATCGATCACTCACAGCGCTTTCTAAGTATCATTTGAGAGCGAACGGGACAAGTAGGCCATCCTAGGCTGCATCGTTTCCTGAGCCAAAGTGATGTGCAAAGAAAAAAATGAGTATCTTAGAAAGCATTAGCTTTATTAAATTATATTTTGTTCACTCCTTCTGTGAACCTACTGAATGACATTTGCCAACCTGTTTTAAGAATTCTCTCCACATGAACGCTTATAAGATGTCCCACATTTTCTGCCATTTATTTAATAAATGCATGAGAGGTGGGTCCAAGACCCAGGTTCCATGAGGGGCAGCAAAGTGACAGTTGGAAGGAGAGGAGTTAAACTTCTAGCACTTATGAGAACATAAAAACAGAGGAAGAGACACTAATGAAAATATAATGTGGAATGCGCGTCATGTGTAGAAATCCTGGATAGAACTGGCTTAATGCTCTATAGCTATAGGTTATAATTTAATTACCTTCTCTCTGGAAAAGAAGTGTGGATGTATGTCAGTGTAATATAAGCTTTACTGATACGAATGACGTATAGCACACAATTTACCAAAAATAATAAAAATATGAACTAATATTTATTATAAATTTCAAAAGCTCAAGTGGAGTCTCACAGTATACTTCTGTTGATTTTGGCCAAGCCCTGTATGCACAGCGGCCAAGCTAGGTTTGCAGTTCAACCATGATTGGATAAATCCAGTCGCATCCTACTTCATGACATTTTTTCAATAAATTTATTGTTAAATCCGATACTGAATCTACTGTTAAACTTTTCCTTCCCCAAATGCAAATTTTACTCATAAAATGAAACTGCCTTCAGCCTCAGCTCTCAATTCGTCGGCTTTCTCTTGTGCATCAGTAATATGAACAGCTTCTTGGCTGAATTGGCTAATAGTTTTAAACAATGGAAGGATGAGCTCTCATTTTTCTTTTTGGTGCTATCCACAGTGTAGCAGTAAGAGACACCACCCATTTTTAAGTGTATCCTGCCTTCCTAACATTTTCTCCATCATTATAAATCGAAACAATAAACTAAAAAGTATATCAAACCCTTGTTTGTAGAATTTACCAATTCTGTGGTATCAATCTTCCCACCATGGCTAGTTCCAAGTCACCAATGGCTGATTCACAACTGGACCTGGTCTATTACAAATACATTTGCAGAACAGATGTTTTCGACTGTCCCCGCGTTTCTAATCCAGTGGAGTGAAGGTTGACAAGACTTCTTGTCTCATTTTATTGGTGCTCACCTATCTTCAACATCTCTAATTCCTGGCAGGAAAGCAGTCTTATTGTTGAGTCACGGGACCCACTCCGTGAGATCTGCCTTCTTGCCCAGGATATGCCCTTTCTGGTTCTCTGACCGTGAACAAACAATCCCTCGTCCATCTGTTTCTCTTTCCGCCTGACGAAGTTCAGACCCTGATGACAGCATCACCTGGCACTCCTGGGGCTTTCCCCATGGGTTCTGGGTTCAGGCCAGAAGAGGCTCTGACAAGGAATCAAAGAGCAGGATGAGTGGGAGACAGGGGTCCCCTCGTCCAGCTCCTTCTCTGCTTTGAGGTTCATTTTGTTGTGTTTGGCGGTGGCAGTCTCTCTCTGTGACAACTCCAGTGGGATGGTTCCTCTTTTTTGAGTCCAGAAGTCGCTGGGCCCCCATAAACCTGTTTTCTCTGTCCGCCCTGTCCCAAATATGATAGAATGGCTTCTCACTTTTCATCTCTGGGGATCTTCACATCTCACTGTGGTTTCCCTAACCCTGACCGGTTTCTATAAATACCCTGCTAACATCTTCTAGACCTCGATGCAGGATTGTCCTTTTGTCAGGACAGTGACTGGCACACTATAAAATGTGAGGTTTGCATTAGGTCATTTAGAAGGTCCTTCCTAACTCCCTAACTAAAGCCTAGGATTCATTAATGTCAATTTTCCAGAAAATTCTTTTTTATTATTATTAGCTCAACTAAAAAATTCAAAATGATGAATTCCCATCTAAGCAAAGCAGAGCTAGAAAAAGGATATTGAATCAAAGTTAGACTGCATTTCAAAAATACGTGGTGAAATGAAGACAAATAAATGCAAGTAATTATGACTCACTAAGCCATGACATAAATAGAGACATAGCTTGAGAAGCTAAGTGAGTTGGCATTGGTATTAGATGTCTAACAGAGATGGTTTGGTCCTTACTGTCCTGTCTGTATGTACACCTATTTTTTGTTCATCTGTGTATCAGAGTTTCTTCGTATTGGCACTAAGAACATTTTGGGCGGGGCACCTGGGTGGCTCAGTGGGTTGAAGCCTCGGCCTTCTGCTCAGGTCATGATCCCAGGGTCCTGGGATTGAGCCCTGCATTGGGCTCTCTGCTCAGCAGGGAGCCTGCTTCCTCCTCTCTGCCTGCCTCTCTGCCTACTTGTGATCTCTGTCAAATAAATAAATAAAATCTTTAAAAAAAAAACATTTTGGGCAGGATAACTTTGTTGTGGTTGTGGGGGTTTTCCAACATAAAAAACCAGACTGTTTGCTAGTATTCCTGGCTTCCTCCCATCAATACCATTCAATACCTCCCATTCAATACTCTTGCGCCACTTGTGACAACCAAGTGTTTCCAGGTCTTGCCAAATGTCCTCACGGGAACAAAATTACCCTTGGTTAAGAACACTGATTATATGTGATTATCTGATTTCACACACACACACACACACACACACACACACACGGGTCATATAGGTGTGCATATAGATATATGCCAAAGAAAACTTGATTTCTTTAGTCTTGCATTCCATATTACACTGTGTTGTTATTGTTCTGTATATTAATACATATGCTTGTGGTGATATGATCAGAAACGTGATGATTTATGATTTTTTTCGCCTTTTCCTTCCGTGCCATCATCTTCTGTGCTGTAGTCCGATGGGTATCTGTCTCTGGAGTAAACACACAGAGAGAGGCGCCGCCGAAACCAAACGCGCAGGAAGTAAAGCGCTGCACCGTTTTGCCCGAGTGTTCCTGTCACCGCATGAGAGCGTGAGGCGCACCAGGTCATAGGTCTCTCTCTCTCTCAGAGATGCAGCTCTAAAGTATCAGGGGAGAAGTAAAAAGCAAAAGAGGTGCCACTTCCTGCTGCATCATGTTGAATGAAAGATGGTCATGTCCATGGTCATTTTCCACAGTCCTTCCCGCAATGGAAGTGCCATGGTCAGTAAAGTTCTACGAAAGTAGACATTTCTATATCTGCTCCACCGCTGGTTCTAGGCACGCCTGTGGCTTATGAGCAGTCTTGGCTCTGGACCTTGTCCTCTCTGTGCAGGAGGATTCCATCGCCGGCTTCATGTGGGGGCCAGCTCTGTGCCAAACTTAGTATTTCTCAACATTTTAGCAGGATTGCGGAGCACACTGTTTCTGCCTATGCCTGATACCTTTACCAAATAGTCTGACAAATCAATTAACTAAAATTTCCTCTCTCGGTATCACGACTGTTTTCCTCTCTCATCTCCACTGTTCCGTGTTTCTCACCCAGACAAAAACATTCCCACTTGGAGAGTTTTCCTGCCGCTGCCCTGAAAGCTGCTGTGTTCCCAAGGATTCTAATCAAGATTCAGAGATGTATTTATAGAGAAATATACATACTACATAGGCTCTTCCCCTTACCTAAATGGTAATAAATAAAATAGCATATATTGTTAGATAAACTTAAATTTGAAATAAGTTGTTTTATTTACATTATTAACAAAAATTTTTTTTTACAAAAGGCCTACATTTGTTGTAAAAAAAAATGGAATAAAAAGTGAGAAGTACATGAAATTACAAAATCCAACTCTGTGGCACAAACTCTATGAATAGATTCACATGTCTCTTCAGACCTTCTGCAATGGATACACACACATACATTTTACAAAAAATTGATGCAAAATACACATATTTTATGCAAATTGGTATTTAAAAATTCAACAATAGTGCATTGTCAATTGTCCATAGCAGGCATACAGAATTAGCCCCTTATTTTTTAATAGCTTTATAAGTATTCCATGTTATGATTATATGGGGAAAAAGAAAACAATAAAAAAGAATGGTCACAAAGAGCTCTAAATATTCTTTACTCTGCCTACGTTATCAAAAACCCCTTAGGTCAAGGTTGATTGTAGAGTTTTTTTCAAAAGGATTCTTTTCTGATAAATAGCACCCCAGTGACACAGAAGAAAGATGGTTTGGCTGAAGTGGTAGCTGTCTTCTTTAACTCGTAGTTGATGAATGAGCTCGATGCCCTGGGACACCCTTTGAGAATGATATAACCTCCAAGAAAGTAGCCATTATTTTTTGCTTTTGTGACTGTCTTCCCTTAGTATTAAAAACATTTCAAAAATATCCAGTTATACAAACATCACTTTGAACAGAGTATATTTGACTCAAACAATATTTAGATAAGTAAGTAGATAAGATAGGTAGGTGCTCTGTAAATTCCCATCATGAAAATGATGTAATTTACATAAGTAAAAACTTGAGAATGAGAATTAACAACTTGGTGTGTGAGCACGTGGTTTCCTTTTTTAAGTCCATCAGCATCTTACTTATAGTTCATAATCTTGTAGTAAAATCAGTAGAAGTTGCCATAGAACCAAAGAGCGTTTCTCACTTCAGATTCCAACCTCTCATACCGTTAGAGAGTAATCATATGTTTTTGACAGCTGGATGTTTTAATATTTTTCTGTTTTATGGAGATTTATATATTAGCTACTGTTTTGTACTTTTCATTTCTTTACACTCTTTTCAAATTTAATTCTTTGGGATGGAAAATGTCATGAAAAAAAAATATAAGCATTCCTTGAGTCTAAAAGCCTGGCTACACTGCAGTCATACAAGGAACAATTTATGACTGTCATGGACCTAATTGTTACCATAATTGCTATGACAGCTCATACATAAAGCAAAGCAAAAAAAAAACCCCAAAAACAAAAACAAACAAACAAACAAAACAAAACAAAACAAAAAACAAAAAACCCCAAAACAACAACAGTAACAAAAGCAAACAAACAAAAACAATGCAAATTTTAGAGGTGTGACATGTGGAGCGAGAGAGCTCTGAGGAGCTCCAGTCGAGGGTAGCAGATGCTGCAGTGGCTTCCCAGAATGTCAGGGGAAGAAGGATGACACTGAGCCCCCCCCCCCCCATTCTGCTTCACTTGTTTGAGCAACTTGTGGTCGTGCTTGAGTCAACCTGACGTAGCCCGCTTGGGGCCGCAGGAACGGGAAGGATGGTGCCGAAGACAAATGGGCCGCCTAGAACCCGCACGCACCCTCCTACTTAGATGACTCCATCCTTTGAGGCAGAGAAAAGGACTAGAGGCTGCCTTGTTGTTGGGTTTCAGTGAAGATTTTGACAATGTGGACAGATTTTAGAAGGTAGCTGTACCAGAACAGCAAATAATCAAAAGCAGTAGTCATAGCAGTGAATTTTTTAAAAGTGGGTAGGGGGCCAGAGTTGCACGTAGAGCAGTCCTCAGGCCCGACTCGTGGTCTCGCAGCGCAGCTGGTTCTGTGACGGGCGCTGGCTGGTGTGGCCTTTACTTTGGGGAGTGCAGGGAGTTGAAATCAGCCCTGCGGAAAGCGGAGTGAGTAGCTCCAGAGCTGGCCTGCACCGGCCTCAGCCACCACCTGGGTGAAGAAGCACTGGGCCAGCAGTGACTGACTTCCGCGGGTGCTCTGTGGCCCAGGCTCCCTCAGGCCAGAGAAGGTGAAATCGGTCGTGATCTCAAGGAATTCAGCTCACCCCATCCCTGAACATGCCACCCTGGCATATCGACTTTTTTGGAGTTAAAGGCACTTGCAAAACAACAAATGCAAGAAAAACACCGTGACCTTATTTTTCTTCAAAGCAGGAGATGACATTCCCATTCTAAAGTTGTCCCCCCTGTGCCCTGGGGGTAGTAACATTCTCCTCCTTCCTGGCGAGCAGTTGAGACCCTGCGACCTGCGGGCCTGTGGGCCTTGTTCTCATCCTCTGATCTCCCTCTGGTCTCAGCACGACTTCGGTCTCCTTCCAGCCTCTCCTTGTTCGACCTCACGTGGAAGCCACGGGATTCACCCCTCCTCTGGCTCTTCATTCCTGAGGAGGACTCCAGTGCCACGGAAAGTGTGGATCAAACGAATTGCCTGCTTTTATCCTGTTGATCCGTATTATGTCAAGTTTATCTTTTGGCTCAGTCAAAAAGAACAGAAGGAGCGCAGAGTTAAAGATGTGCCCCCTGCAGACGGTTCCACCCCCCGCACACGCGCCGCCCCTTGCCCCCACCTGACACAGCCTCCCTCCTGGCCAGGTCCCCAGTGCGCTTGTGTGTGGACACCAAGAGTGGACCAGGAAGGCAAGTGCTTGGAGGTGAAGGACTCGGTCACAGAGACGAGGTGTGTCTGCCTAACACAAGGTGGAGAAAGGGGTGTGGGTCTCAAAATCTGGGGTAAAGAATGAGAACTTTCTGTAGTGTTTTGGCAGGTGAGAGACTAAAGCGTGGTGTGGAAAGAAATGGAATCCAGTTAGTCTGAGATTAATGTTTGAACTCTATTTACTGTCCTTCTAGGGGCTAGACTCAAAAACCCTAGCAATTCTCAATTAATTTTCAGTCATTCTGCAAGCTTTTGGTTTTAATGTTTCTTTTCTTATTGAGATATACTTGACATTGGATAAGCTGAAGGAGTTCAAAGTGTCGGTTTGAAGCAGTCCCATGTTCCAGTATGTTTACTAGGGTGGCGTTAGCTGACACCATCATCACATCACATAGTATCATTTATTTTTTTGTGGGGAGAACATTTAAGATCCAGTTTCTTAGCAACTTTGAAGTATTTACTACAGCGTTGTTAACTCTAATCACAGAGCCGTGCATGAGATCTCCAGAAGGTACCTGTCTCCTAACTACAAGTTTGTACCCTTTGACCACCTTAACAACGTGGCCTAGCTCCTGTAGTAAGCCACAGGGGCTGAGGCTTCAGTGAAGTTGTCTTCTTAAACAATGACACTAATGGGCTAGAAATGCTCTCAGCATCCAGGTTTCTTACTATGCAGCTTGCGTGCTCAGCACATGTCGTGAGAGGCTGAGAATTCATGTCAGGTTTAATTACAGGAAAAGGGGATTTCATTCTCTCTGCAACTTCAAACTATTGAAAATGAATTAACACACAAGCAAAGGAATTCATTCTCAGAGGGAATCCGGAGATGAGTTTCTTTAAGATTGCTTATGGAGATGAGGAATCAAAGGAGCTCGAAGCATTGCCCTTCCTCTGCTGCTGCTGCAAACTTGGAAAGAGCCACGCCAGGAGAGAAGAAAGTGCTACCAGCCTTTGGACTGGGAAAATAGAGGCTGTGGAAAGGTTTCTGGTTTTCAAAGATCTGGAAAGGTTGGTTGAAAAATGGCGAGAAAGCTGGCAGGGTGGAGGCAGTGGGCTTGCCGATGCAGGATACACAGGGGGTGACAGGGACAGTGTGGACGCCATAGTGAATGGCAGTGACCCTTCCCTCTCACAGCTTCAGTGAAGACGTCAGGAAGGCTGGAAGCAGAGATGCCTGCAGATCTGATTGTGTACGGTACTGCTGAGCTGTTATCCAGGGGGCTGGAGGGAGAAAAAGGAAAAGAAAATACAGGAGGATAAGAAAATGAGAACAGGGGCGCCTGGGTGGCTCAGTGGGCTAAAGCCTCTGCCTTCGGCTCAGGTCATGATCCTGGGGTCCTGGGATCGAGCCCCACATCGGGCTCTCTGCTCCCCAGGAAGCCTGCTTTCCCCCCTCTCTCTCTCTCTGCCTGCCTCTCTGCCTACTTGTGATCTCTGTCTGTCAAATAAATAAATAAAATATTTTAAAAAAAAAAAGAAAAGAAAAGAAAATGAGAACAGAGGAAGGAGTAGTAGGATCCCTGACACAAACTCACAAGAACGCCTCTGCTGATCACATCTGTGGTTTGTAGATTTATTTGGCTTTTTCAGAGCAAACTGGCTCAGAGCACCCCGGTTTCCAGAGAAAGTCCCAGACTGGGAAAACCCAGAAAGATAAAACTTTTGGGGTCAGTTACTCCCAGGACCGCAAGTGTAAGCAAGTCTAGGTGTAGGAAAGGAAGGGGAATTTCCATCTTACCTACTTAACTCTAATTTTAAAATAAGTCATGTTTCTCCTTGGATTTATTAATAAAATCTGTGTGTGTTCATTTTCTGTTGCTGCCATAATAAATTACCACACTTGGTAGTTTGAAAAACACAAACTGACTCTTCCATTACCGTTGATCAGAAGAAGTCTGACACAGGGCTGGGGGGCTCCAAATCACTGGGTCTGCGGGGCTGGTTCCTTTCTGGAGTCTCTTGGAAAGTGTCTGTTTCAACCCTTGCCTTTTTCAGCTTCTGGGGCCTCTGATATTCTTAGACCCGAGTCTGTTCTTTCCAAGCCAGCAACACTGCATTTCTCTCTGACTCTTAGCAGATGTTACTCATAGTCACATCTGCCTCTGACCCAAACTCTGCAGGGGCAGGTTCTGTAAATGTCATTAAATTGGGCCCCCTGGATAAGACAGGCGCATCTCCCTATCTCGGAGCCTTTACCTTTTTTTTTTTTGAAGATTTTATTTATTTATTAGAGAGAGAAAGTGCATGAGAGAGAGAGAGAGAAAGAAAGAACGAGAGAGAGAGAGAGAGAGAGAGAGAACAGAGGCAGAGGGAGAATCAGACTCCTTGCTGAGAGGGACCCCGATGTGGGACTGGATCCCAGGACATGGAATCACAACCTGAGTCAAAGGCAGATGCTTCACAACTGAGCCACCCAAGCACCCCCAGAGTCTTCACCCTTAATCACATCTGCAATGCCTCGGTCGTGGTACAATGTAACATACTTAACCTTGCCTGAGAACAAGACTCGACTTCTCCTGGGCAGGAGGGTCAGGTGTTCTGCTTTCCACACTTTGTAAAAAGAACTTTTACTCCCCGGTTGTTCAATGAATGGGAAAATGATACTATTACATATTGTTCTAGCTTAAAAGTATCTTGATGCATGAAAAACTTTACGTGTATTAAAACATTCAAATTTTGTAACCAGCATGCAAGCAGACTGAGACCCACAGAACACAATAATAAGATCAAGAGTAAATGGCCTCTGTAGTCACAAATATGTATTTCATGCACAATTAGGTGAATAAATTTCTTCTCTGAGTCTATCAGATACGCAATCCAGAAATGGAAGTCAGTGGTGATTTTCATTTCCATAAATTTCATAAAATACATTGACCCTTCTTGCCTGGGACACATTTCTAGGTGAGCAGCCACAGAATTCACTGTGCTCATTCTCACCACCCACACCAGACAAGTAAGCCTCAGAGGAGAATTTAAAACTAATACCATCCCTTTAACTCTGTCATTCTCTGATCAGGATGTTTAGATATATAGGATCAACTATTGTCTTGGTAGCATAGCATCTGTCTTATTTATGGATAAAATAATCATTTGGGGACTACTTCATTTAGGGAGTTCAGGGGGACCCTGAGCATCTCTGTGGTTGAACATCATGGCTAATGTGTTAATGCCGTGCAGTGGAGAAGACAGATTTCTGAGAGGTCTGGCAAATTATGTGATAAAATCTTTATTGTAGCAACAACAAGACAACCTGTAACTCATGTTTTAGTAAAGTTCATGATTTGGGGTATAAAATTTAAAGTACCACCAAGAACCTGAGTTTAAGAACTTGGAGTAAAATAGAGGTTTCAATTCTCTCTTTAGATTGGTGGCAATTTGTGTGTGTGCGCATGTGTGTGTGTGTAGGTGTGCATGTGTTCTTGAAAAAATAAATGAATTAACCAAATAGATTCAACAAAAGTATCAAAACTCTTCTTCCTCATTAGCAATTAAAATATGTGAATTTTAGCAAGCACCTTGTCGCGAGATCTGTAGATACAACTGTGGTTCCATTGTTGGTTCAACAGCTCTAGAATATAGGAAGATGGTATGTACAATAATGTAAGCACATGTACAAGGAAATATGAAAATAAATGTGAGCCTATTTAATTAAATAATGCTATTTAAAAAATAGGAACAAAGTTCTTTTTCTTTAGGATTCAGAGTCATTCACCTGGGTTTTATAGAAATAAAGTAGAACTCACCTTTGTTTGTAGGAATAGGAAAACAGTGACCTCCATTGAGCTAACCAGAAAATATTCAGAGTAAAAAGAGATTTATACTCACTCATTCTCATTTCTTTCTTTGCTTTCTTTTTTTTTTTTTTTTAAGATTTTACTTATTTATTTGGGAGAAAGGTGAGAGAGAGCGGGAGCAGGGGACAGCAGCAGACTGAGAGAGAACAGACTCCCTGCTGAGCGGGGAGCCCTGTGGGGCTCAATCCTGGGACACTGAGATCATGACCCTAGACAAAGGCAGATGCTTAACCTCCTGAGCCACGCAGGTGCCCCTCTTCTCATTTCTAACGGAAAAATCCCCTAGTTGGTTCCATAGGGCTAGTGGTTTTGGACACTGATTTAATTCCCAATTTTTCTGGGGAAAAGCCCATGTGAGTTGCTGTATTTAGGAGTGTATGCCAACAAGAATAACAAGAGGCAACAGCTTTTGGTCATGAATCAGTTGAGTCTGTGGATGTCACAAAGAAATCTGAGAAGTACACAAGAAGGCATCAAGGGGAAAGAAGAGAAATGAGAATTTATTCATCTTAATATCCCCTACTTTGTATTTTATAATTAATTTATATTTTTAACAGAAGGATAAAGTTTGGAGCAATGAGCACTAATAGTTCACCTTTCACAATTTCAAGAAAGTTATGGGAGAAATTGCCTTGCAAAACCCTTCACATGGAATTATATTTATGTTATATTACATATTTAAGTCATTGAGTAAATTCATTTGAATATTTTAGGTCCTTCAGCACAATGCACCGCTTATATTTATAACATTGCAAAAAAGAGTCCTGCAGAAAATGAGCTTTAAGGGATATTCAGTCCTAGAATCCAGCGCAGCCTCATTCTTTCCTTAGGCTTGTAGCCATGGGGGATTTGTTATTGTCCCAGAGTCTCAGTATCCTTTTCTGTGGAGAAAAAAAAATGTATGTGTATGTGTGTGTGTATGTGTATGTATTTGTGTATATATACATATATAATCATATGTACATTTGATTAAATAAAATCATGAGCATGAAAATGTCCAGAAAATAGGCAGTCAAAAATCACTTATTTTCAAAATTGAATTTCATTAAAATAGCAATGAGATATCAGCACTTATCAGAATGCCCCAAATCCCACACACTGACAACAGCAAAAGCTGGTGAGGATGGGAAGCAACAGGAACTCTCCTTCCTTGCACAATAGGACAGCCACTTTGAAAGACAGTGGGGCATTTTTGTAAAAAACTAAATGTACTCTTTCCATTGGAGCCAGCAGTCCTGCTTGTTGGTATTTACCCAAAAGAGTTGGAAAACTCATTTATCCACACAAACCCTGTACAAACAGCTTTATTCTTAATTGCAACAACTTGGGAGCAACCAAGATGTCTTTTCATAGTTGAATGGATAAATAAAACATGGTCTATCCAGACAATGGAATATCATTCAGTGCTAAAAAGAAATGAGTTATCAAGCCAAGAGAAGGCATGGGAGAATTTTGAATACATATTATTAAGTGAATGACGTTGAACTGAAATACCTGTTTACTATATGATTCCAACTGTTCTGTACATGGCAAAATGATGGAGACAGTAGAAAGATCAGCAATTTTCAAGTCTGGGGGTAAGTGGAGGACAGAGGACATTAAAGGTGGTGAAAATAATCCCTGTGATACTATAATGATGGATGCCTGGCATTTTACATTTGTCCAAACCCATAGATTATCTAACCCAAAGAATGAAACCTAAGATAAATTATGGATTTGGGGTGATAATGATGTGTCATTATGGGTTCATCATTTGTAACAAATGTATCACTCTGGTTGGGGATGTTCATAAAGGGGAGAGGCACTATGCATACGTGGGAGCAGGGGGTATAGAGGAAATCTCTGTACGTTTCTCGCACTTTTGCTGTGAACCTCATACCCCCAAAAAAATTGTCTTAAAAAATTAAATGTCACAAAAACTATTTCCTCTCTAGAATTTCAAAATGATAGAATATATATCCAAAATACAAACCAATATTGCTATAGATTTCTTTTTTTATCTGAGTCCAAATGTTTAATAGAATATTAATACTTACAACTATATGCAAATGCCACCGACCTAAACTTCAATCAAGAATTCATTTTAAGCTGGCTAATTTGTCAGTGATGATTTACTTTATTTTAATGAATATCTCAAATTATCTATATGCTTTTCCTTGAAACATTTTCTATTACTGATAAAAATACAATAAAAACATAATTAATTATTATGCTAGATTGCATAGATGGGTTTTAATTTTCACATGTTAAATGTAAATTCATATTTTTTAATTATGCTTACAAAAGAATGCATTTATTTCTCCATTCCACTGGTGTATTATGACCAGTTGTGTTTTTACAATGAGTTTACTGTGGCTTAAGATATGCACTAACATGCTATTTTATCCTTTCCTTCTTATGTTCTTTCCTTTTCCCAGTGAAACACTGAATTCTAAATGACCATCTGTCTAAAGAGCTTGTGTTGTAAAAAGAATTGATTTATTTACAAGGCACATCTTGGCAAATATTCTTAGATCGTATCTAAAGTCTTGGGAAAACCGGAGACTCTTTCATCATTGGTAGGATCAAATGGAAGTATGTCACCTCACTTTGTGTCATCAACAAGGAACATATAAAATATTTAAACTATATGATAGAGCCTAAAACCAGGTTTGTCAAATTCTCTGGGCACTTGCATATGGCCAAGGTGTAATATTAAAACAGTTCTACGTGTCCACCCCCTGCCAAAAAAAACAGTCACCATAGTCTTAAGACAATTGCTTTATGTCACACACGTAGAGAGACACAGTGACACAGAGAGAGAGTGCCAAACACAAATGGCCAATGAATGAAATCACATGAAGAACATGCCGAATTCACTTCTGTGAATTAAACATTTTCTTTAAAGGAAGTAACTGTACACTGAGGTTAATCCCACAAAGGACATTTAAAAACTATTATTCTATTAGTTTTGGACTCATTTGGACTCAGATAAAAAAGAAATCTATAGCAATATTGGTTTGTATTTTAGGATCATTTCAGATATGGCACCCCTACTTTCTTTTACAAAGAAACACAGACCTTGGCAATATTCAATACTCAATATATTTTGGGTCAAAATATGCTCCGTTTTAAGGTGATTCTGTAATATTCAATGCTATTATCAGTATTGCCAAATACCCAGGTCTGGCACGTAGTTAGCTAGAAAAGGGAAAATAACTCAGCTTCTGCTCTCTGTTCTGATCTCAAGGCTTCCAGTAGTGAGAGACCAAAAGGAAGGCACTTCTTGTGTGATGGTCAGATCTGGAGAAGGAGATTATCCAAGGGCTGGATGGGGCTACTGAAATGAACTGGTAACTGCTTCAGATGATGCTTCAGCCCTCAGTGTGCAAGGACATAAAAACAACTTAATCGACCAAAAGCATTTAGGCAGCAATACCTGAGTCTTTAACCAAAAAGACTGACTGATTGGCAGTACATTTGTTATCAGTCTTACTTTACTGGAGGAAGAAAGTTTGAATCAAAGTAATTCTCCTGTGGGGCAAAAAGAGGTAGATTAAAAGAGGAGCAAATCACATTTCTATCTTTTCTTCTATATTCATTGCACATAGTAAATAGTACTTTAGGGGGAAAAAAAAAAAATATATATATATATATATATATATATATATATATATACATACTTGCCTCTGTGTTCACAAAAATCTTGTACTTCCATTAATTAAATGATGTCTAGGGCTAATTAAAATATGCTATTCATTAATCAAATATTCCAGAGACCATTTCCTAAAAATCCATTATTAGGGGACTAATTTAACAAAATTAGTTTTCTTCAGTTGGGACACCAACTTGGGAAAACTGAGCTACCATCTGAAACTGGTAATAGGTCCTGGAATTGCAAAGAACAAGAAATTGCTCAGTTTTGCTTTTGCTTTTGTTTTTGGCCTTATTGACCCTTCTCAGAAATGAAAATATTAATTGCTCTTCTATTTTTTATTTTTGTCTTTATGAAAATGATTTCCAAATTTTCATCTCCATTCTCATTGACACATCTTTTATGTATTCTTACACATTAATCTTACATAATTTAGCCCCTCCAGGACATTTTCAATGAGATGCTCTATTCTATCATCAAAGTCAACATATCAAAAAGCTACTTTCATTTTTTAACCTGTGTGGGAATTATAATAATAATAAAAAAGGATTACTAAATTTATATGTCATTTTATTATCTATATAAGATGATTTTGAGTATTAGCCATAAGGCAAAAGCACATTAATAACTTGGCAAAAATCACGTAGTGACACAACTAAAATACAAAATTTCATCTCTTTTCAACAAAAGTATTCATTCAACATATATTTACTGAGCACTAGGAAGTGTTATCGGCTCCGGGGATATAAACATGATCATGAAACATTTCCTTCTTTTGTAGAATTTAGGGAACACTTTGATATTGAATTAGCTTCCTAATTGGTCTCCTTGTTCTTGGTTCCCTTTCTTTATACATCCTCTTAAACCATATTAATGAATTGGATTTTTAAGGCTATCACAGAACATGTGTTCCCCATAACCCAATAATATAAATGGTTGTGTTATTAACCACAAATTGAAGTTCATCTGTGTTACCTCAACACATATGACCTATGTTGATTCTCTTCTATATTCCCACAACCTTCTTGTCTGTTAATACTAGTGCATTCATTATTGTACCAAACTACCCTGTAGACTATTCTCTGCATGTCTGGGTTAATGTCAATCATCTTCATTAGCCTATCCATTTACCTATGAGAGACCTATTACCTATCACCAAAGCCTCAGCTGAGTCCTTGACTTCCACTCTCGGTGAAGATCAAATTTTCTAATATATCATAGCAATTATGAGATGTACGATTGTGGTATTTACCATAGTTTTGTAATTATTTTTCTTTTGTATGAATATGTATCTCCTGAAATAGATAATTCAAAAAAGAGTTTTTGCTACATTTTTAACACAATTTGTTATAAAATATGATTTGCTAAATAACAGTATAACAATACTTTGTTTAATTGAATAATTTACTGGTTTGTCAATTCTGGTATTCATTATGGTATGTGGCATATTAGGTGCTAGCAGCTAGGTCCAAATGGAAAACAGAACAAATGACTAATAACAATAATAAAAGTAACACTCAAATAAATGCTATAATGTTCACAGTGCTTGTCATTGCATGTGACATTGAATTTTGCCAATATACATTTATTTTAATCTGATAGTAACCTAAATAAATCTTTTAATAAATAAATTGTCTTTAAATTATATTATATAATTTTAATCAACAATTAATGTAATTCTTTTTGAAGAAACATAAACATGAATATAATTAATGTATTAATAATTATTCTTTAAAATTTTATTTTTTTATTAATAGTTACTCTTCTTGGTTCTAGCCAAGTTCTTTCTTTATTCTCTGTGTGTATCCATCAACAACTTGCCTAAAATGAGAAAATATCAAAATGTAGAAGGAAGATATGAAGTTATATACTCAGGAGAAATTCAGGATATGACAGACAAAACAATGCAATTATGAAAAGGAAAATAATTTAGAAGAAATCCAATAAAACCTCAGTAGTCATTTTTGAATTAACTTGGGAATGTTATCAGGTAGAGAAAGAAACATTAGTATTTAGTAGTTATATTAAAATTCATTCAGTAATAAAAAGAACATGCCTTAAGCAAATCAAAAAGAGAAAACTAATAACTTTGAGTCAATTAGAGTAATTAGATGACACTAGGAAGACAATAGAGGAGTTTAAAGGGCCTACCCTCCCCAGACTGAACAAACTCAACTCCATATTTTTGTCTATAAAACTGTTCTTTGCTTTATGTTATCTTTTCATCTTCTTTCCTTAAATTTAAAAATATTATATAGTTGTAAATTATGACTTATTATTTCTTTTCAGTGATGTTCACTGACATCTTTGTTAGATAAATTTATTACATATGTCTCAGTAGCACTCAAGTAAAGGTAAAAGCACATTATCACACTTCTGTTGGATGCCTCCTTCCTGAAGAATACCCTGACTACTACAGTCTTGCATGCAATTCAAAGATCGTAACTCAAACAATGGAAGTTTGAGTATATCACATGATATCAACACTTGACAAATAGAAAAGCAAATATTGTGTATGAATCTGTCAAATTATTTAAGTACAGTGCAAATGAAACAAAGACTAATAGCAAACAATGAATTTATGCATGAAAATTAATAGATGAAACATAGAATACGATGACAAATGCAGTTATGAAAATGTGATAAAATCACCCCCCAACACAAAAGGAGGAAGTTGATTACATAATGGGAAAAATCTAACATTTCTCCTTTCTAATATAATGGATCTTTTAAAAAGCTAATAAATAATTTAGAAGCAAAAGGATTAGGAGACTTCTACTAAGCAAAGGGACAAACAGTAAGTAGGAGACGTATTACTATGAAACAATGGAGAAGCCAACATCTTATAATGATGAGCATGTGATCTAAAACAAAGATCCAACATCTATCTCATGAAGCAAATAATATAAAACTATGAATAAAAAAATCATAGAAAGTACAGGAGAAATAGGGTAACATACTATAAGAAAAAGGAGCTTTAAATATCTTATCTCAGGGTACAATTCATAGAAGTAATAGAGTCATCCACCTCCAAAATAGAGAATACACTTGTCAGCTGCTTGTAGATAATGAAAAATTAACTATTTTGAAATAAGAAGGATAACAATTGGAAAAGAGCAATAGACAAATGGGAAATTAAAAAGAGGAAGTAAATATTTAGTTAAATGATATAAACATTCAGTTTAGAAATCTGTACAAAAGGAATGTTTTTCTTTGAAAATATTTATTATTGTAATTCACCACCAACTCACCACAGGACTTATTAAAAATAAACTAAGCAAGACTTACCATATATATCTCATGAAATTTATCAAGCAAGTAACCAGGCTAAATATCATGAGAAATTATTTCATATTGTCAGTGTTTTAATTTGCAAATTCATTTAACTCATATAAAATGCTGAGAGTTCCATCATTTTTAATGAAGCCAACACTACAATAATAAAACAATAAATATAATAAAACCCAAATACCATAGAATATTCACAATTAGGAATATAAAGATTTTCCTAGATAATATATGAGCAATAAAAATTTCAGATTATTTTGAGGTCAATTCGGTATTTTTTTAGATATAAGACAAGAGATAGGCACTAAAATATGTAAGATTTCAGTACATGAACTCCTGGGGGGACAGATGGGTTGTTTAACTAATATCTGTGGCAAGATATGGTACTTTTAGAAAAAAAAAAAATATGCTACTCAACTCCCTGAAGTAGATAAATTCCAGATTTAGTAGAGATTATTTTACTTCTTAATGTATTCATACCTACATCCAGAAATATTTACATAAATTACTAAAGATAACAAACATGCTTTTTTTCTTCAGTACATTCCTCTCCCCTCCCTTTTTTTTTTTTTGTTCCACTCTCCTTGATTTTCATCTATAGAGAAAAGCCATCCTCACATGTTTCCTATATTAATACAGCAGGATGGGTTTTTCCGTATTTTCTCTGTTTATATAAACTTCTCTAGACAAATATGCATATCACATGTATGGACTATTTTCAGTCGTGATTTGTTTTACCAAAAAAAAGGATGATTTTTGTGCCCTGTTTTTCTTCTTAGCAAAGCCTCATAGAAATTCCTGTAAGTTAGTTTATCCGTGCTAACTTGCTCCTTCCAAGGACTTTGTTGCTGATAGCAAATTCTGAGGGTGCTTTTAGGAATTTGTTTTTCTGTTTTTGTTTTCAGCAAGTATACTGTGATGCTCCTTATTGTAGTCTCCTTTGTATTCATACACCTTAGAATTTGGAAGGTTTTTGCATATGTTATTTGTTGTCTCTTACCAATTTTGTAAATTCTCAGACATTGTTTCTACAAATAATACAGATTTTCTGTTACTTTTCTCCTTTCCTTCTTGAATTTCATGCTCCTTAAAAGAGATTTTTATTTTTATTTTCCCTTTGAGGGCTTCAATTTAGTTGTTTTCTCTTAATCTGTCTTTTACTACATTAGTCTTGTCATTCTTACTGATAAGGAGCCTTGTTTTTTAAGAAGCTTGCCTGATAACAAAGCCAACTATATAGAACTCAATGGGTCATTTCCTAACATCAGAGTTGCCCCCTCCCCCGCCTTAATTTTACCTCATTTGTTCTTGTATTGACATGTCTTGTTATATTGTCATGTATGCCGACTATTTCATATGTAAAACAGTGGAGATTCACAATGAGATTAAATTGCTGCCAGGAAAGCATCACCATTTTGCCTTTTCTCATGATTGCTCTAGGATTAAGATATTTTAGATATCTTAATCTCTCCCAAATGTATCCCATTTGATTATTTATTCCTTTATTTGATTCTTTTATAAGAAAATTCCTACTTATTTTCTACTTTTCCAGTTGTTTTCAGAGGGACGTTAAGCTTTCACATGCAAACACATCATCACCAAAAGAAGATGATCCTTAATTTTGTAAAATACTATTCCTATCTGTTAGGTTAGTATATAATAAATTAGTGTAAATATGTATAACCAAATGTTCTCTTTATTCCTGATGATAGTATGTAGATTGGTTAAGAAACTTTTCTATTCTATTTTGATAATATATTTAAAGTTCATAATATACACAATTTTTACCTGACAATTGCCTTCCTTTTCTATGGAAATCTATAATTTAGAAATCTATACTTGAAAAATATTCATACAAGTGGAGATGCAACATGGGAGGTTTGGGGGGTAGGAAAAGAATAAAAGAAACGGGATTAGGAGGGAGACAAACCATAAGAGACCCTTAATCTCAGAAAACAAACCAAGGGTTGTGGGGGGATGGGGTTAGGGAAAGGGTGGTTGGTTATGGACACTGGGGGAGGGTATGTGCTATGGTGAGTGCTGTGAAGTGTGTAAACCTGGCAATTCACAGACCTGTACCCCTGGGGCTAATAATACATTAAATATTTATAAAAAAATTTTTTTTTAAATTAAAAAATGAAACTGCAAAACCTATCTTCAAAAAAAAAAAAAAAACAACTCATAGAGTGTTACAAAGATAGATGAAAAGGATTTTTGTGGCTATTGGCATAAATATTAATTGATCAATGACTGTGTAATCGCACAATAGATTATTAGAAAGAATGTTTAATACATAATACTAAGTATAAAGTTAGATCTTTGACTTTTTTGATAGTATCCAACTTACACAAAATACACACATTTAATGGGGTAGAATGTATTGAGATTATTTTCATAAATAATTATAAAAGAGCGAAAATATAGTTTTTGAAATAGGCTATGCAATTTAAAAATTATATTTGATGATACGGATTCAAAAACATGAATTTGATTGTGCCAGGTGGAGTCTGAAGCAAAAAGGCATAGTTAACATTTAAATGTTTCTCAACATTGAACTTTCCTTCTCCTTTAAAATATTACTGCCACTATATATGCTCAATAATTCTATAACAGAAGTTCAGGTTTCTTGTTTTTTACATATTGCCAGTGGTTGATTGAGCAAAACTATCAATTATAAAGATTTGAATTAACTAAGGAAATCATGGTTTAAAATGAACAGCTCAGTCACATATTCCATTTTCAGTTTCTCTCTTCTTTTGTTGTTATTAATTGTAAAATATCAGCACTTTGTTTTGAGGTCATAAAAGTCAAGGCTAACACCAGAGAGAAGCTTCCAGCAGAGATGATGAGCCAATCAGATGTCTCTCTGCTCAGCATGAGGCTTCTTCAGTTGCAAAAGTAAAATGAATCAACCACTGAATTTACCCAACAAGCTAATAGCTACACTGTAGTAGCAAAATCATGATATCTCTGTGTCATTAAATTTTGAATGTTAAGTAACTTTATAAAATAGGTAGAGACTAAAATTATAAAATCAAATACCATAGTAATAAGAAAGACATTAAAAAATGAGGTTGTCTAATTTGGCAATTAGCAGTTTACTTTGCAATTTCAAGATTATTTTATATATCATGGATAAGGAGGTAATTTGTACATGGGCTTTTTTTGGGGGGGGGGGATGCATCTTATCCTAAGCAGGGTTAGAAGCATATATATCACTTTAATCACTCTTATAAAGCACTTCCATGCCTTCTTATTAAAAGTATATCTGTAGAAGTTCATGATTTTATAGACTCATGTTAGTTTTCACTTGGAATAAATCATGAATACTAATTTAAAATTAAGACATTTGTGAATTTCCCATTAGTATAGATGCATTTATTTCCTTATAAAGCCTTTTTTCTTATTTTCAATCACCCTGAATGTTATTTTAATTTCAACCAAATTAACAGATCAGAAAAAAATGTTAAGTGCTAATAAAATTAGATTGTGAGAAAAAATTAAGCTACATGATTATATATTGTATGTGCCATAGTTAGGTGTCTATACATTATTATACTGTGTTTTTTGAATTGATGTGTTTGTTAGTTGTTTTTCACATAAAAATTTAGATGTTTTACATAGAAATTTCTCAGCAACATTGATTTTAAATAATTATTTCTTCCTATAATCAAAGTATTGGTTAGAGTGAATTCATACATACTCAGATACATAATCTGACAACCCTTCTCTAGACCACACAATATTGAGTTCTTTCAAGAATAAAAAAGATAAAACAAACCAGCTAAAAGCAATATAAATCTTGTACTTAACATTTTAATGCGAGTTGATAAATTATTAGTTTAAAATTAAGGCTGATTAATGATGAGACGTGCCAAAGAGATATAGGGGCCAATTGAAAGATCTCCAAATCTTTCAAAGATTGGCAAAGCTGGGAAAATTGAGCCTTCTCATAGAATTGGATGATAACTCAAAGTATGAAATAAAGAGTCGGGAGTCCATACTGATATGAGTAAAAGACTGAATATATAAATAAGAGGCAGAGAATGAGCAAATCTTTTGTGCAGAAGAAGTCCAAAGAATTTGTGTAGCTATTCCTTTAAGAAGGTAGAACATTATTAAGTTTCATTCCTAAAACGTGGGCTGTGCCTAGTGATCTCCTTCCAAGGAATATGGTGTGTGTGGGGGAATGGAGTAATTTTATAGTGGAGAAATCTCATCAATACTACCTCAGTCAGGTGGTCAAGTTTAACTTCAACAAGGATGCTGATGTATACATACATGTTGGTTGCATATATGTTCCCTCAGTATAATGTAGGGATTAGTACTTTCCCTCTTGTCATCTGCCAATCCCATTATGCCAATCTAATCATAGGAGGCAAGCCAGACAGGTTCTAATTGAGGTTCATTCTGCAAAATGCCTGAGTGCTGCTCCTCAAAACAGTCAAGGTTTTCAAAGACCGGGAATTTTGAGAAATTGTCACAGTCAAAAGACATGACAAGTCAATGTAACATGGTGTCTTGTGCAGGATCCTGAAACAGGAAATGGGCACTAGGTAAAAACCAAGGCAACCAAGATAGAGTAGGAACATTAGTTAATAATAATGTATCAGTAATGGTTCCTAAAATGTGGCAAATAACACCATAATAACATTAAGATGTTTGTGCGGTGCATAAGAACACTATTATCTTCACAGCTTTTCTTTAAATCATTATGTGGTAGGTTTGTTTAGAAGGTGTTCTTTTGTCTATTAATTCATTTAATCCTCACAAGACTTCTGTAGTATCAATATTATTCTGTTATCTTTTGGATAGAAAACTAAGCCTTAGAAAGGTTTTATATCTTTCTTAATGTCACACAAGTATTATGTTGCAGAAAAGGGACTTGAGTCCTTGTGAGTTTCGTAAATCCTTTCTGCAATAACTTAAATCATAAAATGCCCCTACCATTGGGGTTATTCAATTATTCAACAATATCTTTGAAACATTTGTTAAAGTTCCCCAGAGATATGTATACTGATATGATATGTATATATTGGGATGTATATTGGAATGAGTCTTAACAAGATGTAATTGGGTTTCTGAAGATGAAAATGTGGTTTAGAGGCTAAGTGGGTATCAGAACAAATTTTCTATATTCAGATACTATTGTAATACTTAGTAGCTGAGTGACCTGGCCAGGTTCTCTGTGGCTTGTTTACTCTCTTCTATAAAACTGGAATCATCGAGAGCATATATTTCAAAGGGCTGCTGAGAGAATTAAATGTTATGTAAGTAAAATGTTTTACAATTCTAAGCTCATAATAAATATCCAATGATTGGTATCTTTTATAAAAATGCTTTAAATAGGACACTTAACCTGCTAGTCATTACATAATTTGGACACATTTAAGGCTATCAAACTGGAAATCTTGTTAAAGGATGGTTTAGACAATACAACAGATAAAATGAAAATGATGAAAAAACACAATTATGAAATTAAATAGTCCAAAATGATATATGTCAGGTCTTGTTTCATGAGTCACACAGAGCTCTTGTTATTCTGTGGAGAGTGCCCAAGAGTCCTTTGATTTCTTTTCTTTTTTTTTTAAATTATTTTTATTTATTTGACAGAACACAAGTAGGCAGAGAGGCAGGCAGAGAGAGAGGAGGAAGCAGGCTCCCTGCTGAGCAGAGAGCCCAAAGCGGGACTCGATCCCAGGACCCCGAGATCATGACCTGAGCCGAAGGCAGCGGCTTAACCCACTGAGCCACCCAGGCGCCCAAGTCCTTTGATTTCTTATTGAAGTAAATATTCTTATTGAAGTTTCAGAATAACTCTATAGAGTAAATTTTTGGTTGTGATCTTCTTTCTTTCAAAATTATTTAATATTCAATATTGCCTTAGATTATAGTTGACCATCTGTTATTTTCAGTAAAATGGTTTCCAAAAGACTTTAAGACTCTCACAGATGGTTTGCATTTATTTCATTTAATTCTACTTGTATCTGCACTCTTTATTCTAGCAACTTTATGTGCCATTACATAGACATTTGGGGCAAAAAATCATTAGGCATTGAGTGGATATACTCTGTTCTACAATAGGATCCAGGCATCCTTACTGAGATGTTTCCATCATAACGAGGTGTACACATTCATGTACAGGTGCTTTTTTTTCCCTTGTAAATAGACTTCCAGGGGTACCTGGGTGGCTCAGTGGGTTAAGCCTCTGCCTTTGGCTCAGGTCATGATCTCAGGGTCCTGGGATCAAGCCCTGCATCGGGCTCTCTGCTCAGTGGGGAGCCTGCTTCTCTCTCTCTCTGCCTGCCTCTCTGCCTACTTGTGATTTCTATCAAGTAAATAAATAAAATCTTTAAAAAAACAAATAAATAGACTTCCAAAGTGGGACTTATAAAGCAAATCTAACATGAATTTATAACTGATAAATCTATGCGCAATTACTTAACAAACATGACAGTTATTCATACTTTCACCATCAGTTTATAAGATCATTTTCCTTTTCTCCTGTTGGGTTCTTCTACTTCCACCCCTCCTACCCTCCTATCCAAATACAAGGAGTGGAAAAGATAATTTATACTCTTACTTGAATTATTATGTTATGGATTACTAACCAGGTTAGTACTTTCTCTTACTTTATGAACCCTTTGAATTATCTGTTTTCTGGTTGACAGACCGTCTTTACTTCTTGTTTTTCTTATTTTATTAAAATGTTCTCTCCTTTTTTTTTTTTTTCTTTTTAAATGTTTGTTTATGTGAGAAAGAGATAGAGAGAGAGCATGGAAGAGAGTGGGAGGAGGGGCAGAGGGAGAGACTCTCAGGCAGATTCCCCATGAGCAGAGAGCCCAGTGTGTGGCTTGATTGCTTTGAGATCACCACTTGAGCCAAAACCAAGAGTCAGAGGCTCTACCGACTGAGCTACCCAGGTGTCCCTTCTCTTCTTCTTTCTGCCTTATTCTTAATCAGCTTATTAAAATTTGTCTATCTATCTATCTACCTACCTATGTGTTATAAATAGTAAACCATTTGTCTACAACTTTCTTCATACATTTTTGCCTGGTATAATTTTGTCATTTGATTTCAAATATAGCGTTTTCCATAAAGCTGAAAATTTTCTTATATCCACAAATCTAGATTTTGAATTCTCTTTCTTGCTGAAAAAATATTCTGTACACTTGGAAGTGTTTTATTTTTATCACATTCCACCTTGAATTTACTTTGATATATGCTCTGAAGTTATTTTCCTTACTTTATTTTCCTCTGGGAAGCGAATTTTATCTGCAATATTTATTAAATATCTATTATTTAGTCCCATATAATGGCATCGTACATAAAATTATCATATAATAATTGGGTAAATTTCTGTATTCTATTATGTTTTTCCAGTGACTTAAAATATAATTTAATCTACTAGAATGAAACCTTCCTTATATTTACTCATTAGTTCAGGTAGGATTGTAATTCTTATAGTAAGTTACTTAAGTTCTCTGCTTCAGTAGGCTCTGTAAAATGGGAGTAGTAATAGCAGTTACCTCATAGGGATAATTTGAGGATTAAATAAAATGATACATCAAAATGGTGTTAATAGTATCCAACACCAGTTAAGTACTAATTACTTCAAAATACATGACTGAAGCTTTGGCTTTACCTTCTTTTTATCAGTGACTATCAGTGAATTTTGTGTAGCTTTTCACCACTTAACCATTTTAGGCTTATGCTCTTATAAATTTGGGAAAGAAGATTAAATATTATTTCTTTAATTAAAATATCTACTTATATTTATTTTACTATCCATTTATCATTTTCTAAATTTAATATTAAAAATCATAATGTTGGGGCACCTGGGTGGCTCAGCGGGTTAAAGCCTCTGCCTTCGGTTCAGGTCATGATCCCAGAGTTCTGGGATCAAGCCCCGCATCAGGCTCTCTGCTCAGCGGGGAGTCTGCTTCCTGCTCTCTCTCTCTCTGCCTGCCTCTCTGCCTGCTTGTGATTTCTGTCAAATAAATAAATAAAATCTTTAAAAAAAATCATAATGTTCCACCTGAGTGCTGATTGGGTCACCTTCTACATTTTTAAACAGAATTTGGACACATTTTCTTTGTGTCCACAAATATGGCTAATATTTTGTATTGCAATTTCCCCCTATGTTTTAGTTTAATTCTATATCTGCTTGTAGGGGAAAGAGGTTTTTTACTGCAGAGGCAAAATACTACATATACACATCTCTTGTTAACAGCTAGCAGAGGTAACACACAAACACCTCTACCCCAATAGCTATTTAAATGTCCAAAGATCTGAATCAAAAGCTCTTTGAAAACAGTAAAATGTTATATGCCCCTGAAGAGATGGAGAATGAAAGTGTTCTAAATCTTCTCTTCTTAATACTTAGAGTACTACTCTGTTTTATATATAAAGCTTTCTTGTAACGAATGGGAGATAGAACGTATAGTGCTGTGTTGGGAATACTACCCATATCTAGTGATGAAAACCAATTATATCAGTTAAATACTTCGCTATTAAAGGTTAGGTATGTGTGCAAAGATATTATAAAATACAGGTAATGAGAACACGGATATGCTTAAGAGGATGATTTTACTTTATGTGTGTGTGTGTGAGAGAGAATGAGAGAAAGAGCATTTCACACATTCCTTGCATTAATTGCAGGGCTTTGAGAAGGTGACAATGTTAGAATCCACAGCAATTAAGTTGACTGGATAAGCTCCCAGTTAAAAGGAAGAAGAATAAAATAGCACATTGAAAACAATGTAGAAACAGTCACATTAACTATAAATTTGCACATGAAAAGGAACACATGTCTGTGTGAAGAATTTAAAGCAATATGTTTTATCTTCATTTCAATAAAAGTATACTAGTTACATGTGATATCGGTGACTATGTCAGGACTAAGGGATTTCTTGGAAATATTGCTCTGAAATGTCAGTTGCTGAACAGAACAAGATGCAGAGCGCTAGCTTGTACCATTACCAGTAAAAAACAAAACAAAACAAAACAAAAACAAAAACCACACCAAATCATAAATGAACCCCCGGACCAAGAATTGGATCTCCTGAGAAGAGTTATCCTCTAAATAGCTCAGAAATGACCTATATTTGGAAGATACAACAGAGAGACTTGGAGAAAAATCCCATTGTAGATATTTACCTGGCAAGTCTCATATTCTTCATGCAAAGAGGAGATTAGGAAAGTATGGCCCAGGAACTCCATTACTCTGGGCTGGATTTTTATTGTCCTTCCTCAGTGGGTTCCAGGTTGAACATCAATCATGGAAGGGACTCAATGAGTTGTGAGAAACAGATTTTTCCCGCAGTATTTATTACCATTCTGGCACTATGGTAATTGTGTGCACGTCATAGCAGATGGAATGGCTCAGCAGAGGTTAGAAGACAGAGGAAAGTTACGTATAATAAATTTTATAGGCATTTCCTTCTATAGAATTGAGACTCACCTTTGAGACTCGTTTGATTTCTTTCATAACATGTTGCTTAACAAACATTTTTTTTTCTAGGAAAATGCAAAGTATATAGAAATTAAGCTGCCACAAATCTATAACTTTACAGAATTTTGTGCAGTTGAATATGTCTGTATTCATGGGTCATTTCTAGACTATTGTTAAGTCGCCTTTACCTCTATCCAAAGGATTTCTGAATCTTAGTCCACTAGGAACAGTGCCTATATTTTGTCTCCATTTGTTTTGCAGTTTGGTTTCCTATTTGAAATCCCGTGTTTTAACATGATGCCTTTTTGGTCCATCTTGTGAGACACAATCACTGTCAGAAGAAAGAGGTTAGGAAAAGTCAGGCAAGCACTGAACAGAAGATTACAGGGAGCAGACAAGTCAAAATTACGTTTAATTTTTATTTTTAGGAATACCTGAAAACCAAAGATAAAGCAAGCAACACATCAATGACGACTCTGCGTCAGCCTCCTGTATGTAAAGACCTGCTGTAACATGTAGGTCAAGGCACTTACTTTACATAAGGTTCACTAATGGCAATAATATACTGCTTAAAAAAACGAGCAACAAACCTAATTAGATGGTTGGAAAACTGAGCCTGTAGGTATATTTGTAATTCATCATTCTGCAAATGATTTATATGATGTTAATGAAGAATAACAAATCTTAGAGCACTTCATTTTATTAATAAAAATGAGTCACTTTCATGAAGTTTTGAGCATTGTATTCATTTCCTATTGTATATCAAATTACAAACTAGGTAGTTCAAAAAACAGATATTTAAAGGACTGACAATACTGGTGGGAGAAATGCCTGCAACAGGTCCTCGGTGGCTTAAGGGTGAGAGAGAATGCAGTCGGCGGCACTGTTGAGAGGAAGAGAGGAGATGAGCCCCAGTAGAAGAGAATTAGTCCAGTTGGTGAAAACAGGGAAAGAGGATTTTCTAGAAAGAAGGACGTGTGTGTGTGTGTGTGTGTGTGTGTGTGTGTTGGAGGGGTGGAGCTGATGGAGCTGGTCAAGAACAGTTAGAGGAGAGTATTGGAGGAGGGAAGTGAGCTCCATAGGATGTGGGCCTCAATCCTGAGTATTGGTCAGCAGCGCTGTGAAACGTTGAATAAATCTGGTATCTAGGTCCTCCATCAGGCTGACCGGTACTTACTGGATATTGGACTCCAGTCATTGGTAGTTGTAACGTTAATACCATTTTATCTTAATAGATATTCAGGCTGAAAAACACCTTGAATTTCCAGAGATTTCTCAATTCTGTCCAAATATTGTAGAACACAAATGACGGATTTTAAAGGGTCAGATATGACAGTTAAATTTCTACTTTCGAAAGATAAATATGGCAAGTGCTGGACGTTATGTTGGATTACCCAAGATCAGAAACATGAAGAATGAGAAAGAATCTGTTATGTTAAATCAGAAATTACAAGGCCCGACTTAAAGTAATGGCATTTTCATCCCTAAATGGGGTTGATGGATGCATGGGTATATGAGGGTTAATGGGTAGAAATAAATTTTGAGTGATCCTTTAGGAGGGAACTTAAAGGACATAACATTTCCCATATGTAATCATTTTTACATTTACATCCTCAGCCCTGACTTCCCATAAATCTATAGACCTACATGACTTCTGCAACTGGAAGTCATATACTTTAAATTTCACATAGTGAAAATAAAAATCTTGATTAATTATAACTCTTTTCCCACTATCTATCTTAGCCATCATGTTTATGGTAAATTTGTTCTTCCATTTGTTCTGGAAGAATACTTTGGAATTATCCTTATCATACTTCCTTTCTGTTCACCCCAACTAAACCAGCAAGTATCCTGGACCCTCTACCTCCATACTATTTTCAGAATGTTATCACTCTCAAAACTTTCACCATGGTCACTCTGGTTCACCACCAATGGGTCTTAGTTGACCTGTTACAATAGATCCTTAATAGATATGTATGTGTTGAACTTTTTGCCTTTCTTCACTAAGATTCAGAAATTCTTCTAAAATGTAAGTAAAGTCTTGTCACTTTCCTGCTTAGGGTACTCCAATGGCCACTCATTCCTCTCACAGTAAAACCAGGTCCTTATCAACTAACACTCTTATGTTTCCCTGAAATCAAAGTCCATAATTGTATTCACAAACATGTTTTTTAATTTAAACAAATAAGGAAAAATAAGTAGGATTTCTGTGATCTTCGTATCTCTAAAGAATGATGATTATAAAGGTGTCTTGAAGCCTATAGGATATTTGTGGATTTAAGTATTTGCTGACATTTGGGCAGGTATGCATTTAAATAGATAATAGAGACACATTCATTTATGCCCTATATCTTTTAAACTGGTAACTGCAAATTGGTAAGAATAAACATAAACAAAATTACCCATCATGTAGAATTAAATCTTTTAAAATGATAAATGGAAATATATTTTACTGTGAATCATAGCAATTTACAACTAAGCAATTACTAATAAACAATAATAGAAATTACTACTAAGATATAATTTTTAGGATCAGGACTTCACTATTTTTCTTAATTAGAGTCAATGAACATTTTATAATTTTATGGTGTTAATTATTTTAACATCTAGCAATATCTTATGGAGTAAGTTGGAGTCATTAAAAAATAATTTGAGCACTTTGTCCATTAAATCATCCTTTTATTTACAGCCATAAAATCATTGATTTAATGTTAGATCACTCAGTCTCTCAAGTACAAAGATGCTGTAAAATATCGAACTCTGACAAATGTCTAAAAATATTGAATAAATAAGGCAAAAGGTTTACTGAAAGTGATTCTTTGTTTATAGTCAAGGGAAACATACATTTTATACTTTCCATTTTCTGTTTTTCCAGGGATAAAATATTTAGTGTAGCAGTGTAAACTCTGTTCTTAGAGAGCTAGGGCTAACATAGCTAAAATGGCTTAGAGCTCTAAATACTTTAGGGTATGCTTAAAGAGAATAATTTGGAGTAGTTTTCCCCCTGTTGTAAAATACTATTAGACAGCTGAAAAGCAAGGCAGAAATGACAAACAGTTTTGAGAAGAAAGATTGCACATGGATGTGAAAACTAAAAACAGCTGATAAATTCCTCTTTCGTACAATTAATACAAATAGCTATGCTGATTAATACATTCATTGTTTCAATTCCTAAGTGAAGTAATGAGACAGTCCAGGGTGGTTTCTGTGCTATAAGCTGCTGACTAAATATTAATGTGGTTGACGTATCTCTGCATTCATACAAATTATAGCATAGGATGGGAGAGAAAAATTATAGTGGACTATGTGGGCAGGAAGAGGATTTCTAACTATAAATCAATAAAAAAGGAGAAACAAGAAAAAGTTCAGGTGGAAGGGTCAGTATCCAAGGCCTTGAGTGAGGTCTCAGAAAACATTTCACCTGCACAGAGAGTAGAGAATGAATGGTTAAGCCAGGACCAAGGCTATAGGATAGGTGGGTTATGAAGGTTCTAGTACATAGCACTAGGAATCTTGATTATTTTTTTCAGAATAATGGGAAACCAATGAAGAATTTTATGATTCATAGTTTTAGAAGATTTTCTGTTTTGGCAAGGCCACCATAGTGGGTTCTGGGGGCTGGGGTGGAGAAAAGGTAGAGCTAAGGCATGGCGGAATTTACCAGACTGACATTGGGCTGGGAAAAATCTGATAGTAACTGGGATGGAGAGAAGTATGCAGATTTGAATTGCATCCTGCATTACCTCAGCAAGCATATGTGAAAGTGATTACTTCAGTCTTTCTCCAAAGAGTTCTGTGATCTTTTAACCATACAACAGTCTGCTGAGGAAACTAAAATAAACATATTTTGAGGGCTATGGTGTCTGAGACATGAACTGACATTGATCTCTCTGGACACAAAGTACTCATGAGTCTCCTCTTAGGCGATAAATAGTGGGGGCAAATGAGGATTCAGTAATAAATGGAGTCCTATCTTGATCCCATAATGGACAGACTAACCTATCCATATGAAGTGGTTCTGATGTAATGGCTCTTAGAGATTTTGTCTCAGTGTATTAGTAAATACCAAAAATTGCTGCCAAATAAAGTCTTATTCAGAAGTGGTCCTGAAAGACAGTGAAAGGCAAATTTTCCTCTTGAGCAAAGATTCAGGCAGCATACCCGGTCATCCATTCTGGGTGGGTACATATGAAGGGCTTGTCCAGCGGTCAAGGGCCTGGAAGGAGGAAGCTTAGAATGTTCTAGTCTTGATACCAACTCTGCACATGGTGGTTTAGAAAGATTCAATAAATTAGCTCATGTCTACTTATTTAGGTAGTGGCTTTTAGAGATGACATTGGGCTATGCATCACTTTGTATACCCACAGACACTCACCAAGGGTACACAGACATGTATAACCTTAAGGACATGGATAAAACCTTGTTTTCCTTAGCACAATTTCTTAAAACTGGTCTGGAAATACCCTTGTTGCTAAAGGCATCGTGCTCATTCTGCTTTCCCACTCTGCTTTTCATACTTTTCTACTTTAAATTAGATGGGCATCTTCCTCATCCATCCCAGTGTTCATTATGGACCATTGATGGAGGGTGTAAAAACTTCTGGAGACTCGGGGGACAATTGGAAATACTGATATTTTCCACATCTCCACTAATACATAAACCGAATGAGGCAAAACTTTGGTCTTCACGTTTTGCAGAAGTACATTTGAAGTTCATGAAAACGGGTGCATGGGGGCTCAGTTGGGTGAGCGTCCGACTATTTGGCTCAGATAGCGGTGATATCAGAGTGGTAAGATCCAGCCCTGCATTGGGTGAGTCCTGTGGTGAGCCCTGAGTCTGCTTGAGATTCTCTCTTTCCCCCTCCCCCTACTCATGCTATCACTCTCTCTAAAATCAATAAGTAAGTAAATAAATAAATAAATAAAATCTGAAAAACATAAAGCTCATGAAAAGATATAAACGTTTTACCAATAACAGCAAATTAATAAGACTTTTATTGTCTCCCCCAGTTGAGTACGTTGGGATAAATAAGAATTAATAAATAAAATAGTAAATGTAAAATTGATAATAATTTGATAATTCTTTGTAAAAACTATTGGATATATTTCCCAGAATGTGAAGAAAGTACTCTAATGACTAGGTAACAAATCTTACAGCAAATATAATGCTTTAAAATCTTTGTTTACAATAATATTGAAGCAATAGCTGAGTGATTCATCAGTGGTCAGATATAACTAAGCAGTTTCATATACAAACTAAAAAGAATTCCAAAATAAAGTTACATTGCTACAAGATACTCCTTCAATTCTAATATACTTATTTATGTAAATACATTTTCCAAACTTTCAGAACAATATATGAAATTAGAGAATTGATGTGGATATCTGTCTCATTCTCAGGGAAATAAAATGAGGTGAAAACCGTCCATCTCATTAAGAAATGTATCTCAAATAAAAGTTATCTTTTACATTTTATAATTAGCTAAATTTATAATATTTTTGGGGGGAGGATATGAAATATAAGTAGAAGTTGAAAGTCTGACAATTAACACGGTATGTGTGTGTAAACATACAGTGAATGGCGGCAGTGATAAAATTGTTAGATAGAAGAATTTTGGATTGTTTTTATCTATGTCAATATTTATCACATTTAGCAGTTATATCATATGAGCATATCAACTATTTAAAATGAAAATTCAGCTTTCTGATAAAAATATTTGAGGCCTCCTATCATTTTTCAAAAACTCAAATGTTAAGAGAATTAAATAGGTTTAAGTCAATAGCTCTAGATGGTTGTTTGAGTTTCCAACGTTTCTGATTCAGTATTACCGGCAATGTTCTTTCTAATGACTTTTAAAAAAACAGCTCACATGAATGAAATACCATAAATTATTATGAACATTTACTAAAATATTAGTTAAACAAACTTTAAACCCTGTTGGAAGGTTGTTTCTAAAAGAAATGGCATGAGGCTCGGACATGTAGGTATGGCAAGGTCAACCTGGGCTATGAATTCTCAGAGTAGCTATTTATTCCTTTTCACTCAAATTACCTGGAACCAACAAACTACTTCTATGCAACACCAATTTTTTTTCAAGGTTTATTTATTTTTTTTTAGAAAAAGAGTGAGAGAGCATGAGCAGAGGAAGGGGTAAAGGAGGAGGGGGAGAGAGAAAATGCAGAGCATGAAGCAGGCTCGACCTCGTGACCCTGAGATCATGACCTGATGAAATCAAGAGTTGGATGCCTAACTGCGTAAAGGACTGAAGCACCCAGGCACCTCCAATGCCAAAATTTTTTGGTTAATTAACATATTTAGTTCATCATATGTTTTAACAACTTTAATAATTTATTAAGACAAATTAACTTTAATTATATACACAGTCTCTACTGGCAGAATCATAATAGGATCACTATGGGATTGAATTGAAATTTCTAGTTGAATTGCTCAGCTGTAAATTTGGAGGAAAATCATAAGCCTTTGTTTTCAATAAAAATTATATACCATCTTCTCTATGGCAATTAAATGGGAAAGAATTCAATAATATATGTGTACTTAATCAGTACCTAAAAATTGATTTTATTTCTCATACTGTTGAAATTCTAATTAGTACCTGTCATTCTGTTGGAAAAAACCGAAAAACTCTAAAATATATACCATGGAGAATTGTAATATATTATTTAAGTTTTCAGTAGGTATTTTGTAGAGAATACTCATTGATTAGTTTTTACTTAACTTAATCCCACATTTTAGTTTTCAGATCATGATGGGATTGTTGTAGCCAACATGAGTGCTGATAAGTGAAATGGGTGTTTAAAATTTTTAGTTTAGGGGCACCTGGGTGACTCAGTGTGTTAAGCCTCTGCCTTTGGCTCAGGTCATGATCTTGGAGTCCTCGGATCGAGCCCCGCATCAGGCTCTCTGCTCAGTGGGGAGCTTGCTTCCCGCTCTCTCTGCCTGCCTCTCTGCCTACTTGTGATGTCTGTCAAATAAATAAATAAAATCTTTAAAAAAAAGAAGAGAAAATTTTTAGTTCAACAATGATCACTATTAGTCTTGGCAATAAAAGTCAGATTCATAATTTATTATCTCTTGTTTTAGACATTCATCTAGAGTCATATCTTTTCATGTCAGATGAAAAGATACTGATAACATTTTCTTAAAACTGAAGTAATGAAAATAGCAGTCCTTTGGGTTGGTAGCTAAAGGTCAGGACACCCAACTCCGAAATCTCAGGTTATATTACAAGAAGTATGAATAATGTATTTCTTTAGAAAATATCATTTTATTCTTCATGCCACTTTTTTGCATGTAGTGTATCACAGAAATATTGGATTAGAGGGTTGTTAAATGACCAAATTATGTTGTTGTCAACCACTATTCTGAGTTCGAGTATTTAATAAAATTATTGGTCACTTTTAGTTTGATTATATGATTTTTTGTTTGTTTTTTAAGGAAATAAATAGTACTCTTAATATTCCTAGCCTAGAGGTTTTAATTTTTTCTAAGGCTTGAGTGCTTTCCCTGATGCCATATATAGAACCTAAAAACATAATGTGTATTATGATGTTCTTGGCAGGAAATGGATGAATAATTTCCTGAAGGAGTAATTGTGAAGGGGCTGTTTAAAGGGATTATTTTAAGAGTTTGGATGGGGATGAGGGAAACAGAAGGGTTAGCTAAGGACTCAGGGACAAGTAATAGAAGAAAGCCCTGAATACTGAAGGGTCAAGGGCAAGACGTACAGGGATGACAAGGGACCTATTGTGGAGGGACAGAGACCCCCAGCTGGCCTTTAGTAGAAAATAAGATCACTGCCCAAGCTGCCCTGAACAGAGTAGAAGAGATCTGAAATAGCCTCAATTCTCGCTCCTCCTGGTCTGTTTCCCTTTGCAATTTCTTCCCTTTGTCTGAAAAAGCCATATATTAACATAGATTTTCTAGAGATAAGCAAGATAACATTTTTATTCAGTTTTTGCTGAAGAATAGCTTTGCCAAGCTCTCTCATCATTCCCAACACCCTGAATGAACATCAGTTACCCTAGACCATTTCCTATAATTTTTACTAAGACAGTGATAGTTACAATATGCTAAAATATTTTGAGATTGACACTACTAATTTTAAATTTCCAGGAAAGACAAAATAGCCCATTTCCTATAGATATAGAAAAAGCGATTCATTCTTTTCTTCGAATGTGCATTTCCTGTTTTATGTGTGTGTGTGTGTGAGAGGGAGAAAGATCAAATGCTCTTCTCAGTGTGTCTTAAACTCAAAAAACTTGCAAAATTTAGAAGTTGCTTATATAAGGACTTCCAACAGCTTAAAAGTCTGGCAGAGAAACATTTTAAACCAGTGAGTTTTTAACATTTTGCAGATTATTTTACATAAAGTAAAATAATATCAAAGTAGGAGAATGTGATTCTGTAGACAGAGAAATATCAACCCCAAGACAATCCTTCTCATTCCAATTATTCTAAGCAATTTTGTATTTGGAAAATAGAGGAAGTATTTCTTGCCTGTTTAATCTACTTGACATTGGTGAACTGAAGGAAAGGACAAAGGTGCAACTGACCTCTTTTATGTGTTTGTCATATATCCTCATAAATCTGTGTGATTTAGGGGTAATGTGTTTTTGTTTCTTTTTGAACAAGAAAATTTAAAATGCTCTTATCATAGGTACTGAATACAACAATGTCAATTACAACAGCTCTAGAAATGCACATTGTAAAAATAAGTACACATGAAACATGAAACCTGATATAAATAGATTCTTTGCAGTTTGGAAAAACGTTTTAGGTACTCAGTATTCTTCCCTGCTTTCCAAAATCTTAAATTACTACATTCTGAGACAGTAAGTTGTCTAATATGCCAACAGATCTGTTTTATGTGAGAATTCATTTCAGCATTTAAAGGAACAGCAAATAAAGTCACAGTTTAAATAATACCTATGTAAGTCTATGGAAACATAAAATATTCCTGAGAAAGAGCAAACAAGTGTTTGCGTATAACCAATTGACTTCTTTCAGTGCAAGATTATTTTTTGTATTTAAATTTAGTACAAGGAAGTATAAAATATAAACTGTAAAGCATAAAGCAGCTTGTGTTTCAATGTTGGGAATATAAAGACAAAACTATTTTAATGTATGAATTAATTCATTTTTGTTATAAAACAATTAACATATTAACAATTAAACACACACTTTAAGAAAATGTTATGGCCTTTTATACCATATCAATCTTACAAAAGAAAAAGAAATACACATTTTTCTCCAGAGAATACTGCAATTCCAGAGAATATTTGTGTTAAAACAACCTCACTGATAGAAAAAATATGATTCCTTTATGCTTAAATTAATGCCATGCTAGAGTCATTTACAAACAATGAATATTTTTACAGCGTATCAACTTTTTTATTCTTCAAAACAGGTGACCCATGAAGTTTTTATTGTTACAGTTTATTTCCCAAAACCTTGTACCTCAGAAAGACTGAATTCAAGTAGCAGAAATTCACAGTCCTTTCCTTAGGCTCGCCTGACCCCAAACATGGTATACAGAACACACATGACTTGTCACGGTGACCGTAGGGGACTGATGGCCATTTCAATGTAAACGGAGGCAGAGAGAGACCCGTGTGCTTGCACCTGCTAGAAGTGGAGGGCGCTGTGTATCTTCCGCTCCTCTGGGGGGGTGTGTGTTCCTACACAGGGCACATTTCCCCTGGGTGAGGGGAGGGAGGAAGGAGCACTGGCCTGTGGAGATGGAAGTTTGTGGGGATGGAGAAGAGAACAAGAGAACAACACTGTTAAAGAAGAAATCGTGAGAGGTTTATGGAAACCTCTCCTGCACGAGGCATGATAAAAGGCACACATGAAGTCTTAATTTTGCATCCTCTGGTGGCTGACACAGAGCCACGGAGGAGTTCGTCTCGGAGGCGTGGAGAACGCCGGCAGAGTAGGGGCTCGGGCTCCGGGTGTTTTGTGAAGGCAGGTGCCACTGTGGATGCCCGGGATTGCGTACTGGGCGGCAGGGGAGGGGAGAAAGGGGTTCTGAGATTCGCCTAAAACAAGTGTCTCGGAGTTACATCATTCAAGGGGCAAGAAGCTGAGGTATCTGTAGGTCAGCTTCCTGGGGTTATTGTTGGAGGACAGCTCCCGAGGTGTGTTAGCTCCCTGGTGTTCAGGCCTACAGCACCTGTGACGTAGCCAGGGTCATGACAGTCTCAGATACGTGGCACCTGACAGCTGTAAGTCTGTGGGACACACTGCTAGGTCCAAGGACAAGGATGGGTCCCACATCAAAAGTCACTCACATAGACATTTCTGTGTATGTTAAAAGTCAAGTCCCAGTGTCCATACATCCAACATTTATATGTGAATCATAAGTACATTCACATGTGTATATTGATTAAGCAACACAACAGCAAAGTCTCCTTAAAATCATTATTTATTTATTTTGCATGTGTGTAATAGAGCAAAAGTTTCCAAATAAAAGGTGTTGTACGTTGCTCGGCATTAGCAAAATGTTAGCATAAAGAAGAACGGGGATTTATTTTGAAAAGTCATGGTTAAAATGAACACAGTATCCTTTCCTCCACAGCGTATGATGCTCTGTGGAATTTCAGTGCACAAATATTCAATTTTAGAACCTTTATCACAAAAGGGCAAAATCCTTTTGGAGAATATATGCACATTTTTTCTGTCACTTCTGAATATTATTAATGAGCAATAAATGGTATTTTAAAGTTGTTCTTTCAAGGATAAAAAAAAGTCAAATGCATAATTTACAAAATTGTACTCTCTCATCCTAAGTTTCATAGAAACCTAACAGTGGTGAAATTGAAAATAATAATAAAAAATTTCATACATTCTTTGTATATTTTTTTAAATTTTTACTTAAGAGAAAACAAAATGTTAATCTCTCTTTTTACAGAATTGTAAGATGATATGCCTTAGTTACGAGGCATAATTTGTACAGAGAAAAATTCCTGTTTTTCTGACTCATGTTTATTTTTCCGAGGAAAATTGTTTCTAAAACAAGTCATTGTCTTATCAAGCCATTTAATATGATACCTTCCAAAGCCATCTATTAAAAAAATATTTTTAAATAAATCACTTCCAGTATATAAGTTTTTAGAAATTAAATTCTTTAATACTGATAGTTCTTGACAAGAATTCCTTGACTGAATAGGGACCATATTGAAAATACTAATGTTAATACTTTTATATTATAGAGAAATCAGAATACACATAAACACATATGCACACAATCCTTCAAAATATAGAAATTTATATAATACATTGTGACTTTTAAAAAAACACACTCCACAGTTCAAAAGATTTCAGTTCAAATGCAGAAATCAATTTTGAATTAAAATATCAAAGAACAAATGGACAAGAAAAATAATTTGGAGGAGGGACATGATCATATACTACTTTTCTTTATCACCCAACTTCTCTGCCATAACGTAATAGTACTTTCATAACAAAATATTAAAATGAACATTAGGGATATGCAAAATATACCATATGTCAACAAACAGGTTTCAAATCTAATGACAAAATTTCATGAAACAGAGAACACTGTTTCTTATTATTTACTCATTTGACTTGAAAGTTTCTGCTTCTGAAACATAGTCCATGTTTTCATAACAACCAATAAAGTTTCATCTTTCTCTTCCCTAAGGTTTCTAGGGATTAAAAAAGTGGGGTACGAATTGCCAGTCTGACTTCCAGTTCCCCTCAGGCGTAGCTCCTGGGACGGTTGGTAGGATGACAGTACCAGTGTCTCTGGGTAGGAGTGAGCACTGATGGTGGAAGAAATTGACAATTATGAGAGAAAGTGGAGTATCTCAGCTAAAGAGAGCAGGTTATTGTTATTGTAGATCATCATTTCTTGGCGCTCTTATCTATAATTCTGTTCCTATTTCCCCATCTACCACCTCTGTTCTGCCCACGATCTATACCTCAGAGAAGCTGAGTAACGCTCTCCTCCTCCTGTTGCTGTACCTTCCTCCACCACACTGGCCAGCTTCTAATCACCCCTGTCATCCTTCCGGTGTGAGCTCCAGCTTCTTTCCCCCAGAATTGTTTTTCACAACAACTTGACATCTCCCCCCAATTTACCCTATGTCCCACTTTCCTCTAATTTCTTGTTTTGATTGTTTGCATTTCCTGTGAGTAGGCACCGCAAAAACTAAACCCAGTAAATGATGTGTCGAATGTTCAGCCGTTAGCTTCAGGCTCATCATAACAAATGAGAAAGTCAGAAAGATATCTATGTCCATTTCTGTCTCCACATCCACCTATCAGTCTATCATCTGTTTATCTATTATCTATCATCCACCTACCTATGTATCATCTATCTATCTATCAATCTATCTATCATCATTGAGAGATGGGAGAGAAGGTGAGAAATTAGAGGGAGACAGAAAGAGGGATGAGAGAGAGAAAACCCAAACTGCCTAAGGTCAACGCCTCTAATCCTGTATATTAAAAAGAATGAGAAGGAGAAAGAGGAAGGAAGGAAGGAAGGAAGGTAAGTGAAGTTCCCAGTGATTAATTCTATACTTGGAGAAGATCTGAAAACTGGGAGCATATCACTGATACCACTGACACCAAAATCAGTCATATTTTTTTCAGTCTGCATCTGACATTTTTCTATGTGTGTGCTATAAAACTGAACATATATGTTGCATATTGTTTAACTCGTGAGTTTGGTCATTTATGTTATCCTCAGGATACTCCTAGGTCTGGGGAGCAGGAATTGGAGGACATATTGACTGATGGCCTCACCGAGTAGAGGGTTAAATCTCCTTGTTTTGTTTCATTTTTGTTGATTTTCCAACTGATTTTCTAAATAACTGTAACAAAATTCTATCACTAAAGCAATTATAGTATAAGCAATATGCAATTAAAGCACCAATGGTGGTTTTATTACAAACCAGTTGAAAGCTAGGGTGTGACGTCTATGCAAAATAGTATGGGGTTTATCTTGCTGTTCAGTTGTGCTGAACCGGGGAGCAAATGGCTAGCTCATTCCCATCCTCACTCACGTAACCTAGTGCGCCATAATGGGAGAAGAAATAAGAGCACTGTAGCTCTTCATGGACCGGTTAGGCTTGCTTTTCCATATCATAAAAATCAGGTATGGAGACTTATACCGGAGTTGTCTTGTTTCCTAATGCTGCAGGTGGGGAGACAGACTTGTCCAGAAGGGAAGTGAGGGTTCAAAGATTATGGAGCGATGGTCTCTCAGAAGCAAAACGAAAAATCAGAACTTCTAAATTCTCCAGACAGTGGTTTTTCATTAGGCCATGATTTTTGGGTGCTCTGCTGCTACACAGAGCCGTTACTCACTTAAAGTGAAAGTCAAGTCATACTTAGTAGTGTGGATTATGAGAGCAGAGCATGTTTATTGTGGGACCAGAAAATTCTACTCTACGTGCTTTCCTGAAAGGATTTCTGAGATTGTGCATGTGCAGTGTATCACTTATCAGTAATATATTAAAATTAAACCAATAAGAAAAGCACAAGTGATGGTATTTATCTCTACCTTTCTATATTAGAAAAAGGATGTTTAAGCAGTGGCAAATGGCGACCACCACCACAACAAATCCAGGAAATTGTGTGTTTTCAGTGACCATACATTTGACATGAATTAACTTAAGAAATGAGTTGAGCTGTTCTATACTGCGTCAAATTTTGTTTTTCTAGTGATGATCTACTAAGAGAAAAATTATATTAATTTCCCCTGTTTGTTGTAACAAATTGCCACAAATTTAGTGGCTCACAGCAGTAGAAATGTATTCTCTCATAAAGTTCTGGAGCTAAAATTCTGACAAGATCTCTCTGAGGTAAAAATCAAGAGTATCAGCAGGATGACATTTCTTCTGGAGGCCCGAGGGGCTAACACATTTCTTTGCCGGTTCCAGCTTCTGGAGGCCTCGTGCATTCCTTGGCTCTTGGCCCCTTGCTCTGTCTTCAGGCCTACAGTGTAGCATCTTCCAATATCTCTGACTGTGACCTTTGATTCCATTATCATGGTGCTTCCCACTTATGGCACCTTGATTATTACAGGAGGCCTCCCACATATCCAGCATAATACCTTGAAGTCAAAATCCTTAAAATCACATCGGGAAGTCCGCTTTTCCATGTAAGGTCACATACTTCAGAGACTCTTTGGACATTGTTTTGTCTATTACATGGACATCTTTTGGAAGGAGATATTATTTAGTCTACCACAGACTCTCTTGGTGCACATGGTATCCTTTTGGGAAAAAAGTAGACCGGACGGGTACTACTTTGGTATGTTTACTGTTTGTTGTTGGGAAGTCAATCCATTTATCATCTATCAGTCCTGCTACAATTTTCTCTGCAGATTTCCAGTTTTTTTTCCATGCACATACAGAAGAAATACATTTCCTACTATATGTAAGATTAGGAACCCTCAGAAGATGGTTATTTGAAATCTTGTGAAAAAATTTCTTAAAAACATTTGGTTTCAAAAAAAACAATTTGGTTTCAAATGGCAGTTTTTTGTTTGTTTGTTTTGTTGTTGTTGTTTTAAAATTCATTGCTTCTACGAAGCCCAGGAAAAGAGATTTTTAGAGAGGTTATGAACATATCCTCTGGCAGGTGTCTCAGTTTAAATTGAAGTAATTATTTACACTATACTAATATATATGAAGTTATTGCACCAAATATGGCAATAAAACATGTAAAATAGGTATTTTGTAATAATAGTTATATTGTGGAATATAGCAACAATTTAGAAAAATTGATGTGTATTGTGAACTTGCTTGACATATTGGAGTAGAAATTCTTTACATAACACAGACTGTATAATGTCCATATGTGTAATTTCCAATAAAACTTTCCCTATTTAGGGCATGGTGTCATATCAATCGTATTTTTATTATATGCAATTTTACAAGAACACAAATTACAGCTCTATTGTTTGTGCACAATTTGTGCATGGAAATATTGAATAATTCCTATGCTTAATAAATTGTCTTACTGAATGACTTGGACAGTGACATAAGATGCAAATCTCTTCCTTATTAATTTTGAAGTTAAGTATTCTTAATTGGGGCATGGTGCACTGGAAGAGAAATTTGTACATACTGTCCTTTGAATTCTAATGCATTTTTGGTGTAATGACCTTGTATCTGAACATTAAAATTTGTCTTACATATCATAAAATTATTTAAAGATTATTTTTTATTATACACATTTTTAGGTCGTAATTTTATTATGTAAAAATTCCTTATATTTAAATTTCTCTTTTTATAATAATGGACAGACGAATGTCACATCTGTGTATAAAATTTTGATAGTGATGTTCAAAGTACATCCACCCTCAGTTATGGTAATTTTAAATAACTCTTTTATCTACCAAGACATTGTATCCAGTGAAGGTTCATAAAAATATTGGACTCAATTCAAATGTAACGAAAATGTGTAAGAACATATGAATCTAACACTGTGTATCCTGAGGCAAGTTGCTATTTAATATACAGTATGTGTTGCTTGAGTATTATATTCAGGAAATTCAAAACACAGCAACATATAAAGATGTTGTTTTTCTTTAAGTGATAAAGGGCTTCATTGAATAAGTCACTGTTTTTTTAAAAGTCACTATTTTATGAGTCTAAAAAACGTCCAGTCTCATAAATCAAATGGAAATCTCAAGCACCCTTACACACACACACACACACACACACTCACACACACACACACGCACACACACACACCTCATAGACACTCAAGGACTATCTGAGCACTCATTGATTCTTGGAATGTGCCGTAAATATGGAAAAGCCCAGTATCCAAATATTTTGAAGATTAAAAGTAAATAAATTCTACTAAAGCAGATGGGAAGAGATTATAATTATAAAAATAAGAAACTTGTTTCATGTTGAGGACAAGATTACAGCAAATTAACCGGGTTATTTTTTTGTCTAGTCATCACGTTGTCTCACCATCTTCATTACAAATACATCTACAATGATCATAAATGAATTTTTTTATCAATCCTACAATAATCTCTAGTGGGGGAATTTGAGTCTATATAACATTATGGGACTATGGACATGGAGACCATCCATGTTGATGTCTCTCGGGCTGCTGGAGCAAGAGTTTAAAAATAAGGTCAGGATGTGGGCAAAACTTTAAAGATATCCATATAGAGGTGATATAATAAATTACAGAATTAAATAAGATTACCAAAGAGATGAATATATACAGCAGTAATTATTAGTCTGTGGGGTGCATAATAACCACTAAGAGTGCTTGTTAGAAACTGAGATTTTTGGTTATAGCTCCAGGTCTTCTGACCTGGTAGATCTGGGTCAGAGCTGGAGAATCTACAGGTAAAAATCCGTTGGTTTTGTTAAAACAGATGCATGAGAGTATGAGGGAAGAAAAAAAAAGTATGAGAAAGAGTATGCCAGAGTCTTGAATAAGAAAGACAGGTGGAACTTTGTAATGCATTTACATTCAGAAATAAGCAGTGAGAAGAAAAGTAGAAGACACTCATGGAAAAACAGAACAACAACACAAAAAGAAAAACAAGACAAGCTCCTAAAATACACTGTGGAAAACTAGAGAGTCTTAATGTCACAAAAACTAAGGAGGAAGACTGATAGAAGGATTCATCGGTATTTTTCAATATTAAAGAAATTATGCATTTGCGATGGTGCTCCATGGTGACATCATTTGTACAACATGGTGAGCAAAAGGGAATTATTAGGACTTACAAAATAAAAAAAAAAATCAATATGGATAATTCTTTTAATGTGTGATAACAAAGGATGGCAGAAGGTAGAGTAAAATTAGTTTTGGAAGATGTTATTTTTTTCATTGTTGTAATGTTGGGAGGAAAGATAGGAATATTAGCAAAAGAGGGACCCAGTAAAGAGGAAGAAGTAAAAATATGAGAAGAAATAATGAGTACAGCTTTGGAGCAAAAGGAGGAACTGAAATGCTCAACTGCAGAACTCTCTGGAAAATAGGAGTTACATGCATGTGTGTATACATTCATGCATTTATATATGTGTTTCTGAATGGTATGTGTGTATATATATAATATTGTATATATAATATATATTATATGTGTAATTTTATTTTCTCCTCCTCTTCCTCCTGCTTCCTCTTCTTCACACAGAAGAAAAAAGTGAAAGAAATGGTTAAATCACAAAGACATACTGTAAGAGATATAATTAAAAATGGGTGAAAAAAATAACAAAATAAAATTGAGGGAGAATGGTCTTGATCTTCTCAGGAAAGTATGTAGAAAGGATACTTGAAAGAGGAAGAGGAAAACACACCTGATACTCAGGGCTTAACAGAGCTGAATATTTGGAAGCAACTTTGGAAAAGATTGGCAAGTGATACACTGGAAAATAAGAATGAGAGTTAATTTGAAATAAATTAGAGAGTTGTAGGACATCACATGTTCAGTCCATTAATGCTGGACTAATTTATTATGTTGTATTACTTTCTAGTTATAAAAAGAAAGAAAGAAAGAAAGAAAGAAAGAAAGAAAGAAAGAAAGAAAGAAAGAAAGAAAAGAAAAGAATGTATGTGGGAGGGCAGCATGTTTTCACAAATTCAGGCATTTTGGAAGCAGGAAAAAAAGAAGTGGAAATGGTGGTCTATCCATAGTCAGGAGCTGGAAAGACAGGTACAGCAGAATGCCAAGAGGTGGATTTTAAGCACATAAAACTGTGCACCATGAAATGGTCTGAGCAGAGAAGTAGAGGGAAGTGGAGTCCGTGGACAGGGGAGGTGAGAGGAGCCAAGAGGCTGGTAAATAATGAAGGACGTGAGCACTGGATAAGGGGAAGTAATGAAATCAGACTGATAACAAGGAATAGTCTGCACTTAGTCTGAAGTATGAAATGCCATTTATCTGACCTTTCAAAGAAGATGAAAAATGTCAGAGGTGGGGGTTCTATTTTCAGAGTTAAAAAAACAGGGATTTTATATGCTATAGCATTTTAAAAAACAATCTTAAAATACTCGTTGTTCTTTCCTACACATGTTGATTTCTGACGAGGTGGATGTCTGCTTGATTTGTAATTCTTTCAGTGGATGTGGTTTGACCACTTTTCAGAAATATTCTAATTTTACTGTTGGGTATACATTTACATAAAAGCAATTGGAAACATTTTCTCTGTTTCTTTTGTTGTTGAGGTTAGAGAATTTTGGACATTTTTGTTCTTTGTATCTATCAAGTATTAGTTGTGTGAAAGTGCATAATAAACACCATTTGTCCATTATTATAACATTGCCATGTTTAAGAGAAATAATGACTTCTTTCAGAGAAGACCATCAGAACTCAGTAGATTAGATACTACAAATGCATGAAACAAATTTCAGGTCTGTTTGTACAGGCGTGCTTTTGCCCTTGGATGACTTTTCTTACAGAACATGATACAATGACAAGCATCAATTATCTAATTAAAATGTTTAGTTTCCTGATTAAAATGCTATGCCTGGTCTATTTAATCTATATAACACGAGAACTGTATCTTCAGAAGAAACACTAAAGGCTTCATTTGTACACATGGCTTACCTGTGCTAATGCGATAGATTATATCAATTTTCCATCTGTCTTAGGTCCAGAGTTAATGGAGCAAAAGTCTTTACGCTCTCCCAACTCATCTTCTAATTTCAAGTGATGATTGTAATAGCATTTAAAGCCTAATAAAAAATATAAGCAGGAAATACAGAAAGATATATTTAAAACACCACATTAAAAATCTATAGTACTCTAGAGCACTTGGAAGTCATGTGCTTTTAGGCAGAAAAATTATTAAATATATCGTGATAGGTATACCTATGTAGGTATGCATGGGATAAATGTGATAAAATATGATCTGCAGATACACTGCATTTTTGTTAAATAATAATACACAGGTATTGATAGAGAAAATAAAAATATTTAAATAGATATAAATAACGCTCAGATAAATCTAGAGAGTATTCTTATTTACATCCAAAAAGATCATCCTAAAATTATGTCCTGAAACCTCATGGTTTGGGCTACTTGAGCTGAATTAAGAATAGCATACCCATAAACAAGGAAGTATTCTATGGACTGGAGTTGAGATTTGTTTAGTTTTGGCTAAATCAATAATAAGCACCAAAAATGTGATAAATCTTGATAATGAAATAAGAATCCATATATGTAACAAGTAGCAAATAGTACATTTCATTACATAGTGAAAACATTCCTTAAATTGTTAAATTCTGGTATTTAAACAGTAATGTTTATGATATCTTTTGCTGGAACTGGATTTATTTTGCCTTCAACAGCACACACACACACACACAAAAAAGTAGATCGATCCTGGTAATAAATCTTTAAACGCTTTTTAACCTTACAAGTTCTTTATATGCTGAAGGATAATCAATAAGCTCGGCAGAAATACAGTATGTGATTCATCTTTTAAGGCAGTGTTATTCTATGACATAATGCCAATAACTCTAAATGTAAATGCCAAGATCAATTTTGTTTCTAAAAATTTATTCAAACGGATAGAGTGGTATGAAATAATCACTTTGATTTACAAATATACTACATTAATGTTAATGAATATAATATTTAACTCTTTTATCTGTGATATTTTATAAAAAATTAATTTCTTGAATCCACTATAATCTTTGCCTCTTGAGATATTAATAATCACCAGGATGTGTCTATAAAACTGATATCATTCCAAATATGGATTTTTCACTTACATAGAATATGGCAATTGAAGCTTAGTGATCTAATTCAATTAAAAAGAAGACCTTTATTTTTTCAGACTCAAGGAAAAACAAGAAGACAATAAACCAAGATTTTTTATTTATTTTTTCCCCAATGAACACATTTTGTCTCACTTTGACAGCTTTATAAAAATTAATTTTTATAATTATATTTGATCATACTATGTATGTGAGATTCATAACAATGGATAGTTACTTTGAGGCAAATAACAATTTTATTTTATCTTATCTTCTTAAAGTAACAATAATATGGATAATAGAGTTAAGATTTCTTATGCATGTGTGTTATTTCCCAATAGATATGTTTTATGCACTTTTCAAAATTCATGAAATTTTACAGCATAAAAATTGAATTTGAAAGTCTACAAATGAAAACATCTAAGAGGTTAGGGGACTGTGGGACAGAATGTAGACTATGAAAAAAAAATGTAATTTTAGCAAATATATTAAATTACCTCACTGAAAGGGGTGGGGGAGATTGTTGACCTAGTAACAATTTGATTGTTGACCTAAGTAACTTCAGAAATGAGTAGATTTTGTTAACATTAAAGGCGAAAGGAGTTGTACATTAGCACAGTATTCCAATAGCTAATTTTTTTTTCCTGCAAGAGTAGGAATTCTGGATCCAACATGTTTAGTGGAACTGAAACATTATGTAAATGAATGACAGAAGATGAAACTCAAGGATCAGGTGTCTCTCTCTCTCTCTTTATTTTTGTTTGTTTGTTTGGTTGGCTTGGGCTGGGGATTATTTCCATTAATATGCAAATAAAGGTGTTTCATTGTTGAGAGATGTCACAGACCAGCAAAGGGAATGCAGTTAGAATGACCTATAGCATAGGATTAGATATGATGATGTCAGTATGAACTCATGTTACTTAATATAGTTGAAAATAATACACGTGGTACAGGACACAATCCCAGATCCATTCTGCTAATAACTGCTACTAATTAAAGAGCTGATAAAATTATCAGAATTATAGAGATGATAAAAATATGTGGGGGAAAAAAATCCCCTTTGGTGTACAAATTGAAGAGGATCCAATGTACCAGGCAAATAAGTAGAAAGAACCTAGAAGGCTTTTTGAAAAAAAAAAAAAAGAAAGAAAGAAATTATGGTTTAAGGATAGAAAAGAAGAAACACACTTACAGGGCTGTATTTGAAATATAAAAGAGGGCTACCTATGAATGGGAATAAGGAAATATTTTTTTATAATTTTCAAAAGAAGAAAATACCTCCCAAAAATGCAGATTGATGGCTCTAGACTTACTCACTGGGTCCAGACATACTCAGATAACAAGGGTTAGAACACAGTACTTAAAAATGTAACTCTAGACTTCTGAGAAATTTGTCAAAGAATTTAATAAAAAGGAGTCAAAATTGTGAACATTTCAAGAGCTATGAATACTTAAAATTAGTTTAAGTTGTTCTATTAGCTTAAATAAACCATAGTGCCAAGGCTAAGATATTCTTGAAAAAATAAATAATAAATGATGTAAAATACCTTTAATATATTATTCTGTTCTTTTAACTAATGTGATTCCTGTTCTTTTAACAATCATGTAATAATGAATAGGGGAGATTGCCTTTCTCAGTTTACACAGTAGCAGCTAATAGTTTCTTTTAGTATTTATGATATAGCTAGAGATAAATTGATATAGCTGTGATATAGCTAGAGATCTTCTAAATCATATTTTTATCATTGAATTATATGAATTTACGTGTTCATATATCTAGGAAAACATCTATAAACATACTGCCTTAATAGTGTTATTTTCTAGGTTGTAATCTCAGGTGATATTTATTTATTGCATTATTCTAATTTGCTTTTCAAACTCTTATGGTCCAAATATATGGCTTATCTAATTAAAAAGGGAAATAAATGACTGAATGCTAGATAGCTTTTGAGTCCTAGATAGCTACTTTGAATAGTTCTATAATATTTATCCACAGTATCACAGCAGAATCATAGTTTTAATCATTTTGTTTAAAACTGATTTCTAAATCAAATTATGTGAGAGGAAGTATTTTTGGCATGGCCCAGTGATCCATATCAACTTATTAATTTTATTTTTTCCATAATCATGATTTCAGTCTTTTAAAGAAACTACTTGTTTTGTACGAGCATGTAAACAGAGACACTCAATTCTCAAAATACGCTATTAAATGTAGTCAGAGTCAGCAAAGCAAATAATAGATTCAGTAATCCTTACCTGAAATATTTTATAAAGATCTATGCTTAATTCAAAGCTTTCTTAAAAATAAAATTTGATCATATTTTAAAGTCCCCAGATTTAGTCTTAATGTGTGTGTGTGTGTGTTCTATTGGTAATGAAGTATATTGTATATGAAGATTTCATAGCAATTATGAGAAAAACTCATTCTTACATATGGTATGCTGAAATATATCTGATCATTACAGTTTCAAATCATTTAGCTGGATAGCTGGAAAGTTGAATATTATATTACATATAAATTAATAAAGATCTATAGATATATACCAAACAACAAGTTTTCAAATGAGCACAGACTGAAGTTTGAAAAATCAATACAATATCCTTGTTACAATGTGGCAAGTACTTATTGATTTTAGACATTGCTATTTTTTCCTGGAGCTCCATGCTTTCTGTATTTTTCATTTTTATATTATGCTGTACCAGCTAGATGCCACCGGTTTTCTCAAATTAAGTAATGTCCTTTTGCTTTTCCTTTTCTTTAATGTTTTGGTGATACTTTAATTAATGTATTTTTTAGGCAACATTTAACCTTTGCCAAAATAAAACCAAAAATTAGATAAAATGTTACTCTGGACCTTATTTACCTATTATAATTTAATTTTTTACTTATAAGTTTTATATGAAATTGAGTTCTTTTTAGTCCCCTTCCTTAGGAAGAAGTGGAGAAATTTGAACATTAATACCGACCTCTTTAGGGACTTTATAGTTCCCCTTCTTTACATGGGAAATAGATTTTCTATTCTTAGACAAGTTACAGTGTAGTGTAGAAATTAAGTAACCTATAAATATCCACAAAAATACATACTGTGCCAATTGCCAAAAATATTGAAAACTACAGCATATAATGGGCTTAAATTAAAGGAAGACTTTAAATACCATATTAAAATATTTTTTATTATTTTGGAGTGATAATACACAGATAGGATTTTATAATATATTTGTGACATGCCTCCATTATTCATCAGTCTTTAAAAGCTCGAATATTTATCCTGAGAGGTATTGACATTCACCTGTACATATGGCACACATTCTCTTTAGGGCCATTACTCAAGTGTTCTGTATGTGAACCACCTTCAAGGCTCTTCTTGGTGCCCACACACAGATTCCTCCAGTCTTACCAGCTGGGCATGCTTGACTTTCACATAAAACTGTAGCCTCTCCCTCTCTCTCTTTTTTTTTTTCTTTTTTTTTTTTTCCCAGTGTTCCAAGATTTATTGTTTATGCATCACACCCAGTGCTCCATGCAATATGTGCCCTCCTTAATACCCATCACCAGGCTCACCGAACGCCACAAACCCCACCCCTCCAAAACCCTCAGTTTGTTTCTGAGTCCACAGTCTCTCATGGTTCGTCTCCCCCTCCCCCACTTCTCCTCTCCATCTCCCTATGTCCTCCGTGTTATTCCTTATGCTCCACAAGGAGTTCATATAATTGACTCTCTCTGCTTGGTTTTTGTCGCTCAACATAATCCCATCCAGTCTTGTCCGTGTTGATACAAAAGTTGGGTATTCATCCTTCCTGATGGAAACATCATATACCATTGTATATATGGACCGTGTCGTCTTTATCCATTTGTCTGTTGAAGGGCATCTTGGCTTTTTGCACAGTTTGGTGACTGTGGACATTGCTGCTATGAACATTGGGGTAGAGATGGCCCTTCTTTTCACTACATCAATATTTTTGGGATGAATACCTAGTATTCATCCTTCCATGAAAACTCTAACAGAAGTAGGTGTTGGCCTTGATTGCTATGGGTATTATGATGAATTAAAATTCCTTCTAGCTTTATGCTTATATTTCTTCCCTCACCCCACCTGATGTGTAATTCCACACACTCTCCCTTTTTGTTTGTTTGTTTTAAAATAGGCTCCACATCCAGGACCCACACTCTACTGACCGAGCCGGCCAGGCGCCCTGCCTTTTTAACATCTTTTCTTCCTCTTTGGGGTACTGGATATTTATAGACTAGACTACCTTTACAACCAGCTTTTGTTTTTGTTAACACTGTAATTATCATTTTTTTGTTTGTTTTTGCTTTGAGTAAGGTGATTTCAGTTAGAATGCTTTTGAATCAAGTATGAAAAAATATAATTTGTTAAGTAATCAGATAATGTTATTATATACCTCAGAAGAACAGAATTCTGTACCTATACATTTGCATAGTTCAGTGATATCATTAAGACTCATACTATTTTTTGAAACTTTCAGTTATGCTGTTCTGTGTTGGCAATGTCTTCAGCCTAATTTTCTGCAAGATGGAAAGGCAGCTATAGTGGCTCAGGGCACCATATTCTGACATAGCAAAATCCAGAAGAAAATAAATCATCTTGCTTTCTCATCTCAGTAGTTGTAAAACTATTCCCATAAACACTAACACACCTTTCTCACTTTCCAGAAATTGTCTCTTATGCCCTTGACCTTAACAAATTACTACCCAGAGTAATGCCAGGACCTTAACTAGTTTAGGGCAGCCAATATTTAACCCCTGGGTATTAAGACTGGTCTGCACCCCATCAAGCATAAGGTTTCATACAGAAAGGTCAATATCTGAACACATATCTGGTAGTATTGGGGAGAGGAATGAAGAAAAAGTGGAGTTTGAACTTGAGTGTCAAACATCAGTAGAATAGACTTGTAATGTCCACACCAGAGGATGCCAAATATCCACTCATATTCTTCTTCCTGTTAATAAAGCTTATGCTTTTAGAAAAGGCCACACAGTCTTCTGCAATGCAAGAGAAGTGTCATACTGTTACTGCATTTAGTTACAGTTTCAGGAACTTTATTTATTTATTTATTTTTTTCCCAATTTCAGGAACTCTTTCTGTACAAGTCCTCCTCCTTGCATCTTGATAGAGGTATTTACTAAGTGTAGCTAAAAGATATGTCAGCCAATGCAGAAAAGAAGAAAGAGAATAGGAAAACTATGACAGCAAAGAAGTTATAAAAATTGTCACTTAAAAAAATATCTCACTGTATCTAACTTTTGCAAGAGCTTTGCAGATCTTCTTATCAAGAGTTGGAGTTTATTTTTCCAGCCCTCAAATGTGGGCTGCCCTTATAATTCACTTTGACCAAAAGAATGTGGCCAACTTTTCATCATGCCATCCAAACCTAGACATAAAGGGGTATGCACACTTCTGTTATATCATATAGAAACCAAGGTGAACCCTACGGAAAACAAGAGATCATAAAAAAGAGAAGCCAGTGGATCTAGCTGACACCTTGCTAGAACCATGTCTAATATGTGAGGGAGTAGAGTTTGGAACAGGGGTCAGCTAATTATAGATTATATACTATACTGGGTATATAGATTAGTATATAGTATATAGATTATATACTATACTATACTATACTATACTATACTATACTATACTGGGCCAAATTCTGCTTACACATCTGTTTTGGTAATTTTAAAGCTAAGAATGTTTTCTAGATTTGTAAAAGATAGTACAAAAAACACCCACAAAAGAGATTGGATGTGGCATGCAAAGCTTAAAACAGTTACCATCTAGTCCTTCACAGAAAAGTTTTCTGATCTCTGACCTCTTAGAGACTAAGGGACATGCCCTCAGCCTGAGTCTTTATGCTTGAGTTCTTCTGACAACAAAATAAAACTTAAATGAAATACAAAACCATGAACAATAATTATTTTAAGCCACTGAATTTGAAGTTGTTTTGTTGATAGCAATGGCTGACAAAATTTTAGTAGAAGTTTCTATTCAGAAAACAAAAAAATTGGGGTACCTGGGTGGCTCAGTTGGCTAAGCATCTGACTCTGATTTTGTCTTAGGTCTTAATCTCAGGGTCATGGGATTGATCCCCATGTCAGCTCCACGCTCAGCAGAGTCTCTTTGAGATTCTCTTTCTCTTTGCCTCTGCTGGAACCCCCACCCCACTCTTTATCTCAAATAAATAAATAAATCTTAAAAAGAGATAAACACATATACATACACACATACATAATACATAATATTCATGATCTACATAGCAGAAGTTGGCACACCTTTTTCTGTAAAGCACCAGGTAATTTGTATTTTTAGGATTATGGGCTACAAGATCTTGATCAGTACAATTTAACTTTGCCATTGTAGCATGAAAGCAATGTGGCTGTGTTCTACTACAACTTTTATAAAAGAGGAGATAGGCTATGTTTCCCCAACCCCAAATCTGGAGCATATTACGCATTTTGAAGATATTTCTCAAAAATTGAAATAATGGCTATTTCTGCGAAAAAGAAAAGAATTAGTTTGGTTTGTTTTTTTCTTGAACAGTGTATTTATTTAACCTCTGCTTTCTGGTTGAATTTCCTTATTTCCTCAATATCCATAGTTCTTAGATCTGTCATTGATGGGATTTTCCTTGCCTGTTGTCCTACACGGTCACATCTAAGACAGATATTGGAAAATTTATATTTTCTGGGAGTCAGCTCAGCTTAAAACAGGTTTTTAGAAGTTCAGTTTTTGTTTGTGGATATTAGAAAACTAAGAATTCATTTTTGGTTAGGAGTCATCTTCAGACAGGCTTAGGGTTTCTTTGAAATAGAATTCACACAATATGTAAGAGATTACTGCTCTATTTTTCTTTTAATCAGTCAATTCGCAGCTAATAGCTGCAAACAAAATGTTTATTATGACATGGGTTTTTGTTTAGAAATTCAGTATCCTGGGGCGCCTGGGTGACTCAGTGGGTTAAGGCCTCTGCCTTTGGCTCAGGTCATGGTCCCAGTGTCCTGGGATGGAGCCCTGCATCGGGCTCTCTGCATTGTGGGGAGCCTGCTTCCCTCTCCCTCTCTCTGCCTGCCTCTCTGCCTACTTGTGATCTCTGTCTGTCAAATAAATGAAAATCTTAAAAAAAAAAAAAAAAGAAGAAGAAAGAAATCCAGTATCCTGGCCATAGTCCTTTGCTTGTACCCCATACCATTTTTAATATCTTGAGACACTGTGACATAGCAGTCTGAGTTGGGGACATTGTTGCCTCTACTTATAACTGTCATTTCCCTTGGGCCAGTGCCATTTATCTGGCAAAGAATGGTAAACCAAAGGTACTCAAACAGATCAGACCTTAATTTTGTCCTAATCTTATATCCCGCTTACCATATTGTACTTTCTCTAACCAAACTGTCTTGTAAAACCTTACAAAGAGTTACAAAAAATAGCCAGGTGAACCCAAAATTCTGATATTCATCTGCAATTATAAACTATGTCCATAAACTCAGTATTAGTAATTGAGATGTAAAGGTTATAATTTACCCAATTATTTCATGACCTCCTGACATGTTTGCCTAGCTCCTTACTTGGAAAAGACCCGATTTCAGTGCCCTCCCACTATTTGTTTGCTCAGCAAATTCTGCCAGTTAGAAGTCATTTTCACCCTACTCTTGGTACCAAATTATATACTGTTAGTAGCCTTTCATCAGTAAAAGAAAGAAAACTTCATTCCAAATTTTCTTTCCTGGAAAGTAATATTCAGTGTTCACCATGGATGGGGAGCTAAGATGGTGACATAGTAGGGGGACCCTAGGCTTGCCTTGTCCCTCAAACACTGCCAGATAACTATCAAATCAATCTGAATACCCCTAAAATTGACCTGAGGATTGAAAAAACAAATTGCACAACTAGAGGGAGAGAAGAGGCCATATCAAAAAGTTAGGAAGTGCAGAGTCAGGGCCCGGGTGTAAAATGGATCATGGGTACTGCAGAGAGGAAGTCCTGGCTACAGTGAGCTGACCGAGAGAGATGGAGAGGAACACACAGGGGATCACACAAGGAAAACATTTCCCCAATGCTATTGACTGGGAAAAAGAGAGGTGTTGATTTTCATGATTTTTTGCAACTAGCAAACTTCAAAGACAAGAGTTTTAAAGGTTAATGGGCTTGGCTGTGATGAAGTCCTAAAGGCATTACCCTACTCCTGGAGAGAAGGCAAACAAGCAACCCTGGGCCAGATAGCACAATCTGAGCATCACCTAAGGTGCATGGAAGAGACCATTGACTCTTCTCAGAGTGCATCTCTGAGAGGCGGCATTCACAGAGATGCCTCTTCGGGGACAGAAGAATAGGCAGGCACCATTTCTCTCCCCCACCCCTCAGCATATATAGAACTATCTGCTGAGGGCAACTAGCTCCAACACTGGCTGCCTAGCCTATTTGTTCCAAATATCACATCCTGGCACTCTGGTATGACTGCCCTTCCTGGTCAAACCTGCAAGTGCTCAAGCCCAGTAAGACCCTCCCCCAGAAAGCCAGTACAGCTCCCCACCACAGGTCATCCCTAAATTTGGGAATTTTAAACATCAGCAGGCTTGGCTGGAATGGAGCCCAAAGTGCACTGTACTGTTCCTGGCAGGCAAACAGCCTGGAGGCAGTGTGAAAGGGCGATCTAAAAATGCTTGGGACACAAGAGGCAAAGTTATTTTCACTTCTGGGAGTTTTCCCAGAGAGCAGCAAACAGGGAAATACCTCTCAAGGACAAAGGAGCTAGCTGGCACCATTTCTCTCCCCTGTCCCTCAGCAAAAGCAGTTCAGTGCTGACACTGGCTGCCTAGCATGCTTGCACCACATTCCACCATCCTCCTCCCCCATGTACTCTTCTGGTAATGTCTTTTTCAGTCAGGTTAGACTCAGTCCCAGTGTGGCGGGACCCTTCCTCAGAAGATCATCAGAAACCCCTGCATACACCACATTTCCTGACCAGAGAGTTCTGCAAAGCTTCAGTCCTAGTGGAAGTAGCTTCAGGTCTCATTTAACAAGCCAAACAGAGCACACCTAGCTAAAGCTTGCCATACTTTGGCCATTGTCCAAACACTGCCCACTTCAGGCAAGGAGAACACCTGCAGATGATCACCCCAAAAGACAGAATAGCCAAACCACAGGAACACAGTGTCTGCAACATATACCAGAGGCACTCCCTGAAGCTTTTGTCCTGGACACTATATGGTCTCTTCTACATAAAGCCATTACTCTCAGGACCAGGAAACATAACAGGTTTTTCTAAAACACAGAAGACAGGGGCGCCTGGGTGGCTCAGTGGGTTAAGCCGCTGCCTTCGGCTCAGGTCATGATCTCGGAGTCCTGGGATCGAGTCCCACATCGGGCTCTCTGCTCAGCAGGGAGCCTGCTTCCTCCTCTCTGCCTGCCTCTCTGCCTGCTTGTGATCTCTCTCTGTCAAATAAATAAATAAAATCTTTAAAAAAAAAAAACACAGAAGACAGACACTTAGAGAAAATGCCAAGATGAAGGAATTCATCCCAAAAGAAAGAAAAAGATCACAACCAGAGATCTAATTGAAACAGATGCAAATAAAATGCCTGATGGGGAATTTAAAGCAACAATCATAAGGATACTTGCTGGACTTGAGAAAAGAATGGAAAACTTCAGGGAGATGCTTACCAAGAGATAAAAGAGTTAAAACACAAAAATGAAAAAGGCAACTAAGATTCAAAACAGACTATATTGAATAAGGGATATAGAAGATAAAATAATGGAAAATACAGAAGCAGAACAAAAGAGAGCAGGAAGAATTATAAATCATGTGAGTAACTTGGGGGACTCAGTGACTCCATCAAAAGTAATAACATTCATACCACAGTCCCAAACGAAAAAGAGAGAGAAAGGGGGGCAAAAATTAGTTTGAGGAAATAATAGCAGAAAAGTTCTCTAATCTGGGGAAGGAAACAGACATCCAAATCCAGGAGGCACAGAGAACTCTCATAAAAATCAAAAAAGCAAACCAACACCAAGACATGTTGTTATTAAATTTTTCAAATGCACTGATAAAGAAAAAATATTAAAAGCACCAAGACAAAGGAAGTCATTAACTTACCAGGGGAAACTAATAAGACTAGCTGGAGATTTCTCAACAGAAACTTGGCAAGCCAGAGGGAGTGACATATCTTCAACATGCTGAATGGGAAAATTCTGCAGCTAAGAATACTCTATCCAGGAAGGCTATCATTCAGAATAGAAAGAAACATAAAGAGTTTCCCAGACAAACAAAAACTAAAGGAATTTGTGATGGCTAAACTAGCCTGCAGGAAATATTAAAGGGGACCGTTTGAGTGGAAAGGAAAGACCTTTTGCCAAAGGGCAAAAGACTAGAGAGGAACAGAGAAAATATTCAGAAACAGCAACAAAACAAGTAATTTAATGGCAGTAAGGAGGCACTTCAGTGGCTCAGTTGAACATCTGAGTCTTGATTTCAGCTCAGGTCATGTTCTCAGGGTTGTGACATCAAGCCCCATGTCAGGCTCCATGATTGGCATGTAGTCTCCTTGTCCCTTTCCCTCTGCTTTTCCCTCTACTGTCCTCCCCCCCAAATAAATGTACAAAATCTTTTAAAAATGGCAATTAGTATATATCTATCAATAATTACACTGAATGTAAATAGACTAAATGCTCCCATCAAAAGACATGTGGTGTCAGAACCGATAAAAAACAGGATCCATCTGTATGCTGCCTATGAATGACTCATTTTAGACCTAAAGACACCTACAGATTGAAAGTGAGGGGATAGAGAAACTCTTGTCATGCAAATCGACATCAAAAGAAAGCTGGAGTAGCAATACCTATATCAGATAAACTAGATTTTAAAACAAAGATTCTAACAAGATGAAGAAGAGTACTATATCATAATAAAGGGGACTATGGGACAAGAAGATCTAACAATTGTGAGTCATTATACCCCCAACATGGGAGCACCTAAATATATCAAACAATTACTAACAAACAGAAACTCATTGATACTAATACAGTAATAATAGGGGACTTTAACACTCCACTTTCATCAATGGGCAGATCATCTAAGTAGAAAATCAAACAGGGAGCATTGGTTTTGAATAACAGACTGGACCCAATGGACTTAACAAATATATTTAGAACATTTCATTCTAAATCAGCAGAATACACGTTCTTTTCAAGTGCACATGGAACCTTCTCCAGAATAGATCACATACTGTGTCACAAATCAGGTCTCAATAAGTACAAAAAAGACTGAGAGATCATACCATGCATATTTTTTGACCACAACACTATGAAACTTGATGTTAACCACAAGAAAAATTTTAGAAAGACCACAAATACATGGAAACTAAAGAACATCCTACTAAAGGAAGAATGGGTCAACCAGGAAATCAAAGAAGAAACAAAACAAAACAAACAAAAAAACCCCACACAACAACAACATAGAAACAAGTGAAAATGAAAACAAGATGGTCCAAAGCCTTTGAGATGCAGCAAAAGCAGCCATAGGAAGAAGTATATAGCAAAACAGGGGTACCTCAAGGCCTGTAAAAAAATCTCATATGAACAACCTAACCTTATACCTAAAGGAATTAGAAAAAGAACAACAAGCAAAGAGGCTAAGACAAGCAGAAAATGGGAAATAATAAAGATTAGAGCAGAAATAAATGATATAGAATCTAAAGAAACTAATAGAATAGATCAATGAAACCAGGACCTAGTTCTTTGAAAAGATTAGTAAAATTGAGAACCCCCTAGTCAGATGTATCAAAAAGAAAAGAGAGGGGTGCCTGGATGGCTCAGTGGATTAAAGCCTCTGCCTTTGGCTCAGGTCATGATCCCGAGGTCCTGGGATTGAGCCCTGCAGGTCGGGCTCTCTGCTCAGCAGGGACCCTGCTTCCACCTCTCTTTCTCTGCCTGCCTCTCTGCCTACTTGTGACTTGTCTGTCAAATAAATAAATAAAATCTTAAAAAAAAAAAAAAAGAAAAGAGAAAGTACTCAAATAAAATCAAATGAGAGAAAAGAAATAAGAACCAACACCACATAAATACAATCAAATTTTAAGAGAATATTATGAAAAACGATATGCCAACAAATTGGACAAGCTGGAAGGGAAGAAATGGATAAATTTCTAGAAACATAAAAACTACCAAAACTGAAACAGAAAGTGATAGAAGACATGAATGGACCAATAACCAGCAAAGAAACTGAATAAATAATTAAAAAATCTCCAACAAACTAGAGTCCAGAGTCAGGGGGCTTCACAGGAGAATTCTACCAAACATTTAAATAAAGGTAATACCTATTTTTTTCAAACCTATTCCAAACAACAGAAAAAGATATAAACTTCCAAATTCATTTTTAATGAGGCCAGCATTACCCTGATATCAGGGTCAGACAAAGACTCCTCTATAAAAGAGAACTGCAGGTCAATATCACTGATGAACATGGATGCAAAAATTCTCAATAAAATACTAACAAACTGAAGCCAACAGTGTATTAAAAGAATTATTCACCACAATCAAGTAGGATATATTCCTGGGTGGTTCAGTAAGGTGGTTCAGTATTCAAAAATCAATTCACAAATCACCAGCAAGGTGGTTCAGTATTCACAAATCAATCGGGGTGATACAACACATTAATAAAAGAAAGGATAGAAACCATGTGATCCTGTCAATAGATGCAGAAAAAAAAACATTTGACAAAGTACAATATCCATTCATGATAAAAACCCTCAACAAAGTAGGGTTGGAGGGAATATTTCTCAACCTAATAAAGGCCGTATCTGAAAAAGCCACAGCTAATATCATCCTCAGTGGGGAAAAACTGAGAGCTTTTCCTCTCTGGTCTGGAACAAAACAGGGATGTCCATTCTCACCACTGATGTTCAACATAGTACCACAAGTCCTAGCCTCAACAATCAGACCGCAAAAAGAAATAAAAGGCATCCAGATCTGCAAGGAAGAAGGCAGGATTTCACTAACTTTTGCAGACAGCATTATACTTCATGTAGAAAATGCAGAAAACTCCACCAAAAAATTACTAGAACTGATACACAAATTCAGCAAAGTTACAGGCTATAGAATCAATGTACAAAAATATGTTACATTTCTCTACACCAATAATGAAGCAGCAGAAATAGAAATCAAGGAATTGACCCCATTTACAGTTGCACCAAAAATTATGAGTTGCCTTGGAATAAACCCAATCAAAAAGATATAAAAATAATCTATACTCTGAGACTGTAGAGCACTTATGAAAGTAATTGAAGAAGACATAAAGAAGTGGAAAATTTTTATTCCATGGCCATGGATTGGAAGAACAAATATTGCTAAAATGTCTATAGTCTCCAAAGCAATCTACATATTTAATACAATCCCTACCACAAAACCACAAGCATTTTTCACAGAGCTAAAGCAATTCTAAAATTTGTATAAAAACACAAAACCCCTGAATATCCAAAGAAAACTTGAAAAAGAAGAGCAAATTTGGAAGCATCACAGTTCTGGACTTCAAGCTGTGTTACAAAGCTGTAGTCATCAAGACAGTATGGCACTGGCCCAAAAGCAGACACACAGATCAATGAAACAGAATAAAGAACCCAGAAATGGACCCTCAACTCTATGATCATCTATTCTTAAACAAAGCAGGAAAGAATATACAATGGAAAAAAGAAAGTCTCTTCAACAAAGAGTGTTGGGAAAATTGGACAGCCACGTGTGAAGAATGAAACTGGACCATTTTCTTAAACTATACACAAAAATAGACTCAAAATGTTTAAAAGACCTAAGTGCGAGACAGGAATCCATCAAAATCGTAGAGGAGAACATAGTCAGCAACCTCTTTGACATAGGCAATAGCAACTTCTTACTAGATTGTTTCCTGAGGCAAGGGAAATGAAAGCAAACATACACTATTGGGACTTCATCAAAATAAAAAGCTTCTGCACAGTTAGGGGGGAATAATCAACAAAACTAAAATGCAGCCTATGGAATGGGAGACAATATTTGCAAATGACATATCTGACAAAGGCTTAGTATCCAAAATATATAAAGGGCATATAAAACTCAACTCCCAAAAAGCAAATAGTCTAGTTAAAAATTGGGCAGAAGACATTAATAGACATTTTTTCAAAGAAGACATCCAGGTGGCTGACAGACACATGAAAAGATGTTCAACATCACTTATCATTAGGAAAATATAAATCAATACTACCATGAGATATCACTTCAGACTTGTAAGAATGGCTAAAATTAACAACACAGGAAACAATAGATGTGATAGAGGATGCAGAGAAAGGGGAACCTTCTTACACGATTGATGGGAATGCAAACTGTTGCAGCCACTGTTGAAGACAGTATGGAGGGTCCTCAAAAAGTTAAAAATAGAACTACCCTATGACATAGCAACTGTACTACTAACTATTTACCCACAGGGTACAGAAATACTGGATTGAAGGAGGACATGCACCCCAATGTTTATGGCAGCATTATCAACAAGAGCCAAATTATAGAAAAAGCCCAAATGTCCAACTGATAAGTGGATAAAGGAGATGTGATTTTATATATATAATGAAATGTTACTTGGCCATTAAAAATAAGGAAATTTTTCCATTTGCAATGATGTGGATGGAGCTAGAGAGTATTATGCTAAGTGAAATAAACCAATTAGAGAAAGACAAATAGCATATGATTTCACTCATATATGGAATTTAAGAAACAAAACAAATGAACAAAGGGGAAATAAAGAGACAGGCAAACCAAGAAACAGACTCAACTATAGAGAACAAACTGAAGGTTACCAGAGGGGAGGTGGGTTAAAATAGGTGATGGGTATTAAGGAAGGCACTTGTGATGAGCACTTGTTGTATTCAAGTGATGAATCCCTAAATTCTACACCTATAATTAATATTACACTGCATATTGGCTGGAATTTAAATAAAAATTCAGAAAAAAAGTTTCACCCTAAGTACTACTTATAGAACTGGCTTATTGAATATGTGGGTGAAATGAAGTTTAACACTTGCACTGAAGATGTGTAACCTAAAGACAATTTTATTTTTAGAAACACAAATAGAGACATGGATAGATATCTATCTGTCTTTTGTAAAAATCAATTATATGGAACTTAGGATTAATTTACGTAGGCTTACAATTGTCTCATTGTTAACATGGAGAGTAGAATATTATCTCCTGAAATCTTTTTTCTTTCCTCATTTTATTTCTTAAGAAAGGCTACACAAGATAGACTGTTATTTTGTACATCTACATAAATATATATATATATATATATATATATATATATATATATATGAATGCATTTATTTTCAAGTGATCTGAAGATTTATTGAGATACCCCAGTAATTCTTGCCAGTAATGACAGCTAAAATATATTTTCTTCTCATTGACTATCAAAACTTTCATAGGTGGGAATGAAATTTTTGGGAAGAAAGTTTTCATAAATATAAAACACTTAATTTTCTTTGACTTTTTGTAATGTACTACATCTGAAAAGCAAAAAGAATAAAATGTTCTAGGGTATCATTATGTTTTAATGAAAACAAACAACTTAATTTCTTGAATTTTAATCATTTTCCTTTCTCTTTTCAGAGAAAGGAAAATAAAAACAAATCTAATTAAAATTTCTCTAGATCTTTAAAATCATTGGTAGCACATTTCAGAAGAAAGAAAATCTTATTTTTCCTTTTCAGACCATGAAATAAGCACTACACACCTGCATTGCCAGCAACAGCATGTGTTGCAAAAGAACCACTGTTTAATCTTCACCAAGAGGAGAAAATTTTCACTAGCCTTCTCAAAGATAGTCATTAATAGTTTTAGGGATCATAAAAAATAGTTTAGGGATTATATAATTTTATTGAAATGAATTAATACATTTATAAACACAAAGAGGTAAAAATACTCATTAGCTACTCTAAGCAGCTCACTTTGTGAACTGAGTCAGGTAGGTTAGAAGTGACTTGTTTATATTAATTAGCTTATAAGCCTTCAAGAACAAATTGTTAGAAGATACCAGAGTTTATTTTCTTAGGTCCTTGATTTTAAGCATGAATTAAAAAGAAGTGAGAAATAATTTAATTTGTACACTATAACATAACTTTCCTATGGTATAGCATACAGTCTAAGTAAACCTTAGGGTGACAATAAAATGAATATTAGTACCAAAGTCATATAAAGTATAGTCATTTGATTACCCATTAATTTTTATCCCAAGCCTGCCGTTCTTTGATGCTTGGTATGGTGGATCATACAATGCCATTGATAATCTGGTAACATTATACAGTGACCAGTGAAATTTTGTTGAATACAGCTAATTTGTATTTTGATATAAATGAAACAACTGTAACAGAAAATAAAAAAGGAACAAAAAAATCTAAGACTATATCAATACTGTGATAATTTATTGATAATCATACAATAGAGAGAGGTATATTTGTCAGTTACTTTTAGAAAGGTAGGAATTTTCTTGTTACACAATTCCAAATTAAGCTCCTTGAGATAAAAGGACAGAACACAATAGACTGGAATATAAGGAGAATTTCCTAGGGTAATGACAGGGATGTGGCCCAGGACAGTAGTCTTATATTTACATTTGTATTTATATTCATTTTTATATTTATGCTTTGTATTACACCACTCATCCCCATAATCTAGAATGTTTAGTAAGTAACTCAAAAACATAAAAATGATGAGGTACCTGGGTGGCTCAGTGGGTTGGTTAAGACTCTGCCTTCACCTCAGGTCATGGTCTCAGGGTCCTGGGATAGAGCTCCATGTCCGGCTCTCTGCTCAGCGGGGAGTCTGCTTCCCCCTCTCTCTCTCTGCCTGCCTTTCTGCCTGGTTGTGATCTCTCTCTCTGTTAAATAAATCTTAAAAAAAAAAACCCAAAAAACATAAAAATGATATTTGTAATGAATCCATAGTTTACAGAAACTCAGGAGTTTCACAATCTTAAGGAACATTTTGAGACTTAAGAAAAAAGAAATGTTGTTTTGTGGGTGTTTTCTGTAAGTGTCCAGTACAGAATAATTGTATTCTGTACTGGACATAATTTTGGCATTAATCCCTACAGATAGGGAATTTGGACTACATTTCACAATTTCTCTGAGGCAGGTGTGACCTGAAAGAAGTTAAATATTCCAATCTGTAATAGTTTGTTACAATTTCAGACGAGATCGGGCAGTGGTATGGCCGTAGACAGTTTGTTACTATTTCAAAAGATCCAGAGATATGGGTTATTTCATGAATTATCCCTAAAATCCCCATGATTTTCATATGAATCAACTTGCAATGGAGTTGTCATTTTTAACCAAGTCCATTTGGAAACACAAGCCCCTGTAGATCTTGGTTGCAGATCATTGGGTTATCCTGACTTATTAATAACTTAGGCTTCCTTAGAGGGCAGTTATCCAGGAGGGAGCTTCCCTTCTGCCCGTCTTATTCTGCTGCTGGGAGAGACCACAAAGAGAGGAAAGGAAGAGAGGGCAAACCACCATAAGACTTTATGCTCTTTTGAGCAGAAAAAAATACTAAAGATCTTATAAAAATAATTTCACTTAAGGTCTTAGAAAGAGGGAAAATGCGTGTGGGTTCAGGAAACAAAGCATATAGTGTGCTCTGTTTTTCACCTAAAACAAAAGTAAATAATCTATATAAAACATTTGCATGTGTTACAAAACTGCATTTGCCAGAATTTATTTCAGGCCGTGCACGGTGCTAGTGTGGATTAATCCCTTGATAATCTCTGAAACCTGAATATGAACAGAACATTCTTCTGAAAATCAGGAGAAGGGTAGGGTTGGTGAAAAGAATGGGTGTACTTGAACAGGAGGATAATAAGTATATACATGTAATAGGCACATTTACATAAATACTTATATAAATATACATATATACATTTTAAATGCATATATATTTTCTAGAAATATAAACAGTTTTTCTGTGAGTTATGCACTTTTTTGTTTTAGTTATCACTTAAAATATTGAATAATAACTTGTGAAAATCTAGGAGCAACATACTTGTTAAGAAAGCTCTTTCAGGAAATGTTCTGTTTTTAATGTGCCAGAGAGGGAACAATAGAAAAGCTCCAATCAGAAGGAATGTTAAGTTAGTGAAGAGTAGGGCAATGTAAAATGTTGAAATCAAAGACATGTTAGGAAGGATATGATGCTGTGCCAATGAGTTTGTGTCAGATTCTATCAAAAATTGAGTGAATGGTTTTCTGCATGGGATCGGAGCATCTTGGTTGAATAAATAGGAATGAGGGTAACATCTTGATTAATATAGTACAATTAGTAGAGAGCATATTGATTTTCAAACAAATTCAGCCGGGTTTTTTTCACACATATTGCTTGGAATTAATAAAGATTATGTGGCCTCAAAAAGACCATGATGCCAATGCCAAGGCTTCCTTAGAGGACAGTTATCCAGGAGGGAGCTTCCCTTCTGCCCATCTTATTCTGCTGCTGGGAGAGACCACAAAGAGAGGAAAGGAAGGGAAGGCAAACCACCATAAGACTTTATGCTCTTTTGAGCTCAAGTGATAGAACTCAAGAGTGATGGGGGATCCAGGGGGAACTGAAACGGGATAGTTGGTTAAATATCTGAATCTTGGTTTTGGCTCAGGTTGTGGTCTCTAGGTGGAGATATCAAGCTCCATATTGGGCTCCATGCTCAACATGGAGTCTGCTTAGAGTATCTCTCTCCCTCTGCCCCTCTAAATAAATAAATATATTAAAGAGAGAGAGAGAAAGAGAGAGAGAGATGGAGAATCCAGATGTATGGTGTCTGTGCAAACAAACTGTCCTTGATTATGAAGAACTCTACTTGATAGTAGTGAAATGGAAATCAGTCATTATTTGAGGCCCTTTTCTTTGGTCACTTTGTTTCATGATGGATAATTTCACTTTCCCTCAAATAACTTAGGTTAAATATATTTTATCCATTAAGTAAGGATATGAGAATATTTGGACATTTCAGGGGTTTCTCAAGAAATGCTTGTAAAAAAATGACATTTTTGGTCAAAACTTTGCTGAATTTCTGAAGCAATATTTTTAAAGGACAAAAATTTCCAAACACAGTAAAGCTTGAATGTAATGAATGAGAACTTTGAAACCAAATGCCTTATAGGAAAAGAAAAAGAATGAGATAGATAGTCTAAATTTATATTTATAATATGACAAAATTTGATGTAGCCATATTTGCACATTTTTTTATTTTCAGTCTATGTAATAAAATATGGAATTTATCAAGTATCTCCCAAGGGATGTGAAGCTTTGAAGAATAAGCTGAATGAGGGGTGCCTGAATGGGTCAGTCAGTTAAGCATCTGACCCTTGGTTCCGGCTCAGGTAATGATTTCATGGTTGTGAGATGGAGCCCCACCCCAGCTCAGCACAGATGCTGTTTCAGAGTATCTCTCTCTACAACTCACATTCTCTTTCTCTCTGTCTCAAATAAATAGATAAAATCTTTTTTTAAAAATAAAAAAGAAAAAGAAGCCAAATGATATAACTGTTGCTACAGTTCAAACGTATAACCATTTCTCCTGGCCTGTGAAAACCTAAGGTGACTGGAAAATTCTCACTGTGACTGCAGATCTATAAGGTGTCATTTGACAATGAATTCACTGTCAATTTATTCTAAACACAATTAATTGAGTAATTATGCAAGTGTAAATAACTTTCATGATGGAAATATTTTTGAAAAGCTACTGTCATAAAGAATGTTCAGATTAAGAGGAAGGAATATTACATCATTACCAAGTTCATCAGAGACTAGATTATTATAATTTATTTAAAAAATTGCTCTGGAGAGGTCAACTAAAGCAAAATGAAAAAGAATATGAGAATCTGTGATTACAGATCTGAGGATCATTCTGAGCCATTTTAGGCCTAATGGTTGTCTTCCCAGGAGAAATTTGCTAGTGTTCTACTCATCTGTTTACCAAGGATAAATGAATCACACCTACATCTTTTGCATGAATTGAATAAATCCACAGTATTTTGAAAGTGGGCTTCATGTCTTAGATCAAATTAGACTCAATTTAGAAACCTTGGTTTTATTTAATACCTATTGTGTCACTCCTTTTGTTACTAGGTGGTGCTATAGTGTCAAATAACACACATCCCAGTGGCTTAAAGAAATAGGTCTATTTTATTACTTATGTTATATATTGCTTGGGATAAGAGGTCTTAACCTAGAAGGGTAGAAACATAAGACTAGTGGAAGACCTATCCACAGAGACCTGGCAGGTCAGAAAGAACCTAAATGAGGTACTAAATGAGAAAGGGTACTAAATGAGGGTTCTAAATGAGAAAAATGAGAAAAAATATGCAGCCAAGAATACTTTATCCAGCAAGTCTGTCATAGATAAGAACTTCCAGGACAAAAAAAAACTAAAAGAAAAGTTATCACTATACCATCCCTGCAAGAAATATTAAAGGGATCCTTTAAGTGAAGAAAAGGCCCAAAAGTAACATAGACCAGAAAGGAACAGAGACAATATACAGAAACAGTGACTCTACAGGCAATGGAATGACACTAAATTCATAGTTTCCAATAGGTACTCTATAAATAGGCTAAACACTCTAGTCAAAAGACATAGGGTATCAGCTTGGATAAAAAAGCAAGACCTATCAATAAGCTATCTAGAAGAGACTCATTTTAGGCACAAAGACATCTCCAGGCTGAAAGTGAGGGGGTGAAAAATCATTTATCATGCTAATGGATATAAAAAAAAAAACTAGGGTAGCAATCCTTTTATCAGACAAATTAGATTTTAAACCGAAGACTGTAACAAGAGATGAAGAAGGAAACTATATCATAATTAAATGGTCTACATTTAATTAAATGGTCTACTCAACAGAAGATCTAAAAATTGTCAGTATTTATGCCCCTAAAATGGGAGCAGCCAATTATATAAACCAATTAATAACAAAATTAAAGAAATACATTGATGATATGTAATAATAGTGGGGGACTTTAACACCCCACTCATAGCAATGGACAGATCATTTAAGCAGAAGATCAATAAGGAAGGGCTTTGAATGGCACATGGGACCAGATGGACTCCACAGATATATTCAGAGCATTTCATCCTAAAGCAACAGAATACATATTCTTCTCCAGTGCATATGTAACACTGTCCAGAATAGATCACATACTGGATCACAAATTAGGTCTCAACAAGTACCAAAAGCCTGGGGATTATTCCCTGCATATTTTCGAACCACAATACTTTGAAACTTGAACTCATTCACAAGAGGAAATTTGGAAGGAATTCCAATACCTGGAGGTTAAAGAATGGGTCAACCAGGAAATTAAGGAAGAATTTTAAAAATTCATGGAAACAAAGGAAAATGAAAACACAACTGTTAAAACCTCTGGACGCCACAAAGGCAGTACTAAGATGGAAGTATATAGTAATACAAGTCTTTCTCAAGAAACAAGAAAGGCCTCAAATACACAACCTAACCTTATACCTAAAGGAGCTGGAGAAAGAATAGGAAATAAAGCCTAAACCCAGCAGGAGAAGAGAAATAATAAAGATTAGAGCAGAAACCAATGAAATAGAAACCAAAAGAACAGTAGAATAGATTAAAAAAAAAAAAAAGAACTAGTAGCTGGTTCTTTGAATTAAAAAAATTGATAAACCCCTGGCCAGACTTGTCAAAAAGAAAAGAGTAAGGACCCAAATAAATAAAATCATGAATGAAAGAGGAGAAATCACAACCAAGACCAAAATAGCAGAAGCAATTATAAGAACATATTAGGAGCAACTATATGCCAACAAATTAGGCAATTTGGAAAAAGTGGATGCCTACCTAGAGCCATATAAACTATGAGAGCTGTTGCAAGCTTCCATGCTAGGAAGTGGCAATGAATTAGGTCTGGTAGTGCGAAGTCTCAGTAAAAGATTGATAGGAGCTGTTGATTTGGTGTTGGATAGATAAATGATTCTGATGTTTATTTTTGTTCATTTTCACTCAATCACAATTTACTAAGAAAGTTTTCTCCTTAGAATTTCTTGTCACAGACTTTGAGACTTGGGGTTTACAAAGAGACCCATTACTGTTCAAGTCCAGTTATCAAAATTACAAACAATTCTGAATAGTGCAAGCAAACAATCTTAGTATTGAGGAACCTCTCTAAAATGTATCCCAGGAATCCATCTTAAATGGCATCTCTTATACCTATGCTTTTCTATAAAGGAACCAAGGAATACAGGTTTGTTTACAGTAAGTTTATGCTCAGTAATGAGTGTAAAGAGGGAAAAATCAACAAACAGTCACATGTACTTTGATACAGTGACAGCATATGATATATTCAACTTTGTGTGAACTGCGTGTAGGCTCTTTCTTTTCATACACCTACATGTGGATAATAGCATGGATCACATCCCTCACATTTTATCAGTATTGTATTATAGTGTCCTTAATATCCTGTTAAAGCAACATGGGAAGTTTAGAATCCATTCATCAAATTCTATTAGCATTGTATTTTGTTATTATTGAATAAGCCAATATAATGCAGTTCTTAACACATTATCAAAGTTGGTGCTGAACAGTAACATTAATATCAGGACATTTTCAAGTGGGTTTACACATTGCTTGCGCATCTTTCATGTGCCAGGAAGTAATAAGAGGCTTAGTTAGAAATGTCTGTTGAGACTGCAAGAGTATTTGTGAAGAGACATTATGAATGTGTTATTTTTGGCATTGTGAAAGGCATCCCCATGAAAGCATATCCCACAGGAGTCAGTTAATCTACTTTAAGAGTTAACAACATTTTCAATCTCAATTCTCATATAAGTAGGAATAACTCTACTTAAAAAAATAAAGAAGAAAAGAGAAAAAGTAGGGCATGCATTTTTCCTTTCAGGGTCTGTTTGGTTTGGTCACAGTTTACCATAAGAAATTAATGTCCAGTTCGGTAGATAAGATATACACAATTAGGTAGATGCTTAGTAATCTTTGTGCTAATTACTAGAAAATAAATTGTGCCAGATATATTTGGAGCTATAAAGGTATGATATTTAATAGCAAGGAGCCTGTAATTTCACATGGAAGATATATAAGTAATCACCAAAATAATGGGACAAATGATTCATACTATAGAGATTCAAAGACGTTTTCTTTCAGATGAGAAATGGGAAGTCACATGGGAGAACATGCTGGTAGAAAGGCAGAATAAGGAATTAGGACTGATTCCAGTGTTTTTAGCTTATAAAGAGACCAACATGTTTCTGAAAAGGACTCATATTGTTATAAATGGGCATAATAGGGGAACAGGAAAAATAAAACCAGGAGTTATTTTTTTTTAATTAATCATAGAAATCTGTGAAGCTCTGTGAAGATTGTTAGTATGATATAGAATGGATTAATTATAATTTCAGAATTATAAATACATCTGTGATGCTGTACATAGGAAAAGAGATATAGATAGAGAGGTGAGGAAAAAGAAAAAGAAAAATTGAAAAGACTCTAACTTCAGATACATGACAGGACAGGGAGAGAGTCTAGTTATTTCAGAGAAATTGCCAAGTAGTCACATTGGAATTATGAGACAATTCAAAAATCATCTATTTTGAATTTCTTGTTTATGTGTAAGACAGTTTTGGTAGAATTTGGGACTATTTATAAATGGCCAATGACCGATACGAATCACTTATTGAGAAGCTACTGTATAAACCAATGAGGTCAGGAAAGAAGGAAGGGAGGGAGGAGTCTCATTTGGAATATTAACTGAGTCATTCCAGGCTGATTAGATGAAAGTGATTTTATGCGGTAAGTTATGATTGTTAACACTGATTTTCAAATCCAGTGATGACTGTAGTCAAATGTTAGAATCCAGTCAATAAAAACAGGATACAGGAAGAATTCAGAGAGAAGGTCAGGGACACTTGCTTCACTTCTATGATTCAACAGTAACATTCTCTGATACAAAATGGAAATCAAATGAAAGGACAACACTGTGCAAATTATATTTTTAACAGGTAGAGTTAGCACAAAGACTTTCCAAAGCAGGTGCATAAAAAGCAAGGCCCAATTCCAATATCATAAAACTGCAAAGCTCCTGTAGCAGAGAAAAATCACCATATTTTACTTTGGGCATTTTCAATATTGACCTGAACAGAAAAGAAAGAATAGAAATCCCTATTTATAGCCCCCATTTCTTTTGGTGGAGAAGATTTCATTGCATTTTTGACACTTATTTAGATCAAGACTTTATATGAAATAGATTTTTCCCCCCTACATGGTCCACTGGGTAGAATGCCTCTTCTAATGTCAGAAAACATGATATATTTAATCAGCTCTGCCTTCTGAAGAACATGTTCAGTCAGGAAGTAGTAGAATTCCATCTGGTCGAATGCATTTTGGGAGTGGGTGGTTTTCTGCACAGCTGGTTCAGACAGAGCTCTCCCAAGATGACTGAAGTGGTTACAAGAGACATTCATCTGCACTTCTCTGTCATTTACAACTGGAAATATTACTCTGGAAGCAAAGGACTAAGAAGAAACTAATTTCTCTGGTGTCTATAGTGTGTGTGTGTGTGTGCGTGTGTGTGTGTTGTGTGTGTTGTATGCATGTATGTCAGATTCTAAAATAGAAGTTTCCTGAAGAATTTGCGAATATGAAATTTGGTACTATTGAAGGAACAATTCATTGTATCTTTAGCCTTCATGGACACCTGGCACAGTGGAGGCGTAACTCCACTACCGACCATTGAGATTTGTCTTAAAATTCCAAATTAATTGGCTTTTTATAATCTCTTTATTTTGTGACATTTATGGGCATCTTAGGACTTAGGAATCATGGAGTCTATTGTGCAAGATATTTTTTCTAAGTGTAATTTGTGAGTTACCATCTAAGTGAATGCTGATCGTGCTAATTGTGCATTTGTGTGTTTGCATGGGTGATTTTAGAATGCAGTCCATTTCACAAGAAATATTGTGCATTTTTTTTTCTACCTGATTCTGGTCTTTTTTCTTTTTTTTAATTACATTTTAACAAGTTTTTATGACCCCTTCCATAGCAAGTTCATTTTTCTTTCGGTTGTTTTTAATTCATGATACCCAAACACAGCTACACACACACACACATTCAAACACTTTATAAGTAAAAATTAATGAAGCATTTATTGCAGGAAATATTTTACTAAAATAAACATTGCATATTTATCTTTAGTTTATTCTTTTCTTGCACTATTTTGTATAAATCTGTAAGTATACTCAAGCAAGTGAATTGGTTATTATCCACTTTTTAAAAAAACTTTCTAATGCTGTCATGAAAATTACCACATCATAGATTTCTACCAATAATTATGTCACTTTATCAATCCTAAAATACAGTTGAACCTGATATGTCTAGTGCATTCCCATAGACAGTTGATTTTAAGAACAAATACCAAAAACTTTAATTGGTTTTATCTTTTTAAATGCATTTTATGGTTATTTTAAAAGTTAATGGAAATGAAAATGTAACAAGGGGCACAGTTGTTGTAGAGAATTGATTTAGTGATTCCTCTCCAAGTCACGCATGGAATTACCATATGATTCAGCAATTCTACTTTTAGGTGTAAAAATTCTACTTTTTGGTGTACCCAAAATTGAAAATGTGGACTCAAAAAGACACATGTATGCCAGTTTTCATTGCAATATTATTCACAATAATCAAAAGGAGGAAACAACCCAAGTGACCATCAACAAATGATTAAACAAATGTGGCATATACATCAGCAGACTAATATATAGCCACAAAAAGGAATGGATGTCTGACACATGCTGATAGTGAATGAACATTGAAAACATTATGCTAAGTGAAATAAGCCAGACACAGGAAGACAAGCAGAGTATGATTCCCATGATGTAAAATAATAATATGTAAATCCATGGAGACAAAAGCAGATTCAAGGTTATTGGGATTGAGGGTAGGAGGAATAGCTGCTGTTTTCAAAGGGCACACGGTATCTGTTTGGGTGATGAAAATTTTTGGAAATAGAAAGCTGAACAACATTGTGAATATAATTAATGCAACTGAATTATCCACTTAAACATGGGTACAACGGCAAATTGTATTATTTTGCCATGATAATAATATGCTAAACAACAAAAAAGAATTGATTGAAACAAAAATATTTTTATTGAATTGCTTTGTGATCTGTTTTTGCTTACATATTTCATCTATCTAAATGTGATCAGTCAGCAGAATTAGTAGTTAAAAAAATAAATTTACATGGTTACTATTGCTTTTTGTTTTGTTTTGTTTTGTTTTGTTTTGTTTTTTTTTGAGAAAAGTGGGAAGGGTGAAGAAATCACCCTTCTGTCACTACATAGAGATCTCACTTGGCTACCACCACGCCCCTCCATCTGGTCTCAGCTGTGAACCCCTTGGAACCACGCGGCCAGTAGTTTTGTGTGAGCTTCAATAAGCTTTGATGCATTAAAAGAACTTCACTAAATAAAGTAATCACAATCATATTCCCTGAAAAACTGGGATAGTATTATATAATTTTAGTAGTTAAAACAAAAAAATCATTACCACCACAAGTGTAGATCCCCAGAATAACTAGTGAAGTGCTGTGTAAAATGACTTCTACTTACCCCTTTCTTACTAAGCTTAGCTGTACACTGAGATACTGTTGGGGAACTGAGTGTCCTCAGTATGGCTGCAAACATGGAGCCCCTTTTGCACATTCACATTCCCTTGAGGAGCTGTGCGGTTGTACCTGGACCAAGACCAGAGTTGCTCGGGGCCAATTATCAGCACTGTAGAAAAGGAACAATAGCGGTAGACAGTTCAAACCTTTGCTTTCGCTCTAATTGGGTGTAGGAGCTGTGCTAATCCTCCCTCCTTTGGAATATAATGACCTGGGGTTCCTGGAAACTTATGTGAAAGGGTGTGAATCCAGAGTCGCAATAGACCTGTTGATGAGAAGGTAGTTATAGTATATGAGATTATTTATGGAAAAATAATGAATGACATATATTTGTATCATGAGATTCTGAAGCTCTTCCTAACATCTGTTTGAGTATGACACTTCAGGAGCATTGTAAGAAATATACAATTCTCACTTTTCCTTAGGGAAACTGGAATTGGAGTATAGGATATATATAATTATATACCAGATTACGAACACAAGATTTTCATTTAGATCATGAACAGTAGCCAGTAAAGAAATCTAACTGCATTGTCTATATTTTGGTGATATTTTTGTGTCATAATTTTTGTGCAGGTAAATGTAATCCCAATTATATACGACATAAAGATTATGTTATATACATATATATGCATACACACATATATGTATATGTGTGTATATATATGTGTGTATGCATATATATATATATATGATTATTAAATTTTATTTATTTGACAAAGATCACAAGTAGGCAGAAAGGCAGGCAGAGAGAGAGGAAGGGAAGCAGGCTCCCTGCCCAGCAGAGAGCCTGATGCAGGGCTCGATCCCAGGCCCCTGAGACCATGACCCAAGTTGAAGGCAGAGGCTTTAACCCACTGAGCCACCCAGACACCCCAGATTTATGTATTTTTATATGATATATCATGATCTGTTTCTCATATGTTTGGATTTCAGTTATACCTATTATTTTTCAAGTTCCCCAAGGATAATGAAAAGTATCTTACTACTCTTTAGAGCCATGTGCAAAACAAAAATTTTAGATTGGATTAATTATTTTTGGGGGGGAGGATATGTGAAGCTTATTCTTGACTTTTATTTCTGCTTCACTTATGGAAGAAAGGTGTTGGGAAGAGTGAACTGTTTCACTGACTACGTCCAGCAGGTCTTGGAGCCCATACAGGAAGGTAGACCTGTTTATCTAGTACCAGTGTTACTCTGTATGTGTTCCTGTGGAGATGGACAGAGAGAAGATGCTTCGGTATATGTTTTTCCCTTCCATATGTTTATCCACTCAATTCCTTTGTTCTTTATTTTAAAGAATATTGTATAATCTTGTTTCAACCAACTGACTTTAAAGTAGTATTTCTCCACACTGATTATTCTAAAACTGTCTCACAATATTTCCCCCTCTTTAGGGTGCAGTAAGATCAATACTGAATCTGAAATTAAATAGTTTAAACAAAATTGGATAGTAAACATATTTATTGGCTTAAAAAATGCTATCCAAACTAACGTGAATGAATTGATATACATGTATATAAATTTAAAATAATTTTGACTTTTTCCCCTGGACATTTGAAACATTACAGTGATGGGGAAAATAAAATACTCTTATTTTGCTTAATTAATGGAGCACTTAATAGAGTCCTTTAATTTTTTTAAATACAACTGCATATATTAAGAGAATATTTTCTACATTTTATTTCTGATTTATTTCTCAGCCATGGTATCCTAGATATATTACAGTCACTAATATACTGCTATAATATAGAATTTATATTTTGTTGGACTAAGAGTATAATAAGAAAAGCTTCATTTTGTTTTTAATGCTTTTGAGTTCATGAAATATAAACTGGAATTTTAAAAGACATTTCTATTCATGTAGGATATAAGACTGTTCTACTGCATGATTTTAGATCTCTTTACCTTAAAAGAGATTATTTCTAGCTGGGGAAGCAGGGGGTACTTTTTTGTTTCTGTTTTTGTTTTTTATAAAATAGGTATATTTCATCAAGGACTTTCTATCATGTTACTTATACATTAAAAAAAAAATCAAAGGGGACTGTCTGGGTTTCTGGTCAACTTGTAAGGATGAACATAAACAAGAATGAAAACCTAGCATCTGTTTGAAATCCCCACCTGGACAAAACAAGAAGTGAACAGAAACATCAATTATATCCAACAAATCTCTCCTTCTTCCAGCCTTTCCTTCCCCCAGATGGCCTGTGTACCCCAAGTTGCCAAGCAGTGGTCCTGAGTCCTCCTCCATTCCTCCCTCGCCTCCTTTCTCTCTGCTGTGTCTCCAGGTACCAGTGTCTCCACTTTGCTCATCTCCACTCACAGCTCATGTTACCACCCACCTTCCTCTTAGACATCTACTAAGGCTTCTTCTAAATCACGTCACCTATCACCAATGCGCCATATGTTGCTGACAACTTGCCTGGCTCAGTAGCTGGCTTACAAGATGATGTATATGCTTCCTCCTTGGGGCCCATATGCAGTGCCATTATTCCTATTGACAGAACACTTGGCTCTGCAAATCAAGGGGTAGAAGGGGGTAGGTCATTTCATTACAATAAGCTCTCATTTCATATTCACAAGATTTTCCTTTCATCTTTGGTATCTGCCGGTTTAGATGTCCTAGTGACCAAAGGAGAGATGTTTCCATTGGAAAGCCCCAAATAATACAATTGTATTGCAAGCTGAGATGGCTAACTTGCCACTAGGATTCCCCATGCTGCAGTGTCAAAAGTAAAAATGAGAAGGATCATGATAGAGAGTGAGGTAATGATCTGTTTATCAAGTGGAGGGTTTGGAATATACCTCAAAATCAGAGTGTTCCATGAGGGTACCCCTCACTGTATTCCTGTGCTCACTGGTAAATCTGACTAGAAAGTAAGAGCCAATAAACACAGATAGAAACGTGAATAACTTAGCCTTTCAAAGACAAAAGTTTGGGGTCACTTTGCCAGGTAATGAAATATTGTAAGCCAAGCCACTTGCTTAAACTAAAGGAAACGTTAACTAGATAGAGAAAAATAAGTTATACAAACTATTACCATGAGAGCTGAATTGCAGTCATTATGCATATTTTATTTCTCTTTATACATACTCATGCATGCATGTATGCATGTAAATATTTATTTATAGGTAGTATATTTTAGCAACTTTGAACTTTAATCTATTGTTCTAATCACCTTCCTCTTCTCTTTTCTATAAAGTAAGATTACATTTATTGCTGTCTTTATATTCCTGGATATCCAAAGGCCAGTTACCTGGTAATTCAGGTAGAAAAGGTCTAAAGGTGACTCCAAGTAGGGGTACAATGACTTATGGGAGTGAATCTTGATTTTTATAAGGAAAACTTACATCATGGTAAGCTGGAAAAAAATGTAATTTTTAATTGTTTAGTACTCTACATTTCTTTAAAAGCTCATATATGGATGCTGAGTTGACAAAGATATAGTCGAGCTGTGATTTTCATGGGTACCTAAGCCTCCCTGACACATCCATTGAGAATCTCTTTGAGTCATCAGAGAAGAATCTTGAAAGGGCCTTTCTCTGATTTCCAAGAAGGTTCAAATCAGAATCTACTAGTGAGAGGGATTCACAAGAGACTTGTAACAGAAGTAATGGAGAAGTATTATCTTTTGATCTCATTTTTAGACAGCACATTTGCAAATAGGGAATGTTTGAAAAATGCCAGCTTTGGTACTGCAGGGGTGAAGTTTGACATCATCTAACTCCTCAATCCCCCATTAATAAAATTCTTGAATTTCACAGAAGTATCTTTGTGCGCTCCCAGAAGTGTTCTACTTATTGCAGTGGCTTTATTTGTAATCAAAGGCATTCTAATGGTGTGTAATGTTTCCAATTACCTGCACTGAAACCCTGCCCAATTAGAATACCTGAGTGACTTCTGTTTTCCTTCCCAAATCCCAACTGAAGCATCTGTGAAGAGTATTACAGGCAGAGAAAAGTGCTTCCCCTACCTCTCTGGGGAGGAGGAAGACACAAATTAAGATTCCAGTTAATTTGCCTTCTACTTGAACTTAAATGAATTTTATGGTATCATAGCTTTCTTGATGATGTTTATGAAATAATTCTTTGGGCAGTGTACTTAATGATGTTTAATACTAGAGCATGTACAAGTATTTTTCCCTGCACATGAAATCATTCTGGTTTTTACCAAACCATATTCCAGCAATGTCTGCATCATATTCTATGCCTTAAACAAGCCGCTTTCAAACCCCAATGTGGTGACCAAGTACTTTGGTTCTAGTTAATAGATGATTTCTTTAAGCCTTGAATAATTCTGTTGTTCTGAAATTTTGTAGTTTCATAAAATAACACCATAAGCATTTGTATCAATATTTTGAGTAGATGAATCTTGCCACTAGTTTTTTCCAGCAAACTAAATTCCACTCTATACTGAGAAATTAAGTTTAGTGTCATTAAAAATCAATGGGACATTAGTCAGTATCTGCTTGATAACTCAAATAATCATTGGGTTAGAGGAGATTTCTTGAGTGAAATGAATACCCAGAATCTTTTCTAGATCCTCTAAGAGCAAGTGATTCCCATAACTTCATTACTGGCACTGCCAGTAGTATATGAGTAGACACAAACACAACACAATCAGAGCAAATGCCTTTCTTAATGTGGAAGTCTCCAAAGGCTTTGGTCACATTAAGGCATCATCTGAATCCAGCTGCTCTGTTTATGCATCTTTGAGTCAATAAGTCACAAGATTCAAGTGTCCTTGTTTATAGTTAGTGTAGTAGACCGGACTTATTATCTATTCATTGTTATGCGGCAGCCATGTTAAAATATGCTGTTTCAGAAATGTAATGTTTGCCCTACAACCACTGGTGTATGAAAAATCCCCACATCCAGACTCACCAGGGATCAAATACATGGTACTTAAAATTTTAGTCCACTTATTGTTCTTTACCTTAGGTAAAGAAAACAAAAGATAATTCTTAATGAGCAACATTCTCTCTACAAATTAGTTCTTCTAACATATCTCATTCTTGGGAAGAAATTTAATTAATTTCAGAGTCATTGAGACAGAGACATACTTGTTCATCTACTAAATTCCTTTTGTCTCCTAGAGTTCAAGCTCTAGAGCTCTAGGGGACCATAATTTACTTCATAGTATAGAAGTCGTGTTTTATATACCTGTGCTTTATAGTGTACATTATTCTTACATTAGTTCAGGGCCCACAACATATTTTGTAAGATCAAGAATAAAAAAATAATAATAATGCAAGGCCCATGTCAGGGCAAGGAAGCCATCGTTCCCAGCTCAGGATAGACACAGGATCCCATGGGATTGGAACCTTCACACCAGAAATGCTTAGTATCTGAATTAGGGTAGATGGGCTCCACTGAGTCATTTTCCTGAGTATGATTGTGCTGTAATGTCAGCATCCTGGGGAAAGGACTAGGTATTGCCTTTTGCTGCCCCAACCACAAAGCATGGCTAGGAACTAACTCTGGATACCCCTGATGTCTCTGTCCAAGCCCCAGATAGGGGCAGAGGGCAGTGGTAGAACTGCTCCCCAACCCTTGACCTAATTGCCTTTCCTGATTGCTTTAGTGTCCTGATTGCCTCCCAGGCATAGAGAGGTAGAGAGGTGGTCATGCAGTTCTACCAGGGAAAGGGATATTCGGGGTCAGGGAGCAGATAGCCAGAAAGCATTCTGGGGAGATTGCAGAAGGGGACACTATGCATGAACCAAGGATTCAAGTCCCAGGGAATGCTCCACTGTTCCATCGGACTTTACCTTTAAAACTCAAGAGAGTGACACAGAACATTAAACTCAGATCATGGGCCTTTCTGAGTATGCGTCCTCCTTCTGTGAAACAGGCCCTGATCACATATGAAGTCAGTTATGGTTGTTTATGTAAGGTATTTATGAGACTTAGTCTTATTTTAATCCCTAGTGAAATATAGACATTCAAATTATTAAGATGCCAAAATGTTTGCACTTGATCAAACGAATCCATATTTTTATAGTTCTTAAACTTGAGTGCTGCATAAAGAAGGATCATCTAAAATTGTTTCAGGTTTATTGGGCTCAGATGATTCAGAATGTAAGCTGGACAGGAAAACATTGCATTGAAATACTACCATAACCTTAGTAGTACATCATTTTAATAATACTGATATACAACGATAAAAATTGAATCTGGATTGGCAGACTTTGTAATGATAACAAGTGAAGTCCTGTTATATGCTAACTCTTTTTAGCTGTTGGTTGTCCCAGGCCTAGATAAACTAAAAACTAAAACTAAAAAGAAATCATGATTTTTTCTTCATATGTTGAGAATATAGCCTGAAACAAAAGCACATCATGCAAAGAAAGCATAGACCCATCTGTAAATAATTCAAAAGTGAGGATTTCGTCAAACAGGATCTATTTTGATGACAATCATTAAGTTTTTATTAATTTATGCTTGTGAATTATATTGATACATCATATTTTCAATTCTGTTACCTTTCAAACACTGCTTTTTCTACTTAAAGAGCTTTGCTCTTACTAACTGAATTAGCTGAATTATCAGGTTATCAGCAATAAGGGTTTATGTGTGTGGGCATTCTTTTTTTTTTCCTTTAAATATTTTATTCATTTATTTGACAGACAGAAATCACAAGCAGGCAGAGAGGCAGGCAGAGAGAGAGGAAGGGAAGCAGGCTCCCCGCTGAGCAGAGAGCCCGATGCGGGGCTCGATTTCAGGACCCCAAGATCACAATCCTAGCTGAAGACAGAGGCCCCAACCCACTGAGCCACCCAGGCACTTTTACTCACCTATACTAAATAAACATACACATTTGATGTTCATACACATCAAAACCAAGTGTAATTATAGGCACAAAATTAAATTTGTTTCATATATATATTTATGGTGTTTATGTGTATATGATATAAATGAATATATAAATACAGATATCAGATTTGTCACATAAATTTCACTCTCTATATTTTGCATATATTTCATTGCCTTATTGGCTAAATAAATATGAATAAATATGGCCATATAGCACTTTGTCCTATCTTAGTTACAAAGTGCTATGAAACCACTATTACTAATATTGGGATCATGTGGTTCTTATGCACCAGCATATTTGTCTGTTTGCATGAAACTTTATAGTATGGTTAAATGTGCTTCTTGTTATCATCTCTGTATCTATTAAAACTTTACATGTTTTATTATTTTAATGTTTCACTCTAATAAACCTTTATTTAGTTTATAGTAACAACTATTTTTCAAAAACAGTAATATTAAAGCTGTTAAACACTTATTATTTGAGACTGTTTCAGAATACAATGCCATTGTTACTATGAATTTGTGAATTATTGATGACCACTATATTCTTAAGAAGGTTAAAATGCAATTCAAGAATTTTCCAGAAAGCAAGTTAACGGTTTATGCATAAATTTATGCTTTTGTCATTGAAGGTTAGTAGTTATAGATTTCCTTTTCACCTCTGAAAAGTGTAATTGATTTAAATTTGCCAATTTGGATAATAAATCATCTGAAGATCTTAATGTAGAAAAATAACAATTCACTCATTCAGTCATTTGTTTAAAAAATAAACATGCATTAGTACTGTGTGCCAAGAATGTGCTAGTTCCTGGAAATATAAAGTAAAATAAAACAACACAATTACCTGCTTCTAGGCAATTAAGAAAGATGGGCAAGTTACTTAGCAGTCACAGTCTGTGAATTAAATACCATGAGAGTTTCTTTCATATTTGAGCAGGAACACCTCAGGTGACTCAAGAAGGAAAAATATCTTATTAAAACTGAGATTGCAATTAAGTTCACTAGACGGGGAAGGTGTTAGGTTTTTCTGATGGCTTTTTTTCAAACTTAAAAGGAAACACGTTTTAATATGTTTATATTCAGACAGAAGGAGAAAAAGTAAATGAAAAATACCAACATGCTGGGACGCCTGGGTGGCTCAGTGGGTTAAGCCGCTGCCTTCGGCTCGGGTCATGATCTCAGGGTCCTGGGATCAAGTCCCGCATCGGGCTCTCTGCTCAGCGGGGAGCCTGCTTCCCTCTCTCTCTCTGCCTGCCTCTCCATCTACTTGTGATTCCTCTCTGTCAAATTAATAAATAAAATCTTAAAAAAAAAACGAAAAATACCAACATGCTAGCAAAAACAACTTCTCCTGGTTAGGAATCAGCATCTGTACTGCTGAACATGAGTAAAATAGGATTTCAGATTCGTCTTTCTACTGAGGGCCAAGGCTGATTTAACCCAGCACGAGGCAGCTGTAGAAAGCCAACATGGGCTTGCTATGCATTTATTACATATTTTTTAGTTTTCACAATGTGAAACATTTGTAAAAAGATTGTCATATTTCTGTTTTTAGTAACACGGTCTCCCCACACAGTCTAGATTGTTTTCAGATTAGTTGAACCCCGAGGGCAGGATGTATTTTTATTTGATTGTGGATTAGGAAAGATGTGGACGATTTTCCACAGCTTGTTTAAAACTCTATCCAATAGATCACTGAAGAAAATGTTCTCAAAAGAAAAAACAAAAGTTACTAAAGGATTTGCACCTTTTAAAGAGGCATTTATTGGTTTGCATTTCTTCTTGGAGAAATAGCATCCATCTGGATTCCTTGAGGACCGAAACCTAGAAGGTCTTTCTCGGGATCAATGCAAAATATTTACTCAGAAATAACATCGCTGATAAACCACGCTGATTCCAAAAAGAGAGACTATCTTTTTACAGTCCAAACTCTCCCTCAAGGACTGGGAAGCACAATAGCCCATAGAGCAAATAAGAATGTCGTGCCCTCAGAAATATTTTGGCTGAGGGATAAAAAAACAAAAACAAAACCAAAAACAAAAACAAGGAAGCCTTGTTCCTTTGTGTCACCCAGAGACTTCTGATAAACTAGTAGTAATTTCTGGGATTTTTATTTGATGTATTTTCCTGATACCCAGGCCTACTGTTCAATAATTGTAGCTCCTTCTCCCCAGATTCATTAGACAGAGATGTTTGCAGACTGAAAAATGCAGACAGTCTTGAGCAGAATTTAGCTTTTATGCATTTAGCTATTTTTTATCTTTATGTTTTACACACGGAAGTGATATTAAACTAATAAGAATGCAGATGAGAGCATTTCTTTTTAATATATGCTAATGACTGCAGTTTGGCCCAAAATATGCTGCTGTTTCTATGTAACACTTTGATACTGCTGGGAAGATTTTCTCCTAAGTGGTTTTTATAGTTAATTATTATCCTCTTCATGCCTTAATTTGGATTCTATACCCACCATTCAACACCTTTTTCAGACTTCCAAGATGTAGCAAACTAGTTCATAGTTTTATCACCTTAACTGAATAGATTTAGAAAATAAATTAAGAACACTTTCTTTTCAGATTTGATTTTTATACCTTGAAAAACATTTCAGGGAACACTAGAATTTCTGCTATCTTATTATATTAGCTTGAAAATAGGGAGTTTTAAGCAGAAGCCTGGAATTTGCATTAAATAGAGAGAATGTATTCTAAAAACCCAGGGATAGTTGGCTTAAATCTCAACCAATTTGAAATAGATGAATACGGATTCTCAACATGCATAATGATCAGAACAACTTGAAATTATAGAACTTAAGGGCAGTGTTAAATATTTGCTTACTATCTATTGTCAGGTTTAGAATAAATTGATAGATACCAAAGAAATATATTTATGAAAAGTGCATTTTCAGCTGATTTCCCCTGTACCTTGTTCTTTTCTAGTGTTGCAAAGAGACAGGGAATGGATTAGGCCTAGAGAATCAGGAACAGAAGAATTCTCTATAATTGTCTCCAGGACAGCTGTGGCATGGTGACCCCAATAGTCAATAACCAATTTCTAGACTCAGGTCGTAAGCGAGCTGTGCCGTTTACTGGTTTATCTGACTGTAAGAAGACATTCAACTTCTTGCGTGTCAGGCTTCTCCTATTTCAGATGGAGAGAGCGAAGGAGAAGAAATATGGGGGAAGAGAAGGGTTTCCTTCCAAATATGGAAAGTTAGTAATTGAGTAGACATGATCATAGTGTGCTTCGGTACATGTTTTCCAGTAAACTCTTGTGTGGTACCTTCTACAGAGCATGAACCCTTTTATGTACTGTCACCTCCAAGGCAAACTGGATTTTGAAGGTTTTTATGTCTCTCGAAGGAGCAGTGAACTAAGGTTTGTTTTTGAAACACAAAGCTTACTCAAGCTCTGAGGACTCCCAGGCTTTCCAGAAATGCCAGGATCCTTCCATCTGACCAGGGTGATAGTTTATATGATTATTAGCTTATGACACCCTGTCCTTGTTCCTTCATCCTTGCAGGGCTTCTCCACACCAGGTCTTTTTTTATTGTTTCTGCAGTGGTAACCCAAGGATGAAAACCACAAGGGACAGGACCTGTTAAAATGGGTGGAACCATGCATGGTCTGGCCACAAGTGAAGGACACAGAGGTTTTCAGCCATGGTGGCTCATCTCTTTGGGCTCTTGGGTTTTCTATCTCATCATCATGATAATATGGAGTGAAGAATATCTTTATTCCCATGGTATTTGGCAATCAAAGGTAATTACAAACAAAGGCTGTGTTGCTCAAAGAAGCTTATGCTCAGTCCAAAGTCTCATGGAAACAGATAATGTGCTAAATAAAAAGCAATTACACATACTGAGAAAATGTTCAAAATATTTTAAACTCGCTAACATGAGAATAGTTTTTCCTAAGTCTGTCTTTTACTTGTCACAAGATAAACCATGTTTCTTAGAAGGAAGAGGTCAGAAAGCAGTTCCTGCTGATCATATTATTAATACTTTCTCTCTGCCACTGCGTCTCCCATATGCCATCTCATACTACAGGAAGAAACACAACTGGAAGGTCTTAGGTTACTTGATCTCTCAGATGTGAGGCTGGATTCCTGGATTTTAACTCATTAATATCCTTCAACAGAGTCAATGACCAATAAACCAATAAAATAATAAACCAATAAAATAACAAGCCAATAAACAAATAATATATTTTTTTTAATTTTTAAAGCTTTTATTTATTTGTTTGAGAGACAGAAAGTGTGCATGCGTGAGCTGGGGGAGAGACAGAAAGAGAGGGAGAAGCAGATTCCCACTGAACAGGGATCCAGGACCCTGAGAGCATGACCCGAGCCAAAGAGAGATGCTTAACCAGCTGAGCCACTCAGGCACCCAAAGAAATGTGTATTTTATATAGAAAGGTTATTTTAGGTAGAACTGGTCAAATTACACGAATGACAGTTCACTCAGGTTACCACTCAGTAACCTAAAGCAATTCCCTGAGAAAGATAGTTGAAACATTTCACAACTTTTAGTTTTAAACATTCATTTATTTTATTTTTTCAACAATTTTATTTATTTATTTGACAGAGAGAGACACAGTGAGAGAGGGAACACAAGCAAGGGGAGTGGGAGAGGGAGAAGCAGGCTTTCAGCCAAGCAGGGAGCCAGACGTGGGGCTTGATCCCAGGACCCTAGGATCATGATCTGAGCCGAAGGCAGATGCTTAACAACTGAGCCACCCAAACGCCCCACATTTGACAACTTTTAAGGGGAACTATTCCAATCGGCTCATTTTCCATTGACAATGGTGAATACTTCTGCCAGATATATGCTTGCAAATAATATTTTTACTATGCTTTTGATTGGATTTTGCCAGGATGAGCACACATCCAAGGTTTTAAAAAATTCTTTAAAAATTGGGGATGCCTGGGTGGCTCAGTTGGTTATGCTACTGCCTTCAGCTCAGGTCATGATCCCAGGGTCCTGGGATCGAGTCCCACATCGGGCTCCTTGCTCAACAGGAGACTGCTTCTCTCGTTGGCTCTGCCTGCCCCTCTATCTGCTTGTGTGTACTCTCTCTCTCACTGACAAATAAACGAATAAATAAAATCTTAAAAAAAAAAACTGAACAAGGAGGGGCACCTGGGTAGCATAGCTGGTTAAGCGTCCGACTCTTGGTTTTGGGCTTAGATCTTGATATCAGGGCCATGGGATCAAACCCTGTGTCTGGCTCCAAACTTGGCGCAGTCTGCTTGAGATTTTTCTCTCCCTTTCTCCCTGCCCCTGCTACTCATGCTCTCTCTTTCTAAAATAAATAAGTGAATATTTTAAAAAATGAATAAAGAGCAAGTATAAGAAACTGTATTAAATAATATTTTTCAATAAAAATTATAATTACATTAAGAACTTTATTCTTATGTTAAGATACATGGGTCCTGAGTGACTTGAAAATTGTTTATGTAGGTACAAAATAAGGCTTTTTTATTTAGTTAACTAATCAAGTAAGCGACTTTTAATTTGACGCAGCTCTACCTACAGTGAGTATCCCACATCACTGAACAGTTAATGCTACCTTTTATCCTTTATCATTTTCTTTATGAGCTAAGGGATTGTTCATTCGGATTCTTCTAATCCTCATAATACCTGAGCCATTATTACAAATCCTTCTTGTTCGAATAGCATCCAATTTCTTATGAATCTCATGAGTATTAAAGAATCTTGTTAAATGAAACTGGAGGTATCACATCTTGCCTGGAATTTCATTTGCAATTCAACAGTTTAAGTGCTAACATAAAGAGAGGGCTCACTTGAAACTCACACTAGTGGGTTTCTTTTCCTCTCTATCTGTAGGTATGCCACATTTAGAAACCTATCTCTCATTCAATCTGCAACATTCAGAAAAAGATTATGTGTGAGCTCCTTTCTTTATCTCTGGTGAGACTGAATAAACTGGAGGTGGAGGGTCATGGAGAGGGATTCGTAGAGGTGGCGATTGTAGGAGATGTACAAATCTGTAATAAAAAAAAAAAGTTTTTTAGTTATGATAAGTTTATTTAAATATTGTATCTGGGGCACCTGGGTGGCTCAGTGGGTTAAGCCTCTGCCTTCGGCTCAGGTCATAATCTCGGGGTCCTGGGATCGAGTCCCACATCCGGCTCTCTGCTCAGTGGGGAACCTGCTTCCTCCTCTCTCTGCCTGCCTCTCTGCCTACTTGTGATCTCTGTCAAATACATAAACAAAAATCTTAAAAATAAATAAATAAATAAATAAAATATTGTATCTGTTGTCTGCAACTTGGTATAACACATTTTCCTAGGTACCTAATCAAAAAGCTTAGAATATTTCTATACACATTCTTAAGATTTAGTGCCTCAAGGAACGTTCTCAACTGGGTAAAAGGCATTGCTGTTTACTGGACGTGTACCCCCAAATTTTATATGTTAAAATCCTAACTCCCAATGTGAGGGTAGGAGGAAGTGGAGACTTTGGGAGATATAATTAGGCCATGAGGGTGAAGCCCTTATGGTTGGTATTAGTATTCTTAGAAAAGAGACCCAGAGAGCTTACTTATTGCTTCTGCTATGTGAGGACATGTGGGAAGATGACATCTCTGAATGGGGGAGCATCTCTCACCAGATACTGAGCAGATAGTGGATTTTCTAACCTCCAGAACTTTGAAAAATCAGTGTTCTTTGTTTATACCACCCAGTGTGTGGTAGTTTATTATAGTGATCCAAATGGACTAAGACAGGAACTGGTACTGAGAACAAGGTGCTATTATAACAAATACCTAAAAATGTGGAAATGGCTTGGGAACTGGGTAATGGGTAGGGGACAAAGAATGCTGAGGTGCCTGCTAGGAAAAACCAATATCGTCCTGAACAGGCTGTTAAGGGTGATGTTGGTGAGATTCTAGTAAGAAAGAGGAGACCTGTACAGAAAGCTTCTTAGAGAATATCATAAATAGAATATTGGTAGATATGTGGATGGTAAGGCCCATTTGGATGAGGTTTCAGATGAAAAGCAGGAACATGATATTGGAAACCGGAAGACAGGCCATCCTTGTTAGAATGTGTCAAAGAAGTTCACTGAGTTGTGTTCCTCTTCTAGTGTTTTGTGAAAGGTGAAACTTGTAAGTGATTGAATTGATATTTAGCTGTAGAGATTTCTAACCAACAATGGAAGGGGAGATTTGGCTCCTCCTGAACTACTTATAGTAAAATGTAAGAAGTGAGAAATTACTGAAAGATGAAATTGTTAAGCAAAGAGGAAGTAGACCTTAAAGATTCGGAAAAATTTCAGTCTATCCATATTGCACAAAATGAGACTGAAAAGGGTGTAGCCAAGTGGCCATTTGATAAGGAGATGAGTATGGCTCAACCGAATGGACAGAAGTCAGGTGCTATTCTTCAAGACAATGAAAGCATGATCCTGAAGATGACTGAGAAATATCAGGGCTGCCACTCCTACTTCAGGCCCAGAAAGCTAGTTCCCAGACGGATGATTACCTCTGCCTATTTCAAAGGACAGGGCCAGACGGCTTCCCGGGGGAATTCTACCAAACATTTAAAGAAGAACTAATTCCTATTCTCCTGAAACTGTTCCAAAAAATACAAATGGAAGGAAAACTTCCAAACTCATTTTATGAGGCCAGCATCACCTTGATCCCAAAACCAGACAAGGATCCCACCAAAAAAGAGAGCTATAGACCAATATCCTTGATGAACACAGATGCGAAAATACTCAACAAAATACTAGCCAATAGGATTCAACAGTACATTAAAAAGATTATTCACCACGACCAAGTGGGATTTATTCCAGGGCTGCAAGGTTGGTTCAACATCCGCAAATCAGTCAATGTGACACAACACATCAATAAAAGAAAGAACAAGAACCATATGATACTCTCAATAGATGCTGAAAAAGCATTTGACAAAGTACAGCATCCCTTCCTGATCAAAACTCTTCAAAGTGTAGGGATAGAGGGCACATACCTCAATATCATCAAAGCCATCTATGAAAAACCCACCGCAAATATCATTCTTAATGGAGAAAAACTGAAAGCTTTTCTGCTAAGGTCAGGAACACGGCAGGGATGTCCAATATCACCACTGCTATTCAACATAGTACTAGAGGTCCTAGCCTCAGCAATCAGACAACAAAAGGAAATTAAAGGCATCCAAATTGGCAAAGAAGAAGTCAAATTATCACTCTTCGCGGATGATATGATACTATATGTGGAAAACCCAAAAGACTCCACTCCAAAACTGCTAGAACTTATACAGGAATTCAGTAAAGTGTCAGGATATAAAATCAATGCACAGAAATCAGTTGCATTTCTCTACACCAACAGCAAGACAGAAGAAACGGAAGTTAAGGAGTCAATCCCATTTACAATTGACCCAAAACCATAAGATACCTAGGAATAAACCTAACCAAAGAGACACAGTATCTATACTCAGAAAACTATAAAGTATTCATGAAAGAAATTGAGGAAGACACAAAGAAATGGAAAAATGTTCCATGCTCCTGGATTGGAAGAATAAATATTGTGAAAATGTCTATGCTACCTAAAGCAATCTACACATTTAATGCAGTTCCTATCAAAGTACCATCCATCTTTTTCAAAGAAATGGAACAAATAATTCTAAAATTTATATGGAACCAGAAAAGACCTCGAATAGCCAAAGGGATATTGAAAAAGAAAGCCAACGTTGGTGGCATCACAATTCCGGACTTCAAGCTCTATTACAAAGCTGTCATCATCAAGGCAGCATGGTACTGGCACAAAAACAGACACATAGATCAATGGAACAGAATAGAGAGCCCAGAAATAGACCCTCAACTCTACAGTCAACTAATCTTCGACAAAGCAGGAAAGAATGTCCAATGGAAAAAAGACAGCCTCTTCAATAAATGGTGCTGGGAAAATTGGACAGCCACATGCAGAAAAATGAAATCGGACCATTTCCTTACACCACACACAAAAATAGACTCAAAATGGATGAAGGACCTCAATGTGCGAAAGGAATCCATCAAAATCCTTGAGGAGACCACAGGCAGCAACCTCTTCGACCTCAGCCGCAGCAACATCTTCCTAGGAACAACGCCAAAGGCAAGGGAAGCAAGGGAAAAAATGAACTATTGGGACTTCATCAAGATCAAAAGCTTTTGCACAGCAAAGGAAACAGTTAACAAAATCAAAAGACAACTGACAGAATGGGAGAAGATATTTGCAAACGACATATCAGATAAAGGACTAGTGTCCAGAATCTATAAAGAACTTAGCAAACTCAACACCCAAAGAACAAATAATCCAATCAAGAAATGGGCAGAGGACATGAACAGACATTTCTGCAAAGAAGACATCCAGATGGCCAACAGACACATGAAAAAGTGCTCCATATCACTCGGCATCAGGGAAATACAAATCAAAACCACAATGCGATATCACCTCACACCAGTCAGAATGGCTAAAATCAACAAGTCAGGAAATGACAGATGCTGGCGAGGATGTGGAGAAAGGGGAACCCTCCTGCACTGTTGGTGGGAATGCAAGCTGGTGCAGCCACTCTGGAAAACAGCATGGAGGTTCCTCAAAATGTTGAAAATAGAACTGCCCTATGACCCAGCAATTGCACTACTGGTTATTTACCCTAAAGATACAAGCATAGTGATCCAAAGGGGCATGTGCACCCTAATGTTTATAGCAGCAATGTCCACAATAGCCAAACTATGGAAAGAACCTAGATGTCCATCAACAGATGAATGGATCAAGAAGATGTGGTATATATACACAATGGAATACTATGCAGCCATCAAAAGAAATGAAATCTTGCCATTTGCGACAACATGGATGGAACTAGAGCGTATCATGCTTAGCGAAATAAGTCAAGCAGAGAAAGACAACTATCATATGATTTCCCTGATATGAGGAAGTGGTGATGCAACATGGGGGCTTAAGTGGGTACGAGAAGAATCAATGAAACAAGATGGGATTGGGAGGGAGACAAACCATAAGTTACTCTTAATCTCACAAAACAAACTGAGGGTTGCTGAGGGGAGGGGGTTTGGGAGAAGGGGGTGGGATTATGGACATTGGGGAGGGTATGTGCTTTGGTGAGTGCTGTGAAGTGTGTAAACCTGGTGATTCACAGACCTGTACCCCTGGGGATAAAAATATATGTTTATAAAAAATAAAAAATTATATATAGTGAGAAAAAAAAAAGAAAAAAATGGGCAGAAGATATGAAAAGACACTTCTCCAATAAAGACATACAAATGGCTATCAGACACATGAAAAAATGTTCATCGTCATTAGACATCAGGGAGATTCAAATTAAAACGACATTGAGATATCACCTTACACCAGTTAGAATGGCCAAAATTAGCAAGACAGGAAACAACATGTGTTGGATAAGATGTGGAGAAAGGGGAACCCTCTTCCACTGTTGGTGGGAATGCAAGTTGATGCAGCCTCTTTGGAGAACAATGTGGAGATTCACCAAGAAAGTAAAAATAGAGCTTCCCTATGACCCTGAAATTGCACTCCTGGGTATCTACCCCAAAGATACAGATGTCATGAAAAGAAGGGCCATCTGTACTCCAATGTTTATAGCAGCAATGGCCATGGTCGCCAAACTGTGGAAAGAACCAAGATGCCCTTCAACGGATGAATGGATAAGGAAGATGTGGTCCATATATACACTATGGAGTATGATGCCTCCATCAGAAAGGACGAATACCCAACTTTTGTGGCAACATGGACGGGACTGGAAGAGATTATGCTGAGTGAAATAAGTCAAGCAGAGAGAGTCAATTATCATATGGTTTCACTTATTTGTGGAGCATAACAAATAGCATGGAGGACATGGGGAGTTAGAGAGGAGAAGGGAGTTGGGGTAAATTGGAAGGGGAGGTGAATCATGAGAGACTATGGACTCTGAAAAACAATCTGAGGGGTTTGAAGTGGTGGGGGGGTGGGAGGTTGGGGTACCAGGTGGTCGGTATTATAGAGGGCATGGATTGTATGGAGCACTGGGTGTGTGCAAAAATAATGAATACTGTTATGCTGAAAATAAATAAAAAATAAATTAAAAAAAAAAGAAATGTAGGACAGAGTTATAACTTTAGGTTAGTCAAATCCTTAGTAAACACAACACAAAAACCAAAGCAAAAGAAAATACATTAACTGGATTTCATCAAAGTTAAAAAAAAATGCTCTTCATTAACAGAATGTAAGAAAATATTTGATACACACACACACACACACATATTAGCCTTATATATATTAGCCTATATATAAGATATATGTTATCTTAGCCTATTAAACTTGTGTTAATTTGTTATAGCAGCACATACACACACATATGTGTACATGGGACATGTGTGTACATATGTATATGTGTGTGTATGTGTCTGTGCGAGTGTGTGTGTTTCCTATTGCTGCTATAACAAATTAACACAAGTTTAATAGGCTAAGATAACACAGATTTATTATCTTATTCTCCTGGAGCTTAGAAGTCCAAAATGGGCTTTCTCAGGCCAAAATCAGGTTTTCAGTAGTCTATATTCCTAGGGCTATATTGCAACATCCGTTTCTTTATATTTTCCGGGTTACAGAGGATGCTCACATTCCATGACTTTTGACCCTCTTCTAGCCAGAAATTATATCATTTCAACTTGTTTTTCTGTCCTATCTCCTTCCTTTACTCTCCTGAAATCTTTCCCCATAAGTACACTTGCATTTAGATTGATCCTGGGCAGATAATATAGGATAATTTACCATTTTGATATCCTTAAGTGACTCACATCTCTACAGTCTGCTTTCCACATAAGATAACATATTCCTAGGTTCTAGGAATTATGATGTGGATATATTTGTGGAGAAGACATTCTTCTGTCCACTACATCAGATAGCTAATTAGGGGTTTATAGCCAGACTATGTAAAGAACATTTGCTGCTTAAAAATTAAAAGACAGGGGCGCCTGGATGGCTCAGTGGGTTAAAGCCTCTGCCTTCGTCTCGGGTCATGATCCCAGGGTCCTGGGATCGAGCCCCACGTCGGGCTCTCTGCTCTGTGGGGAGCCTGCTCCCTCCTCTCTCTCTGCCTGCCTCTCTGCCTACTTGTGATCTCTGTCTGTCAAATAAATAAATAAAATATTAAAAAAATTAAAAGATAAATATTGTAATTAAAAATAGGCAAATTGTACAGATACCTCTTTAATACCCAAATAGCAAACAGATACATGAAACAATACTCATCATAATTAACTATTGGGAAAGTTCATCATCACCACCTTGAGACACCACTTCATGATGATTATGATGTTTATAATAAGAAAGAGAAAATTACAAATGTTGGCAAGCATGTGGAGAAATTAGGACCTTTGCGTTTTGTTTGAGGTTGTGTGAAATGGTGTAGTAATGTTGGAAAACAATCTGTTGGTTTCTAAAAATGAGTAAACCAAAAATAAATAAAATAAAAATAAAAATGGTTAAATATACCATAATCAAATGACACAACAAATGAATTCTTAGGTAAATGCCCAAGATAAATGCAAGTATAGGCAACAGAAAGTGATTCACAAGCTTTTATAGCATCAAGTTTTTATAGTAGTCAAAAAATACAAATAACCCAAATGCCCATCAACTGATAAATGAATTAACAAAATGTGGTATATCCATATAAGAGAATGCTGTTTGGCAATAATAAGAAGCAAAATACGGACACACACTGAGCATGGATTAACCTTAAAAAAAATTATCCAAGTGAAAGCAGCTGTTCACAAAAGACCACATACTACATTCATATCAAATGTCCAGAATGGCAAATCTATAGAGCCAGAAAATACACCCATCATTGCCGAGAGCCGCTGGTAGGAGTGGGGGAAAGTGGGAATGACTGCAAATGGGTATTGAGGTTCTTTGGGGGTTTCTTTCTGAATACTGATCTTTCAGAATTTCTTTTTGGTTACAGTTTCCTTTTCTTTCTTTTGGTGTGAAAATATTCTGAAATTGTATTTATTGTACAAATCTGTAAACATTTTAAAACCATTGAATCATATAATTTAAATGGGTGACTTATTTGATCTGATATGTTGATATGTTGATATTTCAACAAAGCTGTTTAAAAATGGAGAAACACAAATGTTCTCAGACACATTCAAGAGGTTACTGGATGGCATCATGAAATTAGAATGCGTGCTGAGTAGAAAAGAATTTTGGCCACACAGTATTCATGTCTACAATCATAAATCAAAGAGGCGAGTAGTAATAACACAAATAGTTTTGTGTTCTTAAAACACCTTTTGTGCCCTTAGATTTCAACATGAAAATTGTCAGAGACATTTTCTATGTTCTCCAAAAAAAAACTTGGAGAGATCTTTCCAAGGGTCTTGAATCATTTTAGTCACTGATGCCTTGATTCACTCATTAATTCAACATAAAGACTTATTGGGCATCTGACTAAGGACTAGTCATTATATTTGGGGCTGAGATAAAATCATGAGCAAAACAGATGCTGTCTTTGCCTCGTGGAGCAACCCATCAGGCACTGGTGGGAAACATTGGTCATTTAATGACATTGATAGAAGTATCATTTGGGAATTAATTTAGAACTCCCGTGAAAAAGCATGCAATTTAGGGACCTGACCTAATTTAAGGGACAATTTTTTTCTTAAAGCAAAATGTTTGCATTAGAACATTGGTGGATATTAATCAGGTGAAGAGTGGTCCTGTGTATGGCAGGTAAGGAGGGCATTGAACTGTAGGAGAAACCCTCTGGCGGGAGGCAGGAATATGTGGGGAAAATCCTGTGCTCGAAGGAGCAGGGAAAGTTTAAAGAACTAAAGACCACCGAGGCTGCAGTACACAGCCAGGGGAAGAGAAAGGAGACAAGACTAATCGGGAGGAGCAGGCAAAGATGAGGACAGGTATTGCCAACTCTTACATGCTAAACATTTATTTGAAGAATAACAGGAAGTTGCTGAAGAATTTCTAGATTTTATATATATATATATATATGTTTATGTATATTAATATATAAATAAAATATATTATATATAAATTATATTTTATTGTTACATTTATGTCTGTAAATAATTACATAAAAATCACATTTTATATTTATAAATATTTATATTTAACATATATAAACATATTTATGTTTATAAATATTTAAATATGAAATAAATGAGTAGTAATATTAAAATATAAATTTTAAATATATAATATTTATCCTTACACAATATTTCATATTAAATATTAAATTTAAAATAAATATTTAATATTTATCTTAGAAAACTATAATCATCTAAGAACAAAGGAAAGATTCGTGAAAGGACTTGGAATAGTACGTTATAAACAATGGCAAACATTTCCCGCCCCAAACTAGAAAAATATTCTGTGCTAGCACTGTGGATAAGTGATCAAGGGGAAATTATCGAATAATTATTACAGAGGATTAATGGGTCTTTGAGAAATAGGCCAGGAGCTTTAAGCTTGAGGTGTTGCCCATGTGTGTTGTACAGAATCAGAGAACAGATACAGTTTGTGCTTCCTCGGTTAGGTAGATCCTTCGGGAATTAGCAACAGCCCAGAATTTCCTAACTATTTTACAGGGCATCTGTATACCCTTCTGCTTACTATTTCTGGTAAGCATATACCAATAATTGGCTCATCCCAAAATCTTTGAAACTTATCCCAGATATAAGATCTGTAAGGTTATATGAACATATAAGGTTCTATGCTCAGCAAACCCTTATAGCTCATTATTTAGCAGCTTTACACACTTAGGGCAGCAGATGTCAAGAAGACATTTGGAGCTTTCAGTGTTGAATTTCCCAGCCTCATATTCTGGTTTTCTTCAGGAAATACAAACAGGGACATACAGACAAAGATGGTGTCTTCAACTCTCCCAGATTAGAATGTTATGGGAGCTTAAATTTAGTGAAAATGATAGCAAGTTTTTGATCAGCACATTTGTTGAGAACCTCACAGAGAAGAGAAGAGTCATTTGGGGGCTGCTTGAGATAGAGAACATTGACTCTGAGCCCCGAGAGAGCACCGTTGCGGGAGGTCTAGGGTCGTTGCCATGACATTGGTGGGAGGGTGAGGGCGTGACATGCACACCATTGCACCAATGGAGAAGAGCAGAGCTCACATTGCTGGCCACAGGCACCACTGCTCACCCAGAGCTAAGGGCAATGGAAAGCGCCCTGGAGAGAACATGACCCTTATTCCCTTTTTCAGTACTCAAGGAACCTTCTATTGTCTGTTGTTTGTGAAAAAGTCAAGAAATCAGCTGAAAATAGGAGAACTACAGTGTGTAAAAATAAAAGTCTAGCCGTTCAGAAGGATAAGTATAGACCTGAGGAAAAAATAAGATTAAAAAATAGCTCAACTTTAACGTTGAGAGGTTTCATACTAAGCCTTGGGGCAAAGAGAGTGGAGGAAGGAATCCGAAAGAGGAATGGGGTGTTCTGAAGGAGGCTGCGTGAACTCCCAGTCCTCGGTTGAAATAAGGGAACAGAGTAACGACCACCATTCTCTTCTTCCTGGGAGTCCTTCCAGGAGGAACTTTAGAAAATGGAGACCAGTAAATAAGAGGCTTTTTCCCTGTGTCCTGAGCACTGTTAGCTTTCGTGTGATTGGTCTTTACGTTGCAGAAATGACTATCACAAAGTCTGCAATGTAATCAGTGTAATGAGGTTGTTCCAAGTTGAGTAAACACGTTAGGCTCGCCGTGCTAATAGGGACATCAGTGCTGGTGGGATGCATATTCCTATCAGCATGCGAAGGCATCATCCGGCAGCACCGCGTGGTCGAAGGAACAGCAGCTTTGAAGTGAGAGTGACATGGTTGGCGACTTACTGGCTCTCTGCCCTGCAGTCAGTGATTTAAGCCTTTGAATGTAGTCTTAGCTCTAAAATGGGGAAATTATGTCCAGTGCTTTTGTGATGATTAATTTATGTAATTTGTATAGTACAGATAGGACCCTTTGAGAGTACTGAATATGGGCTATATGTTTCAAAAATTATAGCTATTATTATTATATATGTAAACTTTTTTATATTACACAAGTGGCATTAAAACATCTGTGGGGGAGTAAGCCAAGGGTGAGTAGAATTTTAAGGTGTGGGGAAGAGAAAAAATTGCTGTATAAAGCAGGAGCGATAGCCAGCAGTGTATCAAGTGGGGGCAGGAACTCAGGAGGCAGCATAAGTAACTGAAAACTAATTGATAGCAGAGATCAGATGCCTAATTAATCTAATTAATTAATTCAATTAATCCATTTAATTAAAAACAAGGAAATGGGACCAAAGTATTCAAAAGGAAACATATTCACTTAATTGGAAGTTTTGCTTATATTTTCAACCAAAAATTGCAGCCTTTAATTTTACAGAGTAATGGCAAACTAAAACACCTACTAGCTATCTAGCCAGCAAGCCAGCTGCCATCCATCTATAAGTAATCTGTCAATCATCTATAACCTATCTAAAGTAATTAAAATTATTACTTGAGAGACAAATATATACAAAAATTCTGGATTTCTCACTTTGAACTTAGACTAAATGTTTGTTGAAAAACTATATATAATAATGGAACTACTTACTTTTTCAGCAAAATTTGCCATTGGCATAATTTGAATGGCTTTATATACAATTTTTTCTTATATCATTATTTTAAAATAATGTAAAATGGCAGCTTAAGAGAGTTTACTCATCAATATTATTATTGCTATTTTTATTATAATTATAAAATAAAACCGAGATACAGAAAAAAAAATCATACCAAGGTACTGAGAAATAGAGTCCGACCACATAGTGCAAAATACCTCCTTTGTATTCTCAAACATGATCCATTTTGTGCCACAAAATTTTAATTTATACATAACTATGATCCAGACTTTCATAGAATTCTTTCCTTAATTATTAAATATGTTGATAACCCAAATAGACACCATTTGTATTCTTGCCATTAAAGAAAAAGAAAAAAGAAAACCGGACAGATATTTGTAAATCTTTTTAAAAAAGTTTCCCAGTTTAATTAAGGTGGAAATGGTATGCAAAAAGTGCTCATATTTAACATAGACAATTTGATGAGTTTGAACACATACGTAAATCCATGAAACTATCATGAAACAATTAAGGTAACAGACTCCACCACCACCTCCAAATGTTTCTTTGCCTTCCTTTGTTGTTGTTGTTGTCTGTTTGTTTTTTCAGGTTTGGGTATATATGTTTGTGGTAAGAGCTCTCAACAGGACATTAAAACCATAAGGAGATAGCCCTCACATCGGTTAGGCTGCCTATGATCAAACAACAAACAAAAGAAACCGGAGCCCTTGTACATTGCTCGTGGGAGGGTAACATGCGGCAACTGCTGTAGAGAACAGTATGGAGCTTCCACAGAAAATTACAAATCCCACGACCATATGACCTCTCTATCCCATGTCTGGATAGATACTCAAAAGAATTGCCGTCAGGATCTGAAAGTGATATGGGCATCTGGGTGGCTCAGTCAGTTAAGTGTCCAGCTCGACTTTGGCTCAGGGCATGACTTCAGGGTTGTGAGGTTAAACCCCACGTTGAGCTCTGCGTCGGCATTGAGCCTCCTTGGAATTCTCTCTCTCCCTCGCCCTATATCCTCCCTCCTCACTGTCTCTCATCAAAAAAAGAAAAAATAAATAAAAATTAAATAATAAAATTAAAATTACAATAAAAATACAATTTTTTTTTTAAAAAAATGAAGAGAAATCTGCACCCCATACTCACTGCAGCATTATTCACAGTAGTGAGGAATAGAAAAAAACTGAAAGCCCATTGATAGGTAAAAACATGTGGTGTGTACACAGAAGGGGACACTATTCAGTCTTAAAAACAAAGGAAATCCTGCCAAGTACAAGAACAATGAAATGTAAGGGTATTATGCTAAGAGAAATAATCCCATCTTGGAAAGACAGATATTGTATGATTTTATTGTATGAAGTGTCTAAGAGTAAACTCATCGAAGAAGAGAGTAGAATGTTGGCTGCTGGGGCAGGAGCAAGGGGGAAGGAGGGTTGCCTTTCCGTGGTAAATCTTTCTTAATTGATTTGTTTCCCTCGGTTCCTATCTCTTTCTGATAATTCTCTTATTAAAAATCAGTGTAATTTGAGTAATGGAGTTTTCTAGTGTCTTGATTTTGTGAACTGCATATCATGGAACATGGAACAGAGGAAGGACCTTCTCCGTTTCCTCCCAATTTCTGCTCAACCTAGAGGGTCTGTCAAACTCACATGTAATTTCATTATTGGTGTCGTATGTGAATGGAGTGCTATCCTTAAAGCACAAAAAGAAAAGAAAAAAAAAAACACTGTTTAATCTAGAATTATTTCCCAAGAGAAAATATATTTCAAATACAAAGGTAAAAAAAGAACTTAATCAGGCAAAAAGAAAACAAGAATCTTTGCTAGTATAATTTCATTTTAAAAATAGTAAAGCATAAAGTATATGTTTTTCCATACAGAAGAGAAATGTTACGGATGGAAATCTGGATTTATTCAGGGAATTAAAAACTGATGGTAACTGTAAATAAAAGATAAAAAGATATTTTTCTCATTTTTAATTATTCAAAAATGTTGAATATTTAAAACAAACATAATTATGATATTTTAGGGGGTTTATAGCATATTTAGAAGTCACATATGCAACAATAGTACAAATGAAGCAGTGTAATATTATTTGTACACTGTGTTAAGCTAGAGGTGCAAATTGCGAAATGTATGCTAATAGGCCATTAGTGGATATTAAAAAAACAATTAGTTGAACTCTTTCCAAAATAATGCAGGAATAAAGAAAAAAAGGAAACAAGGGTCATGTAGGACAATTGCAAGACCAAAGAAAAGAGTATTCAAGTCTAATGTTTTGATAATGATGTTAAATTTCAACAGTTTATACCTGTCATATCAAAGGTGATGGTTATCAAACTGCACAAAACTGTAAGATCCCTCCCTTACTCACTAAAAGAAACCACTTCCAATATGAAAGTACATGTATATTAAAAGTAAAAGGGTGGAAAGCAGATATAACATAAAAACAAATTAACAAAAAAATTAAGTGGTTATATAAATAATGAGGGAGCAGAAGGCTAGCGGAGGACAAAGCAGAAGCTGATGCCCTACAACCTCCCCCCACCCCCACTCCTGGGTGGGAACTGTGTAACATTCTTCCAGTAATCTCCCAACTATCTTAATGTTATAATCTGCCACCCCCCAACAACCTAGGGTGTAGCACCTTTTTCTGCCCACGGGTCCTGTCCCTGTGCTTTTTTTTTTTCCTTTCTTTTCAGTGTTCCAGAATTCATGTTTATGCACCATACCCAGTGCTCCATGCAATCCGTGCCCTCCTTAATACCCACCACCAGGCTCACCCAACCTCCCGCACCCCTCCCCTCCAAAACCTTCAGTTTGGTCCCTGTGCTTTAATAAACCACCATATTGTACCAAAGATGTCTCAATAATTCTCTCTTGGTCATCACCCCACCGAACCTCACTTATATTCTAAAACTTCATCATTGATACTAAGTGAACTTCAGAATAAGGAGCAGGGACAAAGGACTCATTCCATAATGATAAAAAGATCAATTCATCAAGAAGTCATAACAATCTTAAATATGTGCACATCTAATAACAAAGTATGAAAATAGGCAAGTAAAACCAACAAACAGTAAAGGAAAGAGACAAATGCAAATACTTGGACTGACTTTTTAAATGCAAGTTTTTTCCACTTTATCTACAAATCAGTGCAACTCTTAATCAAAATTACAGAAAACATTTTTTACAGAAATTGGAAAGTGGATTTAAAAATGTAGACAGATGGTGTTGGGATGATTGGACAGCCACATGTAGAAAAATGAAACTGGACCTCTTTCTTAAACCATACACAAAAATAGAGTCAAAATGGATGAAAGACCTAAATGTGAGACAGGAATCCATCAGAATCCTAGAGGAAAACATAGGCAACAACCTCTTTACCATCGGTTGCAACAACTTCTTGCTAGAGGCGTCTCCAAAGACAAGGGGAACAAAAGCAAAAATGAACTATTGGGACCTCATCAAGATAAAAAGCTATTTTGCACAGCAAAGGTAACAGTCCGCAAAACCGAAGACAACCTACAGAATGGGAGAAGATATTTGCAAAATGCCTTATCAGAGGTAGTATCTAAAATCTAGAAAGAACTTATCAAACTTAAAACCCAAAAAACAAATAATCCAATCAAGAAATGGCAGAAAACATAAACAGACATTTCTCCAAGGAAGACATACAAATAGCCAACAAACACATGAATAAATACTCAGCATCAGGAAAATACAAATCAAAACCTCAATGAGATATCACCTCGCACTGGTCAGAATGACTAAAATTAACAAAAGAAAACAAAGATGTTAAAGAGGATGTGGAGAAAAGGGAACTCTCTTATACTGTTGGTGGAATGCAGGCTGGTGCAGCCACTCTGGAAAACGGTATGGAGGGTCCTCAAAAAAGTTGAAAATGGAGTTACCCTATGACACAGCGATTGCCCTAGTAGATATTTATCAAAAGGATATGAACATAGTGCTCCAAAGGGGTACCTGCACCCCCGTGTTTATAGCAGCAATGTCCACAATGGGCCAACTATGGAAAGATCCCAGATGTCCATTGACAGATGAATGGATAATGAAGATGTGGAATATATATATATGTATATATGTGTGTGTGTGTGTATATATATATACATATATATATATATGTATATATATATATGTTACTTAGCCATCAAAAAATGAATCTTGCCATTTGCAAGGACGTGGATGGAGCTAGAAGATATTATGCTAAGCGAAATAAATCAGAGAAAGACAATTATCACATAATCTCACTCATATGTGGAACTTCAGAAACCAAACAGAGGATTGTAGGGGAAGGGTGGGAAAAATAAAATAAGACAAAATCAGAAAGGGAGACAAACCCTAAGAGACTCTTAACTCTAGGAAACAAACTGAGGGTTGCTGGAGGGGAGTTGAGTGGGGGCATGGGGTAACTCGGTGATGGGTATTAAGGGGAGGACATGTGTTGTAATGGCTGGTGTTATACGCTACTGATGAATCATTAAACTCTACCCCTGAAACTCATAATAAGCTATATGTTAATTAATTGAATTTAAATAAAATTAAAAATAAAGTATAAATAAGAATGTATACAGAAAGCAAAGAATTGAAAAGTCAAATCTGATTTGATCAAAGAAGTTTTGATACAAGAAAATGAAAAATTCTGAAAAAGGAAAATGCTTTAACCTAACTAATTTTATATTTATTCCAACCCTGCAGTAAACCAGGATATTTGAAATTGGCATAAGCTTAAATTTATAAAAGTACAAGAATGCAGGTATCTTTTTCTGCTATTCAGTATATTGTCTTTCTGTTTTGTGGATGGTTTCCTTTGTTATGCATTTCCTTTGCTTTTTATTTTGATGTAATCCCAGTAGTTTCTTGTTGCCTTAGGAAACATGCCCAGAGCAGGGTTGTTAGGACCGAGGTCGGCAAAATTGTTGCCTGTGTTCTTTTCTAGAATTTGTTATGGTTTTAGGTCTCGCATTTAAGTCTTTAATTTATTTTGAATTTATTTTTGTGTATGGTGTTAGAAAGCCATCGAGTTTCATTCTTTTGCATGCAACTGTCCAGTTTTTGTTTTGTTTTGTTTTGTTTTAGGCCTTTTTTACCTATTTGAGAGAGAGAGCATGAGTGGGGAGGGGAGAGGGAAAGGGAGAAGTCTCCTTGCTGAGCAGGGAGTCCAGTGCAGGGCTCCATCTCAGGACCCAGGAGATCATGACCTGAGCCAAAGGCAGATGCTTAACAGACTGAGCCACCTCGTGACCATGACTGTCCAGCTTCCTTGGCTCTATTTACTAAAGAGACTGTCTTTCCTCCATGGTATACTCTTGCCTCCTTTGTCATAAATTAATTGACCATATAAGTATATGTTTACTTCTGGCCTCTCTATTCTGTTCCATTGATCTATGCGTCTAATACCATACTGTTTTGATTACTACAGCTTTGTAGTATTTCTTGAAATTTGGAATTGCAATACCCCTTGTTTTGTCCTTTTTAAGATTGTTTTGACTAAAGGCAACCTATGAAATGAAAAAAGGTTTTGCAAATGACATATCCAATAAAAGGTTAATATCCAAAGTATATAAAGAACTTATACAACTCAACACTAAAAAAACAAGCTGTTTAAAAAAAAAAAAAAAAAAGGGACAGACAACTTGAATAGATATTTTTCCAAAGAAGACTTACAGCTGGCTAACAGACATATGAAAATATGCTCAGCCTCACTCATCATCAGGGAAATGCAAATCAAAACCGTGATGAAATATCAGATAACACCTGTTAAAAAGGCCGAAATCAAGAAGACAAAAAACAAGCCTTGGTGAGGATGTGGAGAAAAAAACACTTATGCATTGGTGGTAGGAATGTAAATTGGTACAGCCACTGTTGCACGGTAGGGAGGTTCTTAGTAAAACTAAAAATAAAAATACTATATGATTCAATAATTCCACTACTGGATATTTACCCAAAAAATCAAAAACAGCAGAAAAGATACATGCACCCTTATGTTTATTACAGCATTATTTAAATACACATTGATAGATGAAAGGATAAAAAATATATAGTATAAATATCCATAAAAAGGATGACATTTTGCCATTTACAAAAACATGGATGGACCTAGAGGATATTGTGCTCAGTGAAGTAAGTTAAACGGAGGAAGACAAATACCATATGATTTCACTTATTTGTGGAATTTTAAAAAAATGAATAAGCAAACAAAAAGTGCAATCAGACCTATAAATAAATGTAGAGAAGAAGCTGATGGCTTCCAGAAGGGAGGGGAGTAGGGGTGGGCAAAGTGAGTGAAGGGAACCAGGAGATAGAAGCTATGGGTTATGGAATGCATTTACGTTGCAGGAATAAAAGGTACAGCATAGGGGCCATAGTAAATGATACTGTAGTAGTGTAGTGTGATGACTGAGGTAGCTGCACTTGTGAACATAGCTGTGTTGAATCACTATATGAAACTGATGTAACATTGTGTGTCGACTATACGCAACTAAAAAACAAAATTCCAAAATTTGTGCCATACCTGTATGATCATTTAATGTTTGACAAAAAGATTAAGGTAATTCGATTGGAAACAGCTAAGTTTTCAACAGACATCTTGAAAAATGTCCCCTTTGCTTTAGCACCTGCAGTTTTCTACTTAAGATCCTCTTATTCCTCTCTGTCTAAGTGGATAGAGCCACTTTCTCCAAAGTGCCTGTTCTCTGGAGGCTCTGGTCTCCGTCAGTGTATTCAGAAATCACTTTTATGGTGAATTTTAAATCCTGAATTCTGGCCTCAAGATTATCTTCTGAATTCTAGACTTCATAATTAATTTTCTGATTTTTCAGTCCCTCTAATTATAAATTAATTTATTGGGAGCTCGTTTAAAATGCAAATATTTTACTCAGGGCTCCTTGCGCGTATATTGAATACTTTCACCAGTGCGTGAGAAAACACTGATGAACAACGCAGCAGGGTTGATAACCAGATAAATATGTAACTGCAACAAAAGTTAGCTTTCCGCCCAGGGTACCGGAAATGCTGGTGTATTAACAACAACAAAAATGCTTCATTATATTTCCAGTGGAGCCTTCTTGCTCAATTTGATGTTCCTCCCTCACTCTTCAAAGCCTCAGTCTTATCCCTGACCTGGTTTTGAATCTGAATATCTAAAGTTTTTAAACTCATCACATGAAATAAACTAATTAGAGTGTAAGTGATTTTCTCTTTCCACTTAGTATGGATTGTGGATTGATCGTCTAGCATATGATTTTGTTTCACTATGTTTCTAGAAAATATGGCAGTTGTGTTTCTAGAAAAGGGTTCCACTGCCTTTGTGCGGCTTTCTACCTCAGGGTTCCCAATTACATTTCTGTTAGATTATTTTTGCCTCTCTTGTTAGTCTAGGGTTTTCTCTCTAATTGGTCCAAGAGCTTTGTTACTTTCAGGTGGCTTCCGCTATGGTTATTTTAAGCCATTCCTCGATGTCATTAATGTGGTACTCAGCTGTGCTGATTCGTTCTGTAATTCTATTTTTTCCTTTTCCTTCTGTAATGCTATTCATTTTGCACTAGTATGTTTCCCTCCACTGCAATTTCTGTATCATTAAATTCTACGCTTTATTTATCTCATATTTAAATTTAGATTTTATTAAATTATTCAGAATTTTAGAAGTTTTCTTTAGTAGGAAACACGATGGATAATGCTCTTCATCTTTGGCACAGTGTGTTTTGTTCTTCGTTTTACATGTTTCGTGCTTCTCCCTTTCTCCCTCCCCCTCTCCCTCCCTCCCTTCCTCTTGTGATATGTTTGCAGAAATGCCAAATCAGTCATGTCCTTACCTTCCAAACATGCAAGCTGTATATTGCTTTGCATGTCATTTAATTGTGTTGAAGGATTATAGATGAATTTCCTGTAATTCTTCTAACTTATCCAATATTTTTTCCCTATTTTTTGGTAATTGCTACAGCTTAAGGATTGTGTTGGGTTTTTTTGTTTTTGTTTGTTTGTTTTGTTTTTTTAACTTTTCTAGTGGAGTTATGGAAATTGGGCAGCTCACAGCTTTGTGTTTCAAAAACAGGGGTTAAATTCCAAAGTTGTATGCCAAGTTATGCATAATTTAATTTACTCATGTCTTTTCTTTTGTCTGACAAAATTATCTAATACCTACTAGTAATCCATTTTTGACTGCTCCCTTTCCTTTTATTAAATAATCTCTTTCCCCCTACCCAGTGATCCTTTGCTATTTATCTCTTTGAAAACATATATAGAAAAGTGTATGTTTCAATCCTAGTGAGGACATTTTAGGAACTGGCTTTACTCCACTGTTTATGTCTAAATTGTTCTTTTTAATTTCCAGTTATAAAACATAAAACATAAAAACATACAAAGCATCTTAATATTTTCTAGATCATCAGTATGATCGTTTCCAAACAATGGACAATGTTTGGATTAAACAAGAAAGATGATTATTTTATGACTACCTAGAGTTATTTTTCAGAATGAAAAGTGATTGAATAAGGAAACATTTAATGTTCTTAACTAGCTATTTTAAAAACATAGGCAACCACAAACACTTTCATAATTGCTGGAAATTCATTTATTGAAGGTAACACTCATTCTTGAATTAAAATAAGAAACGATTGTTTATTGAGATAGTATTATCCTTAACTTAATAAAATCTGTCTACCAGTTAAATATATATATACCCATGATGATCTATCACAAATATTTATTCAAGTTAATCAACTGAAAAATTATAACAACTAAATAGTTAACAACCATATTTTGACATATGTATAATACACTGAAATTGTTAGTTTGAATATAAAGCAACAGTTATCAATTAAGCATGTCATGGGCCTTAAGTATAAACCTTTCCAGAAATTCTCAGTAACTATAGGTAAAAAACAAAGCAAGACAAAAATAAGACATAAACTGTAATAAACCACTGCTTATTCTGTCTGTTCCTGAAACCTGAGACAAATTAAAAATCTCACATATGATTATGAACTTCTCTGTTCATTTTAAAAATTTTAACTTTATCTTTGGTCATTTAAAGACATCTCAATTTTGAATTTTAACTTCTTGTACTGAACATACTGTCATAATGGCATAATCCTCTTTAAATCTCATAATTCTTAAAGCCTGACTTGTCTACTAAAAATATAGTGATGTTGACATTTTTTAGCGAGTGCATTCATTGTATAGCTTTTACTCTTTTTAAAAACTTTCCCGTATGTTTATATTGAGTATCCACTTCTTACAAGCAGCTCTTAGTTGCTGGTTGGAAAAAAAAAAAAAAGATTTCCCTCTCCTGTCTAACAATTTTTGGCCTTTTCTACTGAAATATATACTCCACTAATATTTAATGTCATTACTAATGTTATTTGGATTGAAATATCTGATCTTACTCAACTCTGATGCCCTTATTTGATAGTTTCCCTTTAATTCTTGCCTTTTCAAATTTGATTGAGAATTATTTAAATTTATTTCCTTCTAAGAGGGGGTGTTACACTTTTACTCTCTTTTTGTTTAATATGATTTCAATATATTTGATTCCTCTTTGTGCCTTTTTCATTAAAGACTGTATTCTTAGTATTTATCGTTTTTCCCGTCATCACCACTGCCCCCGCCCCTGCAGCCTCCATGTCCCCTGTGGACCCCTCAGCACTGGCTTCTCTTGGAGGACTTTTACATTTCAACTTCAAACACATTGCTGTTTTCACTAAGCTCTTGGAGTACATTCACTCCATTATTTGAATCAGAAAATTGATGGCATTTTTCCCAGTAAATTCTTCCTCTTCTTTTTTGTTTTTTTGGCCCTAGAGACTAGGTTACTATATCATTTGATGGGTTCATTATGGCTCTTTCTTTTTTTGAAAAAGGTGATCCCCTGATCTGAAAGAAGAGATGGGTATAGTTGTATCCTCAGCTAATAGAAATTCTTTACATGTCACAGTGAAGCATCCACTGGTATCTTATGCGTGTGTGTGTGTGTGTGTGTGTGTGTATGCTACTATATTCATATGTATCTCAGCCAAGACAAACCTGCTGCTGCAAGATTTCTTACAATTAAAACTCTACATCTTGACAAGTCCAGGTGGCTCAGTCGCTAAGTGCCTGCCTTGGGCTGGGGTCATGATCTCAGGGTCCTGGGATCAAGCCCTGCATCAGGCTACCTGCCCAGCGGGAAGCCTGCTTCTTCTTCTCCCACTCCCCTGCTTGTGTTCCCTCTCTGTCAAACTAATAAATAAAATATTAAAACAAAACAAACTATACCTTTTCGTACTCAGCTTGATGCTCCCTTTATAGTTTATGGTCTCTAGTGATGCCTACGGCAGTCCCATGAACCATTCTATACCAGGAAGCCCCTTACTTCAGAGTCTGTTGGGTTTGCCTGTGGGATACCACCTATTTTAAAAATATATATAGTTTATTTATTTATTTGACAGAGAGAGACACAGTGAGAGAGGGAACAGGAGCAGGGGGAGTAGGAGAGGGAGAAGCAGGCTTCCTGCTGAACAGGGAGCCCGGTGTGGGGCTTGATCCCAGGACCCTGGGATCATGACCTGAGCTGAAGGCAGACGTTCAACGACTAAGCCACCCAGCCTCCTCTACCACCTACTTTTAAGAACTGCCTTGTGCTGCTTGAGAGTTGCAACTACCATCTTCCCTCTGACTCTTTCCTCTGAGTCTCCAGGACTCCGAAAGGTGCTTTTCACAAATAACAATTTAAGGTTACTTACCATCAACATGTTTTACTGAAGTGAAATTTCATATGTGTCTTACTTGATTTCCTAGCAAATGAATGTTCTAACTCTAGTAACTTATAACCTGGAAAGCTTAAACTTATTAAGTTATATTTCTATCTCTATTCCAGCTAGTTCACAAGGTTCTTCTTCTTTTTTTTTTTTTTTCCCAATTTTAAGTATCATTACAACTGTATTTTTCTCTGGGGCAGTTGTCCCTGCAAAGTGAAAATTGATGGATGTGTATTACTTGTCATTGTAATTACCTAAATTAATAATCAACTATATCCCTCTTAGTACCTGGGAGGAATTGCCTTCTCACCGATGCTGGGCTACAGGTATTGAATATCATCACATGAATGAGCCCCTTGGGCCAAAAATACCAAAAGGGGCATGAGTGGAGATCTGAAAGTTACATGCTTTGCACGTAGCGGCCACCTGGTAATCATGTGTTCAATCTAATGCCATTGTGGCCACTTGGACATGTCTTCCTGGGATAGTAGGGGGGGTGATGAGGTCCCTGCCGTGGAGGCTGTCGGACATCACTGGGGGCAGCAGGAGGCTGCTGCGTCAGGAGTCTTGCACACGGTACGGCCTGCAGCCTCAGTCATGGCCATGGCCACTCACTGGCCGGGTGGGGAACTGTTCTGTTTGCAAAGAGCAGATGAGGTTTGCCAGGGAGTTAAGTGAGTAATGAGAAACGTAAAACAGTCTGTTGCACTTTGGTAAAGAGCTTGTCTACGAGGTGAAGTGTAGTTCTGATTTACAAGAAAATGTCAAAATAACAGAAGGTTTTAACAAAGAGAAGTAAGCTCGTCAGAGCTACAAGAAAAAAGAGGCAGCTTTGGAAGTTCAGCTGAGACTCCAGTAAAGAAAAAAAATAACCTCTTGGACTTGTATAGTGTTTTTGTAACATACAAAATATAGGGCATGAAGTAATTAAATATTAATGCCCTTTAGCTGATGTTTCCAGGAGAATATTTAATTATAAAAGCAGTGTTATTGTGCAGCACAGTTGGAGACAGGCTTCAGGGAGACAGAAATATTTGGCAGGAATTACGGTGCAGATCCTTTGTACATGGTAATGAGTGGACCTCAGCCGAACAAGCACAATGCTTTATGATGGTTTTTGAGTGCATTATTTTGAGCAATATAAGAATACTCTAAAATAACGCATATGTTTCCATTATATGATGCCAACAGTAGGACTAAGAGTCAAGAGTAAGAAATAAGCTTAAGATCTGTGAGTTAAAAGTGTAAGATATTAGGAAGAGAGCACATTTAAATACATACGCTATGATATTAGATCAGTAATCTAGTTAGTTTCTCCATGGCCAATAAGTCTTTTGGGCTCCGTGCACCTGATCATTGCAGCAGCTCTGGTTGATTGCTCAGTACTTTATGGTTTGGTGCTACTGATGACCTTCAAAGGAAACTGAAGTCACCAGCTTGCAGGTGCCAGAAAGGAGACTTCATTCTTTGCTAAAGAGATGGCAATTGACACCATAAGGATTTAACGTGGAAGACCATTCCATCAAGGGTCACAGTGTTGTGGCGGCTGGGACCATGGGCACAGCAGCACCTGCTCCTTGTCCCTGTGTCCTCCAGGCTTACTGCGGAATGACTCAATTTCACCTTGCCTCACACTCCTTATGTCCTCATTTCTCCTCATGCTGCTTCAGATAATTTGCCGTGCACCCACACTTATCTGCTAGAATATACCAAAGTCAACTCCGAGTGGATGAACAAATGTGGAAAGTGAGGCTTTAACATTTTAAGGAGGTCGGTGTTGAGTCAAGGTCACAAAAAGAAAAGAAAAGAAAAGAAAAGATTGATATATGCTTCAACTCTGTCAAGAGTAAGAATTTCTGTTAATCAAAATATACTACCAAAATGATGGAAGAAATATTTTCAATACATATGAAGGGGAAAATCTAGGTAACCTAAAATGTAAAGTAGGAAGAAAGAGTCAACGTCAGACCCACGATATCTTCTTTTCCTTGTGGGACACAGAGAATGATAAACCTGAACCAGACATTCTCAGAAACATGTAAATGTAATGTTACTAGCAGAATGATTGCACTTGGCAAATTTCATGTAGAAGGGAAAACAAAATCAACCAACTAACAAAAAACCAAAAACCCAAATCCTTTTTATGATCTAACTCCTGGTTTGACTAGATGGACTATCATAAAAAACAGAATTTATGGATTCGGGAGGAACATTTTATGGAATTTATGGACTTGGCTGTGCAGAGAATGGATGTTTAGTCACATATATATTTTCTATCTATTGGATTGATGTAGTGTAAAACTAGGAAGCTGCCCAAACCAAACAAGATTTCTTTGAAAACATTTCGCCAACAGTATTCAGTGTTCATGTGTCATTCACAACCAAAAGGTATCACAGCATGAGAGAAATGGACATTATTGGAAGTTGTGCCTGATGGATCGGTGCCCCTTTGGTGAGGGATGCTGGGTCCGTATTTGCTTTTGGCTTGTATCCCATGACTCATTAGTGATGTTTATGTTGAGTAAGATCTATGTTTCTATGAGTGTGTTTTGACAGTTCATCCATTGAGGCATTGGAATAACCATTTCCTATAAATCAATCAGAATAAAAAAGGACCCCAAAAAAGAAAGAAAAAAAAAAGAGCTAATATTTCAAAACCAGAAAGCACGGATTTGAACAGATGCTTATTCTTTATTAACCGACATACTACAACTTCTAAATATGCAAAAATGATCAGTATGGGCTAATTTGTCAAACATACTGATGAGAGTTTAATGAAAGATAATGACAAGTCATAGAAGAAAACATATAATAACATTTGCATGAAGTTAAAAAGCATAAAACCAGGCAAAATCAGACATAGACATAGAGTTAAACTATTAGAAGAAGCAAGAGAATAACAAACACAAAATAATGATTATTTCTGGGATGAAGGAACATATGATTACAGAATGCTATACAACTAGCTAATGTATGGTAATGTCCTGTTCGTTAGCTTGGTAAATGGTTCAAAACTTTAGTAATGTTACTTTTCAACTTTACATTTATGTTATATATATATTACTTTAATATTTTATCATATTTTGAATACTTTTAATATTTTGAATATTTTTAAGATTATATTTTGAATACACTAAAAGTGGTTTCCATTAAATAAGGTCACTGAAAGAGAGAACATTTCAGTATTTACTTAAAGAAAAGACCCTTTCTTGCTCTTAATTGCCTTTCCCTTTTTAGATATACACTTCTGGGAGAAAAGACAGTTTTACTTTCAAGAAATATTTTGTGCCCTTTCTGAAATTTATAGACAAAATGTCAAACTTCTCACTTTTTATAAGCATCATAAAAAATATTTCTGACAAGTCTGATAAAGTGTTTTCTTTCTTACTGCCATAACTAGACAGTTTTGAGTTGCCAAATGTACTATTTCAGTGTGTCAGCTCAGCATAATTGTGTAGGTATCACATAATATAATTTAAAAATGTTCACCATGGTGTTTATAATGAGTAGAATATATATAATATATATGTATATATATAATATATCTATATTCACATTATCTGATAAGATTTTTAGGTTTAAATGACATTCTAGAAAGTGAAAACCAATGTTAATATTAACAAATAGTGTTTACACTGTATTTTAAAATTTTTATCCATTTATTTTTATGATGATTAAACATAAAGTTGATTTTTCTACAAATTGAGAAGTTATTCTTTTAATTTTCTCTGAATAAAAACATATGTACAGGTTTGCTACTAAAATAAGTTTTACAATAAAATTGCAATGGGCATACCATTCCATAATAGTTTAGACATTTTTACAAATACCTTTAATAGACACGTAGTCTAGAGGTAATTGATTTTTCATTAGTATTTGCTAAATAAGATAACTTTTACTCACTCACTAGTATTTGCTAGGTGAGATTTTTAAGAATAGTTTTTACTCTCATAAAGCTGATTTCAGATGTTTGTGTTGTGACTGAAGTTCTGATTTGTGGGGTGTACTCATCACTAAACTTTGTTTTTGACAACATGATATTCAAATATAAACTTTGGGGGGAAAATTTTTGCAGATACTTCCAATTTTATTTTTCCTTCTTTCCTTTATGTATGTATTTATTAATGGTAGGGAGGAGGTGGATCTTCTGCCATATTTACTTATTTCTGCATTGAGTGGTTACTTGATCAATTTGAATAAAGTGATTGCATTAATTCAAAACACCAGGTTAATTCGCATTTAACATTCTGTGGATATATCCTTTGGCAACTGTACCCTTCTCGTAGTCATGGGTTCATGAGGATCAATCTAAAAGATTGATTTTATTCTATTTGTGGTGATGGTTGTAGTAAAAGGGGCAACTCAGGTGCCCCTCACTGTTGGGATGAGTAAAATGATTGTGTGTGGGATACTGGGGGTTACGACTCATGGGTTAGAAGTATCAGGTTGGATATACACTAAGAAGCACAGATAGTTTTAAAAAGGTAGTTGAACAAAAATTACACTATTTACCCAGAAGATAACTTCACTGATACATATCAAATGCATTAAACAGTCACTATGGCAAAGAGTTAACTAGAAATTGGGTTAGAGGTTAATGAGAGGATTCCAATCAATCACTTACCCAGGTGATCAGATGGGCCTTACACAAGCACAATAATATTCATTGTGTTGCGGAACAGAAATGCAAGACATAGAATCAATTTAAGCAACAACAACAATGAAACAACAGAAAGAATAAAACTATTGATATAAAAGTTTTGAGCAGAAGCAGAACTGTAGCAAAAAACAGAATCTTCCTTCTTTGGACTTACATAGAGGAGAAGATTGTAGTCTGTAATGGAACAGGTTTTTGGGAACATCCTATCATCAGGTACAGGCTTCAGATAATAGGCAAAGTTGAGGCATGTTTGAGGAATTGTTCAAGAAAAGAGAGGAACATATTCTCCAAAGGACAAGAGTCCAAAGAGGTAACTAGATCATAGTACAATTCAGAGTCAGTTTAAATGGACCTGAGTGAGTTTAACTAAGAGATTCATGAGTAGAGGGCAGGGTGTGCTAGGAAACCTATTTCATCACAGAACGCGATGATACACAGCAGGTGCCCACTGGGAAATAGATACTTCAGGTAAAAATCTTGCATGTCTGCTTTTAAAATTACAGTGGAATACAGGAGATCGAAAAATTCAGATCAAATTAATTTGAACTATAATATAAAAAATTAAAGTGTTTACATAGAATATGCAAAATTCAATAACTGTTGTCAAATGTACAATTTTCAAACACTGCTCATACTTGTCAGGAAGGACACTCTATGAGTGGGGGCTCTAGAGTGACAAATACTGCATCTATCTGACAAATACTGCATCATGCAACTCAGGAGTTCTGAAACTTTGGAGTCCTTTTTCCTGAATGGTCTATTAGAATAACAAGTTTGCCGATTTGGAAAGATATATAGTTACAGATAAAAATACCAGTTTACAATTTTTGGCATAATCTTAATTCTTCTGTGAGAGCACATACAAAAGCCACTTAAAAAACATTTTGTAACATTTTACTTTCAAAGAATTTTAAACCAACAGTAAAGTTGGAAGAATAAGAATAGAACAAACAGCCATAAACACTTTACCCAGATTCAACAACTATAATATAGCCGTTTGCCTTATTATCTGTACTCTCCGTCATTTATATGCATGTATATATGTCCTCATGTATATATATAGATAAAGATATAGATAGAGACATATAGATACATATATAGATATAAATACAAACACGTTCATCTTTTTCTGGAGCCATTCTGGATTAAGTCTCAAGCATTCTGGCCCTTCACCTTTAAAAAAACTATGATATTGATACAGTACATAATTTAGTCTACCAGCTACATTTCATTTTTTCCCCAATTGGACCTATAAATTCCTTATAGCATTTTTTCCCCTCCAAGACAGGATCTGCTGTAGGACCACGTGTTGCATTTAACTGCCATCTGTCTGCAATGTTCTTAGCCTCAACCACTCCCAGTGTGCTTCTTTGTCTCTTCTGATATTGTTATTTAAAATCTAATCATTCTTCTTTTATTTTTTTCAGTCAAGTGTTATTGGGAGTTTCATTGATGTTTCCTTGTACATTATGGATTATTTATACTCCTTAAGCCATGTTGTGCTCTTTTCAGTGTAGCACTGTAGGAGATATCTGAAGCCTATCTACTCATCATCGATGATGCTAATTTCAATCATCCGGTCAGGATGTTAGATTTAGCCACTGTAGAGTTTTGAATTTTTTTCCATATAACTAACAGTCTGAGGGAAGACACTTTAAGGTTATCCATATAGCCACATCAAAATTTTCCTTTTAATTTCGCATTCATACGTGGGTTTGCTGAAGGCAGCCTTCAAAATGATGTCGCCAAGTAATGTTCTTCTCATTCAAGTATTTCCCATGAATTTACTTTTTGGCAGCCCTGTTCTCCTAAAAATAAAATTGTCCTTACATCTCTTTTTAATTAATTTTCTTACAAATTTATTATAGCTTAGGGACACTGGTGCCTCAGTTGGTTAAGCATCCTACTTACAGTCTCAGCTCAGGTCTTAATCTCAGGGTTGTGAGTTCAGGCCCTGCATTGAACTTCAAAAAAAAAAATTATAGCTCTAGACTTGTGGATTTCAAAATTTTAAACAGTTTATAATCTGTGTTATAATTATTCTTTCTAGTGTTTAAACTGACCCAGATTCAGTTGGATTCTGTGTCCTTTTGGCATACTTCCTTCTTTGGGGGGAGGGGCACCAAATAATATTCTGGCATAGCAGAATAACTCAGTTTCATCTTGCATCTGCTCAAGCCAATTCAACAGGCATTTCTTCCAAGGAGTCCTGGTCACAGCATTTTATTTAATTTTAGAATGTTAAGAAATAGTTATAGATTGCTATCTATAATTAAATAAAAGACCCAGCCACTACATCTGAAGAAGAGGATAATCAAATGTGCTGCTTATATTTTATATCATCACCATTCATAAAATAGCAATTGTGATTAATTCAATATGCCATCAGAAGTTTATTGCAGAAAATAACATCCAGCACCTAAGCTTATACAGGTAACAATTTTTAAAATATAATTTTTCAAGAAATATGGTAAATCACAGAAATTGCAAAGAGAACAACCCATCTAAACCCACAGAATTATTTCAAACGTCAGTTACTGTCAGTGTAGTTTGTGTCTCTTTGCATTAAAGTATGCTATCAAATTGTATAAATATTCCTTTTCATTATCAATTTTATGCAGTGATTTTAAAGGCACTGGAATTTTGTCATTGGGCTGTTTTAACAATTGTAAAATGAATCAGAGGTAATACAGGGACTTTAGCGCAGACCCTTGAGACAGTCATGCTTATTAGAACAAACTCTCAAATAAGAAAATCAGTTGATTTCTCTGGAAACACTCCTAGATATTTTTGTTTGTTTGATTTTTTAGTAAGAGGACATTGGCATACTCTACGCCATGTGTCTGTTATGGAAGAAACAGCACAAGCATCTAGAAGTAAAAATACTCTGGAAATCCTCTCCAGTAAGGCCACAGAGTATTGGTGCTACTAGCACATAGGCAGGCACAATCTGTCATTTCTCCCATGTATGTCTAGTGGATTGTGGGGTACAACCTTCCGCACAGTGTAGGTAAAACATCTCTCTTCTGGATTTGCTAAGGAATGCACCATTTCTGGTCAAATTAGGAAAGAGAATAGGTTGAAAATGTGTTCACATGTTTTTATTGAAGTTGGAACATTTTGTCCCTTATAACTAAATACATTTGTGTTTTACAATATTTATAGCATAATTAGCTTACGTTTTAAAATATCTTAATATAAAAGGATAAAATCACAAAATACCTAGAGAATTTAGTATGACACTGGAAGGAAGGACTATTTTAAAGATGTCAATTCGTTCTGAAGTATAGTTGTAATTCTCCCACATGTCATAAATACTGACATTTAGATACTTATATTATAAAAATATATAAGCCAGAAGAATGAGTAGTGATAGCAAGTAAACATGTGAGAATTAGAAATAATGAAGTGACTTTTGCACTCCATGGTTCTAAAACCAGTAGTCCAATGGAAGTCCTAGAAATGTACTTGCTTTAGGAAAAACTCCCACCTGCCACTTGACCACCCCCAACCCCAGAACACACAGCTGCTCTGCTATCTTCCAGAGAACTATGGAACAGAGTTCATAATTTTCTGCTCATGTCCATTACCACAGGGAGCCCAGGGTCCCCACTCAGCCCTTCATTCACACACACTAATCTCCCCATGTCTCCATATAGCCCACCCATAGTACTTCCTAAGCTTCTCAAACCTTTTCATGTTTTCCCCCTTCAGGAACTCAATTCCCCACAACCACTTTTGTGAACTTGCTGTTCTTGATGTAACTTAGAGGGACTTTGACCGCTGATGCTATATTTTACCCCCACGCAACCTTCTTAACTGGGCCTGAGGAGTCTAAGCGTTCTCCATCTTGTGCATGCTTCCTCTGCATATAAAGAGTGAATTTCAACTACAGTATTTACCACTGGTCAGTCCCAAGCTCCTAGCTGTGCAGCACTCCCTGTGGAAGAATTGTGTGGGCATCTGTGTGTGTGTGTGAGCATGTATGTGAGTGTGTGCATGTGTTCAATATCTACTTAGATAAGCCTGCCAGTGGTTTCTCATGTCCTTCACCTCTTACCCACAGATGAGTAGATCCTCCCAACCCTCCCCATCCCCACTACCAGACATGTGTGCCTATGGTCAGGCTCCAGTTTCTCACTAGTAATGGGACCCCAGCTTAACCAGTTTCAAACATTTTACTCTCTAGTCATCTTCTGCTAAACTTGCAATAACTTTCTCTGGTAGCTCCCTCCCATAAATTAAAGTCCATCAGAACTTCCGGTTTATTTTTCATACTCCATCATTCCAGCAATCCTAAATCCCCTTCATATTCTAAATTCCCTAAATTTCCAAGCTTAAAATCCATGGTGCATCATTTTAATCACTCCCTTGCAAACAACTTAAATTCCTTTATTCCTCTAACAGGTTCTCCTGAAGGACCCACACTTCTCTTTTAATGTAACCCTTTGCTTGTTGTTGCCTGTGGCTTCAAAGATGAACTTGATAAACTTGGTTGCAAAAAAAAATTTTTTTTTGGAAAACCATGGTGGCTTCTCTCTGTTTTAATTTGTGGTCAATGACTTCAAGTAGACCCTTGATGTTCCCTGCCAATCCCATGATCTTTCCATGGCACTTCTGCTCTCTTGAGCTACCAGCTGGCACTTGAATGATGCTAGCTTTCCTTCAGACTTCTCTCCTCCAAGCTTTGGATTGTAATCATGTTTTCTGCTTTACCCAAATTTTGAAGGAGGTCGGAGAAAACTTTAAGAAGCAATTAATCCCCTGATTCTGAGTCTACTTTTTCCATGTTCTCTCCTGAATAATTTTTTTTTTGCATCCAGGTAAGATCTACATCTCTTCTTCTTTTTTTCTTTTCAGATTCATTTATTTATTTCAGAGAGTTGGGGAGGTGCAGAGGGAGAGAGAAAATCTCAAGCAGATACCCCACTGAGCCTGGAGCCCAATGCACGCTTGATCTCACAACTCTGAGATCATGACCTAAGTGGAAATCAAGAGTCAGGCGCTTCACTGACTGAGCCACCCAGGTGCCCCAGATTTACATTGGTTCTTATGCATAGATCTACCCTCTTTTGTTCTAGAAAGCTTCCTTTTTCTCTGCCTTTATCAGTTTATCTCTCACTGAATTATTCAAAGCAGAATACAAAATGTTGTTAGTACTTCTATCTTTTTTGAATACATACTTTAAGAAATACATGATAATTTTTAAAAATATTTTATTTATTTATTTGCCAGAGAGAGAGAGAGAGAGAGAGCGCACCCAAGCGGTAGAGCAGCAGGCAGAGGGAGAAGCAGATTATCTTCTGAAAAGGGAACCTGATGTGGGACTAGATCCCAGGACCTTGGGATCATAACCTGAGCTGAAGGGAGATGTTTAACTGACTGAGTCACCCAGGCATCCCCATGAAGATTTGATACACATTTTTATGGTGAAATGATTACTATAGCCGAACTAAATAACGTATCCAGTAGTTATTATTTTGGAGAGTTGTAAGGGAGCCCCTAATCTAATTTAGCCCCAAATCTAATCTCTTAGCAAATTCCCAATAGTCAACATATACCATTAACTATAATCACCCTCTGTACATTAGATCTCTAGGACTCAACTCCTCTGTTTCCTTCATGTCCCACATACAGTTTATTTGACTGTGCCCTCACAGTGCATTCAGGATGCGAACGTGCCTCTAACAACATTGCCTGTACCCTGTCCACGTCACCATAGCTATTGTCTGGAGTATGGCAAAACCTCCCTAAAGAGTATTCCAGCTTTTAATACCTGTTTCCCTTCTGTAGTTCTTCAAGGTAGCACTAAAAGCAATCACTTCAAAACATATGCCAAATCATGTCCTGTCTTGGTTCGAAACTCCTAAATTCACTCAAAAAAAGATTAAAGCCGAAGTGACGGATATAACTACATGATCTCCCATGTCTGTGTTTATTATGGGGTTTTGCCTTTTTTATTTACTCTGGCAAAGTAATTTTCTCCTTATTACTCTACTGTTTATTCCACATGTAAGAAATTTCTAGAACCCAGTGTCTTGGCAATCTTCCTTCTGTCTGTAAAGCTCTCTAGCATCATTGAGCTCCATACACCTGTCACCTAGTCAGGAAAGACTGCCTAAAATGTCAATACTGCCCAGCTGGCTTACTCCCTACTCGGATTTTATTGTTTGTGAGCTCTTCACACTGATTCATCACAAATGTTCTTTGCTGCTACTAGGCATTTCCCATTAGAATATAAGTTCAACAAGAGCAGAGAAAGTTGAAAATGTTCTCACTTCTCTATCCCAGCCCTATATATTTGTTTGTTTATTCAATTGATTAAAATTAAATTAACAACACTTTATTGTTCTCCCATGTTAACACTTTGAGCAAAAAAGTCTCATTTGAATTTGCTATACCGCTTATCTCCTACCCAAAACTGAATGCCTCCGCCTCAGATTTCATAGCTGTCAGTTGGAGGAGCTCTGTGGACATTGTGAGGCTAATAAGCAGTTATTGGAAACATTGTCTGCATGGTTTCCTCAGTCCGTGTTAGTGTTACACGTAGGAGCACATGAACTGTCAGCATAGTTTCTAAACCACATTCAATTATATTCGTGTTGCTCTTGTGTGGAGAAGACTATCATGAAGAATATTAAATTATTTGTTATTATTTTCGACCTTTTCACAACCTCTGATTCTATGAATGAAAATTACTTACGGGCTAAGTCAACTAGATAAATATAGATTCCCACAAACTTTATCATGACCCTGAAATGCTACTACAAAATTCTCAGGTAGGGGGGAGGGTGCCTGGGTGGCTCAGGTGGTTAAGCATCTACCTTCAGCTCAGGTCATGATCCCAGGGTGCTGGGATTGAGCCCCATGTTTGGCTCCCTGCTCAGTTGGGAGCCTGCTTCTCCTGCTCCCTTGGTCCTCCCCCTTGCTTATGCTGACTGTCTCTCTTTCTCTGTCAAATAAATAAATAAAATCTTTAAAAAAAAATCTGGAAGGTAAAATACTGTGCAATACCTTTTAGAACTTCTAGGGATCAATAGTCCTGAATTACCTTCCTCTGGCCCATGTTCATTAATGCTTTTTGAACTTTGTACCTGCATTGTACCCTCTCTTTCCAGCTGCCTATAAAGACACATGTACAAACATTATTATCATTCCCACAAGTGACAGACATTTAAGTTTCAACTAGCTGTGGACTAAGAGGAACTGCCAACCAGTCTGAGTAACCATGAACAATCACGAGAAGTAATTAAAGACTGACCATTCTGAAGATTGAAAGTATTTTTAGATCCTGGTAATTTGTGAACTCTAAGACTCTAAAATATTACACTGTAAATTTATTATTATTATTATTATTATTTTTGCTAAAGCTGTCTTTTGGTGGGGAGTGGATCAGGCAGGAAGTTGCACTGTCCAAAGCTAAGTAATCTCTGGTTTATTTTGCATAAGATCTTATTGTTTACTTTGGATGTGACAGATGTCTGGTTCCACTTTCTTGGGGTTAGGTTGACCTAAATTAGCTGTACCAATGCAAAATAACGGAATTCTGTTATATACATATGCAATAATGAATAATAAATATGCAATAAAATACATATTCACCACTTTCAAGTTTGTAAAGTACTTTCACAAGCATTAGATCATTTTTTTCTCATAACAAACCTTAAAATTTGTAGGGCTGACGTTATTGCTTTCCTAAAGGTTAGAGAGGAAAGAAGGTGGCAGCCAGAACTTTGGCCCATGTTACGTAGTCAGTCAGTGGCAATCCTTGTTCATTTAAAATCTGTTTACTTTTGTGAGCTGATTCGAAATTACTTCTAGGAGACATAAGGAACATATTTTATTTTCATTGCAATACTAGAAAATAAAAGGACATGTAACTTATGTAAAATATTGCCAAAATGACCTGGCAGAAAAGCTTTCTTGTTAGATGGACCCTTCCTATTGACCATTTCCCTTACATAATTCTGTGTCACTTTCCCCTTTCTACTGCAGCTGTTTCAGAGGAAAACTGTAGAAATGAACATTTCTTTTAGGAAGTTTATGAACTAAGTCATTTTAAAGTAATTTAGAAGTCTGTTTTTGAACCAACATGTTGAATTCCTCTGAAACTTTTAATGAGACATCATAGCATAGAAACCTTTGTCCATTTGCAATCTGGGTTGATTTATTAATTATCGTGGATTTATTAATTATCGTGGATTAGTGTCTCACTAACACTTAGGGGACTTTAATTCTCAACTCATTTATGAGACGCCTGCATTAATTACACTACGGGGGGAGGGTATGTATCTTCGTCACTCTAGTTTTCCTAGTTTAAAACATCTTTGAATTAATCCCCGCTTCCTTATTAGGGTATAAGCATGTGAATTTCTGAGCTTTCTTTAAAATATGAAAAAGAACATTAGATAAAACATTTTCATTTTGAATGATGAGTAAACTTCTCAGACTCATTTTTTGCACTTTAGAATATAAGCTTATTAATTAATTTTTATTACATATAAAAAAGTGATATGTTCTTAAAAGCAAAATAAAGGCAGTCTTTATTGAAGTAAGTTGTTTAATAACACACAAATATTAAATGAGGCAAGAAAAGTATATTGTTGACAAATGCAAGTCAGTGACTGAAAACAGTTAATATGCATGTTTTATGTCAAAAATATAGGATAAAACTCTGAGTGCCTAATTTATTTCTCTAAGATCCCACAGAAAATACTCATGTGATGAGAATCTTGAGTGGCAGCCAGAATCCAATCTGAACACTGATTTGAGAAAAATCAAAAGAAAAAGCAATCAATCCCATTTTCTCATGTAGTTGGGAATTGTAGTGTTAGGAACTTGTCCATAGGAAGATAATTTGAATTATTTTACCAAGGCTTCCATTTCCTACATTTGTCAACTTGTTTTATATGTTTCAGTAACATGCAAATTATTTACGTGTAGTTTTAGTTTCTCTGTCACCAAAAATTGTTATACTTTCATTTATTTCTATGCAATGGATTCATATTTTGGCTCTCTAGGTAGTTTTTTGTTTCTTTGTTTGTTTTTGCTATACATTAAACACTGATTTTAAAAAAGTTTCATATAAAATACATGTTCAGGGTGCCTGGGTGGTTCAATCAGTCAAGCGCCCAACTCCTGGTTTCCGCTCAGGTCATGATCTCAAGGTCCTTGGCTAGCGAGTGGGGAGTCACTTCCTTCTGCTCCACACCCCCAACTGGCATGCTCTCTCTCTCTCTCTTTCCAAAATAAATAAATAAAATATTTTAAAAAAGGAAGAAATGCTATTCAGACTCATAAAATTGTCCATTCTAAAATTATATAAGCCTTAAAACTTCTTTTCAAACCTTTAAACAGGTTACTATTTTAAAATTTTCTCAAGGTGTATTTTCTTCAGGATTACCAATTACATGTAGTTATCTATTTTATTCAAAGTTATTTTTTAAGTAAGGCTCACAATTTGCAGTAATCTGACCATGTTTCCTTTCTGCTTTTCTTAGGGTCTTTCCAACACCCTAAATTCCCTAGCATACTTCATTTCAGCTTGCTTTTCACACAGGAGACATTTCGGCAGCAATGGCAACAAAAGCCCAGAAACTATCTCTTTTCTTCGAAAGACAGTGTAAATTAATTCACTTGCAAATGATTTAGAAATTATATTTTTTAAAGCAACATGTTGTAAAGCAACATGTTGAACGCATCACATGGTATTATAAAAACAAATAGGTATGAATGATTCTATGGTAGTACAATAAAATATTCAACATTGATAGTTTACAGCTATATATTCAGACAATTACTTTTTTCAGCAAGTTCCATGATAATTATGGTAAACATGGCACGATGAGCTTTTTCAGAATATTTTCCATAACACGTTCAAACGTCAATTTGTGGCCACTTGTATGACTAGATACTGACCGGTGACTCTCAACTTCAGGTGTGTATTTGAATCACTTAGTGACCTTTTCCAAACTCAGATTCAGATTCCGGATGGAAACCATGATTCTGCATTTCCATCTGTCTTCCACCCCAGGAGCTACTGAAGACACACGCCTTCAGGTCACAATTACAGTAACATGGTACTCTGCAAACTGTCTGTGGGGCTTTGGTCTTTGGATTTTACAAAATATATTGAGCTTCTGTCCTTATGTTCATGCATGTAATCAGATAATTTACTAGTTTAGAGAAACCCCATTGGTATTAAACTGCCCATTTACTCTTTATTTTCTATCCACGTATTTTTCAGCTTGTCTTATTTTTTATATAAATTTGTTTTATCACAAGTAGTTGAATTTTTCAAAGATTCTATTAATTCTAGACTTACATCTCATTTTTCAGCTCATTAAATAAAAGATTAACTTTTGCAATATTAAGGATTATTAGAATAAATGTTTGCAGGCTAGTAACTTGAAGCACATTCAATCACAGGTTACAATGGCCTATAAACTTGAATGGCATTTACCTTACTCCATGCCAGACTAAGAGGTGTACATAGCTATGTGGTTTTTAGTAATATTTTATTATATTAAGCAGTGTTTTGAAATGCTTTCTTTTCATTTAGAAATCATACCTCTTACCCTATTCAACAAAGAGAAGAATATAAATTGTCATTAAAGTCTTTAGCTAGAAGTGACCAGTTTATCTTATGAATGGAGAAACCAAGGAGTTTACCATTTCGCAAATGTCTTCCTCCTTCATGTAACAGGCACTGTAAGATATTAATATGTGGATCTAATTGTGGCTATTTGAATATGATGTTATTGTTATTATTACAAGTTGAGATGAAGTAGACCAACCACAACTATATAAATATCAAACACTGTAATAGCTTTTTTTAAATTTAGTAATTTATAATAAATGAACTAATCAACTATTTCATAAAAGGTAGGCAATTAATGCTTACCCTTTTTTATGGTAGAAAATACAATATCCAATAATTTATATATTCATATATTAAAAGCTTGACTTATTAGCTATTCATTAAATTAACAGTTGATTATGAACACTGAAAGAGAACATTTAAAATTATTGTGTTGTATTTCTAAAATAATATCCCCTATTAAAGTGATATATTTCTCTATTAGTTAATTATCCTCTATGAAGCACATTTTATTTTCTGAAAATAACAACACAAGTTGGTGTTTGACCTTTCACAGAAACTATTAAAACATCCTAACAGTGCTTCTGGATACTGATTCTTCAATGGTTCTTGAAAAAGAGTTTTCCTTCTTTTCATGTAAAATTTATTTGTCTCCTTTGTCATATCCTGTAAACTTTCTTGTAGTGAAATCCACAAAATGTCATCTGGATTTGCTTGTTAAACATTCTTGGATTCATTAAATATTTCTAAAAATATATCTCTCCTATATTCCAAATGTCCTAATGTAATTTGTATGGTTACTGTAAATCAAGACCCCTACACTCAATTATGGTAGATTATTCACAAGTCAACAATGGCATGATTTGTGATTCCCATTAAAAATATCAGACAACACATGTGAAATGACAATTTAATTTATTAAATGAATAAATCTATCAACAAGGAATTTCACTGCTACATGGTAATAAAACTTCTCACCATGAATGATTCAGCAAAATGTGTGCTCAAATCTAAATCAGAAAAGAATCAATTATTTTATTTATTAAGTAGTTAGATAAGAAGAATTCTTTAACTTCTTTACCAGCTGATTTATAGGAATAGAAGTTATTCCTTTTTTAAAATAGTAAAACTGGAGAAAAAATTTCAAAATAGTGTAAAAGGAAAAAAACACTTCATATGATGATGATGATATGAATAATCACAAAATCAGATCTTAGATTATATACACATTACTCGTCGATTAAAATTTGTTTTAAGTTTGGAAATACAGCATAAAATATTGCAATTGGAATTATAGATTAATTAGAGGGGTACATTTCAGAATAACAAGAAAAATTAATTAAAGCAACTCTAGAATACAAAACAGATGATGTAAAAAATTCAAGGTATTTTATTCTAATGTAAGGAATATCAAAATAATTTTTGACAAATTTAATATTTCTTTTTTTTTTATTTTTTATTTTTTATAAACATATATTTTTATCCCCAGGGGTACAGGTCTGTGAATCGCCAGGTTTACACACTTCACAGCACTCACCAAAGCACATACCCTCCCCAGTGTCCATAACCCCACCCCCTTCTCCCAACCCCCCTCCCCCCAGCAACCTTCAGTTTGTTTTGTGAGATTAAGAGTCACTTATGGTTTGTCTCCCTCCCAATCCCATCTTGTTTCATTGATTCTTCTCCTACCCACTTAAGCCCCCATGTTGCATCATGCTTAGCGAAATAAGTCAATCAGAGAAAGACAACTATCATATGATCTCCCTGATATGAGGAAGTGATAATTTAATATTTCATTTTCTTGCCAAAATTTCTACAAACAAGGCTTTCAGCATCCTTTCTACCATTCTTTTCTCTTTTTTTTCTACCATTTTCTACCATTCTTTTAGGCAGTTAAAAACCATTCTTTACTCATCTGCCTGAAAGTACTCTTCAGGAATTGTGCCAAGCAAGTTTTTGATTAAATATTAAATGTAAATGATTTTGTTTGTCCTAAGAGCAACATCAGTAAGTGCTTTGTGGACTCTAATGATTACTTGCTACTAAAAAGATGTTTAAATATTGTTACCAAGTGTTCAATGAAAACTGTACTCTGTCTTATCATCACTGTAGTACTTCAAAAACATATCCTAACTCAAGCCTTCTAAATCACATCCTTCTCATTATTTCTCCATATTCAAGGAGGTTCATGTTCTTTTTTTTTTTTTTAAAGATTTTATTTATTTATTTGTCAGAGAGAGAGCAAGCGAGAGCGAGCACAGGCAGACAGACTGGAAGGCAGAGTCAGAGGGAGAAGCAGGCTCCCTGCGGAGCAAGGAGCCTGATGTGGGACTCGATCCCAGGACGCTGGGATCATGACCTGAGCCGAAGGCAGCTGCTTAACCAACTGAGCCACCCAGGCGTCCCATCAAGGAGGTTCATGTTCTTAAAGACAATTCTGGATAGGAATTCTGTCTTCATCTTGATTCTCAATGTCACTTTTATCTCATCAATTATGGGAGCTACTTATCTCTCTTCTATGAACTTGAATGTAGAACTTACATCTCTTTTCATGATCGCCCAAAAGAGGTCAACAACAATGAACAACTAATAGAAAAACTAAATAGCTAAAACTATTAGATCTCAGTGCCCCTTCAAACCCTGGAGGCAGTCCAAAGTGTAATCATTTTTATTGGAGCAACAGCAAAAATATTCCTGCCACTTAATTTGACACAACAATCTATCTCCTTCCATTATTTATCTCCAAGTTCAAGTTCAGGATTGCCTCTTTCTGTCCCCTGACTTATGCATAGCTCTGTCAAAAGAAGGACCACCTATGGGCCTCTTCTTCTGCATGATCACTGATAGTTCTCTTTCTTTTCTCTGTAGTGATCTTGTCCTTGTTTTTCTTGGGAAACCAAGAACCAACAGTGTGGTGTTTGCATTAAGATGGGACTTCAGGGAATGTAGGTCTTGCTCAGTGTGGTCATCGTGGAGAATGGTTGTTGTCTACAGAGGGTCACATGGAGGAGTAAGGAGTGTGTTGTCTCCTGTTCAGCAGCACCTCACATGCATGTATACATTGTATACTACTATAAGCACATTTAAGGATCTGTGTGTGTGTACTCAGTTACAGTGATAGTTATGGTTAATTTTTATGTTGTTGTTAGTGAGGGAGGTGTCACCAGGGAGAGAAGACTTGAGAGTCATTTGTAATAATTTCCACACTTATAAAGTTGTGTTAAAGCTGTTACTCACTGTGTTAACTTTGGACTGGTAGTTTGATCCAAGTTACTGTTGTTTGGTAAGTGGCTTTTAAACTGTTTTCTTTTTCTGCCTTTCAAATATCCTCTGATTAATGGAGGTTAGTCTTGGGTCTTAATAGGAATAGCTATTTGGATAAGGATTTATTACTGATCATAATCTTTAAAGTGATGATAAGAGGGAAATGAGTGTGAATAAAGTATAAATGAGCTTCTCAATTAACCTATTGATTAGAAATAATAAGTATGTATATGCACAATTTAATTTTCTATGTTAAATGCTACCACATGTTGATTTTAGCCTGGATAATTTTGCCCTATTATTATTCTAAAATTTGAGATAAAATAAAAGTCAATATTTTACATGGGTTTTGGCAATATAAGACAGAATATTTCCAATAACTTATTAAGTCCCTGGGCACCTTTGCAGTCAGTCACCTCTCCCACCCTGGCACCATCTGTGTTGGTTTCTGTCACTGTCATTTTATATTTTCTAGAATTTTACTTTTCTCTAGAAGATTTTTTTTTTGCATGAATCTATAAACTTACTGATGGTATTAGTTGGCCTTTTAAATCTCATTTTATTTTTGGCTCCCATAAATAAAGCTGCAAAAGTATTTGAGCACCTGACTTTGTGTGAACATTTTTGTGTGAACATTTGTGTGAACATTTTTATTATTCTTGAGTAATTATCCAGGAGTGAAATTGCTGGATCTTATGGAAACTATCTTTATAAAAATCAATGCCAAGATTTTTAAAGTAATTATACTACTTTGCCTTCCCATAAGTAATATTTGAGAATTTTAGTTGAACAATATCAACACAAACACTTGATTTTGCCAGTCTTCAATGTTCTTGAGTATATAAATATTTGTGTCAAACTGGGATTTAGTTACATTTGCCTTATGACTAAAGAAACAAGACAATTTTCATGGGCTTATTATATTCACAAATGTTTTTGATAAGGTGTCTCAAAATGTTTCACCCACTTTTTGAAAATTGGGGATCAGTTGTGATTAAGTCAGATAAATCCCATTCTAGTTAAATGGGAGCCGACATCATAACTACATCATTAAAAAAATGATTATTTAAAGTTCTAAGTTACATAAGGTACATGTTAATAAGTTTTGAAATTATGCTTATTTAAAATGTCAGCAATGCATTGACACGAGCTCTCCAGTGGTCAGTGATTGCTTAGTGCCCACTGAGTCTCCTTCGAGCCAGAAGAACATTAAAGCAGAGAGAGAAGAGCAGCAGAGGGACAGTGTTATCTGTTAGCTTCGCCTGCATGACCCGTCTCTCCAATGCCATTCGTTCTGAAGTATTTATGCTTTTCCCTAATTTTAGTATATAAAATGTGATTTTAGCATGGTCTTAACGATGAATTGAGTTCAGAGATTTTCCTTTCTTTCTTAGACTATTCAATGATGACTTCATTTTCTGTAGATGCCCTTTTTCCCAGAGTCACTACTACAATAGCCTTGGATACTCCTCTACTTCAACACTTTGTCTAAGGTGGAATCTGGGTTTCAGCTCACGTTAGGAAAAGCTCAGCCTACTTTCCACCATGTCTTTTCCACAGGCATCAGTGATTAATGTGTCCCAGTTCCTTGAAGATATTGGAAATAAATGATACACATAACTCTGTGTGGATGCAAGTTTTTAAAATATTTTTGCTTATTTGTTTACTGAGAAGTCATAACATACCCAGAATACAAAATATTTCAGCTATCTTTTACTAAGAATAGATATTTAATGAGAGACCATGTTACATAGTCTTAAAACATATTCCATTATTTTTCTCACAGCTAGATTTTGATCAGGTCTACAGGAGAGCACTCACAGAGTGAATTCTCAGATGACTACATGGAGCCCAGATATTTTCGAGATGTTGTTTGAGTTAATCTAAATGCTTTAAAGAGCTTATTATTTATTATAGTCCAATTATTTAAATTCATGAAAGATCCTAACTATATCTACATTCTCTATTTAGTCATGGATATTACTAAACTCTCTACTGATTTATAAAACAGATGTGATCTTATTCTGCCTAGGCTAATTTAGGCTGAGAAACTGTCAATGGGGAGATGCCTACCATTTTATAACAATTTGCAAAATAATTTAGGTTTCCTTAATTAGTAGTCAGATGTGATAATGATTACTTTTATCATAAAATTTATTTTGTAACTATGATGATGAAGTATTTATGTTTAGAAATATAGGGAAATTTTGGGGGGAAATTTGTGGAAAATCGGTGCTATTTTGACACACACTGAAACTCCACAAATAGAGGATTTGGCCCGATGCATGTCTTTGGATCGTCCACAGATGCTCCTGACATGGACAAGAAAGGAGGAAGGAAGGAAGGAAGGAAGGAAGGAAGGAAGGGAGGGAGGGAGGGAGGAAAAGCTAGAGAAGTTGTGTGAGGGGGTTGAGCATTCTCTTATGTTCAGTATATGACAGAAATTGTATTCTACTTTACACATTTACCTAAAAAGTATCCCCTAAGATTGGGTTCATTCCTCTTACTGTTAGGAGAAAACTGAAACTCTTCAAGGGTAAATTTCTTACTATCTTGCTGAAGTGTCAAAAAATCAGTTTTAACAATTTTATAAACATGTACATTACTAAAATTTATACTATTTTAAACTACTGCTTAACTAATTCAAATTTTCTGAAAAATAAAATTAAGAAAATAAATCCATGTATTTTATCCTAATGAAATAACATGGATTTCTATCTCAATTCTAAATATTTACATACATTATTTAGAAAAAAACACATTTTTTAAGGGAAAACATCTTTTGAATTATATTCCTAAGATGGTCTTACCAAACTGCATGACTTTTTAAAAGTTTAAAACACAATGCTTATCTTTCAAAAAGAATTTGTTAACTTAGATACTGTAAATTATATCATGTGGCTTAAAATATTACAGGAGGGATTATCTTTGAAGATACTGTGTAGTGTCCCACAGTGTATCAGCAAGTGAGAAATTGCAATTTAATATAGGGTGTGTCATGATAAAATTGCAGTTTGCTCAAATATTTATTTTGCTTACTCTTTAGTTAACATATTATATAATTAATTGAACCTAGTATTCAAGTCATGTGCAATAAGCTATTAATTAAGACCACATGCTTTGCAGTTCAAGCATCAGTAGTGCTTTTTAGTCCTTAAGAAATTACAGCAATGTACAATTAGATTCATTTCCACTATAAGAAACACTATCAAATAAATTATATTCATCTAAGCCTAGAGAAAGATACATGAAAAATATCTAAGTGTATATGATTTTAAGCCTAGCTAGTCTAAATAAGGGACAGTAAACTTAGTTATTAATAGAAAATGAGGAAACAAACAACTGGCCTATAATAAAATTATGGTGGCCATTTGTAGGCTAAATTTCTGTCTCTTGAACATTCTGTGCTTGATGTCATATCCTGCTTTTCCAGTGCCACCATACACATATGGCATTTATCCATTTAAATCTTATAATGAAGTGGTTGCCATTTAACATAAATTCTGAGACCTCTTGCCTGTGGCAGAATTCAGGTCTATGTAGTTGTAGGACTAGGGTCCTTAATTCCCAAAGACCACAGACCACTCCAGTTTACATGAGTTTTTGTTTCTCTGAGGTCTGAGGAAGAGTGTCTCTTTTCTTAGGAAGGTCCCAGTTCCTCTTTAAAGACTTCACTTGATTAGGTCAGGTCAGGCCAATTTAGGTTAATTTCCTCCCCCCCCCCTTTTTTTAAGATTTTATTTATTTATTTGACAGAGATAGAGAGAGAGAGATCACAAGTAGGCAGAGAGACAGGCAGAGAGAAGGGGAAGCAGGTTCCCTGGGGAGCAGAGAGCCTGATACAGGGCTCGATCCCAGGATCCTGAGATCACGACCTGAGCCAAAGGCAGAGGCTTAACCCACTGAGCCACCCAGGCATCCCGGTTAATTTCCCTTTGATAACTCAAAACCAACTCATGAATTGGCTCCAAGTAATTTGAAGCACTCACTGCATCTAAAAAAATCCCTTTACCTAATGACAGCAGAGAGTTTCCTTCACAAAGGTTATACAGCTGCGGGTGCAAATCTTGAGCATTATTTTAGAATTCTACTTACCATGGGGCACCTGGGTGGCTCAGTCAGTGAAAGCATCTAAGTCTTCATTTCAGCTCAAATCATGATGTCAGGTCCTGGGAACGAGTCCTGCATCCCGCTCCACACTCAGCACTGACTCTGCTGAGGGTGCTCTCCCTTTCCCTCTGCCCCTCCCCCAGCTCAAACTCTTTCTCGCTAAATAAGTACATAAATTAAAATTAAAAACAACAGAAACAACAAAAAACAAGAATTCTATCTACCACAACTCCCTATAATAAGATACTGGTATTTTAAATACTAAGGGAAATATAATAAGGCCTCCAATAATGACAATGACTACATCAGTCAGAATAGGTCAGGTTATGCCACATTAAGAAATGAAAAAAAAAATCTGAAAGTCTAGTGCATGAATAAAACAAAAATTTATTTACCCACTATATGTGTCCAGTGGGGGCCCTCCTCTTCATACTAATTCATGGACCCAGAAGGACAGAGATTTTACTACTTTGTAGCTACATTATATACCTCCTTTTCGTGTAGCCCTGATAATTCTTACTGATTTTACCTCTTAGATATCTGTCCATTTCATTTTTTCTTCCATCTACTAGAATCACCCCCTAATTATTTTTGCATCTTTTCTCCTGAACTATAGTCTATTCTCAATTTAGCAGATAGGACGATCCTTTTAAAAAAAATGTCAGATCATGTCATTCTTCAGAACTTTCTAAATGCTTCCCAACTCACTAGAGGAAGGGTCCCCATTCTGGAGCTGCCGCTTCTGTAACAGCAGTGTGAGGAGGGAAGAAATGCTCAGAACAGCCTTCATGAACCATAAAATAGCCCCACAGTCTATTAGAATGAGAGTAAATGAATATAATCTCATATATTCAAAAAATGGAATATTATTTTATTATTGAAAATGAACTGCAGAAACACAGGAGCACCAATTACAGACACATGGTACTTTTTTCAGAAAACATCATTGTTCATAGAATATGATTGAATTATAGGACAAAAAAAATACCCATATCTACTAAAAAATCTACTGTACATATTATGGATACAAAACATATTCCAGGGAACATACTTTCTGAGAAATAGTGTAATATTCATCAGTTATTGTGTATCATATACAAATATTGAAATACATGGTAGAGACAATGAAACATACTTGCCTGTCAGCTGTTTCCATATGTGCTTTTTGGCTAAAGCCAAATATTTCATCCAAGAATATATATTAAGGAAAGATATCCAATGGATAAACACTAATGAATACACTGCAGGCTTCAAAGTCATTTTTTTTTTTTAATTTAGTGTTTTGGGGTGCTTGGGTGGAACAGTTGGCTGAGCAGCTAACTCTTGGTTTCAGCTCAGGTTGTGATCTTGGGGTTGGGAGATCTAGTCCCGCATCCGGCTCTGAGTTCAATGCTGAGTCTACTTGGGATTCCCTGTCTCTCTCCCTCTGTCCTCACTTCACATGTGTGTGCTCTCACTCTCTCTCAAATGGATAAATCTTTTTTTAAAATGTAGTGTTTGAATAAGACCTCTAAAATTATCTGAATGAGGAACCTAATCTGTCTTTCTTTTTTTTTTCTATCTTTTCTATCTTTCTTTACTTTTTATCTTTTTTCCATAGTTACTGATTCTTGAAGTACTTGTTATGCCGTGGAGTGAAAAGGGTTACAGTTAATGAAGAAAGTGAGTGAAAAATCTACAACCATTTTCATTTAAGAAAATTGGAAAAACGTACTGCCAGCTGCTCTATTTCTTTCACTCTCTTTCTTTCTTGGCAGTTATCTTTTATTGTCCTCATATAGTGTTGCTTTGGGGTAGTGAAGAGGATTTAAAAGGACATTGTTCTCGAGAATAATATTTGTCTTTCTTGTGCATGTATATTAACTGGAACTATAGTCAACTCAACTTTTTTTTTTTTTTTCAAATTAGCATTTACCCATGGACAGCTTTGCATCAATTCCAAAATGAATGGAAAAAAGATGAAAAATCAGAAGAGACACAGTAAGGTTAAAAAAAAAAAAGAGCAAGATTAAAATAGACAAGCAGAAGAAATACAGTGGAAATGACAGAAGGCTTAGGAAGAAAAAACCAGAGATGATGTTATAGAATGGAATAAAAAACCTGGCCAATAAATGTAAAAGTCATGGCTCAAGTCTGTCAGGGTTTTGGCAAGAGTATATCGTAGACATTTGAAACATAGAAAGATTACTTTATAGTGTTCCTAAAGTCCTGCTGTGTTTCTCATTTAGCCCATTTCCCAAGAGAGTATGTGCTATTGAAACTCTTCCAAAATTAGTTGTAAAGTAGTAGTTGCTCCCTTGTAATAAGAACACATACAATGCTATTTAAGGCTATATTAAGAAATCATAAATTCCCACATATATTGCTTAGACTTTAAAATGCATTCCAACAGTTTTCTATCAGTGAAAGAAAATTTTAAATGTAATAGACTTTAAAAAGATATGCATATGATAACTCCTTAATTAAAGATGCATCATAAGAATTATTTATTTTTAAAAATTTTTAAATAAAATAGTATGTTTACTTAGAAGCATTCAGAATGTCAACCAAGCAGCTGCAGCTTTTCTTTTTTTCTCAGTTACAGAGTGGTACTCTGTTATTTTGCATAAGCTACATCAAAAGACAACTGAAAATGAAAAAAAAAAAAAAACATAGTATACCAACTTTGTGCTGGGCACCAGCCAGAACCCAGTTTAAATTTCCACGCCAATTTACGACCCCCACACTGTCCCAGGAAATTCTAGTGGCTCCTAAAAATATCACCAGAACAGAGTTCTCTAAAGACATATTCTGTAGTGTGTTAACCATACAATAAAAGACACAATACACTTTAAAAACAAATCTTGCACACTCTTCCATTTCATTTTTTTTCTTTACAAAGAGTGCGTTGTGCACAGCAGGTGTTAAATGCTTTATAGACAAGGAAAAAAACTGTGCTAGAACCAAATTATTCATCTTCCTCCTCATCTTCCCCCTCTTCCTTCTTTTTCCTGCCTTTTCAGCCTTGGCAACTCCCTTTCTTCCTGCATCAGACTTTCCTTTAGCTTGAAATGAAGCAAAATCCTTTCCCTATATTTCCTTCAGCTGAGCAGCCTTCTTCTCGTGAGGCCACCTGCCCCCTGCACCACTGTGGTTCCGCGTCTCTCCCAGTTTCTTCACAGCATCACCAATGCATGTTCTCCTTTGATTCAGGGGCGATACTCAAACCAAAAAAGAAAAAGGCCAAAGAAGGCCCCTTGGGTGTATTGGGATCCTTGAACTTCTTTTCTGTTTCCCCTCTAAGGGGGATAGATTTTCACTTTTCTTCTGTAATGGGTTTTGTCCACCTTTGCCATGTCTTCAAACTTTCCTTTCTCTTTAGCAGACATGGTCTTCCATCTCTGAGAGCTTCTGAGAAAACTCAGAGAAGTTGATTGAAGCACCTGGGTGCTCCTTCTTGTGTTCCCCTTGCCACAGAGAATGCATATGGGGAAATTTTACCTCTCACCTTCTTGGGATCTCCCTTGCCCATGTTTCATTGTTTTCCCCAGCGAGGCACAGAGTCACCCAGGGTCCTTCTGGCTCTCACTGGTCTGGGACCTCTCTGTGAAGTTCAAGTTTCTCCAGTGCCTCAGAATTATTTAAAATAAATACCTCTCATTACTTTTTATCCATAGACTCTCAGAACTAGTTCCAAAGAAGCCCATATTTACTTATAAAACAATTCCATACTCTCACAACCACATGACTCTATTTGATCTCACTCTGTGTATTGATTATACTAGCTTTTCACATAACTCAAATTTGTTTTACTGAACTGGTCAAATCCAGATTTCTTTTTCTTTTTCTTTTTTTCTTTTTTTTTTGCCATTTCCTTTGCATTTTTCCAAATCAAATCTATCTCTTCAACTAATCCAAGATGGTGTTACTTGTGCATAACCAACTGTGACAAATGTTTGTAATCCATAAGTTTGACCTTTCCACATCCCCAAACTTGCCATTCTTTTTTTTTTTTTTTAAGGTTTTATTTATTTATTTATTTGACAGAGAGATCACAAGTAGGCAGAGAGGCAGGCAGCAGAGAGGGAGGGGGAAGAAGGGTCCCTGGTGAGCAGTGAGCCCGATGCAGGGCTTGATCCCAGGACCCTGAGATCATGACCCAAGCCCAAGGCAGAGGCTCAACCCACTGAGCCACCCAGGCGCCCCAAACCTTTCCATTCCTGAAGCTCAAGGTCATATTTGTATCACTGTTGTTCCTGCCTTGTATCAAAACCACTATGTTTTAGTTTTCTAGCAAAAATATACATTAACCTGGACTTTCCTAAAGTTTTTTGGGGGGGGTTAGAAAATTTATTAATATTTTTGCATTTTTGATCACCACATTAATTTTTTTAATTTTTTATTTCTTTTCAGCGTAACAGTATTCATTGTTTTTGCACCACACCCAGTGCTCCATGCAATCTGTGCCCTCTCTAATACCCACCACCTGGTTCCCCCAACCTCCCACCCCCCGCCCCTTCAAAACCTTCAGGTTGTTTTTCAGAGTCTACAGTCTCTCATGGTTCACCTCCCCCCTCCAATTTCCCCCAACTCCCTTCTCCTCTCATTTTAGATCATTTTATGAATGTATAAAATGTTTGTCTATGAACCTTTTTTCTGGTTTTCAGCCATTAATACAGCTGTTATGGATATTTGTGTAGAATCATTTTGGAAATAATTTTTCTTGTTTGTAGTGCTTAAGAGTATAAGAAGTGAAATACTGGGTAGACATATATCCATATGAACATTATTAACAACTGTTACAGTTCTCTAAGCATGGCATACCATCTTAACTCCTACCATCAATGTGTGAGAGTTTCAGTTCCTTCTTCCTCTCCAGTGCTTGTAACTGTAACTATCCTGATGGGTGCTCAGTGACCTCCTTATGGAAGTCATTTACATTTCCTTGATAAGCAGTGGTCTTCAGTGTATTTTCATGCACATACCACTTGGATAGCCTCATTTCTGAAGGGTCCACTCATGTCTCTGACTTTTTTTTTTTTAAACCAAATTAGATCGTCTCCTAAAGGCTCTTTTTATGTTCTTGGCACAGATCCTATTTCATAGGACCTTAGATGAGCAGTATAAATTTTGACAGAATTCCACTTTGTCTTTATTATCTGTGACTTCTGTGTCTTGTTTAAGAAATATTTAACCACTTCAAGGTCTTTAAAGTATCCTACTATATTTGTCTCTATAAGTCGTAGAGTTTCAGTTGTTACATTTTGGTCTGTGCTCTTCCTCCAGTTGATTTGATTCCTCCTATGGTATATATAAATAAGGACTCTTTTTTTCCATACAGATGCAATTTTATTTTTCTATATTTTGAAATTATATCCATTTTCTAATTGTAATGCATGGGCCTTTTTTCTGAAAACCAAGGAAGCATATATATTTAAGTCTATTTCTGTGTGTTTTTACATATTATACTATGCCTTCTTCAATCTACTCATCCATTTAAAAAATGCTTCTCGTAGTATATGTCTATGACATTTCCAAATGTATTTCAGAATTATTTTGTCAAATTTTATATTTAAATTTACTGCCATTTTATAGGAATTGTATTGATCAATAGTACAAATTGGTAAGTGGCATCCTAATGATATCAGGACTTCTAATCCATGAGCATAGTATATGTCTTCATTTTTAGGTCCTTTTTTTTTTTTTAAACAAACTGTTAAAGATTAAGTGTGATGTAGTTTGAGAGTATAGAGCCTTTGGAATCTACAAACACAAAGGCAGCCTGTACACAATCACCAGTTCTTCTCAACAGTAGTGGAATGCATTTCCAAGAAAGACTGCAGAAAGGGCAAGAGAATGCAGGGTGACAAGGCTGAATGAGAAGATCAGCCACTGCTAAAAGAAGAGCATAGATCCTTTTCCAAGGACCAGCTTAGAAGTTTCTTAGATATTTAAACATATACTTATCACATGACCCAGCAATTCCACTCCCAAATATTTACCCGAGGAAAGTTCAAACATATGTTTACACACAAAAACCATAGTTTTCTATTTTAGCTCTCCAGATATAGTCTCCAACAAATAGGGGCAACCCAAATGCCCTTCCTTCTATTTGTAATATTAACTAACTGTGATCCATCTCTACAACACAATGCTCTTACCAATGAGGAGATAAGCTACTGATACAACATAAATACTAGATGCAATATGCTGATTAAAAACACATCAGAATAAAAGATCACAGACTATATGATTCATTTATATAATGTTTTGAAAAGGCAAAAACTATATAAATGGAAAGTAGATCAATGTTTTTCAGGATATGTGGACAGAGAGGCAATAATTAGAAAAGGGTGTGAGGTAACTTGATTATGAATATGTCCATATTGACTGCATTGGTGGTTAGATGCTGTATGAGTTTGTTATAACATTCAAAAATGAATTTTAATGTCTGATAGTTATTACCTTAATTAAGAAGAAGATCAATCACAAAAAAGCAACTTTAACCCCTTGGACGTCCCAGTCCCCACATTATTTCTCCTTTGTAGTTAGAGAAAGATAGTCATAATTTCATACCAGAAAAACTATTTCATCACTAAATATGGACTCTCGATTGTCTGTTTGTTTCTCTGTGTGTTTATTCATACATATATACATGCATTATTTGATAATGGATCCTCAAAATATAATGTCCAGGAATGAGGCTATGCATCAGGCATAAATGAAAAAGTTTTAGCTGCTAAAGACACTAGACAATTCTTTCACCAAAATAAACTGTAAAATTAAACAAAATAGATGATGTACCGGGTTTTAGTCAGAGGCTAATACTAGCTCGTGTTGGCACTAGTTAGAAGAATTTCACTCAGTTCCCTGCCTCAGAACCACTTTTGAGCTAGGGTGAAGGGCGAACAGAAAACTGGAATATGAAAAGAGCACAATAATCTTGCTGAGGAGGCAGAGACCAAAGTTTGGATCAGCTGAAGCAGTGGGAGTGTGTGTGGTGGGTACTGGACAGGAGTTAGCTGTAGAAGAAAGCGGGGTTGGGGGATTACCCATTAGTTCTTGGCTGCAGGCTGGGTTCTAAATGACCTGGGCACCACCTCCTAGGGTTATCAGGTGATACCTGGCACAAGGATCAGAACAGAGAGGGGATGCTTGAAGTCGAGCAAGGCTGGAGAAGCACCTTGTTGGTGGGTGGTTCCATAGTGAGGCATGTTCATTAACACATCGTTAACACCTCAGCGTACACCAGAGACCATAAAGAGTTGCTATATTCAAAACGAAAACTGAAAAATTTTTTAAATGTTTACTCATTAATCCATTTAAAATAGGAATAATAATACACTGAATGGAAATGTTAACAATATGATTTTAGGAAAATAATTGTAGTTTTCAAAACAAACCAAACTGCAATGAGTAGGATTGTTTTACATTTTTGCAAATGACTTAAATGCTTGGCCTAATAGAAGTCAGCTGGATTCATGTGTTGGCTTTCTTTATCCAGTCTGACTCGATCTGTTTCTGGTAGAAGCATATGAGGGAAAATATGGCTTCACACAGATGAATGGTTTTAAAAGGAGAAAATATTATACTTTTCTCATAATTTTGGATATTCTTTTTTGTTTCTACATTTCAAATAAAAAATGGTTGTTTCTTAGTAACAGCTGAAGACGGGAAGTTGGGATCATATCAATGAATGGATCTTTCCCACATACATGGTTTTGTAACATCAAGTAAGCATTACCCACTTGGGCTCAATGAATTATGGAGATCTTTCATATGTTGACACATTTCATTTTACACTGTAAAAACTGACAGTCCTAATATCTGTATGGATATCATGAGAAACATTTAAGTTTTGTCAAACCTATGGTTGAAGATAGAGGTTTTCCAAAATTCTCTCTCTCCCTTTTCTTCAAATATCTCAAATAATATAAGTAAAAAGAAATGCTGTCAATTATTTTCTTTGGAGTGACAGTACAGGCTCACTTTGTTAATTTGTGAGAAACTCTGCAAGATACTTGTCTGAATAAATATAATTTATCTTTCAGTCACTTTAAGTCATAATGATTTTGCATTAAAGAGTTAAAAAGTGATTGGTTCATCTTCAAACTCTGTATCCAATGGAATTTCTCCAAAACCCATCATCTTCAGTATTCACACAATACTTTCTTTATATTTTCTCATATTGAATATTCAAAAGTACCCTCAAAGTTATAGTATTTAATAAATTACACTGTTTGCTCCAGAGTATTTATAAGTAAAAGTGGCTTTTTTTGAAATGGAGATGTGTAAAACTGAAGAATGCATACTTATGAGCACACCTTAGTGCCACTGTTTTGATTTCTGTGAACACATCAGCATATTTATCAGCCAATGCTTAAGCATCATCTTTGTAAAAGTCAACATGGTAAAGGCCAAAAAAGAAAAATCCCACACATTGCATTTATGAAAATGGGCTTAAATAAACAGATCTCTTGGAGGCATATTGGAGTGCACCAGACTACACTTTGAGAATTGCTATACTAAATTATACTTATTCTAGAACCATCCTAGCTTGGATTAGAGAATCTCTGTCAAGACCTACAGGGTGCCACCATATGATTTGTGTCTTGCTAAGTTAGAACGCTTGGGAGTTATGGATTTCCCTAGATTTACCCTACACCTTTATAAATTTCAAATTGTTCAAACACTAACTGAATCCCTGAAAAGCAAAAATCATCTCTTTGAGAATGAAACACAATGTGAAGATATCTATAAATATAATTTAAAATCCTCGATATTTCATCTAACATCACTAGACATGAATTTAAAACATGCAATTTATATTAAACCAGTGATCAATAGAAATCATGCTCACTCTGTTTCAGATGGTAAACTTAGAAGACTACAAGTTTTAAATAGATTTATTTTAAAAATCAAGAAAATAAAGTGATTTTAATGATTGAACAGATAGAGAAACCAGATAAATATAAAATAAAACAACAAATGAAATGGACATTCTAGAACTGAGACATAAAATAATTGAGTAAAAATTTACCTGGCTGAATATAGCATAAAAGAAAACTTGCAAATTTAAAAGCAGATGAGTAGAAATTAAGAAATCTGAGTAAAAGGGATGCTGGAGAGAAGGGTAGGAGTGGTAGAAATCCCAGAATAAAAATAATAAAAATAATCAGTGATTTAGAGACCTATTTATAAGACTTACATATGTTATGAATAAAGGAAAAAATAGTCTAGAAAAAGTACACACACACACACACACACACACACATATGTACTTTCCTATATTTATATACATACAAAAATAAATTGGTAAAACGAAGGTATATATTAAAAAAAGCAAAAACCTATCCATTCTTTTTAAAATTTCTGAAAAACACAAAAGACTTCAATGAAAACTGATGAGACGGTAGGATGAAATTTATAATGTATGTTGATATAAACTATGGTAAAAATTACCCCCCAAATGGGAGGACAGTTAAATAGATTTCTGTCATATAAGATTATTATTCTTAGAAAGTGGGAATGCTAAAGAGAAAATTAGGAAATTTCAGGTAGGAAGTAAAAATGCCAATTATAAAGAATAAAAAAAGGAGGCTGAAATCAGAACTTTTGTAATATTTAATGTGAAATTCGACAGGTACAAAAAGGACTCAAAATAGACCCTGAAAAACAAAGAACCCATATTGTTAGCCTAGAAAAACCATTAATGGAACAGCACAATGTAGATTAAAATCCATAAAGGAAATAAAGTTGGACACTAAAAATATTTAATTAACCAAGAAGACAAGATAAAGTAAGCACAAGAGAACAAAAACAGAAAAGCAGAAAACATACAGCAATATGGTCAATTTAATTACAAAAAGTTTAAAGGAGCATAAATTGAATGAGCATTCAAATTAAAAGGCAAAGTTTTTCAGCCTGTATAAAGGAGGAAAGCCAAACCATACTCTATTTTTTTTTTTAAGATTTTATTTATTTATTTGACACACACAGAGAGAAAGAACAAGCAGGGGGTGTGACAGGCAGAGGGAAATGCAGGTTCCCTGCAGGGAGCCAGATGCAGGGCTCTATCCCAGGACCCTGAGATCAGGACCTGAGCCAAAGGTTGACAATTACCATCTGAGCCACCCCCATTCCCCGCAAACTACACTCTGTTAATTAGAGTAATATGAAACAAGAGAACTTATGCTTAAAAAAAAAAAAAACCTGGGGATGAGGGAGGGGTGAATACTTTGCATATGGTAATCATTAGGAAAGTAGTGTGGTTATAACATTAGATAAAGTAGACTTTAAGACAAAGACCATTTTTACAGAGAAATAGGATGGTGTAACAATGAAATGAACAATGTCCTATGAATACCTAACAGTCTTAAACATATATGTAACAGATAACAGAGCACCAAAAACCAAGAAAGAAAAGCCTAGCAGAAATAGCACAGAAATACATAAACCTACACACATAGTCAGATATTTTAACCGTATTCTCTTTGGAAATGATAGATAAGGGATATAGAATTTCTATAAGGCTAGAGGAGACATAAATATAGCTAACAACCAAATTTTCCTGATTGACATGGGAAACAACACCAGGTCAAAGAGTATACACTCTTTTCAAGTGCACATAGAATATTCACCAAGATAGATCATATAATATTGGACAGTCAAAATCTTCAATGAATTTTAAATGACTTAAATATTACTTGTTTCTTAATCTGATACCATGGAATGCTTTAGACATTTGTCTCAATCAGTCTAAAAAATTACATTGTTAAAAAAATGACAGTTCACTTTTTCTCATTCCTGTGCATCCTTTCCCTACGAGCCATTGTTACTATAAATTTAGAGTAGTTATTAGTGATAACTGTACAGTTGCTATAGGAAGATGAGGATTTAGTATAAAGCAAGCAGTGATTTTTCTACATGTCTGCAATTATTATATCACAAATATCAACATTTGTCAAGAATTTTCTTATGTAAAGAGTGTTTAATTTTCCTGTGGTTATTACTGTTTCCTTTCAAGTGGAATCCTCAAAATATCATCATTACTTTAACCACTCTTTTCCTTCATTGTTATTAACTTATTTTTTTAATTCTAGTATAGTAAACTTTGTGGAATATAAACATTTTCCATCCATGGAATTAGAAACATACTGTTTTGTTGTTGTTGTTTTAACCTAATATTCTTAGGCTTAAATCTTCTTTTTCTTCTGTTCCTGAATCCTGTTTTGTTTATTGCTTAGTAAAGATCTCTGGACTTTTCCCATAATGTATACTTCACCATAGAAGATTTCCTTTTGATTTACTCAATAACTTCTCATATCTTTCTTTTGTTTTTTTTTTCCATATTTTTCTTTTAAATCCAATATCACACCTCCAACTCTCTCAATGACATATATAATTGCATTTTCCAATCAATTTACAAACACTAATTATTATGTCAGAGGCTAATATTTAGTGGCTTCTTGCTAATTAGAGACCTGTCTAAGCACCAACAGAAAACTTGATACTTGTCTACAACATGATTTATTTTTCATTATCAAAAGTTTATGTTGGGGGCACCTGGGTGGCTCAGTGGGTTAAAGCCTCTGCCTTCAGCTCCAGTCATGATCCCAGGGTCCTGGGATCGAGTCCCCCATCAGGCTCTCTGCTCAGTGGAGAGCCTGCTTCCTCCTCTCTCTGCCTGCCTCTCTGCCTACTTGTGATCTCTATCTGTCAAATAAATAAATAAAATCTTTAAAAAAAAAAGTTTATGCTGGGAAAACATGATGCTTCGTAGATCAAGAGATGTGTCTGTATCACACACCTACAGTGTGGCAGAGTAAACACTTTAGAGGAGCAGCTTTTTCATTTTAACTAGACCAACATATCCCTCCTAGTAGCATCTTTAGTAAAGTTGTAAGGAAAAATAAGTCTTATAACTTGATGATTGATGAAATAAAGAAAGAAAGAATCACGCGTCTCTTTTTCAGTTCCCATTGGCTAAATTATATACTTCTGGAAACAACATTAATAAAAGTCACAAACCAATTCATTTGAACTATTTCTCTGCAAATTTACTTGTTCACATTTTCGCAGCAACTATGTGTCAGTACTAAGACACAATAAGGGGTTCGTGTGTGAGAAACATCACTAATATTGTTCCTACATTCAAACACCTCACATTTTTAAGTCTTGATTAATTATAATTTTGTCATTTACTTGATAATACCTTAGTAGATTACATAGACTTTTTACCTGAAAGGGCATAAAAACCTATGAATTGAGGACATCTCTGCGTACTGGAAGCACTTGTGAAATGTATTAAAAAGTCAGTTTTCATGAAGAGCCACATGTGAAGACTGTTTCAGTTGACTTGGGGCATTTCCATAGATCTATATTTTAAAAATGCTTACACACATCAATGTTAAAAACTACTCTAATTATTATTTTGATGTGTTTTAATTAAGAATGAAAATGATTAGCTATATATTAAAGTAAAAATAAATTTATATTCTCTTTCTTTGAAGGAGGAAGGGCTGTCGAAGGTAGTTTGGGAGATAATAGATTGTTGTTAGAAGTCATTATACAAAAATGAAACTATAATTTTTAAATAGTCACATCAGTTTGCTACTCTAATACAAACACAGTGCAGGGCAGTCAGGAGCAAGCTAGACAATTTCTTATTTGTACATAGACAGCAGATCTTGCCCGCTCCTGCTGAGATTTTCCTTTTATCTGTAGACTTACTTGCCTTTGCTTTTCCTTGTACTCTATGCATGGACTCTGCTGTGACACCCAGCAATGATCAGACAGTCAGGTCATCATGTTTCAGAGGGTGGCCAAGATTCCTCAGATGCTCCAACCTGAACATAGAGGGAGGGAAGTTCATAAAATTTTATTCATTTCTTTAAGACTATGCACTATGAGTAAAACTTTTTTTTCCAAAAAAAAAAAAATCTTATTCAAAACTTTCAAGAAATTTTGTTCATATAAACTTACATACAATCAATGTGACATTTTATTTGCTTTAAATAAAACATGATAATGGCACATTTAGAATAATGACTAAGGAGAAAGTCATTTGTTTTGTTAATGGTCTCTGATAAAGTATGAGTACAGGAATTAGCCATCAGAATGTGTGGTTATGAAGTCTAATATGAATGGATAAGTAGTAATGAGTTGAATAATGATGTAGAAGAAATAAAAAAGGCCCACATCATCTGGTTCTGCTTCCGTGAACCATGTCCCTGCAGAGAGAGGCCCATTTATTTAGACCTTCCCCGTTCTACTGGCATGGTTTCATGGCCTAGAACAGAAATACAGACTTCGTTTCACACATTTTCAGATTTGTATTTTAACCTAGATTTGCTTCCTTCCAGATTTTGCCTTGCTATACTTGTCATTGATTTTTTTTTAAGATTTTATTTATTTATTTGACAGAGCGAGATCACAAGTAGGCAGAGAGGCAGGCAGAGAGAGAGGAGGCAGCAGGCTCCCCGCTGAGCAGAGAGCCCGATGCGGGGCTCGATCCCAGGACCTTGGGATCATGACCTGATCCGAAGGCAGAGGCTTTAACCCAATGAGCCACCCAGGCGCCCCTTGTCATTGATTTTTAAGTCTTAGATTTTTAGTGGTAGCCTGTAGAGAGATCTACCCTATCTGTCTAAGCTAATAAGGTCCTCTTAACTTTCCATTCGACATCACTCAATCTTATTTTTTCTTTATGGTTCTTACCACTAAAGAAAATTTCCTTATGGAAATTTTTTTGTTTTTTTATAACTTAATTACACTAGGGATATTGTTCTATTTACTACTTTAACATCTGAAAGACTACTTGGAACAAAACAAGTGTTCAAGAGGTATATTGAATTCTCACGAAGGAAGAAAAAAACATTCTCAATTATGTTTTTTGGTGTTTGAAAATTTTACACAGAATAACTCATAAAATTTACTATGGAAATATTCTGCTCACCTACTTAATCTACATGTTAATAAATTCCATTAACGTTTTGAACAAAAGAATTATTTTTATCAGAAATAAATCTGTTACACTTTCTGCCTAGATCAAATCATAGTAAATTGTGACTTAATATTGTATCATCATTTTTCCAACAAAAATATTCGAAAAGCCTCTTCTTTCACTTTTAGTGTATTTTATTAAATTTATCACTGCATGAAGAATAAAGGATTTACCAGTGTAAATACAAGATTACAAACCAATTTTTCTGATGGCTTATTCTGAATCTAAAATGTTTGTTACCAGTAAAACAAAGTATCATATACTCATATGGCTTGGGGAAGATATTAAAAATCAGACATTTAGGATGGTGAATACTCTTTCCTTTTCTAGCATTTGGTGTTTGTTGAAAATCCTTGGCACTCCCTGGCTTCTAGATGCGTCATCCCATTCTTGGCCTCTGTCGTCACATTGCTTTCTTCTCTCTGTGTATGTCTATGGCTTCTGCTCAAAAGGACATCAATCATACTGGATTAGGGACCGTCTTACTCCGGTGTCTGCATTTTAACTTAAGATCTAGATCCCAGGTCTTGGTTTCTTATATCATCTTATATCATTTTTCAATAAAAATATCAGGGCTCATTTTAAAAATGACTGATTCTAGAAGTATGGCAGGAATACACAAGATGAACCTGGAGTAGCTTGTAATGTCAGAAAGGAAGACGATGCACACCCTCCCCCCCAAATAAAGAAAAAGAAAAACAAACAAACAAAAAAGAAAAAAAATGATAGAATGTATAAAAGTGACAGGTGTCAGCTAAAAGAGTTCCAAATGACAAAACCGGGGAAATATACACAAAAACAAATAAATAATGTAGTACAAACCCCTCAGTATAAAACAAGTATCTATGAGTCCAGGGTGTTATAAATAACAGTTAAATAAGTACATCAATGGGTGATAATAGGCAAATTGCCTATGCAGAAAAATTCCGAATAACTGATGTACTTTTCAGGATTCTTCAACTTTTAAGGATGTGGAGCACAGCTCCTAACACTGAGTGTGCAATGTGCATAGTGACTTCCTTACCGAGAGTACAGCATGGAGTGGGGTAAAAGTGACTTTATGAGGGAAACGACAAAAACCACTTCAACCAGGGGGTTAGGGTCAATAGACGTAGTGATCAGCCATGTTGATAGTATGTACCTTTGAGATCATGTGATGAAAATGGTACTTTATTTACACGGACTTCCTCCCCAAACCGCAACTGTAGTCTAATTCTAAGAAGAACAGTAGACAAATTCCAAAGGAGAGGTACCTAGCCAGTATCCTAAAAACTGTCAATATCATCAAAAACAAGACAGACCTGGGGTGCCTGGGGGGCCCAGTTGATTAAGCATCAACTCTTGGTTTCCTCTCAGGTCTTGGCGTTGTGAAATTGAGTCTCGTGGGGCTCCACGCTCGGTGGAGAGAGTGCTTGAGGTTCTCTGCCTCTCCCTGCCCTTCTGCCCATCCCCTCACTCCCATGCTTTCTCTCCCTCTACTAAATAAATAAAATATTAAGGAAATAAAAATATAAAGATCTAAGAACCATCACAGCCAAGAGGAGCCTCAAGAGACATGGTAGCTAAGTGTAATATCCTACCCGTGTGGGATCCTGCAATAAAAATAGGACAATAGATACCAACTAGGGTGTTATGAACAAAACTGTGAGCTTTACTTAATATCCTATATCAATACAGATCCATATAGTGTAATAAGTGTACCATGTAAATGTAAGATGTTAGTGTTATGGAAAGTTGCATGGTATATTTGAGGACTCTGTATTATCTCACACCTTTTCTATAATCTAAAGTTGCTCTGAAAATAAAGTCGATATGTTAATAAATCAATAAGTTAATGTACACTTCTATCATCATTTTTCCAACAAAAATATTCAAAAAGCCTCTTCTTACACTTTTAGTATATTTTATTGAATTTATCACTGCATGGAGAATAAAGGAAATATTAGTGTAAATACTAGTAATTTCTGCTGTGCCCTGAAAAGGAATATGTTTATCATCCAATAACTAAGTGGAGATAATTTTGCAACAACAGTATCTTAGTGAGAAACAGTATCTTTTAAAATGAAAAAGAGGAGGAGTGAGGTAGACAGATACCAACCAATAATACCAATTAAATATCAACTAAAATAACTTTAATTTTATTCTTTAAATTATTATATTATTCAAATGCAAAATATATATTTTTATTGGAAAAGTAAAACAATTGAGCATTATTTTGGTGTTAAATGCAAGTTTTCTTGATAATATTAATTTTTATAGTGGTTTAAAAGATTACTAATTTAAAAGATTACTAACATCAAATTTGGAAAAACACAATGTATGCTCACTTTATTTATGAAACTTAAGAATTGCAGAAGAAACCACTGAAAATTTATAGAGGTTAACTCTCCAAATTACCATAATTTACATTTGATAAAATTATTCTCATATCTAGCCATTTAAAAAAAGATAGATTAAAAAATAGCCAGGAATGTCATCAAGAAATGGCATCTTACTGCTTGCTATTATTGGCAAAAGTTGTATTAATTTTTATTTTTAACTTGACAGAAGAAAGGGAATTTCAGAGGTATTAAACTGCTTCATATTTTGATACTTTATCTTGAATGCAATTTGCTATGCATGATTTACCAGAAATCAAATCCCACCCCCAAAAAAATTAAATCCCCGTATATTCTCGGTGTCTTCATGAGCTCCTTATTCTCTTTCTGTTTTTTTTCTTTCTGTTTTTTTATATATCAGTCTTAATAAATGTAACTTCAAAATTATTATTGATATTTATTAGAGAAGCTCTTCCTTATTCTTCTTCAGGAATATAATGGTTACTTTTGTTCTTTGTTCCACTGTGTATATTTTTGCAAATTTTACCACAAAAATTTGATTTCTTATTATATCTATAGATCAGTTTGATATTAATAGTCTGTATGATATTGTATCTCCTTATTCATGAAGCTGGCCATATGGCTCCTTCGACTTATAATTTTGTAACATATTTCAATATAATTTTGTAATTGCCCCAACCAGAAGTTACCCATATTTTGTTACACTGATTTATAACTACTGTCAATATGAATTAACTAATTTACTACAATTGCAAAAGGAATTTAAAAAATTTTTTAATTTACTGGTTTACAGTGTAAAAGAAATAAACAAAAACATTTTTTTTAAAAAAATCCAAAACAATTGCAAAACTCTCCTGCTAATTCTAATTACTGATCTCAAAGCTAGGTTGGTTTTCTTCAAAGACAAACATACTGTGTAAAAATAATAAATTGCCCCGCTCTCCAATCATATAGCATTTAATCCTTTTTCTTATATGCACTGAATATATACCCAGAAATAGTTTAAAATGTTAAAGGGCTTGCTTCTAACATCTCACTATCAATAATAATGTTTGCTATTCTTTTAAATAAGTAACTTGATTAGACTTAGTAATGTCCTTGTATTTTTAATTGCTAAGAAAGTTTTTACATAAAAATGAAATTTATCTTACTCCATATTATTTCTGCATTTATATATAATCAGATTGTCTTTTTTTTTTTTGTCTTGCCTTTTGTCTCTTAATGTAGTAAATTATGTGTTAATATTTTTTAGTTGTTAAGCCAATTTTATACTGAGATACACCCAATGTAATAAACGTGTACTATCTGGATGTGTGCTGCATCGATGTCTGTGAATAAGACTGGCCTGTGATTTCTCCTTCATACACTATCCTATCTACATCTTGGCATCACACTATACCAGCCTCATTTATGTCATTCTTTTTCTTCTTTTTAGAGACTATTTCCATGGGACTAGAATAATTTCTTCTAACGTTGCTGTAAAACTCATTCTAAACCCTTTTTCATGGGTTTTCTTTAAAAGAAGTATTTGATAATCCTGTAACTTAAATGGGGAGAGGATCACTTGTTTTAGGTGGTTGGTTTTGGGTTTTTGTTATTGTTGTTAATGAATGTAGAAAAGGTGTATGTCTCCTCTTCTTTTCCATTTCTTCTAACAGTTTCAACTTATCAGCATAAAGTATTATAGCATCTTATTATTTTTAACTGTTGAGAACATCTGATATTATGGCCCGGTTTCACTGGTGCTCTTGTTTATGTCTGCCTTTTTTTTTTCTTTGTAAATCTCATGATAGATTTGTCTTCTCATCGGTATGTTAAGCAGGATTGTCATTGTTTATATATTTTGAATTTATTATCTTTCCTGGTATGTTCTACCTTACATGGCTGGATTCATTTCATTCTTTCTAATCTAAATTCTGTAATTTCTTAGTTCACTAAGAAATTCTTAGTGAAATTCTTTTTCAATGCAATTATAAATGTTATAGTATAAGTCAAATTGTTTTAGCTGTATCCTTCATATTTTTTATTTATTTTTCTCAATTATAAATATGTTAATGTGTAGTGTTTATAATTCCTCTATTAACAGGCTAATTTTGGTTTTATTTCTTACTTTCCTGTCTTATAATATTTTTCCATATATTTTCAAAATTGATATCTAGCTTATTTGGCCTACATATAACTAGTCCTTTGAAGCCTATAATGGTTTTTATTGTGATTTGTGATTTATTATATAAATATTTATAGATGGTTATAATATTATATGTATATACAGTATATAAAATGTGTTACTTTTGCATTTTGTATTTCTATAGCTATATTCTCATTTTGCGTTTGAACACACAATTACTAAAATTACTAAAAAGGTTATATTCAGATAACATATATTGGGATGCCTGGGTGACTCAGCTGGTTGAGCCACTGCTTTCAGCTTAGGTCATGATCCCGGGGTCCTGGGATTGAGTCCCACATCGGGCTCCTTGATCATGGGGAGACTGTTTCTCTCTCTGCCTCTGCCTGCCACTTTGCCTGCTTGTGTGCTCTGTCTCTAACAAATAAATAAATAAAATCTAAAAATATATATATAATATATAAGGGACATGATTTTAAAATTGCTGTATCCTGTGAATTTAATTTTTCATTATGAAGTGATGATTCCACTACCTCTAGTAATACTCTTTGCTTAAATGCTGTTTTGCTTGATAAGTTACCCATGTATGGTGGATCTACAAGTTAATCTCTGTCAGAAGCAAGTAACAGTTGGTGATGGGACACAACATTAATATATGTTGATTTAATATACAGTTCCTGATTTACTATTGAAAGAAATAACCGTTTATTATGGGATAGGATTTTAAGAAATTGTACACAGACCAACTTCACACAGACTAACTTACTAGGTAGTCTATAATTTTCCCCTCAAGTATTGTCATTCTAATCTTTATGCTATGAATTTCTTTTTTTTTGTAAACATTAAATAATTTAAATCATGGCAAGTATATTTATTTATTTAAATATCAATTGGGCTTTATATATAGTTTTCTTTTACAAGAGAGCATCCTATTTTCCTAAATTTGTTTCTTTCCAGAATTATGGCCTCAGTGTATTGTAAATCTTCTGAGGCCCGCAATGAATAATTTTCCAGCTTCTTTTTCACTGTTTTACATGGTACTCAAACTTCAAACTCAATTGTAATGAAGTATTCCATTTCCCCTTCCTGTTTATTTTTTTTAAATTTTTTGGGAAGATTTTATTTATTTATTTAACAGAGAGAGAGAGAGAAAGATCACAAGTAGGCAGGCAGAGAGACAGAGAGAGAAATAGGTTCCCTGCTAAGCAGAAAGCCTGATGCGGTGCTCAATCCCAAGACCCTGAGATCATCACCTGAGCTGAAGGCAGAGGCTTAACCCACTGAGCCACCCAGATGCCCTTCCCCTCCATGTTTAAATACAGGCTGTGGTATAGAGTAGTATGTGACACAACCAGAATCCCTGGCTTAAAGTCATTCACCTCCTCAGTTTGGAAACCAGTGTCTCCCCATAGCAATTACTATCATCTATTGTCCACAGACTATAGTCTTGATGTCAGCTTTCCCTTAGCTCTTTTCCTCCCACTGCATTTTTGTGGATTCTATCACACGACAGCTCCTATCATTACTGAAAATAAAATTTCTATGTTAAGGATTCTGTAGAAAGTAATACATTTCACAGCAAGTAGTTCTCATAAAATTGCACATATTTGGTTACAAATAAAATAATTTTAAAATAAAATGTGTTGAAAATAAAAATACTTTAAATATTCTTTTGGTGACGGCATGAAGTTTTCTGAAACATACAATAGCTACTCTTATTTGTTCTCCAAAAAATGTACTGATTCATATAAAACCTTTCTTTTTGGAAATAAATACATCTGTATGTGGAAATATGGAAGCACTTTTCTTCCCCACAGCTCTCAGTAAAATAAGTTCTAGCAAATAAGCTTCTAAGTTTTGTGACATTGACTGTGTCTCATGAAACCCCTGCTTACTTACTCTTTCTTGGAAAGGGAAGCTTATTGAGATATTTAATATTTCAGCTTGGTATATTTTCTGCCAGAAATTATTGATTTGTGAATCTTTATAAGACATTAGTTTTTGCGCTGTGCTTCTTTTGGTGTGAAAGTATTTTTCTCTGACCTAGCTCATCCTGTTGTCTCTTCACTCTTGAGCAGGTAGGACCCATTTACGACTCTGAAGCTCACACAAATCCCTGCTCCAAGGACCTCCCATCTTCATGCTTATACCATCTCCAGCCCCTTCTTGCTGCCCTCACCATGCGTGTTTGACATTTACATTTCTTCTTTGTCCCTCATTCCCTTGGTGCTGTTTGGTTGAGAATATCTTTTCCTTCTAGGGACTCTGAGCCCACTTTTCAACAAGACACGATTATAAGTTTTATGTTTTTACACCCCATTTACCATTTGGAAACCCAGACTATGTGGGCATTGACTCCTATTTCACCCTCTAGATGGATTTCTGACTCATGCTGGAGACTGCAGCACACAATTTGGTAGGTATAGAGTCTTATTCTGAGTATGATTCAGAGAGCTAATGTTTAAGACCTCAAACATAACAAGAAGGGAGTGTGCCGGGTGGGGGGTGTTATTCAGTCTGCCTTTCCCAGTGTCCTAGGAAAGTAGATGAAAATACTTTGCCCTTGGGTTCCAACACTGTAGCACGATTTTTGAAAGCTGGTGGGAAAATACCATCAGCCTATACCAATTATTTCTCATTCAAAGACACCGTGATTTTTTCAGGGAGAAAAGTAGAACTGCGAACAAATGAGAAGAGGGAGGAAGAGGAGGGAAAAAAATGTTTTAAAAACTAGGAAAGAATAAAATCATTATCGAACAAATGGACACAGTCAGATGACATTGACTCTTCATTAATCGATTGAACTATGATGATAGAGAAACACACACCTCCCGTGCCCCTTTGCTTCAGGAGACATTTTCTTCTCTCTGCCTCTTCTTCTTTCTCTCTCTCTCCCATTTTGATTGTAAGCCTTTAATTTTGTGTGTAGAGAAAATGTTTATCCATTTTGTTTTTCAGGTTTTAAAGATTTTGAAGCATGTGTTCCCAAGGGAGTAGCCTCCATCCATAATACCTTCTTCCTGTGATAAATATTTTATCCCACTTACGATAGAAACATTAGTTCACCTCAAAGCACATAAAGATTTAATTCGAACATTTGGGCCAAGAAAGGCAACTCCAATATCCACTGACCAAGAAGGCTTTAATGTTTCCCAAAGGCTTGACTGGCTTTCTCCAGGCTTCTTGCTTCTAGGCCGCTGACCTCCCTCTCACACTGGCCCTCACAGAATCTGGATGACCTGATCAGAGCATCTCTCCATTTTCCCTATATAAAAGTTTCTTTATTTTTTTCTTTATTTCTAAAGTATAAAGACTACACATTAGAAAACTTGTAATTGTGAATCCTCTCTCTGTCCTTTTGTGATGTAAATCTACTGTAAAGGCCTCTTGCTAGTTTCATAATCCAGGGACCTTTTTCTCAAGGACCTGGAACCATCCCTTGGAAATGTATCATTTAGGAGCATAATTCCCCATCTCCGAGTTTCTGCGGGTAAGTAGGGGCCCAACGTCCTTAAGAACCTTGTCTCAAGCTTCAAAACTACCTCCTGTCATGAGAAACTTTGCTTGACCTTTGGATAAAGCCAATTAGAAAACACAAATGGCCAGTGATCACCCAGATTTTTCTCCCACTTCCCTCCCATTTTCCTGTCATGCACAGATATAATTTTGAGGAACTGAACAACTATCTGTTCCCTAATAACTACACTGGTCTTAATTTTCAGAAATTTCAATATGCACTATTTCAGTTAGCTATTGCAGTATAATTAACCATATCTGTGCTCAGCATTTTACCACAATGCTATTTATTTCTCATTAATTTATATTTTTACTGTGTTTCTTCCGATCTGATCTGAAATCATTCATGTGTTTGTGGGCAGCTGCCCATTGTCCAGGCAGCTGTACTGATATGGACGAATTCTTTCACAGGATCTGGTGGCTTGGGGTTGGTTTGCAGTCAGCCAGTGTAGGATGGGGAAGACTCATTGGTTTTCCACGCACTTTCTCATTCCTATCAGTAGTTGGGCCGAGGCAAGTTTGCCAGCTCAACCAGAGATGTTCTCACAGACACAGAATAGAAGCAAGAAAACGTAAACCACCATGCACTCATTCAAAAAGAATAATGTGTGTGTGTGTTTTAGATGTATTTAAACAATTTGAAAATATTGCTGTGGTCAGAGTAATTTAAATAATAATCACAAGTCAGAGTGCAGTGGACTAGGGCATCATGGGGAAAAGCCACAGACACAGGAACGCCATGCGTTCTCAACTGGTAGATTATCCTTCCAACATCACAATTCTCCAGTTTTTTAGACTGCTGCTCCCTTTATCTTCATCCTGATCCTACTAACTACAATAAAGATCTTATCTTAGCTCTTCTCATCACCACTAAGGACAACTTATCTAATTATCTCAATTCTATCTGTTCCAGTTCTCTGCAGCTAGTACCCAAATTCCAAGATTTTTTCTCCCTTCCTTCCTTTCTTCCTCTTCCTTCCTTCCTTCCTTCCTCTCTCTCTCCCTCTTTCTTTCCTTCTTTTCCTTCCTTCCTTCTCTCTTTCCTCTACTGGAATCTTCAATTCTACCAGCTTTTTGCTGTGCCTGCCCAGTCGATGGACTCACCCCTGTCCTTATCCTGTTTAAATTTCATGGTCAGGCATTATAATCAGTTCATCATGTATGTGCTAGAGTCTTTGCATCTCTCACTTTTTGTTTTATTGATTTGGCAAAAAAGTTGTATTTCTCGTTAAATCCATCTTTATATAACAGAATGTGGCTGGAAAAATCGATTGGCATTCTGATTGGTTTCATTTGAAATATACAATCACAAACATGTGATACCACCAGACACGTGATACCACCAGTGGTCTTGTACTTCCTCGGTCCACTTGCAACTGCACTGTCCCAGAATGTAAGACTGAGATGTTCGTGCCACACTGTGTTGTCTCCTCAATCTGTATAATCCTCCCTTCTCCAACCTCAGGGGACAGTCATTATGTCCTAGTTCAAGCTATACACTTCACATTAGCTTGATTCTTTATCTTCCTAATCTTACATCCAATTTTTTAAAGCATGCTGTTTGCTCTACCTGAAGTATATCCTTCGTCGGACCATTTCTCACCTCTGCTGTGGGTCCTGCTTTGAGTCCCCGTCATCTCTCAGCCATATGACTGCCATTACCTGCTAACAGATCGCCCTACCTATGCTTGTTTGTTAACCTGTTCTCTCACAAAAGGCCACTTGTGTTAAAGTATTTCATTGGATCTAAATACTCACTGTCACTCTCTGTAAAAGGATTATACTTCCAATCCCATTAGTAGGAAATTCCACCAAAAGACCTGGATTGGTAAGTAAACTGTGAGAAGTGATTTACTCCCTATTCAAGAAGAAAGTTTATGTGCTAGTCCTCCTTTCATCCCACCAGGAGAATGGCAGACCTCAAATCAGAATTGTCTTCTTATCCCAGGCCCTGGAAAGAACAAAACAAAGAGGAGCAGAAGAGCTGATCTGCAAAGACCATGTGACATGAGTGAAAGGAAAATTTTTGTCATCGCAAGGCAGATGAGGTTCTAGGGTCCTTACATCACTGCAGCCAAACACAAGAAAATCGACTAATAGAGAAATTGGTACATGGAACAGGGGCATTGCCACAGAAAAAGAAGCTCACGTTGTGTGACATTGGCTCTGCAGCTGCGTAGTAGACAGGCCAGAAAATGCTATTGAGATCTGCCAACATGGGGCTCAGTGCAGCACTGAGTAAAACCGACAGGTGATAACCTGGAAACGAGATAATGTTCTTAATGAGTCTTTGGTCTCAGGTGAAATGGTTTGGAAACAGAATGTTATTAGTGTTTCTTTGATATTTTTATTTTTATTTGACATGAAATTACATGAGCCAAGAAATGATTGCCAGGTTTGTAAGCAGACTTAAAAGATTCATTTGTTTCCTAGCTAAATAGCTAAAGAAGGATATTGAAAAGTGTTTTAAGATATAATCATTGATTAACACTTGCCTTTATGATAAGAGCTTTGTTCAAGCATCTTAATTCATTAAACTGACACCTATTAAATTCTTTCCAAGACTTGTGGAGGGAGGAAAGGAGTGGTGAATGCCGCTTTCCCAGGAAAGCCTGATGAGCTCAAGGAGATTAAAACCAAATCTGGAAGGAGAAGAATGCCTTGTAAAGAATGGTGGCTGTGGACATTACATATTAAACAGATGGAAAAGAATGTAGGTATGCCAGTTGATTTGTGTATTTTATGATTATTTTACAAAAGTTCTGAATAGGCAGTACAGCAAAACTTAAACATGATCAAATTTTATGAGCCTGTGACTATTTTTTCCCATCTCTTAATTAAACTAATTTTATAGATCTATATTGCGGATCAACTATGGCAATGATAAAACAAACAAAAATTATTCTTTATATCAAGTTTCAGTGAAGATAATGTAGGACAGCCTTCCCAGAGGCTAATTTAGCCCTCAAATAGCCTCTGATTGGATATTGTAAAGTTCTTATTCATTGCTTGAATTTTAATGACTTTAGGAAGGATGTAATCTTTTCATTTTGCTACAATGTCTCCTCTCCATATCCTGTTACACATATAATCCTCCACTTTCAAATTTATGCCTGCCCAGAACTGTCTCTGATGCTTTCACCTCTACCCTGGACTATCTAAATGTAATTAGATAGTAAAACATAAAACTAGCCTTACTATATCAGATTAGTAAACTCTTTAATATATTGGCTTTTCCCCACTTAAAGCAACTATATTATTAATATGTCATCAACTCTATCAGATTACAATTTAGAGAACAAGATTTTATTATACCATAATTACCACTGGTTAATGGCTTAATAAATACCAAATAAATGAAAACATATACCTAGAAATATTGGTGAAATTGCTTTTTAGAAAATTTGGCGGTAAAAAGTCAAATTACGCACAGGGATGTAAACAGACACAAATTTGACCTTTAATTCTGACAATCACTAATACATACTCAATTTGCTAAGTTCTATGGTATATACTTAGATTTCTCATAATGTTCATGAAATGTGTTTTTTCACAAGCTTCAGAGAAGAGGTAGATATTAAAGTTGAACAAATTATGAAAACACATTGGCCTCAGTGAACAGTGACCGCCTTAAAATTGAAGAACAAACACTGAATGAAGAAAAACTGTTGAAAATTATAATAGTTATGCATATCATATTTATATACTCTAAAGTAAATATGAGATCATTCATATGAACTGCTACTGGAAAATTAGATTTTTCTTAAAGGAGTCAACGGTGTATCATTTGTTTTATGAAACTAGAAAAATTAATGCCAACAGAAAGAGAATTTAGATAATCTAAAGCAATTAATTCCTAGGAATGTTGTTATTTAACATTTTTATGAAGTAGTAAGAATGCATTTGCAGCTGATATGAGATTGTGAATTTGGTTAGTTGTAGATTAAAAAGGAATTCCTGAAGTAAAGAAATCTTAATAACATTTTAGTGCCCAATTGCAAATAGTATGAGTTTCAAAGAATACATATCCATGGCAGGAAAATTGTTAACAAAAGAAAAATACGATGCAGTTTCCAGGAAGATAAAATCAGATTTAGGAAGTATTTGTAGAAGTAAAATGCCCAGGAAAATAGTAATGTTTCACTATTTTACTTTGTATTTATTTGTTATATGACACTTATTTCTCTTAAGTAGATCTTCAATATCCTAACATAAAAACACAGAATAAGTGATTTTATCTTCAAAAATACCACATCCAAAAACTTGCTTACGTTACAAACCAGTAAGTGAGCCTTCACTGACTTCTACCCTACACGTTAGCAGTCCCTCCTGGCACTGTGTTCTTCCTACGTCGACGTCAAACACTGCGTCTAATCCACTGTCATCTTTCACCTGGATTAAGGGAAAGCCTCCTGTTTGATTTGCGCACATTCAATCATCTGCTCCACTTTCAATCTATTCTCCAGAGTGTGACCTGAATTACCTTGAACATTCCAAGTGCAATCCTCCCTCCTGAAAAGCCTCTATTTCCTGCCCTCTCTTGGGTTTTCCAATCATAGGAGTCTTACTGTGGACACTTGAGTGTGGTTTGCTCCTTCCTGCCTCTGTTGGGTCTCCTTTACCCAGCTTTGGCCAGAAAGTGGGTAAGATAAATGATCTCAACTGTTATATTTTGAAAACTGAACTGTCTATAAATGCTCATCTTAAAGCAGATACACTTGGGAGGCTGGGCTGTTCAGTCTGTTGGACATCTGCCTTTGGCTCAGGTCATGATCTCTGGGTCCTGGGCTGGAGCCCCGAGTCCTGCTCTCCACTCAGCGGGGAGTCTGCTCCCCCACTTTATGCACTCCCTCCCTGGCTCACAATCTTATTTTTAAGATTTTAAATTAAGTAAATAAGTGAGTTTTAAATTAAGTAAATAAAATAAAACAAAACAAAACAAAACAAAATAGGTACACTTGACTTTTGGTCTCATTGAGTGGAAGACTTTTTTTTTTATTAAGATAATTGTTTACTGTGGAATTAGTAACTACACAAGGTAACCTCACTTTTTGAAATAAAATATGACATTGTCAAGAAAATAAGACTTTTCTTCCATTGAAGCTGTTCCACAGAGTCTCTGGATAGCCCTTCGCGCTCCCCTGGGGGCTGAGGCGCGTCATCGATAATCAGAAACTGCAGCTCCTCCCTGCTTTCTACAATATTTGCAGCCAGACACACAGAACGTATGGGACTTTCTCCTTTGCAAGAACACTCTTTGTTACATAGACAGTAAAAACCAAGGGTAGGACACCATGGCATCTCCTTAAATCAAACATTGAAGGAGTTGTGGACTTTTATAATAATTGCATTAGATACCTAAAACTAAGCCTACTTTTTTTTTTTTTTTTCTCATGTTCATCTAATGAGACAGTTGGGGTAGCCTTTTCCAATCAACATGGAGGACTGTTCGCAGACTCAGAACAATTCTGTGATCTTTCTTATTTCAGAAAAAAGGATCTAAAGAAATGTGAACCACTCATTGAACTGAAAATAATGGTTCCTTGTTACTGCCCAGCACACATAGGCGGCCCTACCTGACCACTGCGTTTTCACAGGCTGGGGCAGCAAACTCCTGAAATCTGTAAGAAGAGGTTGGAACATTTTTCATTTCTGACAGTGAAGAACTTAGATTTTTCTGACGGTCAGAAGGAGTGCAGGGAGCAGTTGGAAGAAGGTAGGACCCTAAGGCCGTCCCTGGTGTAGGGTTTCTGACATCTCTAGGTTGAACACAGCACTGGCACCCTTTCCTGGAGTAAGTGTCTAAGATACAAATTGGATACAGCAAAGTTTTGCTATCTTCTGTTTGCTTTGATTGTAGTTTGCTCTCCTTTTCACAATATTTTAGACTGCATTATATACAGCTGTATTATGTCTCTGAGCTAGTTTAGCATAGACATTTGCATCTATAAATTTCTCTCTGTACACTGCTTTAGCTTGAGAAATGTTTTCAGGTCATCCCATGTCCTTCTCTGCTTCTTCCTTGCGTGGAAGTCCCCTAGTCCTTGTGCATGACCTTCCTAATCCCCAGGGTTGACTGTCATCTGACAGATGCGTGGTCAGTGTGTCCTTAACCATCTGTTTCTCTGCTCTCCTTGTTAAACGTCTGACTGCTCTGTTATTTTTTTATGGTCTTTACTTGTGTCTTGGACCATGAGCGCCACCCTCTTAATTGGCCTCCAGCAAGCTCTGCATAGTTTTTGATGATGTCCCATGTGTGGAATTCGTCCTGCTCTCTGCCCGTACAACTGTGCATCTGTGGCTCGGGCACACCTGTGGAGCACTTGCTCTTCAAGTTCTGCCTCTCCCTCTCAACAGAAACTTCATGCCACTTCACAAGACCCAGAGATGAGGACAGCAGTTGGCTGCTCCTGGAGTGACAACCCTATGCTATGAAAAGGTGCTGGGGGGAGGGGCCGTGATGACTCCAGTCTTCTTGGTTTGCCCTTCCCAGGATGAAAACTCTGCCCCATAGACCAAGAGCTTCAGTTCTAGTGACTGCACCTGGTTAGCATTCTACCCAGAGCGAGAGCTCAGTTAGGAAAGGGAGCCTTATTAATGTATGGACCCTCTTGACTTGACTAGAGCTTCTGCAGCAGGAAGCTGGGTCATAGGAAATGCTCCTGGCTGGTCTTCTCTCTCCCCAACCTGCCCTAGACTGGGAGCGTTGGGAGAGGGAGCCCCCATCTTACTGGGCTGTGGAGAGGGAAGGAGAAAGGGAGCCCGACTGCCACCCTTGCATCCTTGCACCAAGATCTAGTCGATTTTTTTTTCTAGTTGATTTTTACATTTGTGTTTCCCCATTTGCTGTATGCCTTGAGAAACTTTTCTAGAATCTTAATTCTTATTTTTGATCAAATAATTTCCTCCAGTTTAATAATTATTTGAGGGAGAGTCTACTGCTCTTCACCCTTCTATTCCACAAGTCAGGCTTCAATTTCCCTATTTTCTAGGAGAGCTTTTTGCAATTTTACTGAAAGTGGACTAGTATATTTATTCTACATTAAAAAAAAATTAAGTATCTTTGAATTAAAGTTGGATGAACTGAATTCAGATTCAAATCAAAAGCAGGAGGAATTTTGATATTTTACTTGTGATGCAAAGCAGAATTTTGAATATACATTATTTAAGAATAACTCATCTATCAGAGTGATTTTTTGGGGGGTGGGGTGATGTAAGGCAGAATTGTTATTACTAGTTCATGCTCAAATTTTCAAAGACTCCATGTGTATATATTAATAAAAATTGAGATCAGGGAAAATGAAAAGATGAATTAATATTATTTTCTGGTGAACACTGATTACATCATCTCCCCCTTCCCCTCCCCATGTCTCCAGGCACACTAGGGGGAGACCCTATCTGCCGGATGAGAGTGCCAAGAACACAATAATGCACACTAAAACTTTTTGCTGAATTAAATTGTCAAGGCACATTTTAGACATTTGCTATTGGCAGCAAACTGACAAAAATCTGGCCCTTCAGTGAGGGGAGCTGAAATGGATTAGCTGTTGGAAGAGTTTTGCTGATGCTTCAGCCATGAGATTAAAACACCTCCCATGCACACTGTCAAAATTACTTTTGATTAATAAAGAAATGAAAGTCATAAGGTATGGATTAATCTCAGAGTACTTGAGGGCTCTGTAGCCATAATGTATATTTGTTGAGAGCAAACCGAGCACCATACTGGTAGACACACATGGGCTTATTTAATTCTCACAAAACCTTATGAGGTTTTTCACATTCATTCCTCTTACCACTTTATGGAACAGGAAATTAAGTTAATTGACCAAAGTCTTCATCCAGTAAACATAAACCTGAGACTTGAACAAAGAAAGTCTACCTTCACAGATCACGTAATTACATTCTGCACTAGTGAATTCACACTTTATTGATAACCTACAAAATCACCCATTTCCAGTACAATGATAATTACAGGATGGGCACATGCCCTCTCCTCTGCTTTGATGGAGAGTCATAGAGGTCTTGCCCCATTTTTTTTAAACTAATGCAAACTTACTGCATTACTTAGATATTTCACTATGCATAAATACTAATGAGCTCTGACATAGGATTACGTAAGTGCTAATATGAGTGTTTGAAATGATGTTTAATGTTTGTATTGAAAGGAAAATTATATTAAGCATTGTATTAAGTATATATAAAATTTTATATACGAAATTACTTTGAAATATCCTTTGGTGTGTATTTGTGTGTGGTTATGTGTAACTCTTGACGAGAATCTTTTATCTCTTTCAACAAGAAAAATCTAGTTTTCAAATCCAGGACAACAGTCATGGCAATCTTTGACTAACATGAAAACTTGGAAAATTGAAAGCATATTTACTTGTTTTTTATGTTATCACTTTTACAAATATTTTAATAAATTTTGCAATCAACTTTGAGCCAATACTCCTCTTCTGAGACCTCACGTGGCTAAATAGTTGTCAAGTTCCCTGTGGGCATGTATATTACCTGTTCCGATCATAAATAATTTAGAAGGGCAGCTCTGAGTTGTTAAAATGCCTGCTGATGGTATTATATGTCCTGTACTCATATCCAGAGTACCTTGTTACCTTACGCCTGGGGATCAGAAAGTAAAAACCATTTGCTGCTGCAAAACAAAATGTGACTAAATCAGATGTTGATTATGTTTAAAGATGCTGACCGTCTTCATTCATGTTACCATTTCAGCTTTCTCATGTTGTCTCTAATTTCATTGGGAACAGTTATCTAAGGACTCAATTAGTCATTGATATTTCTGTGGATGGTTTGTTTTCAATGCCATGGCGTGGTGTGTGCGTGTGTGTGTGTGTGTGAGAGAGAGAGAGAGAGAGAGATTTTTGTTGGCTTGCTTTAGATTTTAGGACTGTCCACTGATATTTAGCTAAGTATATTATTCAGTTAGTATTCAGAGCTATTTGAACAATCACCCGAATTAAGGTGTTTGAAGAACTACAATAGTGAGTCATCAATCAGAAAACCCTATATAGAACAAATGGAAATAGTAATATAAAAGCAGGTTGCCTTAGCAAGATTTACAGCATTATAAATGCCAGGAAACTTGACCTCTTCACATTTCTGTGACCTTCTGGCACAGATGTTATAGGAATGGCACTAAACCATATTTTCACCGTGTCCCTCGACTACTACAAACAATATTCTGATTGATGACATCTTCTGGCTCATCTATAATCCTAAGACGCGTAGTTTTATCAGAGCCCATTAGCAAGGCAAAGGCATATATAGGGATTCTGAAATTTACAGAATGGTTAGATTATATCTTTATTGTTCACTTAGTCATGAAAGCATGACCATTCAGAAGAATAACAAATACGATCTCACCAGATGGGAGTAAAATAAGGAAATTCCTAACTGAACACCTGTGCTTGAGAATTCCAGTGTCATTTATTTTAAAACTTAAACTCACCATAACTGACACACCATAAAAATATTGGTGTTTGAGAGAGAAAAATTAAATTGCACAGTCATAGTTGGCCTGCCAGAAAATGAGATTAAAATAATTCCTGTTGTATAGATCTGTCTAGAAACAAAATATAAGAAAAAAAAATGCCCCTGTAGTATCTATAAAAATTTCAGTTAAATTGCGAATCTAATTGGTATTGATTAAATGAAAATTTAGAATTCATATATGTTCTAAAAATCCTATTTTTAACTGGGCATTAAGATTTTAGGAGATTAAAACAGATATGAAATCAGCATTGATTTCTTTTCATGATAAAACTCAGTCCCTTAAAAAATATTCATTAGAATGTGACTTTTTTGCTTCTTTTCTATCGTTGTTTGTTCTGACAATTCTTACCACAAAAGTTGCACCATTTTAAACCCCAAATTATGATTTAACTCTTATTTTCCACCAGTACCCTCAGCACTTCTGCAGGGGAATAAAAAGACATTGGTTGGAATCCAAGCATGTAATTCTGGTTATTCTCCTAATTGACCCAGAGTTCCCATATATTGAAACAGATTATGTTAGCCTGATAGAAAATCTGTTTTATCATCATGTTTTTAATTTAAAAATAATAATATGGCATCTGTAGCATAGAGATATAGTTAAAGCATATTTTTTCTTTATGTAATCTTTCAAAACATTCTATAAGTATTGAGGAAGATCACAGGTTTTAAATTTAGAGTTATAGGAAGTCATTAACATAGATACACTATGTCTATGTAGACTTAATACACAACTACTTTTATCAAAATATTCAGCCTATATAAAGAAGGACATTATATAGGTTGGGCAAGAAAATAAGGACAAGATATAATTTTCAAGGACAAGAAAATAATTCATGGATGATGTGTGTGTGTGTGTGTGTGTGTGTGTGTGTGTTAGAGAGAGAGAGATCACATTCAACTGGCTTTTGTTCTTAGTAGAATTCATGATAGTTGCGAGAAAATCTTTGTATACTTAGATGTTAGTGCTTATTTAGGATAGATTTCTATAAGCATTTTCACAAGAAGAATCCTGGTGGATATACTGCATATGCAATTAATGTGTGGTTCTGACCAAAAAAGGAACACAAAATACTAGCAGTTGAGAGGAATTATTTTTTTCCTGCTTTTGTGGTATTGAATCACTCACTTTTTATTTTCTTCACTAGGACAAATTTACTGTATTATTAAACACAATTTTCAACAGTTGGTTTGAATGACAATAATTATTGAGGTCGTTGAGTAAAAGTAATTCTATAAGAGCACTTAAAATTAACAAAACACAAGGATATGTGGGAAATAGTAAAATAGGATATGTATAAAAGACATTTTTTTCTTTACAAAATTTATTTCACAGATAATTAACTGTTAAAACAAAAAATAACAGTGCTTTGACCAACTTATAGTATATCTAGAAATAAATGAGACAAAATCACAAGCAATCAAAGCATGAAATTATACTTAACATCATTTAAAAGTGGACTATATTCAGGCAAACACTGTTTTAAACCTTAGAAGCCCCACTAAAAACACAAAAAGAAACAAGGTACAATTAATCAGACATCATGGGTAAATATTGATACAAAATATTCTAATAATAAGAAATCAAAAGAGAAAAATACAGAAGTAATGTCAAGGCTGAGAATTTAATGAAATTATATCCATAATTATAGAAAAGAATAAATTGCTCTAACAACACAGTTGAAAATAGAGATTACAGGTGTATATAAAACAATTCCCGACTACATGCTTTCTACAGAAAGAATCCATAAAAAGACACACACAGGTATGATAGGCAGAATTATGAGGATGTTTTCCCCAAGATTCCCCTCTCTTTGTTATTAAATTAATCAGTATTCTGGGTTCTGCTGAAGGAATTTTATAGATCTAATTAAATTTCTACACCTTATAATAGGGAGAATATTCTATTTTTCAGGTGGGTCCAATCTAATCACCTGGGCCCTGAACAGCAGAGAATTTTTGCCAGCTGGAGTCAGAGAGTTACGGCAGCTGGGAAAGCAACAGAGAAATCAAAACGTGAGGAAGACTTGGTCTGCACCGCTAGCTTTAAAGTTGGAAGAAGGGGACCATGGGCTGAGTGGTGTAGCTAAACTTTAGAAGCTGACAATGATCCCATATCAAAAACCTGCAGGGAAATGAGGACCTTGGTCTCACAGCTTTGTGGAATTGAGTTCTGCCAGAACAATGGAATGAGTTTAGAAACAGTTTTATCCACTTAGCCTCCCAAAAAGGATGCCGACCCCATGTGTTCAACCACATGAAACTGGACTAGAGAACACTGAGCCACCCTGGGCTCAAACTCCTGATCCACATAAACTGTGAGCAAATATGTTTGTGTTGCTTGAAGACAAAGATCTATGATAATTGGCTACAGCAGCAACAGATAAATAACACATTATGTAAAGGATTAAACAACAACAACAACAAAAACATGAAATAACAATCCTAAGAAAGCTGAAATGGCTGTATTACTATCAGACAAAGTAGATTTGAGACAAGTCACATTACTACAAATAGAAAACAGTTCTTCACATTAATAAAAGGATCAACTCCTTGAGAGGAGACATCTTAAACATCTATACACCTAATAACAGTAATTTAAAATAAAAGACCAGAAACTGACAAAAATTAAAGATAAGTAGACAAACCAGAGTGCCTGGGTGGCTCAGTACGTTGAGCCTCTGCCTGTGGCTCGGGTCATGATCTCAGGGTCCTGGGATCGAGCCCCGCATGGGGCTCTCTGCTCAGCAGGGAGCCTGCTTCCCCCTTTCTCTCTGCCTGCCTCTCTGCCTACTTGTGATCTCTCTCTCTCTGTCAACTAAATAAATAAAATCTTTAAAAAAAGAAAAAAAAGATAAGTAGACAGACCTACAATTCATTTGGAGATTTTAATATCCCAATCTCAGTAATTGGAAGGCATTGGAAGGTATAACAAGTGTCAACAATGTTGCAGAAGACATGACAGTACCAGCGATTTAACTTAATACATATTATGAACCACTGCACATGCAAATAACACTACATGCATTCTTTTCAGAGAACAGAGAATAATCACTGTGATAGATCATATGCCAGGCCGTAAGATGAATCTCAACAAACCAAAAGGATACTTAAAATTATATGTGCCATATTCTTTATCCATAAACAAATTAAATTTTATAACAGTGACACAGAGATGCCTGAGAAGCCTCCAAATGTGTTTAAAACAAGGAGCACACTCCTAAGTTAAATTGGCTCAAAAGAGAAATTACAAGAAGAATGAACTAAAAGGCATATAAATAAATAAAAATAATTTTTTACATCATAACTCCACACAAGCAAAACAAAGCTATTCTTCCTTCTGCTTCTGTGCTATTATTCTCGGGTTTCCCTGTTCCACTCTGTTGCTGCGGTTTCTTAAGCAGACCCCGAGCTACCTCAGAGGACATTTTCCTCATAGATAATTGCTTGATTTTGGGGGTGGGCAGAGGCTGGGTCCCCAATGTTGCCATCTTCCTGACATCTGAAAATACCAAGGGGTATATTTGAAAGCAAGAGAAAAAACACTTCACACGTTGAATTGAAAGGATAATAAGTGACTGTTTTGGGGGTATATTTTAAAAATTTGTCTGTTATAGGGAGGGCCTGAATGGCTCAGTCAGTTAAGCAAGCGCAGACTCTTGGTTTAGGTTCAGGTCATGGTCGCAGGGTCCTGAGATCCGGCCTGCCTTGGGCTCTGCACTCAGGTTCAGAGTCCGAGTTTCTTTTCCCTTCCCTCCCCTCTGCTCCTCCCCTGCTCACTCTCTCACTCAATCTCAAATGAATAAATTAATACATAGATAAATGAAATCTTTTTTTTTAAAAGATTTTATTTATTTATTTGACAAAGAGATCACAAGTAAGCAGAGTGTCAGGCAGAGAGGGAGGGAGGAAGCAGGTTCCCCGCTGAGCAGAGAGCCTGACGTAGGGCTCGATGCAGGGCTCGATCCCAGGACCCTGAGATCATGACCTGAGCCCAAGGCAGAGGCTTAACCCACTGAGCCACCCAGGCGCTCCATAAATGAAATCTTAAAAAAAAAAAAAAAAAAAAAAACAAAAAAAAAACTATTGTAACTTTCTAATTGTTTTCAGCTGATAGATGAAGTAGGGTTTCATTATGATAACTGCAGCACTTGACAAAAAACAGAGCACTAGGAGGTAATTTCAGTTAACTTGGGTTTTGTGTTTAGAAACCCTGACTACCTATAGTGACATCATGTTTAATCTGGAGGCAGTGAACCAAAATGCACATGGGCTTTTTCTCTTTCTCGAGCTCCCCAGTATACCCAGTACACAATAGTTTTATAAATCATTTCCAGTTATGGTTTTACCAGAAAAACCGTGCATGTGCTTATCTTGTAAAGATAATTTGGATGGTCTCATTATTCTATATATACAACTTATCAAACCTGTCTTGTAAATGAGTGTACACTTCATCAGCACCAGAAAAGCTTGCATAAATAAAAGCCTTATGAGTCTTAAATGATAATTACCGCCATCTAATGAATTGCATAAATCACTTATAATGAAGGGAAATAAACCAGTACGCTGAGATGAGCACATTAATAACTTAGGTTTTTCAAAAGCAATGAGTAATTTAATTTATATGGTATGTCCACAGACAGTAACAACTTGAATTTTATTTGTGAAATAATTAGCTGTTAATCTAAAGGGATATGACTTATCTACTAGCAGTACTTTAAACTGAAAAATAAAGATTAATTTTATCTTTGATGAAAATTATTCTGATAATACCCTATGATTTGAAAGTCAATATAAAGTGGGAAAAATGAAGATTGATTTAAGTTCATACTGACAAACCTAGAATTTATTCCAAAATACGAATTAGCATGCTTCACAATTCCAAGTAATTTGTGACTATGCTATAATTTTTAGCGATCCACTTACTCAAGTGCTAATTGGATTTGATTTTTTATATATTTATGAAGGAAGGCAGGGAATTTATAACTTTTAGCTTTAACATTTTAATTTGGATCATGAAAAATGCATAATTCATTCATGAAGTTTGCTTTCATTGGTTAAAAGAATATTCTCCCAGGTAACAAAAACCTCAAATATAATTAGTAAAACTGCTTCCCCCATCCAAGTAGCATGACTATTACCTAGGCTAATATATTGTATGCACTTTTTTTTTCTCTTGACTTACCTAATCATCATCTTCTTGTCCACAAGTAAGTTTGAAAACAGTATTTTGTTCCCAGTCCAGTAAGCTTTCAGTTAATTCCTCCATTGAAAGGTAAATATATCACAATAGGAGTGCCTCATATTTGAAATCTATACCTTTACTCACGTATTGGTTTTTCAACTATGCACCAAGTTCTGTGTTAATATTGGTGTATTAAAATGACCAACAAATAACCTTAACTCCAAGGAGTTCTTAGCTGATGGTGAAAAGTCATATCAATAAATAACCACAATATAATGTAAATGTCATTTTCTATAGTTTATGCCTAGGACTTAGTATGGAAGTAAGAGTCATGCCCTGGATAGGTTACTGGGACTTTTTTTTCACTGTGGAGTTTCCCAAACAAATGATTGGAAATTGTCAAAACTCAAGTTATAAGTGAAACCTGGAGCTGTCTTAGAAATCCAAAATACTATGTTCCATAACAATGCATGTACACAGACAAAACTCCAATATGAAAACAAGAATGCAGGGTCTCAGTGGCCACCAGAAATAAGCCTGAACAGTATAGGAGAGAGGCAAGAAACTGATACCTGAGAAAGAGCTAGTAGATGGACAAGAAACTCACAAGATGAAGAGTCATCGCCCTTACTCACCTAAAAACCAGTGCTGTTGTCAAGGCTTCCATTTTCAAGCTGACCCACTTATAGAAGTGAACCAGTTAGACCTGAAGAACTAAAGCAGAACAGACAAATGTTAATGTTTGGAATCCATAAAGAAGTGTTTTTTATTACTATTATTTTTAACAAATATTTCTTATAATGCAGACACTATATCTGGCCAGTGTATTATTGACTGTCGTTTCATTCAAGCTGAAGTAGATAAAAGTGCATATTATTTTGTTTCCTGTTTTTATTTTCCTACTAAACAATTAACCAATTTGACAGGATAGTTGCCTTTATTGGAGCATTTTAGGTATGCAGTACATTTTATTTAAACCTTCCATGAGGAGAGCTCAAGAGCAGCTTCTCTCTGAGCACTTTTCCTCCAGATCTGTTGAAATCTATGCATATCTCCCCAAATTTATCAAACTAGTATATTCCAGGAGACATGGAATGAGTCTCTAAGGAACTATGACATAGTAAAAAACAGAACAGAATAAAACAAAACAAAATGTAGATTTTTCTTTGTTGCCAGTTCTTGGCACAGAGTTCTTAAACTCTGGAACTGTCTGATTGATAAGAGTGTCTTCTGTTATGCACAATGAGCCCTTTCTGACCATTCCTGTGTTTGTGATAACAGGAGGGTTCTTGGTGGGCCCCTACATAAGCTTTAAGATGTGAGCTGGTCGCCAGCTAACAAGGTGTTAAAGGGTTGGAAATGTCAGTCCTATCCCCAAGCTCCAAGGAGGGGAGGGGGCCAGAAATCGAATTCAATCACAAATGGTCAGTGCTTTAATTAATCATGACTATACAATGAAATTTAGATTAAAAACTCTGAAATAATAAGAGGAAGGAAACTTCTGGATTGGTCAACATATCCATGTGCCAGGAGGATGGTATAACCTACTTTCAGGGGACGGAGGTTTCCATGCTTGGGACACTTCTAGACCTGCCTATTCATTTTTGTTCTTTATAGTAAACTTCATGGTAAGGATCACATTTTCCTGAGTTCTGTGAGTGAATCTAGCGTATTATTAAAACCGAGAGGAAGTCATGGGAAGACCTGACTGTAGAATTGTCCAGCACAAGTATGGTAGCCTGGGTAGTCATCGGAAGTGAGGGAAGTGATTCTGGACCCTTCCTGGATCTACATAAACTATGGGTAATGAATCTCAGAATTTAATCGAATTCTAGGACATCTGGTGGGTGTCAGAGAATTGGAGGGTTATGGCTTGGAAAACCATACAGGAACATTACAAAAGGATTAAGATGCAGTAATAGACCAACAGAAGAGATGACCTTAGAGAGATAAGGCCCTTAATAATGGCAATGTTTATTTGGGGAAAAAAAGACAGTTAATTTTATCAGAATCAGAAATGTTAATTTCATAGGTTCATAAGGAGTTTCACTGGGCTCAATTTGGAAGGGTATATAAGAAAACAAATGAAAGCAGAGATAACAGTTTTATCCCTACATGTGGTAGAGAAGAAAAGGAATCCGTTCAGTGAGCAGTTCAAGGTTTTCAGAATTCAGCAGTGTCTACATTAAAGAAGAACAGAATGGAAATGGAACATCAGAGGAAGCAGCAGTGGGGCTCACTACTGCTGGACTACAGATGGCAGAGAGGAGTTTCTTTGGCAATCACAGTCCCAGAAAATTCAAAAGTAGAGGAAAACAGAGTTTTAGGTGAGAAGGAGAAAAAATACTCTAGACATCAAGGCTCCTGAGGGCACAGATTCTGGAAGTTTCATCAACAGCCCTCAATCAGAAATACCCAAATGTGATTCTCCAACTTGGACAAGTGTAGATACAAGGGACTATTCCAGCCTGGAGGAAGGAAGGCACTGACTCTTGGAGTTCCTGCAAAAAAGACCGATTTGTTAGTTGAAATATTAAATAAGCCTTGGTTCTTTGTGAGGTTGGGGAGAGTAATATAAAACATTCAAGACTGACTCAAGAACAAAATTAGGGTCCTATTATCAAGAGAGAGTAGATGTTGTTTTCTAACAATGATTCATTCAGCTTAGCAGCATGGTACAATAAGGACTTTGAGGGGGACAGGAATACAAGAGATCTTTAATACACAGATTGGTCATTAAGAACAAAACTAAGACCTCAGGAAAGACCCGTTTCCAGGAAAAATATGAGACTTCACGAAGACTGGACTACTTAAGATATGATTCTCTGAAAATGAAATTGTTTGTTTGGATGGTTGTTTCCACCAGATACGGTAACCAATTTTAAAAAGCCTCTTGGTGGATGGCTTCTCCCTATAGAGTTTTAAATCATTATCTTAGGATATTCTGAGCATTAACAAGTCACCATCCTGGCAAAAGTGGAAACAAAAATTCACAATTTCTCTTTTATCTTCTCTTTGATTCTCCAGGGGAAAAAGTACACAGAAAAAATAACTACATACATACATACATAAGAACATCAAATAAATTTCAGTTAAAATCTGAATAAGATCAGAAGACAGAATCCCAACAAAGCAAATATCTGAATGAGATACATCTTTGTAGGAGTAACTGGACAAGAAAAAAATGAAGGAAAAAAGGTATTTAGAGAAGGTACATTACTTAAATGCATGTGTGGAATGACGGCAAGATTTGAGAAGCAGAAAAGAGCACTAGGTGTTTAGTAAATCTTCAAAAATTAGCATATTGTATCTTATGTATTTGTTTTAGTAATGAGATAAGTCATTCTATGTCATTGAAAAATTAGCTGAAAACCAGTCTAGCAAGCCCCGCGCCCCCTCCAGTGCAATTATGAATTACTTTGAGTTTCATTCTACCAGCAAGTTTTCCTCAGATTTGGAAGTTGCACCGATTATTTATTTATTTATTTATTTATTTATTTATTTATTTTATTTAGCTTCGATTATATTTTTACTTACATGTGTATGCATATTTAATATTGCATTAATGCATTCAGTATGGATAGATATCTTTTTCTGTTTTACAAAAGTTTGTTAATACAAATTTTGGCCAAACTGTGAGTAGAACTCCTACTTCCCAGAAGAAAGGTTGAGACACAGCATGGGGGTTTGGAAACTGATGGAAATTTATTCTAAAGACTGAGTTCCAGCCCCCATCTCTTGCACTATAAATAGCTAATTTCACCTTACTGCATTGAATGTATTCAGGCCAGCAGTCTCTAAATATTTTTGACACAGTATACAGGAAGTATCAGTTGCTTCCCATTTTAGCTTCACTGTTGAAAGGGAAGCTTCTTGTCTGTTCTTTGCTTAAGGGGAATGGGTGAGCAGCTCAGTACGGAGAACTCATTGTGGGGAGCAGTGCCTATGAAGACCAACAAAAATAAAAGCCATCAGTTGACCTCCTCCGCTCCTCCAAGCCATAGTCCCCTTCTTATTTTCTCTGCAGTTTTTTGAAACAAATGTTACATTCTTTAACATTCCAATAGTAAGATTATGTTTTATTAATGCTTCTCTTCTTCACATAGCATCATATTTTTTGTTTTACTCTAGGGATATAATAGACAAAATAGAGCTGAAGAAAGAAATTGCAGGAGAAAGGAAACCACACACGTAGGCACACATATCTGAGCAATGAGATCCCTCCATCTCATTATACAATTGACATGAAGTGAACATTATGAATAGATTTTCCAGTAGTTTTGTACAAGTTGATTTCCAGGGGTTTGATTTTTGTGAGATTTATTATGCTGGATGCTCTTACTCAGTTCCATAGTAAAAGAACATGAAATCACAGGTTAACCATGGTAAAAAATGGCATATGGAAGAGTCTTATAGGATTCCTAAACAATACAGTTTCAAGCTAGCCTTGGTAGAAGGTAATGCATGAAAATGCAATTTTTATTAGGATGCTGAGAGAAACAGAGAATCATGTTATTTTATCATCGGATTTTCACTGCAGAAAATTATTCTACTAACTGGTAGTCTTTTCCATAGCAAGTATTTGAGAATATTATAAATACCCTTTTTGTTTCTTCTCTGTGCATGACTAGCAAAAGAAAAGGTCTGTGTGCATTCAACAAAGACAAGCATATGGCTCCCTGTCAATTTCGCATCTATTTCCTTTGAGTTGCTCACAAAAACAATTAGTTAGTTTGGAATCATGCACATTTCTGTATTAAAAATGAGCAAAACAAAGTTAATCGCTAAGGTTGGCAAAAAGGAGTTTCAGTGCAAAGAATGATAGAGACTTGTAGCTGGATTGTGCAAATATGACGCAGTTGTTCCCAATAATCTAATAATTAACCCTGATTAATTTCACCACATTTATGCTGATCTCAGTAGGCTCAGTAGGAGTCCACTCTTGCATAAAAAGATGTGACACTTTTTTTTAACCCTTTGTGTTTGCTAAATCAAGGCAAAGTCAAACAGACACATTAACTCACTAGGGAAAACAAATAGTATTTAACGCAACATAAACCTTTAAAATGTTTCCGGTTTTTCTATTTGTCATTGCCCTAACTGTAGTCTTTGACACACTCACTATTAGTATTTATCATAATAGTATTTATTAATTTATCACCCCTGACTTCTACCTTTCTATATTTTTTTCACTGTATTGACTCAACGGTCATACTATTTTTAAATGAAAGTTTAATCTTACTCAAGAAGTGTTTGGAGAGCTTATTAATTAGTGCTATTTTTGCAGTTTGAAGACTAAAAATGTAGCCTAAATACTTCCCTTTTTTCAAAAATAGTACAATATAGTTAAAATATAAGACAGATACCTGTACCATAAGTAATAAATGCTAAAACACATGTTCATATACATTGATAGGGTAGCATAGAAGTTGGAGAACTTGTTTTGACCTGAAATCACAAACAACACTTAATATAGTTTAATTAGTCTTGTTAAAGGTTATTAAATACATGGCTACATTAATTTAATAAATAAAAAATATGCAAAGACCATAAAAATATAGATTGACAACAATTTGTTAAAAAATTGTCTATATTTGACAAATGAAAAGTACTCTGGTGCTTGGGCCCATGATAGAGGCACATTGAGTGTAATAGTAGTTGCTAGGAATGCTTTAACCAACAATGACCTTGAAAACCATGACCATTAATTTTTCTATTACTTTTGTTATCAGAGATTTTGGTGAAGGTCAATTGCATTTTGAACACTGCATTTTCTGCATTAGCAAGTTTCATTTGGTAGAATGTGTCAGATAGTGGTGTTATTTGTATATTCCAATTGTTATAATGGAAGGCAGAGGGGGAAATGGAATTGGATCACAAACAGAGACGTGGGCTAGAGCTAAGCCAGAGTAATTGCTACCAAAATGGCAAACTAAGGGGCTGTAGTAAAATGATGGTTATTTCCTAGCAAGCAGTCAGACCTGTTAAAGCTGAGTTAGGGTCCAGATGACTGCAAGGGGCAGTGGCGAAGATAGGGCTGGGGTCCCTCCTCTTCCCCCGGCATGTTCGGGCACCCACCCCCACTGCAGCGATTGTCCTAGACTGATAACAAATCATCTCTCCTCCAGACAGGCCCTTGACAGAAGGGGGAGAGCCTCACCCCACAGTGAGGCACCCTTCTCGGTGCGGATGGTTCTCAAGTAACTGACAATCAGGTTAGAGTCTCATCTTGTTCCACACTGAGGTCCAGGTCATCTGCATACCTCAGTACTCAGGAGGTCCGCATCACAGCTCTCCTCCACGGAGACCATATTCCTGGCTCAGCTTTCTCTCCTTCACAGTGTGGTCTCACACTCCACTCCTGCGAGAAACCCTACAAATCACCTGAAGACACATCCCCATTTCAGCATCTGCTCCCAGGAACACACTAACACTTCGGCAAGGCGTTTGAATTTTTCAGGGCTTTCGTGAAGACTTCCTTCACTAGAGTTTTCCCCGCCTATCTGCCAACTGCGAGGGGTAATACTGACTCCCTTGTCATGGCAAGCTCGGGATAAATAGTTTTTGTATGTTCTTATTTGAGTTTGGTCGGTTTATTTCCACATCGGACGCTAAAGCAAAGCAGTCCCTGAAAGTCACAGCAATGGCAAAGTCGATGAGGAGAACTTCTATAGACAACAGTTTTGGAAAAAAGATTGAGGTAATTGCGAGATCCTGAGTAGATGGGAGACCTTATCACTCCTCCTGAGTATGGAATTCCCAATAGGCTTGTTTTGTTTTGTTTGTTTTGTTTTGTTTTGTTTTGTTTTGTTAAGGCAGGTTGTTTTATATGCTACTATTGATTAAGCCCAAATTTTATTTAGTCTCAAACATAAGTCTTTGAATGTGAACTTGATGTTTTCCGTAATTCAAATAGTCTAATATTTAATTTAAAATGTGTTCATTAGAGATATCATAGACTTTGATCTTTTCTGCTTTCATCCACTCTGATTTTAGCACGAACTGATAAAAATGTAGCCACCTCCCCCATTGCAACCGTTGCATTTAAATATAGAGAAACTTGATTTGTGCACAACAGACTTATTGTAGTGGATAAAAAGTCAAATACTAGGATTTGTTTTCACCTATCTGAAAATTTTTTCTTGTAAAAAACGCTCACGTTAAAAAAAATCCCTCTTGCCTTTCAGAAGAAATCCGTGATCATGTTAACATAGGGCAGCTGGTGTCACATGTGGAGATGGGCACATTTCTGTCGCTGGAGCTCTGTAAGGCTGCATGAGAATGACTAGTTTAGCAAATAGATGTTTAGAATTTCTAGCTGTGATATTGACCAAGTGTTCTGTCGCCGCCTGGGATTACATCCTCCCGACAGCGGAGAAAGGACCACATGGAGTTCCCATGTTTTGCTTCCCGAGTCTTTCTGGACGTGTTTGCTTCTCATGATTCGTTCCCTCTTTCAGCAGGTGCATGACTTACACGCTCACACACACATCAGATCTCTGTGGTCTAACTCTGTGCTCATCTGGTTCTTTTTATGAACATCCGGCAAGAATCCAAAAACACTGGGAAGTCTTTCTGAAAATATGACTTCACCTATAACCTCCTTTTAGATATATATGGAGGTTATGAATCACTGAATATAATGATTAAAATGTTATGAATTTGAAGATAATTTATAATCTATAAAACTGCATATGCTTCCTGAGTCTTTCCATCTAAAAATGATCACTACATGCAAACTCGTTCTGCAGTGGAAGATTGTAAGGTAGCTTTTGAAAAATGATTTGCATGTTTTAAAAATGTGTACGCCAATAAATTTTATTTTTTAGGACATTTTATTCAAAAAGTTTCTTAATATTTTGATGGCTTTTAAAAGCCATATCATGGGGATAGACCATTACTAATGTATATTCTATTGAGGAATTTATGCGTACTGCTTCTGAATTAACCAAGATGCTTCTTTGAGCTTAATATATGTGACAACTAAGGAAAATGTGCCGTGCATTCAATGTTCTCAATTCCCGCGTATTACTTGGGGAGTTTTACCAAGGATTATGAGATATGTAAGTCCCTAGATGATTTTCTTGTCATTTAAAAACTATTAATATTACAGTTATTCAAATATCATTTTAAAACTCATTCATTTAAATAGTTCTTTGTACCACAAATAAATTGTTCTGTGCAATGAAGCAACACTTTTAAACATAATTCATATTTGCTCTATTGACTCAGAATCAAGTTGGTAGACTATATATTTCAGGCAAAATGTGACTTGCAGTAACCCAGTAAGTGTGTCCTATTTTTATGTTCAAAAAGCTTTAGAAATATAGTCAGTAAATAATACACATATGTGAATGTATCGTGAATCCACAGATCTCTTGGCAAATTTTACATGAAATAAATGTGTAAACAATTTGGTTAAAATCTCTGAAGTGAAATCTAGATTCTTGATTTTATATAATCCCAAACTAATATTTTGTGATGTTTTCTTCATTTAAAAAATTGCTGCAAGCACATATTCTGAGATTTTTGATATTTCAACTGACAATACCAAAAACTTAACGACAGGAGGAAATTATCTGTATTAGAAGTTAGGCTTCTGCAGATTTTTTCTCTCTCTTTCTCTATCTATAAATAGATAGATATTTCAGTGAAAAGGATGCAGAAATTAAACATTAATATTTACTTCTTCATTGCTCTGTTGTTTACCCCAGCCTTGATTTCAGTAAAGCTTGCCATGGAAACATCTGCCTTTGGCAATGTCCCAGTCCATAGTTATAGCTATTCTCTTATAGTTCAAGTATTTAAAAAAAAAATACAGGTAAAAATATGACCTCCAAGTCATATTCCTAGGATAGCATGTTCACAGAAATTTCCTTTTGAATTTGAATGGCACGTATTATTATTACCACAAAAGTGTGGGCCCTTTGTAGCTGAGGAATGAATTAAAAGTTGTTGATCTTACCCTCATTCTTCCAATTATATTCCTTGTAAACATGTATAGGAGCTACCGTCTTATCCTTCTCTTTTTCAATATACATTTACAAATTCAGACATATACTATGTAATATTAATAATAATTATTATTATTGGGAATTTTCCTGCATGTGTTATTTTTCTCTTTTCTATTTATTTATTCAATTATTCATTTATGTCAATATGAGAAAATGAATATTAAGTTTATACTTTGGGCTTATAAACTAATACTACTTCAATTAATCTGTCCTCCAGTCATCGCTGATATGGATACTAGAAAGTCTTCCAGTTAGCTCCTGTGCCCTTGACGTACTTCTACGAGTGTGTGTGTGTGTGTGTTAGGAGTTCCTCACTTTCCAGAACTACAAGATGCTTCAGGCTGATCCTGTAGATTGCCTGCCCACGTGCTGGAATTAGCACTTTCTCCAAAGGCCCTGGGGCCCTGTGTTGGAGAATGGCATGGGATTTAACATATGGACTCTCTCGTGCTCATTGCTGCTTCACATTTTTGCTCATAGGCCCTCAGCTGACAAGGTAAAGAAATATGTGTGTATACTAACCTGTTTACACCCTTATACATATATAAATATTTTTATATGTAGCCATTTTTATCTGTGTTAAACATGAATTTATCAAATTTTTGAGCATGGTGTTCATAGACTTTTTGCTTTTGTTGTTGTTGTTGTTGTTTTATTTCTTGTTATCCTTTTAACATCCACTAGCAATGGTCCCTCTTTATTTTCTGTTATTCTGTTATTCTGATATTAGTAATTTCTGCCTTTTCTCTTTTTTTTTTTTTTTCTTGATGAGCCTGAATATAGGTTTATCAATTTCATTATCTTTCCAGGAACCTGCCTTTGGCTTGGATTACTTTTTCAATTACACTTATTTGGGCTCTAATTTTTATTTTCTTTCTTATGCTCACTTTAGACTTTAATTGCTATGCTTTCTCTAGTTTGCTCAGGTGGAAACTTAGGTGTTTTATTTTAGATAATTCATTTCTTAATATAGGTACTTAATGATTTACATCTCCCTCCCCTGCCAGAGCCATGCATGAATCATTCTTGGTTCTTTATACTGAGAATCTGCTTGAGTGTGGAAGGTGACATGGAAGTAAAACCCATGAAAGTGTGGAGGCTGGCTAGGACTGTGTGGGATCCCTGCCAGCCACTGCCGAAATTCATTAATTAAAGCTGCCTACATGCTTCCACATCTGTCCCTTACCTGACACCATCAGTGCCATAACTAAGTCTGACAGATTTTCCCAGTTCTCCCTGGATTTGTGGTCCTTCTCCAGTTGTGTGGTCCTTCCCATTATTGTATGAGCCAAAATAAGTATACATTGTCTCTTTCATAACCAATCAGTCACCCCCTATTAGAAATTCCACGCCCACAGTAGTTACTCCTGCTGGTTCATGAGTAGACTATTTCTTTGCTCCTTTTTGTTCTCCTTTCTCAAGCTGGAAATGATCAAGCATGGGTCTGTTTTGTTCCATTATGTGCTCTTGGAGAATATGTGAGGCTCCTATTTATTTTCTCAAGGGTTTTGCATTTGTCTAAATGAGCAAATCATTGGCAGCAATACTTCCTTAGCTTTTTTTTTTCTTTCTTTCATATTGTCTAGTGTCTATGAAACTCAGTCATGTACTTTTCATTACCATGCTGACTGTATTAGCAACAATGATATGGGTAACAGACGCAAGACTCTCTGTTCATTTTATGCTTCATTTAGTAGGTAATGGACTTGTTGATAGATTTGTGCTGCTTAAATTCCTCCCATGGTTTCTGAGCTTGTACTATACAACAATGTATCATGAGAGATGCCTGGTTGAAAGAATGGTAACTGAACTTCTATCTACTCACTTTTCTTGGGAAGTGGGTAAGTTAAAAGCAAATATTCACTCCTATTTTGAAGCTGAAAACACAACCTTCAGCTAATATGCAGAGGCTGAGAAATAATTAAAGATAATAGCAGAATCATGGATTGTAAATGATGGATAACTCTATCACACATGTGATTTAATCCTAGATGGTTTTTAGAATGAAACATTTCAGAAAATATTCCCTTATTCCACAGATGTATAGTCTTAAGTGTCTCGAAAGCATCACCCAAGCATACTACAAAGAAATATCAGATGGAGAGGGCATAATATATCAAATCAAGATGCCAAACTCACTTACTCTTCTACATTACTCTGAGAAGACCCTCAGATGTGAAAAACACATCACCAAGTGGAAAGTGTGCTTGTGACTCATCTTATACCATTAGTTAGAATGTATAAGTTTTTAGGGTGACCAGTTGAATGCATTTTAATTTATAATTTACTTATATACATAAATTTATAAATATATATGAATTATATGTATTTATTATATATAATTATATATTATATACATTCATATGCTTGTATATACATATATATAAACTGAAAAACAGAGCAGTTTCAAAATGATGGCATTTGGCTATAATCAAAGAGAAAATGCAAAGCAAAATGTTTGTATTTCTTTCACTGTTGCTTTGTTGTCTTTATTTATTACATTTATTATATTTATCATCATATGCAAAACCAAATATTGCTGAAATCTCATTAGCTTAACACAAAAATGGGTACTTTTTTTCTTTCTGTTTTCAGAGAACTAAGCAATGGAAGTTCTATCTTGAAATATGCTTGTATGTTTATGAGGGCAAGGGAAGAGTACATGTTGAACCTGTGCTGGCTCTTAATTTCGTCCTCCTAAATGTGATACTTGCCACTTCTGCTCATATGTCATTGGCCAAGGTCGTTTTGGCCTCCCTAAGTTCAATGATCTGATGGGGCAATCCAGCCCTACCACGTCTCTGCAAGCAGCTCAGTGACTACTACATTTGGGTGAGTGAACAGAAAGCAATGAACATATCCTGGTTATCTTCTCAATTTTCATGACTTCGCTGGTAGAGAAGAAAATTAGAAAGAATACAGTTATCGCTAGAAAAACCTCCCACCATTCCTAAGTGCCCCTGGAAACAGTGACCTCGGAGATTTAGAAGAGAGATTTTATACTTCATGCACGTCGGTGTGCACATGACTGCCAGGTGGCCAACAAGACCGAGTTCCGTTCAAGCCCTGCCATCCCAGCGTGAACAGGCAGGCATAAGTGGTTATTCCCACCTTCTCCGAAAACTGTCTCTAGACTTCCACCTCAGGGAGAACCATTTCAACTTCGCTTTCCTCAGTGTCTTAGCAGAAGCTCCTATTTATATTCATTCTCCTCATGGGCAAATATTCTGTTATTTCATGAATAGGTAAAGACTCTTCATGAATAGGGAAAGGTAAAAAATTACCTTTTTCTTGATAAGCCTTTTGTCCACAATTGAAATTTTCTTGATTTACTTTGAAACTACCTTTTTCATATGATTTTCTTATTTATGGTAGCTGACTGCTTTATTCAATAAATAAACTCATAAGCAATATTAAGTATTTCAACTATCAATGTAGTAATGACTTAAAATTTGAAATTCTGTGCCTAATGGTAGCAAATTATCTGAAAGAAGAGTGTTCAAAATTCTGACCTCAGTTATGTAATGGTTGAGATGAATTAATTCATCTGTTTTTTTTTTTTTGGTTTCATAGAAATTTAAAATTTATACAATAATTTAAATTTTACTCCCATTAGGGGTGACCAGAGGCAAGACACATACTTTATTAAAAAATAATATGAGTTTTGCAATTTAAAAAATTTAGATTGAATTTACAATACTTACTCTCATGAACAAATGCACTCTCTATGACCTTCGGCAAATTACATAATCTTTCTGAATCTCAGTTTTGCATATGAAAACTAAAACTGATTTCTAACACAGAGTAAAGGAGAACACTTAACCAGATTCTGTATAGAAAGAAGAAACACCACGCCTATGACCAAAAATAGTAGATGGTCAATAAATGTTACTTTTATTTTCATTATTTTTTCTGGCATTTTAATTAAAAAGAATTGGATCTGATAAAGCAAACATTTGAGAATGCTGCCCTAGGTTGTATTAAGAGAAGCAGGTGTTCTCATGTCCTTCCCAGAACACCAACCCCCAAAAGTTTAGACTTCTCTGAGTTCATTCCTTTTGAGTTCCCCAGGGGGGAAAAATAGCATACAGTAGAGTTGAATTTAAATAGAAAGCACAGTGTCCCATTCTTATTTTTAAAGGGAATAGGAAACCTGCTTGATAGTCTGTGCTATCTAAATATAGGGTGATTATTATGGTTTTCCATAATTATATAGTAGTCTTTAGTTTATCAGGTACCAAAAAATTAGAGTCAACTTAAATTCATTTCTCTGAACTATTTCTCCATGATTTTTCTGAGTTTTGAAGGCCAGAAGCAGCAGCTGCAGTATTCATTAGTGCTTTAGAGAGTTGGAATTATGTGAATTTGGGATAGCATTAAGTGAAAATAAATCCAGTTTTCCTAGTGGGTCTTAATGGTAACTCAAACAAATTAAAAGCAACTCTGTTCCAGATGAGCCATCCAAAAGAACCTGATTTTGGCAGCTCACGCTGTAATGAATCATGGTTCTCCCGGTATCATCGCTGTCTATCTGTCGTGTTGTTCTTGTCACTTCCATGTAGGAGAAACAGTCAAAGACTCAAGAAATAGTTTTGATAATTACCTAGGTAATTTAAGCTAGTATCTCAGTTTTGGAATTAGATCATCCTTATAGTTTTCCTGGTGCTTTTGTTTAATCTCTGAATTTAATGTAGTCTACCAACTGGTAGCTTTCAAGGTGCTTAGTACTTTTTATAAAATTGACTAATTTGACCCATAGCATGGTGTGAATTCACCGTGTGCACAAGGTTACTGTGATACATTTATATTCTGCAAAGGGATTACCAATGTAGCAGTAGTTATTGGACATAATTACAGTACAGTATAATTTTCCATATTTATTATACTATTCATTAGATCTCTGTGCCTTTTTTATTCCTCATTGCAAGCTTTTTCCCTTAACACCATCACACTTATCCCCCAACCATCTCCTAGTAATCATTTTACTCTGTTTTTTACAGATTTAACTTTTTTAGACTCCACATATAAATGATACACCATATTTGTCTTTCTTTGTCTGACTTACTTCACTCAACAGGTGCTCAGCGTCCATCCGTGTTATCACAAATGGGAGAATATCTTCCTTTCTCCTGGCTGAATAATATTCCACTGTGTCTATCTGCCACATCTCTTTAACCATTCATTCCCTGATGAGCATTTAGGTTATTTCCATCTCTTGGCTATGATGAATAATGCTGCAATAAACATGAGAATGTGTATATCTTGTGGGGAATCTGCTGATAGTCTAAATCGGGTTACTGTATAGGTTATTGTTTATTTTCCCCCTAGCTGCCTTTAAAATTCTTCCTTTACCATTGAATTTTGACAGTTTTAGTAGAAATCCAGTTTCTTCCCCAGGTTTGGGAAGTTCTCAGCTATTATTTCCTTAAATGTGCTCTCCATTCCTTTCTAGGATACCTGTTATTCCTATGCTGGCTTTTCTAATGGAATCTGATAATTCTCATGAGGCTTTTTCACTTTTTCCTAAATTTGTGTTCTTTTCTCTTTTACCTGAAACATTTCTATATTTCTATCCTTGAGCTTTCATATTCTCTCTCCCATATGATTTGCTCTATTTCCAATACTTTATTTTTATATTTTATTTATTTTTTAAATTTTATTTTTCAGTGCTCCAAGATTCATTGTTTATGCACCGTACCCAGTGCTTTCTTTATCTTTCTTCAGTTCCAGAATATGTTCAGTTCTTTTTTAGAATTTCAGTCTCTCTCATAAGGTGCTCCTTCTGTTCTTTAATTTTTTTTTTCCCTGAAATTATTGCATTGCATTTCTGAGTGTTCATTTTTGCAGCCCCTTGAATTTCTTCATAGCGACTATTTTAAATTCTTTTCCAGTTAGATTGCAGTTTTCCATGTCTTTGGGCTCAATTGCTGGAAAATTCTCATTTTCTTTTTTAATAGTGTAGTACCATGATTTCATGGTGTTTGATGAGAAGTGCCTCTGGTTTCCCTTAGGGGAGCTGATTCTCCACGAGGGCTGGGAGTGGGCATTAAAAAAAAAAAAAAAAAAAAAAAAAACAAGGCAATGATAGCCACAAGCAGGAAGAGGAATGTGCTTAACACTTGGGCTGCACCCACAGCCGCACCCACAGCCGAGTAGGGGGGTTCCCAAGTTGCGTGGATCTATGCTGTTTACCCTTGCTTCCTGGGGCAGACGGCAAGAGACACTTCCCTTCAGTTCTCTTTGCTACGACTCGTTTCCTTTTCCTTTACCCTAGTCACTGAGGCCTTTCTGCATTGAGAGCAAGTGGTCTCTCCAGCTGCCGTGGGTGTGGCCCAGCAAGCCCATTGCCTGCCACCGCCCTGACTCAAGGTCAAGGTTGTACTAGTTACCACCACCAGTGCTGCCCTCACTCCCTCCCTGCGCCACCTCCTTCAGAGTCCAGCGCGCCCACTTTTGGGCACACAAATGGCTGGGTCGCTTGGCTAGCCTGGTACACTATGCAGGGGCACATTCTTTTCTTCTTCGTTTATGGTTATCCATGAACTTAAAAGAGGGGAAAAAAAAAAGAATGATTCCTGTAAACGTGATGCAGACGTCACTGTGCTCTGAGCACGTTTTCCTATGACACTTAATATTTTTAAAGCATTTAAAATTGAAGCTTTCTGGTGTGCCTGGGTGGTTTAGTTGGTTGTGTCTCCCCTTGGCCCAGGTCATGATCCCAGAGTCTTGAATGGAGACCCTGATAGGCTCCCTGCTCAGAACGGAGTCTGCTTCTCCCTCGTCCTCTGCCCCTCCCCCTGCTCCTTCTCTCTTGCTCATTCTCTCGCTCTCAAATAAATAAAATCTTTAAAAAAAAAATTGAAGCTTCTTTACAAAACTCTCTCTAAAATGTTGGCTCAAAATTACATGCCCATTTCAAGTAAGGCGGATTGGAACTCATTATTTGAATAGCTTCCACAAGGACTCCCTCAATTTATGTAACTAGGTTTGAAAACCATAATTTTAGTCTGTGCTGTGCTCACTGAAATAAACCTCGTTTTTAGTAAAAGTTGTATATTTTATTTGAATGTATGTAGAAATAATAACAGAAACAATTATTGTGATAATTCTTTCATATTACATGTTAAGTTTCATGGCTTTGATACTTTCAAATATATTTTTTGAAAAAAAGTAAGTTGAAAAAGAAGTTAGTGCTTTTGCCCTGTTTTCCAGTATTCTCAAATAATTATATGGCAAACAGGAAAAGAGGAACCCAGTGAATATTAAAACTTGGAAAAAATACATAACATATATACTGAGTACCTATTTTATATTAAGCACTTTGCTAAGGAATGGTGAATCAAAATCAAATAATCACAAACCAACCTATGGAACTATACATCCCAGAAAAACATATATACTATGATTTATGTGTTGGATACAGATGGAAAGGAGAGTCAAGCACCTTGCATGTTACAGGATTCAGTAACATTTTGCAGTACATGTATCTTTGGCAATAAAGTATTGTCATTGTTGGAACAATACTGGTTTAAAAGCATATACAGTTGTCTTTTTTGCCCAATGTCTAAAAATTTATGTTGCTAGTAATTTTAATTATAGATACCTGAAAAATACATGCTTTCTCAAACTTAGTCTCCTACGTAATCATTTCATGACAGTGGTGTTCTGAGGAACAGAAGTGGGGAAAGTCCAACTGATAAAACTTATTTTACCAAAATTGGTTGATCTGCAATTATGTAGTTCTGAGTCCCTTCTTCTCATGTGAATTCTGCTGGATTCTTACAATTAGTTATTATCTATCCATTTTCCCCCCAAAGCTTACCTAATTTTTTATGTACTTAATTAGAAAATATCCTCTCAGAATCCAAACAGTGATTGCTTTTCTTATAACATTTTTATAGATGTAAAATTACTTTTTGTATGTCGATTATGTACCATTGACAGTTTTCAAATCTAGAGATTTGCTTCTAAATTCTAGAACTGATTTTTTTTTAATTTTCAGATGTTAAAAATTAGGAAAATTAGATATGTACTAACCATAAAGTAACCACAGAGTTGAGAATAAAATTCACATTTCTACAAATTTTTAAAACATAGCAGGGGAGAAAGGCATAATTCTGGTATTTAACAACAAGAGTAATATAATATCCCATTTAATGTTAGTGCTTTTATAGTAATGTTTTGATCTGCATTCAGCAAATACAGCCTAGCATTTTGCCAAATCTGTAGATTGGACTTTTGAGACATTTTAAATTAAAGTGATATGAGAGGGGGATAAGGTTTTCACAATATAAAGTAAATAACTTTTATCAGAATCTATGAATTTTGTAATATATATTATAATTATAAATATTAATAGTAACTTTATCACATTCTATAACATATTCAGTTTTATTAATACATAAAGCTTTAGTGGTAACAACTAAATTAACCGTTGCTCAGTTGTCAATCTCTTCTATATGAAGAAAACTTATTGACCTCATTATTGAAGTATGATAATTAATTTCCACCTTATGCACCAACAAAATAACATACTACTTTACAAACCGTGGCCTGCTCATAAAATCAAATTAAAGGCGAATTCGCAAGGCCTATTACTAGATTATATATTTTGACATAAAATCTCCAGGAGATAATTGAGACTGAAAAAAGTTCCAAAATAAACTGAGTTTATATTGGAATGTCACCAATTTTGACTGATGTTGAGTCATTTATTTAGCTAAGCTTCAGTTTTCTCAATGATAATATAAGCATAATGATTCCTAGGAAAAATTGTTAAAACATGATTTTACCTAAATGCATTATATAATGTCAGGCACATAAGAAATGCAATATAATATAAATTCATAATATCATTAGTGGTCAATAAATACCAAATAGCTAATAACTGAATAAAGGATGAATTTTATTCTAAACATAGTTAAAATTGCCTAAAAACCATGTGCTAAGTTATGGAAGAAAAGAAGATCTCAAAAGTGTTACCTTAGCATTCAAGTAAAATTTTGTTAAATGTCCAAGGAAGTTAGTTAAACAGTAGTAAATCATCTAGAGTAATAAAGTGACAGTGCCATAATAAAAGATGATGAATGATTCACTAGTAACACAGAACTCTCTTGCTTTTTTAATTTAGAAAACAATCAGTTGGATAGATGAGAAATTCTTAGCAATGTGGTCATTATAGTTACTTTTTCTGTGATTTTTTTAACAAAAACTACAGATATCTAATACCAGATAAGTTTAATTGTTTTACTGCCTCTTCATCTGACTCATTATGTAATTTCTCTGTTTGTTTACAAAGCTGCCAAAATAATACACAAAATATGACAAAATAAATGCAAAGGAAATATTTGGCTATGTTTCCATATGTAAAAGTAGCTAATATTTACATTAGGCTCATCCTTAGTGTAATCTTATTTTCAGATCCAAAGCATTTATGAATGCCATTTCTAAAAGGTCAAGGTGATGAAAAACTATATAACATTTTCAAAACAGATTAATATTATTTAACATATTTCACATTCATTCAATAAGAATGATTCTAAATCTATGCTGATTGGCCTCTTTGTTTCTACTATGGCTTTGTTGAATTAAAGAAACACTTACTTTGGCATGGTTTATTTCAATATGTCCTGCAACTATAAACTAGATAAAAAATACACAGCAGTTTGATTAAATATACCTTAGTATTTTTCAGATTCAAATCGTTACATAAGAGTCTAATAATCTCAGAACAAATTTTTAGATACTGATTTCTTTTTAAAATTTTATTTGTACTAACTCCTAACTAATCTTGAATTATTAAAGCATAATTTCACTTTGCCAATAAAACCAACATGAATAAAAATAGCATAAAGTATGTCACTAAGTATTTTAATCTGTGTACCCCAGAAAAAGAATCTGGGACAAGGCTTATGCCTGACTACCTAATTAAATATAATTAAATTTGAAGTAAATCAGAGTGAATAAAAAGGTGAATAAAGAGAGCTGGGAGAGGAAACCAATAATAAACTTTAAATTGTTTGTCCTATCCTATCTACTGAACTTCAGAAATAATTCCAGCATTCATCTTGTGTTCTCCTTGGATGTTACTCTCATTATAGCCTCCTATTTGTTTCTCTGTCAGGTTTCTCATTTCATCAATATATCTTCTGCAACATTGCTCCAAAACCATCTTAAAATAAGATAAATTAAAAAAAAAAAAAAGAATAGAACTTTTGATTCCTAGAAAGATGGAGTAACACAAACCAATTCTACCTTTCTGTTGAAACTACTGGGGGGGGGGGGAGAAAAAGAGAAGAAAACGTAATAAAACATAAGAAAAAATTAAGATAATACCATATAGGAGGACAATTTCTGAGAAATTCCTTCAAAAGTCGTGTGTCCTACCATTGCTTACCTTATTCCCCGCACTGGTTTCCAGGCTCCTACATAGGCATGAATAACCTTAGTGATACCTCACAGTCTCTTATGGTTGAGGAGTGGAAATCATTAGTATATGAGGGTCAAGGTGGTGACAGTTTGCAGGGCAGAGTACCCGGAGGAGGTAACTGCAGAGACAGAGAAAGAACAGGAACACTGGACATCTGCTGAGATCTTTCTTGGGTCATCAGTCAAGAACCAATCAGCACATGCATGTGAAGGAATTACCTGGGTCTGAAAAATAACCCCTGAAAGAAATTAGTGCTAATAATCCCTAAAGCTTCCAAAGGACCAGAGTGGAAAACTTAGCAATCCACAAGATAGTATTCCACAGAGGATACTGATTACTAGGGGTTCTAAAGGCGGGAAAACAGCAGCCAAAGTAAGAACAAAATAATCACTCGAGACAGAACTGTAAATGACACAGGTCATAGGATTAGCACACAGGAGCTTCAAAACTTCTAAGTACATTGCTCCTGTTCAAAAAGGTAGAGAAACGATATTACAATGTAAAAAAAGAGAAAATGGAATGTCTGGGGATAATCTGTACAATAGCTAAGATGAAAATGCACAACACAGGAGTATCGACAAATTAAATACCACAGAAGGTAACATTAGTGACCTTGAGGAGACAAAAATATCAATAAATAGAGAAAGAAAGTGACATTATAAGAAAACTAGGAAAGAAAAACTTCAAAAAAAGTAGGGTTGGTTAACAGAATTTGAAGAAAACAAAGGAACAACTTTAGGTGGTGGAATGCATGTGAAACCGGAGTCCACAAAAGATGGAGAAAGAGAGAACACAGTGAATGAAAACTTGGAAAAATGCAGGTAAGATTTTGTGACTTTCTGGAATAATTTGAACTCTCAGAACAAAGTTCCTTCCAATCCAACAGAAGACATGAAGACAGTTGTTGTAAAGCATATTTCATGGTCAAATTGCATAAAAACCATGATTTAGAAAAAAAAAATACTAAAAGTGGCCAGAGAGAAAACATTTTACACAGATGAGCAAATATGAGAGAGAGAGAGCAAGTGTCTCTGTTCTGGAACAACACAGCCCAGCAACAGTGGGCTCTGTAAAGGAGCAGCAAACTACAGTGGCTACAAGAACAGCAAAAACCAAACCGCTGAATTAGAAAGCTCATCTTCTTTTTTTTTTTTCCTCAAAAACAAAAGCAAAATATCTTCTTTGATATACAAAAGCTAAATCAATTACTCTCATGAAGTTCTGTGCTATAGTCACTACGGAAGGACCTTTCCTCCTGGAAGAAGGAGAACGAAACTGGGAATTAAAAACATAAATTGTAAATTGTGGGTAAATGCCACTTTTTTTCTCTTTTTAGTAACTTTAAATTCATTTACCTGTTTCAGTCAGTAATAATGGCAATCGCATTGAATGTGCAGGGCATAAACACACCACCTAAAAGAATGTTAGATTGGATAAAAAGGCAAGAACCTAATGCTGCCTAAGAAAACCCACCTTCAATGTAAATCTGCAAACAATTTAAGTGTAAATATATGGGGAAACTACCATGTTTTTACCAATCCAAAGAACATTCAGTGGATAAGTTAATATCAGACTAAGTAGATTTCATATCAAAGACTATTACCAGGGATAAAGAAGACATTTTCAGAATGATTAAGGGTTAATTCATCAAAAGGATATAATAATCCCAAATATTTATGCACCCAATAACAGAACTTCAAAATAAGCAAGGCAAAAACTGATAGAACTATAAGGAGAAATAGACAAATTCATAATCATAGTCAGAATAATTAGTAGAGGAAAATTGACAGGCCATCAGTAAGGACATAGTTGGCTTGAACAACGGTCAACATGAACTAATTAATATTTGCAGAGCATCTCCCCCTGAAATGTTAACATTCTCTGCTCTTTCTACCTCAAATTGTATTACCACTTTAGTTTTCCAAAATACACCAAGTGCTTGGCAAAGATTGAATTCAATCAATATTGAATAAACGTACAGTTGATGAATGAGTATATCTGTATATCTTCCTACTGTCAGATGATGTTTACTATAAAAATTAATGTAATTATGAGGCCAGCAATAGGAAATATGGCGATATATTTGCCGAATGCGGATTACATGCAGAGGAATACAAAAAATATCTATTGTATTTAGGAAGGATTCAAGTTTAGGTATATATTCCAGTATTTAACAAGAAAGGATTGTGTTTGATCAAATATCTTTGATGTTTATGTGTAATCATTGCATGACATGGACACTGAGGTCTTGGGCTCCAGGATGAAGGAGCGTCTTTACAAATGACAATTCATTTCACACTTCAATTTAGCCTACTGAGTTAAATCTGATTAATCTTCCTAAAATAGATGTTCTTCCACTAAATGCAAAGAGGTTAAAATGCTTGCCCAAGCAAGTAAGCAGAGAGTCTGGGATTTGCATCTAAATAGTCAGATTCCATTGTATCCATCTTCAACAACTATGCTCTTCTGCTTCTCCCAAGAGTGTCTTATATAAGAAAGTGTTACAAATACCCTGATGGGGGTTGAGGGACACAAAGGAGGGAGACTTTACTTGCTGTAACCCTTTCCAGTTTGCTAATTCTTTCTCTGTGAGGTTCTCCTGGTTGACTAGCCAGAACACACTCCCTCCAAGAGTCCTAATGAATCACTTACTGTATTCTGTTTCATTTAACTACATTATGACCGAACTCCTGGTTAAATTACAGCTTCTTTGAGGACTAGAGCTCTCTTGAATGTATTTTATCCCTTGAGCTTTTCACAGTGCCTAGTGCAGAATATATGCACATAAATGCAGTTCATACACCCTGGATTGAGCAATAAACAATGCAGGCGTTTTCAGACGGGCCATTCTCTGGTTATATCTAGTAGTAATTATAATTGCTCTGGTGTGATATGTATGTTTTAGTCTTTCTAGACTTTCCCTTTTAGTGTATTTTCTTATTATGAAAATTAAGTGAAAATTATAGTCCCTCAATAAAGTTTAACTTTCTTGAGCTTCCAAAATTATGGTTTTGAATTCGATTTCTCCTTCCTGTCTGTGTTAATGAAGCATTGGGTAATCACTCCTTCCTGTCTGTTTTAATGAAGCATTGGGTAATCAGGGTATGGTTCTGTAAATTAGAAGAAAGATATTTTGTATGATTAAATTTAAGTGCTATAATATTTATGTATCAGTTTTTATAACATTTGTATGTATTTTAAAATCCACTAGCTAATTAGAATCCTTTACCTTTCAAAAAAAGATCTGTGTTTTGACTCCATCGTCTTTGCTATCAACTATTTCACTCTGCCTTTGGGCAAAGTTATTGTCCATCTCAATTGTTTGGAAGTTTAACATGAAAAATACATTAGATCCACACTGCTTACACATTTAAGTAAAAAAAAAAAAAAAAATTCCTAAATGAAGCCCAAAGTGTTATTATTAATGGGTCAATTCTCTTTGTATTCAGGCTAGATTTAGATATCCGTCTTAAGTCAATTTTATTCTGCAGCTTAATGTAATAGTTAAAATTCTCCTCTTGAATTTTACCATCTGATAGTTATTAGGAAAGTTGCTCAATTATGTTTTGTGGATTTTTGTTGTTGTTGTTGTGTGTTTTGGTTTTTTGTTTGTTTTTGTTTTTGCTTTTTGATATCAGGAAGCATTTTGTTGACCTGAGGGAGGGGGATACTTGATACTCCCTGACCCTCCCATGTCCTTTCCCTTTCACCAAAGTGTGTGACAGAGACCCTCTGATGGCGAGGAGATTTTCAGAGTCCCTCCAGGGACAGAACCCGGGCTTCCTTGAGTGTGGCCTTGGGCCTGAGTCTTGAGTGCTGGCTTTCAACATTGCTTTGTACTTCCTGTCATTTCCTTGAGTAGGGGCACCAGGCCCAAGCAGAGGGCTTCCACTTCGCATGTACATTCCCGCTTGTGGGGGGCTAAGGTGGGCCTTGTGAGAAAGCTGCTCTCACTCCTACACCTCTTTCTGGAGGGTTCTCTCATTCTTCCCCAGATTTTTGTGCAACATCTCTTGTGCAAAATGTTAGTCACAAAATATCACACATGGGGCGCCTGGGTGGCTCAGTGGGTTAAAGCCTCTGCCTTAGGCTCTGGGATCGAGCCCTGCATTGGGCTCTCTGCTCAGTGGGGAGCCTGCTTCCCTTCCTCTCTCTCTGCCTGCCTCTCTGCCTGCTTGTGATCTCTGTCTGTCAAATAAATAAATAAAATCTTTAAAAAAAAAATCATACATGTTCTTAAAATATGTTTGTTTTGGGAACTGGGGTGATCCCTAGACCTATACATTTTTTTCTTTATTTATCGCTTTTCACCACAACTTATCAAATTAAGAAAAACAAGCTATTCATGGTTTTTAAGTATAATTATTAGAATTCACATCTATCGAAAACGCATATTACTTAAAAAACTAAGAATAAAAAAAAAGCACGGACATGGAATTTGAAGTCAGGCAGAACTACTTTTCATTTTGCATAGTCTACTATTTGTTTGAACCTGCTTAAGATTCTTTTCACCTGAAGGGCACAAAGAACACTATTTTATCCTGCACCCTTCGGATACAGGGTAGGCACTACCTGTCGCCACCAGTCAGGGGATAACACAGGAAATAGAAACCATGATTGGTATTTTAATCAGCCAGAGATTTAATACAGGGACTTGAGAGCTTACAAAATCACTGGAACAGCCGAAAACACAAAAAAACCCTCCAGGTGAGTGATTGTAGCAACACTGGTCCAATGTTTTCTAGTTGCTACAGGAAATCATCATGATGCAAGACGACAGCAATACCTATTTCTGCAGAAAGCTCAGCCCTGCCTAACTCCTGCTGGCAGAAACCCACAGACAATCATCGAGAAGCCAGGACGGGATATTCATCTAGAAACTGTAGAGAGGAAATCTGCCATATATCCAGATATAACTCCAGTACTGTGGAAGACGGACAAACAGACACACATAGATAAGAAGTCTTATCACATTTTTTTTGTGGTTTTTTACTTTTTTCACAAAAATATTCATGAGCCTTTCACAGATTACCCTAATTTAATCTAATTAATTATTTTGAATCAAAGTGCATCAGGCTTTCATCCAGAACTACATTTAAATTGGTGTGGCCAATTCTTTCATAATGACCAATGACAATCCTTCGTTTTCATCGCACTGGATTTCGCAGGACTGACAAAGCAGCTTTCTCTTCTTTCGGATTAAAGCTAGAAAGCAATATTTTCTCCTTCTTTAGTAACTGGACCTCGGTAACCCCGTACTCGCAAGTTTGTCCTCTCTTTCAGAGCCTTGCCCAGTTTCCTTCTTCAAATATTCAGTATTTGCCCTCCCGACGCAGAAAGCTAGAGAACTCGAGCTTCTCTTCTGTAACTTTGCACATTCCTGAAGCGAACTTCCCGCCTCCTGACTCTCACTGCCGCCCTTTCCAAATTTCAGCTCCACACTATACTTCTTGTTTGGGTGCCAGGACGATAGAACCCAACTGCCTGTGCAGCATCTTCTCCGGGATGTCTAAAAACCACCACTAGGTTCACATGGCCCAGCTCATCCCCCGACACGGCTCTCACATCCACAGCCAGCCATTCAGAAAATTCTACAAGCTCTATTTTCAAATTACTTCCCCAAACAGACACCTGTTCACCACCTCTACCGTCCCTGTCCTGATCCAAGTCACCGTCCTATCTCGTTCCCATCTTAGGCCATCTCCTTTCTATCATGCCAAACTTGGCGTGTTTCCAAAGTCCAAACACCAGCAATTTTACGTCCAAGGGATTACATTTCACATTATAATTATAAAGACAGTTTCTTTGAAAATTCATTTAGGTTAAATACACCGTCAAAGACAAGAAACGACTCATGTTAGTACCATAAGAAGAGAAGGGAGATGCGGATTGATGCCTTGTGACTTAAAAAAATCCAACATTTATGAATCACTCTGTCTCTTAGCACTCTTACTGCTTCCACTCCTTACACAGTGTTTACACAGGGACTGCTTTCAGCTATAATGAAATTCCGTTATGTCACGTTCATATTATCCTCCAGAATTTCCAGTGGATCTCTACCGTGACTCAGAGTGAAGTCCCTCATCTCCAGACCTCACAATCTGGTCCACGGCCACCTTTCTGCCATTCTCCCGGCTCATCACTGTATATCCCGGCTGTCCATCAGCTAAGCCAAGCACATCCTCTTTCAGTCTTTGCTTTTGCTTTTCTCCTTGTTGGGAACACATTTCCTTTATGTAGACATGAGGATGTTTCTTCCTTTTCTTAGGTCTATTCAAATACCCCAGTTTTAGGGGGGTTCTCCCAATGCACTCTGACTAAAATACCAAGGCACGTGATTCTTTATTTGAATACAGCTATCTATCTTTATTCATAATACTTATTATAATTTCGTTTCTTAGATCACTTTCATTAAGGTGGTGTGATTCAGAAACTCTACCATTACACAGTTGCGTGAGAGTAGGATGATTTTGACTAACATTGACATGCCTTGGTCTCAGTCTGTATGGTGAAGGTTATAACGTCTTCAACTTGTTGGGATTATTATAAAGAGTAAATGAGTTACGGAGTAAACAATGACTGGCACATTGCAAATACTCAACGAATGTTAGCGGTCATGGTATATTTGCTCTTCCTTTCTAACCACTGTTAGAATCGAAGCTCCCTGCAGACTTTATGGGTTTTGTTTACTGTTTGTTACATTACCAGGCCCTAGAAAGCATAGCAAGCATTCAGCAAATATCAGACGGCTGGACTGAGTGAATGCAATCAGGTATAACAGGTAACTGAATTCCACTGAGAGAATAGGAGTTTTCATTGCAAAGCCAATCACAGATTTAACTATCTGCTAAAAGAAAGGACGTTTAGTTATTTGGCAAGGACCATGAAATAAACTCAAATTCGAGAACTTCACCTACTTAGGACCTACTTACTCTGACATGTCTTCAATAGACAGGGCCGCTTTTGCATGAACAGGGTACAGAAAATGGCAACACCAGAAAGGGACGTGTGTACGGTGGACTTTCTGTTTTAGTACATTATGTGCGCATCTCTGAAAGCTGGACTGCCCTGTCGACCCTCATTTCACTTATTGATGCCGGTCTTCACTTTGATCCAAAACTAAAGGACAAACCTGAGAACCACAGACCAAGAGCCAAGGGCACATGGACTAAATAAAAATGTGTCTGAAGCCTCCTGTGTTATTTTAGTGAGACACCAGGAAAGTTCTATATATGAGAGTAGGATAATGAATAGACCAGTTTTTAGAAAAAAAACTAAAAATATGTCTGGAAAAACTGACATTGTGATCAGCAGGCTGCCTATAAGATATAACCTTGATAGTCCATAAACACAGGTGCTCATGTAAAATCAAACCACAGTGAAACAAGTTTATCAGCTTAAGTACAAAATGACCAGTTTTGATAAACGAATGCCCTTCATTACAGATAGGTTAAGTTCCAGAAAAGCAGTTTTGATTCCATTTGTATCTAATCCCATAGTAACACAATACAAATGACAGAAAATACCATTTTTTGGGGGGGTGGGGAGTACAGTTGAGACTTTGTTCTTTTGTGTCATTTTGCTGCTATCAGTGAAATTTCATGAGAAAATAAGTTTCTATAATTTATTACATACTAAGGACACTGATAAGACACGCTGGGCATCATGCTAAAAGAATCAAAACTTGAAGGCTAGTTTAAGGGAAAAATTTTTGTCCTGACTGTTAATGGTATGTCTTCTGACTAAAACCTCTCCCCGGAAGGGATTACGCTAAGTGAAATAAGTCAATTATCATATGGCTTCACTTACTTGTGGAGCATAAGGAATAACATGGAGGACATGGGGAGATGGAGAGAAGTGAGTTGGGGGAAGTCAGAGGGGGAGAGGAACCATGAGAGACTGTGGACTCTGAGAAACAACCTGAGGGTTTTGGAGGGGAGGGGAATGGGGGGTGTGTGAGCCTGGTGGTGGGTATTGTGGAGGGCATGTATTGCACGGAGCACTGGGTGTGGTGCATAAACAATGAATGCTGGAAAACTGAAAAGAAATAAAATAAAATGGAAAAAATTAAAAAAAAAAAAATTGAAGTTCTCCCTGCCTTAAGCACTTAATGCCAGACATCCCAAGCTATCTGATTCCTAAGAACATTACAGTATGTTCTTAGAAACGATTTTTACATTGAACTTTGACTTAGCTACATGAAAATGCTTCAGAACTTTAAAATGTATTGCGTTCCTCTCCAAAGCAAAACAATAAAAACCTTTGCCTTTCCAAACTTAGCCATCTGAAATGGAGATAATTGCACAAGAATTAGGTTCTTGCTGGGGAAAGTGACACCAAGCCTGGTGATTCAGTGTTCTGCTTGCTTCCAATAAAGCAGGTAGGGAAAGAAAAAATAAAGTAACATACTAACATGTTGAGTGAGCAAAAAGGAAATTTTAGTTGTAAAATAATCTCTTCTTTGAAGACTTTTTTAAAGGTTTTATTTCTTTGAGAGAGAGAGAAAGAGAGCACGAGTGGGGTGAAGGGCAGAGGGAGGAAAAAGCTCTCTGAGCAGGAAGCCTGCCATGGGTCTTGATCCCAAGACCCCAAGATCATGACCTCAATAGAAGGCAGATGCTTAACTGAGTAAGCCACACAGATAGCCCTCTTCTTGAAGATTTTGAGGATATTTGGTATCAGGGGCATGTTAAATCTATACTCTAAACACAATGTGTAAGTGTTATTTGAATAACAATATCTTATATTGTTATTTTATACTTTAAACTTTTTGTGTTATGTCTGGATGGGATAACCTCACTGAGTTCCTAACCATCATCACATCTTGGGCTTCTGGGCAATCCCTAACCCTGGGGTTGGTGGCCCCACCTGAGTCTCCTTCTTTCCTCTGCTTAAATGTCACTCTACACTGCTTGTGACCCTCATTGTGTCTCCACTGTGGGGAAGGCCAGAGGATAGGTCACCATCGATCTTGGTTTGTAGATCAGGGATGTTCTTATATAACTGGCATATACTGATATATATACACATATATAGTATAGTATAAATAATACATATATTGATATTATAAATAGGGTCTTTATAAAGTAGTCATTTAATAATAAATTTTCTATTTCAGGGAGATGTAGATATACAGAAAAAAACTGAGAAAAGAGCACAGAGGTTTACCATACTGTATAACTCCTACTGTTTCCCCTATTAATGTCTTAAATCAGCACGGCACACTTGTTACAATTAATGAAGCAAAATTGATATATTATTATAAACCAAAGTCCATAGTTTATTCACTTTTCTTAGTTTTTACCTAACATTCTTTTTCTCTTTCCTACCCAGGATCCCACCCAAGATACCACATAACATTGATTCATTTTACCTCTTTAGGCTTCTCTTGGTTGTGAAACTTTCTAAGATTTTTTTTTTCTTGGTTTTTCTAACTTTGACAATTTCAAGGAGAACTGGTCTGTTTTTTTTCAAATGTTTGTCCCCTGAAATTTGGTGGTTTTTCATGATGAGATTGGGGTGATGGGCTTTGAGAGGGGGATCAGAGAGCAAGGTGCCAATTTCATCACATTATATCAAAGGTACATGCTGTCAACATGAGTTGTTCCAATGCACGTTGACCTTGATTACCTGGCGGACTCACATTTGCCAAGTCTCTCCACTTTGTTACCTTCCCCCATCTTGTGCCTTTCTAAGCCGTGTTCTTTGGAAACCAATGCTCACATGGTGGGAAGTTATGGCCCAACTGTCATGAGGACAGAATTTAGTAGAGATTATTTGGAATTTTGTTTGCATAGGAAGTTTGCTCTTCCTTAATTAATCTAGTTGATCACTTGTTTATGTCATTTTGATCTCATAGAAAATTTTTGTATACTTGGGGTTATAACCTAAAACTATTTTATTTACTCTTTTGTTAAGATTGTTCCAGCTTTGGAACATTGGGAGCTTTTCAGTTGGCTCTGGTGACCTTTGATATGTACCCATTAGTGTGTGTGTGTGTGTGTGTGTGTGTGTGTGTGTGTTGGTGCTTGCTTTCTGGCAGTATGAGATGCTTTTGGTTAATCACTTAAATTTTCTGCCCCCGGCCTAGAATCAGAAATTTATCCAAGGAAAAACCTCATTATTTTATTGTTTTATTATTTGTCCACACACCTAGGATAAGCATATTGGTTGCTTGACTTTTTTTTTTTTTTTTTCTTTTTGGTGATGATGATGAATAAGGTACTATATACATATCTGTGTGGATATTTTTTGGATATCAAGTTATCAATCATTTAGGCAAATACCTAGAAGCATGTTTGTTGGATCATAGGATAAGAGTATGTTTAGTTCTGTAAGAAACTGCCAAACTGCCATTCAAAGTTCACATATCATTTTGCATTTCTCTGTATACTTGCTAGCAATTTCTATTATCAGGTTCTTAGTTTTTAGTCATTCTAATAGATGTATGTCAGTATCTTATTATTATTCTTGATAAATATTATTAAGATTGTATGGGGGCCCAGGGCAGGCTGCCCCAAGATGGGTCACGTTGACACCAATGTTATTTGGGGTTAAAGTGTAATCAAAACCCAGCAGATACAGGAAAAGCTCTCTGCATACCCCCTCAACTGTCTAAATTTACATTAGAAAGGACAGTCTGTAGGAGGAAGAGAGCTATTAACAGAGACTGCCCTTTACCTAAGGAACCTACCTGCATAATAGGGCAGCCTTCTTTTCCCAAACATCTCTTCCCACCTTCTTGAGAATGAGCTTTGTCCTTTTTGTATCCTCAGACCCTCTCCCTCTACTTAGCTCTTAGGATCTTCACGTTGCCTCATTGTCTTTGACATTTCCACTGTGACAATTCCACGTACCTATGTCACTAAATTTGATTTTCTCCTGTTAATCTGTCTTATGTCAATTTGATTCTAGAAGAAACATAGGCAGAGAAAAATCTTCCTCTCCGACAGGAACATTTTGTTCTCCTAATATTTGAACTTAGAAAAACAAATTCTTTGGAAATCAACTCATTTGTATCAACAGGCCAGAAGAAGTGACGTATAGGAAGAGTAAAGAATTTGCTTTTTCATTTCTGAGGGTGTGTCTGTTCATAACATACACCGTGTATTACAACTTGGCCAAAGTCTTAAAAATTAAAGAAGAAGCAACATGAACGGTGAACAGTGTTTCTAGGTACATTCTCTAAAGTAGTTTCAAGATCTCTGTTTCCTGAATTAACAGTTTTTGCTGCAGTGATTCAAAACACGGAAAACTAATGATAAAATAATACAAGAAACATATTTTTAATCTCAAGTATCCGATCACTCCATGCTCTTATAATCGTCTATACAACTTACTGTTTGCTTCATGGTTCTTATGTAAACAGGGACAGGTGAATTCAAGATATTTGAAGTATGTTTCATTAAATGACTACAAATTAATGCAGGATAATTTCTCAAAATGATAGATACTTTGAATACCAGGTAGGTTTTAAAAAGTTATTTTTGTCCATGGGCTAGGAAGTGGAATATATTTTACTTGATCTGTTCTTAATATGGGCACATGTAGACCTTTGTTCTCTTTTTCTCGGATTTTCAAGATGTGTGATGTAGTTTGATTCTTGTCTTGTAGAGGCTACAGATGATGAAGATCATTCTAAAAATTTTGCCTGTAGTCAATGAAGTGAGCATAAGAAGGGTTCGCCTTTTCTTCTTTGGAAAGGGATAAATAATTTAGGAGGGAGAATATTTTGCTAAGTACCAATACATTTCTTTTCTGATAGATTTCATTATATTAGAAATCCTTTGACTATATCCTATCTCTCTGCCTACTCACCTAGAGAAACAAAGATAAGGGAATGAATATACTAAATATAGTATCAAGTAAAAGATTTATTCTCTTGGTCCAATAGGTTTTGGGTGAAAGTAAGAATAACTATCTAAGGTAAAAAAAGAAGAGATGACTTTTGCATGAATACTACCGATTGACCAAAAAGAGTAGAATTTTTAAACTATAGGCTTTGACAGAATGAGAATACAACTCTGTGTGTTATCATTGACTTAACATAAGCAATTTAAACTTTCTCAGTATAACACAACAGTTATCTCCACACACCTGCTTTTTGCTTTAATCTAGTATCTAGTTTATCATGCGGTGTATTTACTGGTGACTTTCTTCCTTCCCAACTAGACGTGGGACACTTTGAGAACGGGAGTTCTGTCATGTTGTGGTTTTAGTTCAAGTATTCAGCATGTAGTATAACATAAATCATACATACAGTACATGTTTGTTGGGCTTGGGTTTATACTGAATCTAAAAATAAATATATTGTAGAAGTCAGATTTGTACGAAATTGAAAGAGTTGGTTGTTGAACACATTGATAATATAATAGCCATATTGATAATTGACATTTACTAACAGACAACCATGTCATTATAGAAGGGAATTTTATTATGTAAAAAATATAACTCAATACAAATCTTTCACATAGAGATAAAAAAAAAAAAAGAAAGAAAGAAAGAAAAAGAATTCCAAACCCCCAGAAGAAGTTGGTTTCTACGAGGTGATAGAGAATTATCCATACTATTGCTTTTATTTATTTATTTATTTGTATTAAATGTATCATAAGCCACACTATTTCCAATGAGAATTGTTTATTTAATTGGCATATTTCCAGAAAAGTTCCTAAGTCTCCACAAACTTTCAATTCTATCCTGGAAATAAAGACACTAGGGTTTAACAAAATGTCAAACTAAGAAAATGCAACAGAGCTAACGGTTCTTAGAGAACAATGTTACAGAATATCCAATTATTATTCTCAGAATTCTCTTCCTGGAGAATGTCAATCAAAGTCTGCATTTGGACTGCAGCAGCAATAAAGAAGACCCATGAGCTTGATAATAAAAAGAATGTCAGCAGTACTAAAAAAATACATAGATCTAAATGGCTTGCATAATAACAATTTTATAATCATTTAACAACAATAAGGACTCAAAACTCTCCTCTATAATCCTTATATCTCAGAAATTTATAATGAATGAAAATAAAACTTCCAGCTTGAGCATATCTGAGTCTTCACCTACAGGGCAAAGAGTATGGATCTGGGGGAAAACCTAGGGAAACAATTCTCATGTTTATTCATTCTATATAATATTAGTTTACTTCTTCTTCTTTTTTTTTTTTAAGGCACATTGATTACATTTATTTACCAAAAACTATTTTTAACCACTATCTGTATAATATGATATGGGGAAGTTTGATAGGAGTATTTAATTGTATTAATTATTTTGACTATCATGTCAAATTATCTAAAAATGAAAATACACTGATAAGTTATGATTCCATCCTTCACATCTAACATGTAGCTAAAAAAAATCTTGAGTACAACTTGGAATACTCTGAATAAGATTCTTCTATTGTCTTTTATTTAATACATGTTACATATTTGTCCTAGGTATGATGTTATATTTAATATATAGATTGTTCAGGATGTGGTATATTCATAAATAAATAGAATGAGAAGTGAAGGGGAAAAAAGAGAGAGAGAGAGATGTGATTATTTGCTCAAGGTCGTTCCAACACATGCTGGATTATCGTCAGATCTGGGACTCTGGGTTCACCAAACGTGGTTTTCAGTATAGCCAGAAATATTTTGACCACAGTATTTGAGGTATGCTTTTGACAGACGTTTATGAATCATATTTTAGTAAAATACTATTTTATTGATCTTATATTTTAAAAATTATGAAGAAAATCACACCCTATCTCTACTTATAAAACTAAACCTCCTTTTATTCATACTGTTTTAAAATGTCAAGTACTGAAGGCAAATTTAAAATGAACATATTGTAACTATAACTATTGACAACTGAATTAATAAATATCTGTTTTCTCCCTAGTAAACAGGACAAAGAGATCTAGTTTCTTTTTTTTTTTTAAGATTTTATTTATTTATTTGACAGAGAGAGCTCACAAGTAGACAGAGAGGCAGGCAGAGAGAGAGGGGTAAGCATGCTCCCCACTGAGCAGAGAGCCCGAAGTGGGGCTCGATGCCAGGACCCCAAGATCATGACCTGAGCCGAAGGCAGAGGCTTTAACCCACTGAGCTACCCAGGCGCCCCAGATATCTAGTTTCTTATTTGGAGTTGTGAAGTATAGCTTTAGGGTTCACTGGGTATATAAATATCCCTCAGGCTAAATACCAAAACCAACTCCTTATTTCAGTGTGTGAAGAACTAATGGATAAAAATTTTATAAGTCAGTCAAGATAAGTTTTAACTTCATAACTATAAATTAAAAACAAATTTAAGAAAGTACAAAGTGAAATGACAACATAAGTACTATTTCCAAAATGTTTACCAATAAAGCATAAAATTCTTAATTTCAGAACACAATAACTAAAAAACAATGTATCTCTTTGTCTGTTAATATAAACATAACAAGAATATTTCATACTAAAATTTAATTCTTTTTAAATATTTTATTTATTTATTCAACAGACAGAGATCACAAGTAGGCAGAGAGGCAGGCAGAGAGAGAGGAGAAAGCAGGCTTCCCGTGGAACAGAAAGCCTGATGTGGGGCTCGATCCCAGGACCCGGAGATCATGACCTGAGCCGAAGGCAGAGGCTTTAACCCGCTGAGCCACCCAGGCACCCCCTAAAATTTAATTTTTTGTCTGCCATAAAACATGATTCCTTTATAAGTGAATGAAGCAAAAATATTATTTACCTGGCTTCTAAATCCTAAACATAATATTTAACCATTAAGTTTATTTGGTAACCTCTGTGGTATTTTTAAATTAAAAAAACTGTAAATTAGTGTTTGATAGTGAATATGCCTGGAAGCTCAGAATATCCCTTATTGCATCATATAAATTTAATATAAACAAGAT